>NC_138552.1:89333597-89933597 GCF_964273705.1 Natrix helvetica
TTTCGTCTCTTGTGCTTTTTCTAAGGAATTTAATATGGACCTCCCTAGGTACATTGTGTGTTCTGGCATAAGCTGAATTCACTCTGTAGACCAGATCTATCTCCCATGCCATCTGTTGTTTTTCTTTATGTATGTATTCAGCTAGGATGTTAGTCATAATGTCCCTTATATTTTCCCCATCTGCTTCTATAACATTTTGAAATCTAAGATAAAAGGACATTCTCTCAAATTCTGTTTTCATTTGCTGAATATCAAGTTCTTTGTTTCCCTTCTGCACTGCTTCTACCCCCCCCTCACCTCCGCCACCCCACCCTCCACAAGGTCCAGTCTCTGTGAATTCTTATAAATTTGGACTTGATTCTCTTTAATTTCTTCCTTCATTTCCTTTAATTGTTTCTTAATTTCTTCCTGGCCCTGTATAAGTTGCTGAAGCATTTGATGCAAGTCCATCTCTGTGCTCTTAGGTTGCATCAGTTCTGTGATCTTTGACTGTGTGGCAGGACTGGATGTTGCAGATGTCGGTGCAGAAGTGGCAAAGCCAGGTTTTCCAGGGGGTGGTCTTTTTGGAGGCATAGTTTATAAAGTAGAGAAATCAGTCAGTATGGAGAATGGACAGCTGGAGAAGTAGGGCAGACAGATGAGTCCAGGAGGCAGAAGATCCAAGCAGAGGGGAAATTCTTTAGTCAGTCTGGGAATAAAGAGGAATTTTCCCCCCAGAGAGTTCAAGAGAATAACAATCCACAAGAGATTCTTCTGGGTGACACGGAGACAAAGACCGGAAGCCTGAATTTTAAAGGTGGAGTCAGGTTTCACAGTTCATGAAGACAACAGAAGTGTGCCATCTTGCCCTGCCAGCTTTGGGCTTAGAGGCATATTAAAGTCTCAAAAGTTCACAAAGTTCTCAGGTAATCAATAAATTATGGAGCTAAGTCCAGTGAAAATCACTTTTACAGGGGTGAGGCATCATTGGTTGGCTCTCCCCCCTCCTCCTTCCCCTGGGGGCGAAAACAAAATTTTTTCAAGCCGCTTATCCAAGGGGGGGGGAAATCCCCCTCCCTCCAGCCGCACCTCAAAGAAATCCCAGAGTTTAACGTTTTAAATTGCTGAAAAGTCCATCAGATCAAAAGAAAGGGAATGAAGATAGGAAGCGCCTCACCACACTGCCGCTGCTTCCTTCAATTTTGCATTGTCCGATCAGCCTCTGAAGCGAGACGCGCGCGCGCCCTCCGAGACTGCTCCTCGTTGCCTGGAGCGAAGCGGAGAAGCCCCCACCAGCCGCCGCCGATGCAGGGGTCCTCCGCGAAGCCGCTCCTTTGGCAGGACGCCTCTCTGGGGCGTCCTGTGCCCCCCAGAAGCAGGGAAGCCCACCGGGGAGCGGGAGCGGGCAAAGGACTTGCCCGTCGCTGTCAGCCGCCGGAACCGGAAGTTATAGAGGCGGATGACGCTGGTAGATATATAGCAATTCAACTTGATACAGACTTTGGTCCCATTTTTGTGCTAGGAATATATGCACCAAATCAACGCCAAGAAAGCTTTTATAAGATGCTCCATTTAAACATTTTAGACTGGAACTTTAAGAGTATTCTAATAATGGGAGACTGGAATGGAGTGATTTCTCCAAGGATAGATAAGAGTACAAAGACTAAACTCACTACCAAATTACCAAAGGCTTTTTTTGATTTACAAGACGACTTGAAATTAAAAGATGTTTGGAGGACACAACACCTAAATGAGATGGATTTTTCTTTCTACTCAGATAGACATAAATCCTTTTCAAGGATTGATTTCTTTTTGTTAACACCGGATCTACTTCCTAAAGCTAAGAAATCCAAGATTTTCTCCAGGACACTTACTGATCATAGTCCGGTGTGGTTACAAATTGAATTAGGGAAGAGGCCAAGAAGGTCTTGGAGAGTAAATGAAAATTTATTTAGATATGAAAAAAATGTTGATGAACTTAAAAAACACATGAAGGAATTTTTCAGTTTTAACATGAATAAGGGTACTCCCATTGAAACAGTTTGGGATGCACGTAAAGCTTATATGCGTGGGGTCCTGATACATATGAACTTTAAACATAAACAAATTAGACAGAAAAGGAGAATGGAATTGGAAGATGAAATAAAAAGCAAGGAACAGCTGCTTATAGCAAACCCGAATGACCAGGCGCTCCAGATGGCGCTAAAGCTGTTGAAAGATCAATTTCAGATGCTTATAGCAGAACAAACAGCAACTAACTTACAATTTGCTAAACATAACACCTTTGCTAACGCTAATAAACCTGGTAGGTGGTTGGCTTATACTTTGAGAAGGAATACGAATGACAGAATTATTGATAAAATTGAGTATGGAGGGAAGACGGTATATCAACAAGATTTGATTAAAAAATCATTTGTGGACTATTATACTAAGTTATATGTACAGGATAATATATAGAACAAGTCAATAGATGATTTTTTGGAAGGAAAAAGGGTTGCTAAAATCTCTGTGCTTCAAAAGGCAAAGCTGGAACGTCTGATAACTGCTGATGAGATCACTTTAGTTATAAATCAACTTAAATTAGCTAAGGCTCCAGGGACTGATGGTTTGACTGCAATGTATTATAAAACTTTACAACTGGAAATGATTGAATATCTTACACAACTATTTTGTAATATACAACAAGGAGGTAAAATACCCTCCTCATGGAAAGCGGCTTTTATCTCATTGATACCTAAAGACAAAGAGGGCCCTAAGAAACCAGAGGATTACAGGCCGATATCTCTTCTGAACACAGATTATAAAATATTTGCTAAGGTACTAGCCAACAGATTGATGCCGGTTATTCAAGAGATTATTCATCATGATCAAGCAGGATTTATTGAAGGCAGACATATGAAGGAGAATGTAAGGCAACTCATAGATTTAATTGACTATCTTGATAAGAATAAGCAGATCTCTGCAGTGCTGGTTTTCTTGGATGCAGAGAAGGCCTTCGATCGAGTGAATTGGAATTTTCTAACCAAGACTTTGGAAAAGATGGATATGGGACCACGATTTCGGCAGGCGATTGGAGCAATTTATCAGCAACAAAATGCACAACTTATTATTAATGGAAATTTGTCAACAACTTTCGAGATACAAAAAGGCACAAGACAAGGTTGCCCATTATCCCCATTGTTATTTATTTTAACTTTGGAAGTCTTGTTGAACGCAATTCGGGATTCAAAATCCTTAGATGGCATAGCTATCAGGCAAAAGGAATACAGAACTAGAGCATTCGCCGATGATCTGGTTGTTACCCTTTCACATCCTTTGAAATCAATAATCCAGATGAAAAATATCATAGTAGAATTTGGCATGGTGTCTGGGTTTAGACTAAATCAAAACAAAACGAAAATGATGGTTAAAATATGACAGAGACTCAAAGAAAGAGACTTGTAAGTTTAGCAGGTTTTGAATTAGTTTCTAAAGTCAAATATTTAGGAATAAAAATATCAGAATCAAATACAAAACTTTTCTTAAATAACTATGAAGTGTTGTGGCAAAAGATACAGAAAGATCTTGAAGTGTGGAAAAAGTTACAATTGTCTTTGCTTGGAAGGATCTCAGCAATTAAAATGAACATTCTACCTAGATTTATCTTTCTATTCCAGATGATACCGGTGCTTAAATCAGATAAAACCTTGTTAAATTGGCAAACAACATTAAATAAATTTGTTTGGAAGGAGAAAAAACCGAGAGTAAAGATGAAGATTATGCAAGATACTCGTGAAAGAGGCGGCCTCAGACTCCCAAACCTTCGATTGTACTATGAAGCTGCGGTACTAACGCATGTAGCAGATTGGTTTGGGAAAACAAAAATGGAATTGCTGAATATAGAAGGCCATGATCTTGTTCTGGGATGGCATGCATATCTTTTTTATGAAGATAGGGTGGATAAAGTGTTTAACAATCATGTTCTCCGAAGTGCCTTGATGAGAATATGGAAGAAGCACCGGCCCAATTGGGATTATAAAATACTGCTTTGGTTGGATCTTGCAGACACCATGGGGATTATGAATACTAAGTCACTCGGGGGTTGTTTATATAAAGATGTGCTTATCGCTGATGGGGACGAATGGAAGTTAAAAACTTTGGAACAGCTGTTGGAAGAAGGAATTACTTTAAATTGGTTACATTACATACAGCTACAGAAGAGATGGGAAGAAGATCGTAGGGTCGGTTTTATGGATAAAGAAGTGGAACTGATTAAGCAGATAAAAGAGACTGGCCCAAAACAGGTTAAAAGAATATATAATGTACTGTTAGAAAGAGACTCAGAAAGTGAATTGGTTAAGGATTGTATGATTAAATGGGCTCAGAATTTTGGTGAAGTGGTTATGTTGGAAATGTGGGAAAAAATATGGGTTCAGAATGTTAAATTTACACAGTCACAGAATTTAAGGGAGAACTTTTATAAAATGTTTTACAGATGGTATTTAGATCCTAAAAAATTATCATGCATGTACCCAAATGTTCAACCAAAATGTTGGAGATGCGGGTGTCTAGATGCTACCTTTTTTCATGTATGGTGGACTTGCAACAAGGTTAAAGCTTTTTGGATAAAAATATGGTGGGTTATGCAGAATGTATTTAAGAAAAGAATACAATTCACTCCGCAAATGTTTTTATTGGGTATAGCTAAGGATTTCTCCAAAGGGGAAACAAAATTGGCCTTGCATATGGTCACAGCAGCTAGGTTGTTGATTGCGCAACATTGGAAAAAAGATTTTTTACCGACAATTGATCAATGGATTCAGAAGGTGGCGGGGTTCGCCGAAATGGCAAAAATTTCAGCTTTCTTAAAAGCTCAGAAACAGGAGGATTATATATAGGAATGGGTAAAATGGATTGATTATATACAGAATAAATACCAGACTAGGAGTTATTATGTAGCCTTTAGGTAAGAATGTTTAGATTGATAGATGATCAGAGTAAATAATATATGGGATGTTTGGAATTGTTAGAGTGGTATACAGCAGAAGTCAGGGGGGTGGGTTTGTGTGGGAGGTGTGGGAGGGTTAGGGTGGAGGGCGGGGCAATATATATGTATGAATAAATTAGAAGATGGGATTAACGAAACATTGTTATTTTAGGAGAAATTTATATTAAGAGTTATATATGTTAAATTAGCTTAGAAGATGGGATTAACGTGCTATTATTAATCTAAGAGAAATTTATATTGTGTTTGTTGGGAGGAGAGGGGCTACAATACGAGTAATTTACTTTAAGATGGGGGCGGGGAGGGGGCAAAGTATTTGGTATAATATTTGAATGTGAATTTTTGCGGGGGGTTGGGGGGGCATAGCATTTGTATGAGATTTACATTGTATGGCGGGGGGGGTGAAAAGGGGGAAAATCTGTTTGTACAAAACTCTTTTAATAAAAAAAAAGAGATGCACTTTTGATTCTGAGCATTGTAGAAAAAAATGAAAACTAAAAAAAATATATATCCCATAATGCAAAAACTATGGCTTGCCTCCTGCTTTTTGTTTTTCTTTTGCAGGAAAATACTTCTTTGTATTGAAAAGCAACATCACTTTCAGTCTGAAGGAAGGCACCTGAATCAATATTAGAATTGTACGTGAGAAAGTCATTCCTTGATCAGTCCCTGGATTTGGTGGAGTATATTCCCACTTTCTGATCTATGTTCTCCAGATGTAATGGATGCTGTGTGTATTTTTATGATTCAGGAGGGATCCTCACCCTCAAGGTAATCTATAAAGTAATGCTTTGCAGATGATAGCTTAATCCTGAAATGAATAAGTTTAATGCAGACTAGGAAACAAATAAAACACTCACTGTGCTCACAAACGTTTGAAAGTTCAACAAAATTATTAAAGTTATACAGTACATGGTCAGATTTGACTACAGTCCAGGGGGGGAAAGGTTCCGGTTTGCGCCACTTTGCAAGAACTGGTAGGAATAATTGTCATCATAGTCTTGGTAGTAAAACAAAGCTTCCGAGGATCACACGGCTCAGCTGTGAGCAGCATGATTATCAAAAGCTTCCCCCCCACTTTTTAAAGAACTTTTTTACTACCTATTCGCTTGAACCCGTAGTTAAAAAATGCTTTAAACAGTAAAAAAAAAAGGTTCCCACAATCGCATGACACAGCTGAACCTTTTTCCCCCCATTTCTTAAATAATTTTTACTATTGGTTTGGGTGAATAGGTAGTAAAAATGCCTTAATTTTTTTTTAAAAGTTGGTCGTGCCCACCCAATCACATGACCCTCCACCAAGCCATGCCCACCAAGCCACCCCCAGAGAACCGGTGGCAAAAAAATGTACATTTCACCATTCTTACAGTCATTAATTAATTGCCACTTCTTGATAAAACTGGCTGGGTCAAATGAGATTCATTTTTGTACTTTAGAGTTGAAGTATAGAATGTAAGTTACTTGGGTAGGATAAACGTCAATCCACCATTCGTACTTGCAAAGGAGAAAACCTCCAGACACATCAGCCAAATACTGGAAGCACCATGGACTCCCAATGTGGTAGCATGTTCCTGCAGAGTAGGCTGTTCAGCAGCCTGGTGTCAAGCCTGGCTCAGACTTGGATGGTGAAAAGGATAATCTTGAATTAATATTGATTCACGCCTCCCTAGTCTTGAGTGGCTCTTTGTTGGAGAAGTGAAAGAAATCACCTTGTCCTCTTTGCAAACAGATCACCAAGAGCCGTGGTGGCGCATTGGTTAGAATGCAGTACTGCAGGCTACTTCTACTGACTGCTGGCTGCCCAGAGTTCGGCAATTCGAATCTCACTGGCTCAAGGTTGACTCAGCCTTTCATCCTTCCAAGGTCGATAAAATAAGGACCTAGATTGTTGGGAGAAATATACCAACTCTGTAAAGCCACTTAGAGAGGACTATCAAGCACTGTGAAGTGATGTATAAGTCTAAGTACTATTGCTATCATCAGACTTAGGCAATTTAGCCGAAAGGTTGCCTAACAACCAATCAAGAGGGGCAGCTATTGTTGGCCTCAGAAGACAAAGAACCAGAGCTAACACCTCTGCCCAATGCTAGAATCTGGTGCAACAAGAGAGATGAACAAAGATGCTTAACAATACTGTTAGCCAGAAACAACTTCTCCCCATCAGAGAAACAAATCCAGGTTATATCAACCCTATATAAGAGGAGCTCTATACCTCACATATTGATGTTGGAAAGTTGGTGACAACTTTCCATTTCCTCACCATTGTGGTCTTGAACTCCTTGGCTGCCTTGTTCTTTGTTCAAACGTTTTGCCATTGAAAACCTTTTTATTAAAAAGACCCCCCCTTTTTTTAAAAAAAAAGTAAAGATGGATGTCATGATTTCCATGGACAGGACACATGTAAGCCCACAGATCCTGTCTCCGGTGGGCAGTCACCTGTCTTCTCCTAGGCAGAATCTTGTCTTATTGCTTGATGTTATTGTCTGATATTCTGGGACTTATTAAATTCTGGTGGAAAGTAGGGAATTATGAGAGCTTCAGATTATACATTTCATCCACCATGGGGTTGTTTATTTATTCCGGAATAAGTTATCCTTTACCACAAAGTACCATAGCCAAGATATTAAGGGTCTCGATTCTGAGTTTTGTCTGTGCCAAAAGTTTGATGGAGCTGAGGCATTCTACATGCTATAGATAAGAGCAGATTCACTTGGTGGCATTCTTATGTGGATTACAAAACATGCTCAGGTCCTCAGCAGGATATAAAAACAAACAAACAAACAAGAATGTACCATAAGCTATTGTGGAAATCAATTGTGCAAGTTGTTCAAACAAGTGTTTGCCCATTATTTCAATAATAGAGATGAAAGGCTAAGGCCCTCACTTCTCTGATTAATTCCCACACAAAATATTTTTAATTGTGATAGACTCATCTGAAAAAGGTGCTATTGCCCATGTTCATGTTCAGCCTCATACTGTTGTGCCCACCAGTGGCCAGCAGAGCTGGTAGCAGATTCAGACAGTGTGGAGGTTGGGAAGGAACATGGGCCAGTCCTGGAGTCTGGGGAAGGTTCTGTTGGAGGCAGAGAGGGGGCCAGGGCCGTATGCCAGTTATCAGCTGCCTTCAGAGTCAGACATCAGTGAGGCAGACGAACAGTTGGAGCCTGTTTCCAGTGTGCACATGCACAGAGTTGCCAGACAAAGGGAACAGCTAAAGAACAGGGATCGACTTTGGAGTATGGCCACAGGTGGACGATGAATGGCCCTCCCAGAGGAGGAGCAAAAGGGGAGTGGAGTTTTCAGGAGACAATTAGTTCACTTAATTGGTTCGTGACTCTCCGAGACTCCTTACCAAGTTTTGCAGATATCGGCTTGGCAGCTTTCCAAACCAGATAAGGTCTGTGACTGTATCTCCTCCCTTGAAAGACTTTGCTGTGACTTTGCTGCTCACGTGAATGACAAGAATTTGCAGTAAATTAATAAAAGGGTTTTTTGTCGGGACAAGGAGTTTGCTTCATGCTCTTGGGAAGCCTAGGTCAGAACATATACACTGCAACTCTCTTATGTGGTAGTAGATACTGTGATGTTTGATTTCTCCTACATACCCATTGGAACTCTTGGCCTCTTTTCCACTCACCCACCACCATATCTGCTTGGCCTCAAATCACCCAACTACTTTATGTGATCGGCTTCCATTATCAATTCAGCCTCTTTCCATATCTCCCTCTTGTCTTGTCTTTTTGTTCTTTCTACCTAGTTCTCCTGTGTTTTGTGCTTTAGTTTCTCCACCGTTTCTTGTTGTCTGTCAGCTCTGCTCTCACTTCCCTTAATGTGCCCTTTCTTGCCAAAGCTCAAGGGTATCAGCAAAAGTTGTGAATGAAAACCAATGTGATTTTGCAAATGCAGTTTGCAAAGAACAATTAAAAATAGCTTGATGGACTAAATTGAATAATGCTCCATCAACATAGACAATAAAATCCAGTGCATTAATATTGATTCACACCTCCCTAGCTTTGAGTGTCTCTTTCTGGGGAAATGGAAGAAATCACCTTCTCCTCTTTGCAAACAGATTCTACTGTACACTGAAAGATTTTATTCTGTTAGATGTCACTTTGGTTTGGAAAGAAAGGTCATCTGTTATAATATTTTCAATAGAATTAATGCATCTGGATTGATCTCCACACATTGGCCTAAGTTTACAAAAGCCTATCTATTGCTGTACAGCTTTTATGGACCTTACTGGAAGTATTGCACTTTGCCTGTTCCCTTCAGCTACCTTCCCTTCGGAAAACTGTGCAACAATTCATTTCTGACCTGTCAATTTTTTTTTTTTTTGGCATCAGAATAGGTAGGCCTATCTTTTTAGACTGACTCTGCAGATCTAGGCAGGCACTTAAGTAACAACCTCACACAAAGTATTGTAGTTCTTTCTCTCTCTCTCTCCCCCCCCCCCTCTCTCTCTCTCCCTCCCTCCCTCCCTCCCTCTCTCTCTCTCTCTCTCTCTCACACACACACACACACATCTATTGCAGTATACAGTATTAAGCTCCCCTCTCTGCATGCCTACCTTAATGTCCAATTCCAACCAACAACAATAACATAAAGAAGCACATTATATGCATCCAGTGTATTTGTGTATTTGCTGGTAGGCTATCCACTAGTTTATGATTTTATAAATATTCTATTTCAGTGGTTCTCATCCTGGGAAGGGGGTGCAATATTGTCAAAGGGGGTCTGCGAAGGCTTGAAGAAATGTTATAATTTAAATTTTTAAGTCTTGGGGGTCCATATTCATGGTCTGTGGCAAAAAAGGTATTTAAGGAGGTTCGAGTTGAAGAAAAGGTTGAGATTCACCGTATCTATCTCATGATATTGTGTATATTGTTATGGAAGCATACACAACTAGCATTTGCTTTTATAGATTTTGTTTAAGTCCTCCAAATCTTGGTTGTCTTCAAATGGTTATTAATGTCATTTACTCAAGAATTATTTTTAACAATCCAGATTGTTCTGATTTTGTTAATTGACAGGTAAATATTTCCAGTTCAGGATTATTTAACATTCATTTCCCCAATGCAAACTCCTTTTTAATAACAATCTAATAAATAAATAAAATAATTAATCCTGTTTGATCACCACTTTCAGAAATGCAATTCCTTTTTTTTTTACTGATCCAGTCCATGGATTATAATTCAGAATAAAATCACTGGTGTTTGCAACTTCATCTGTTGCCAACATTGATGCTGCTGAGAATTTTTTTTCCCTACTGCCAGAGGCCAAGATATTTTTATTCAGATTTTAGGTATTAAAGCAGAAAAACATGAATTTATTTGGTACTTTAAATAATATTATAATTCTATCATTGTTATTGCAACAGTGGGCTTAAGCACTTTATTTAGTGAAAGCCTGATATCCTTCCTTTTTCCAAGGTTTTTATCGGTGGTGGGATTAAAAAAAAATACTACTGGTTCTGTGGGCATGGCTTGGTGGGTGTGGGCATGACTGGGTGGGCATGGCAGGGGAAGGATACTGTAAAATCTCCATATCCTCCCCACTCCAGGGGAAGGTTACTGCAAAATCCCCATTCCCTCCTGATCAGCTGGGACTCGGGAGGCAGAGAATAGATGGGGGCAGGGCCAGTCAGAGGTGGTACTTACTGGTATTTACTACTCAAAGTTTCCACTCCCGGTTCTCCAGAACTGGTCAGAACCTGCTGAATACCACCATTAATATATATTAATGAAAAGATCTTCTGTTTCTCCTTTACCCTCAGGTATTTAAATTTAGTTATGCTCTTTTAATAGTGTAATAGCTTTTACCCTAAATGTTGTGGGGTTTCTGAGAGCTGTGATTTCTTTATCTTCTACACCTCCATCTGATGACAGATTCCTGGCTACTTACACTTCCTGATCTGACGTCCCCTAAGCTTTAATGCCATTGCTAACATTAAGATGTGTAGACTTCACTTCCCAGAATTTCCCAGCCAGCAATGTTTGCTAGGGAATTCTGGGAATTGGGATTTGAAAGCTGCCAAGGTTGAGAAAGATTGCTTTAACAGAGGACCACAAAGTCTACATCCTGGCTATTGGCCAGGAAATTGTTTTTTATTCGGTGAAAGACAGGCTACTCGTACGTAGTTATTGACCATTGTGTCACTATGTACAGGAATCCTGCTCTCCAGCTACAGGGATTTCATCAAATCTGTCAAAATCCATTTCTGATTTATTTAACTGAATAGTTAAAACCATGAATCCATGTTTGGCACAGCATTATATGATAGTTTTGGTCTACCTTTTATGGGTTAATATAATTTTAAATATAAATAGATCATCATATAAAAGAAGGAATTTAATCAGTACACATACAGGATATTAAACAGGTACTAATATTTGAGTCTGGGGATCTATTGCTAATCTTCAGTACCAGTTTCTGATGGAAGTATGAATGCTCCTGGCATGCCCAGAATTTATCTGTCCTACTGTGTGTTTTACTCTCCTATGATCTTCAGGCCCCAGTAGGGTACATATTTTGTAACTTTTCAAAATTAATCTGCATTGCAAGTAGACAGTAAGTAGAATCATTCTTTAGGCAGAGCACTGTAAAATCTATGTTTAAGCTTGAAACCCTAAGGTCTTGTCACTTCAGTCTCCAGGAATTCTTTGATTTGTTTAATGCCTGCCAGTACAAAGAGTGTTGTCAAAAAGCAGGGCCACCCAGCAGATACAGAAATAAACAAAGTATAACATCAGTGGTTTTCCATTAAAATCTTTGCCTTTTTTCAAGTGCCCTTAAATGGAAAGACCGCTTGTCAGGCTTTTGACAGATTAAAAGAATGTTAAATCAATTAATGAGAAGAGCATGCATTAGTTGACCAAATTTCCATATATTTGCTAAAAAAGCAACCTACAATAGTTGAATGTGAAAATACTTTGGTTATTTTGTCTCTGTTGCAGTGGGTGCCTTCAACTGCTTGTTGACTCCTGGCAACTGCCTTAATTAATGCCTGCAGGATTGTTGTTGGTTTGTGTGTGTGTATGTGTGCAAAGAAGTAGCTTGCAATTACCATTTTTCCTAGGGTTGAGAGGATATGGATGGTTCCAAGTCACTCAGTGGATTTTGTGCCTAACGCAGGACTAGAATTCATGGTCTCCTGGTTTCTAGCCCAGTGCCTTAACCACTACACTAAACTTTTTTATTTATTTTATTTATTTATTTTTTATTATTATTTATTTATTATTCATATTTATAGACCGCCCCCTCTCCCGAAACTGACTCTTGAATCATTGGAATAGGCACTAAGAATATGTACTACCCTTTCAGCTGTAAAGGAAAAGGGAATGAGCGCTGTAGTCCAGAGTTTATAAATTGCTTTAAAAACTCAAGTTATCCAGCATAATCCTTCACATGCTGCTTTAGAGCTAAATTCCAGTATATTTAAAATAGTAAGAATGTAAAACTCGTAGAATTAAGCTTGACTCTTGATTACTTGTCAATAATATGAAACAGCTTGTGGGTGTCTTCAGGTTTTCTTCTTCTTCCTATACATTTTCTCATTTCCATTTCCAAGATTAATCAACGTATATTGGATAAATCCTGATCTAAGTCCATTTTAAATTTCCAAGTTGTTGAAGCTGATCTACATTTATTTTAAATCACTTGTTAAGCTGGTGATATGGAATACAATACAACATTTGTGCTGATATTTTGCTAATATTTTGGGAAGGAAGGCATTGTATTCAATAATTCACTCAAAGGAACGTATGTGGTGCTCAGTCTTCGTATAAAAGAAAATGGTTATGTAATGAATGCAAAGAAAATTTAAATATTTTTTCTCAGTTTCTGATTAAATATGTTATTGCCATCTTATAATTAGAAAAAAAAGCTTTGTGGAGCAATGTATAGAACAGGGTTGTCAAACTTGTGGCCTGTGGGCCGGATACATCATGTGCTGGTCACGCCCATGCCCGGTTTAGTGAAGGGGGGGAGTCATGATACATCACGTGATGCCACTGTGATGATGCGAGTTTGACACCCCTAGTAATAGAAAGAAGAGAGGCATGTAGACAAAGGAATAAGTAAAAACAGGTGTAGGCAGATTTCTTTTGCATTTCTCAAGAGTGAAATATAATGCAGGTCTACTTTATAAAACTATCAGTTTACAACTTTTGTCTGCTTTGTCTCTATATAAAAATCATCACTGTTGGAGGGTTGGTGTTTTTTCTTCTTCTTCTTCTGCAATCACACTGTTCATCCCTGGGTTGCTGAAATGAGGTGTGTTAAGTAGAAGTTACCTCACTCAGAGAAAGTGATGTGGTGTAATGGTTAGAGTATCAGGCTTGAATTTGGGAGGTACAAAATTCAATTTCCTCTGAACCATGAAGTGACATGTTCATTATCTTTCAACTTAACCTATCCCATTAGATTAAATTGGGATAGATGATAACTACTACTTATAAGGAAAAGAAGGGGCTCTATTTAGTTCTTCAAAACAATCAACAAAGGAACAACAATATCCATCACTGTCTGTTAGGAAATAATCAAATGGAAAAAGGTCCATCATTCCAAATCTATTAGCACTTATTCATCCATATAGTAAAATAAATGCAATGGATTTTCATAGGACCTCAGGGTTTTATAAATGTTCACTAATAATCTCTTACTGTATAGTCTTTTCCAGTTCTTTTGCATGATAGAACTTTCAAGTAGGAAGTTCTTTTTGAGTCACCTGGATTTGGTTTGGAAAATGAAAAGAAAAATGTGATACTATTGCAGCCTTTAGGGTCCACTTAAATGGAAAAAACTTTTGATGTGTCTACTTATGGACCAAATATATTATTGTTATTAAAATATATACATTCATCCGAGGAGCTGCTGAAAAACATACCATCCTTTTATGAAAAATCCCTTTCAAATTAGTACCATATCCAGCCTCACTCTTGCCACCCAGCCATTAAAGCAATGCTCACCTTTTGAGGTATATATCAAAATATGCTTCTCATATCTATTAATTTGCTGAACAGCAATAACGTTCAAATGGAGATGCATTATATGCCCATTATCTTCTTATTGATTAGGTGATACAAAGAAAATCAAGTATTTTATAGGGTCTCTGTGTTTATTTGAACACCTATTTCATGTTTCCAGTTTATTGTCTGGATCTGGATTTAGAATCTTTCGGATTTCTTTTCTTAATTTTGCTATGTCTGAATTAAGCCAAGAAGATGAAGAAATTTAAAGTGACCTATCTCAAAAAGTGCCAGGGGGATTCTTAATATTTCTTAAATACTGAAGCGGAGATTTTGATTGGAGAAAAGGTACGGGGAAAAAAAGAAATAATACATTGCCATAAATTAAAGTCTTCTGTATGACACATGTGTTAAGTGGCATTGGCTTCATCTCTCCTACAGTATTTCTAAGAGAAATCGAAAATGCCAGAATGTGTGAGGATTCCTCCAGCTGCTCTGAGTCACCTTTCTCCCTCCCCCCCCAAAAAAAAGTCATTTATCAAAGTGTGAAATCTGGCTTTCATTCTTGGTGTTTTTGGACACTTACATCTGCTTGGAAGTGGCTGCAATGATTTTGTGAAGCACTAATAGTTTATAATACTGGATGCTCCTTTAAAAAAAAATCATTTCTCATGGTCCAAATAAGGATTGTTTTTTGCTCTGCTTTTAGAAGAATAATGGCAGTGTAGGTTCCATGCAAGGTTCTGGATTGAGAAGTAAACTTTTGGACCACTGAAAAGAAAGATGTAGCCTGAGTTTTCTTAAAAATCAAAGATGATTCTTCCATAAGACTTTAATGAAGATGGACTGTACTTGGGGTTTGATTTCCCATATCAATCACATTGTACAAGGGAAAAGCAACTTCTGTAAATCATTTTAGTGTTCTGCTGAGACCCCAGTGGGATATATCTTTCTAGGATGTCATCATGTATAACGGATCAACATTTTTTAAAAAAAAAAAAGCGAATAGGCAAGTGGACTGTAGTGGTTGTTTGATAATCAGTGAGACATTTAAACAATACTAATTAAATATAGTTTTGGAATTAGAGCCTCAAGCTCTAGTGCAGGATGTGTGTGCAATATTTGTTTGTTTGTTTGATTAATGTGCCTCACCATATCACTGTGAAATGACTTGGGGCAGCATATATACATAGTGTCAAGTCCTTAGGAGGAGTTTACGGTTTACGGTTTATTTAATTTATAGACCGCCCCCTCTCCCCATAGGGACTCGGGGCGGTGTACAGACTGTTCATGATCAAAACAACAGAAACATAACATAAGACATAGAACAAAAACAACACACACATACTGTCTGTATATAAAACCCCAAAACCAATTTAAATAATTAAAACAATTTTAAAACCCATTTAAAACCCCAATATAAAATTTAAAAAGCCATCCAGGAAAGTTAGTAATAGATGTTAAATGCAATTACGATTATAATTATAATTAGGCCAGACCAGCTGCTCGAAACAAGTGGGTCTTGAGTTTCTTGCGGAAGGAGCGGAGATCAGAGGTGGTTCTAATATCGGGGGGAAGGTCGTTCCAGAGGGTTGGGCCCATCACAGAGAAGGCCCTACTCCTAGGCACCGCCCGCCCGCACTGTTTAGCGGAAGGTACCCGGAGAAGACCCTCTCTGTGAGAGCGGATTGGTCGCAGGGATGTATGGGGTAGAATGCGATCCCGCAAATAACTAGGTCCCGAGCCATGGAGCGCTTTGAAGATGACGATCAACACCTTGAAACGCACTCGAAAGGCCACAGGTAGCCAGTGCAGCTCACGCAGGAAAGGTGTTACATGGGAGTACCTAGTACTCCCCATAATAACCCGCGCGGCTGCATTCTGGACTAGCTGGAGCCTTCGGGTGCATCTCAAGGGGAGCCCCATGTAGAGAGCATTACAGTAATCAAGGCGAGAAGTCACTAGGGCATGGGTGACTGTGCAAAGGGCGTCCTGCTCTAGTAAGGGACGCAATTGGCGCACCAGGCGAACCTGGTGGAACGCCCCCCTAGCCACAGCCGTCACATGATCATCTAGCGACAGCCGGGAATCTAGGAGGACGCCCAAATTGCGTACCCTATCCACTGGGGGTAGTTGTTCCCCCCCGATGGCCAGAGATGGAACACATTGGCTAAAGCAGGGCGCCGGAAGCCACAGCCACTCCGTCTTGGAAGGGTTGAGTTTGAGTCTGTTGTCGCCCATCCAGACCCGCACGGCTTCCAAACACCAGGACATCACCTCGACAGCTTCGTTGGGGTGGTTCGGGGTAGAAATGTACAACTGAGTGTCATCTGCATACAGATTGCACTCAACCCCGAATCTTCGAATGATCTCGCCCAGCGGTTTCATGTATGTGTTGAACAGGAGAGGGGAGAGGACCGACCCCTTTGGCACCCCACACGTGAGCGGCCTCAGGGTCGACCTCTGCTCTCCCGCCAACACACATTGCGTCCGACCGGAGAGGAAGGAGGAGAACCACCACAAAACGGTGCCCCTAACCCCCATCCCCTCCAGTCGACGCAATAGGATACCATGGTCGATGGTATCGAAAGCCGCTGAGAGGTCTAACAGGACTAAGATGGAGGAACAACCCCCATCTTTCGCCCTCCAGAGATCATCCACCAAGGCGATCAAAGCCGTCTCTGTGCTGTGACCGGGTCGGAAACCGGACTGGCGCGGGTCTAGATAAGTAATTTCCTCCAGGTGTCGAGGGAACTGCTGCGCCACCACACTCTCAACAACCTTCGCTAAAAAGGGAAGGTTGGAGACAGGACGATAATTGGCTAACTCAACTGGGTCCAGGGAAGGCCTCTTAAGTAGGGGCCTCACCACCGCCTCTTTCAAGGCGGTTGGCAGGAACCCCTCCTCCAGCGAGGTGTTCACCAGCCCCAGGAGCCAGTCACGTGTAACCTCCCAGGTTGCCAGTACAAGCCAGGAGGGGCACGGGTCCAATAAACATGTGGTGGCCCGTAGTCGCCCGCGTAGCCTGTCCATATCCTCGGTGGCACAGAGTCAAACTCCTCCCAGATAGGTACCTCAAGACTTGCCTCCGGTGTCTCCTCACGATCACTGAAGGGGACCCATTCACTCCGGATCTGAGCGATTTTGTCCTGCAGATATTCCCCAAATTCCTCTGCCCTCCCCTGTAAAGGGGCTTCCCGCGACCTCTGTGAAAGGAGGGAGCGGGTCACCCGAAACAGGGCAGCAGGGCGGTTTTCTGCAGACGCAATAAGGGTGGCATAATATCGACGTTTAGCCACCCTTAGTGCCACAAGGTAGGTCCGTAAGTGGGCTCTTATCTGTGTTCGGTCAGATTCGGCACGAGAGGATCTCCATCTGCTCTCTAGGCGTCTCTTGTGGCGCTTCATCACCCTCAGCTCCTCGGTAAACCAAGGGGGCAGGGTGGTTCGCTGCCACCGGAGAGGCCGCAAGGGCACCATCCGGTCCAAGGCCCCGGCCGCCGCACTGTTCCATGCGGCCACCAGGTCCTCCGTCCGGGAGTGGGTCAGGGCAACAGGGAATGGCCCAAGCTCCGTCTGGAACCTATCTGGTTCCATCAGTCGCCTGGGGCGGAACCATCTAAGATCTTCTGGTTCCGCCTCCCCGCGATGGGGGGTGGCGTCTTGGAAGTCCAGCCGGAGAAGCGAGTGATCTGACCATGACAGGGGAGTGATCACCTGATCCCCTATTCCCAGATCACTCTTCCATCGACCAGAGATAAAAACAAGGTCCAGCATGTGTCCTCCCTCGTGTGTGGGGCCCTGAATTATTTGGGTCAGGTCCAAGGCTGTCATGGAAGCCATGAACTCCTGGACTACCTCGGATGATTCACCTGTCGATGGCAAGTTGAAGTCCCCCATAACTAATAGTCTGGGGGTCTCAACTGCCACCTCCGCAATCACCTCGAGGAGCACTGGCAGGGCCGCTGAAGCATAGCGAGGAGCCAAGTATGCAATCAGCAGGCCCAATTGACTCCCTGGGCCCCATCTCACACCTAGAGTCTCACATCCGGATATCTGAGGTACGGTGAATTCTCTCGGTGCCAGGACTTCCCGTATAATGACCGCTACCCCACCACCCCTACCCCGGGCACGAGGCTGATGGAATACACGGTATCCTGGTGGGCACATTTCCACGAGGGGCACACCCCCCTCATGGCCCAACCAGGTTTCCGTGATCCCTGCAAGGTCCGGCTCCCCCTCAAAAACCAGGTCATGGATGAGGGGGGCCTTATTAACAACGGACCTTGCGTTACACAACATCAGTCTCATGCCTCGGCTCTGTAAGCCCTGACCACCTAGGATGCGGGGGTTGGTACAAATGACCAGGCGTAACCAACGCCCCCGGTCTCCCAACCGACTGCAGAATCTTCTTCTGTCCTCGCATCCACCCCTGCCTGCGACCGTTGGAATATAGGAACCCTCTAAAGGAACGTTATACTGACTCCCCTCTCCCGCTCCGCTCCCTTCCTCCTCAGCCCCACCTGTTCGCCTGGCTCTACTCCTATTCCTGGTCTGGCTAGACCCACCCCCACACCCTGGATCCCTTTAAAACATTTAAAAAACATTTACACAAAAACCCCCGGAGCCTCCTCTTCTTCCACCTCTCTGGATTAATGCATCCGTCATCAAGGTGGGCCCTCGAAAGGGCAGAGGGCCATATTTGCGAGAGGGGGGACTCCCGCAATAAAAACAGGTCTACCCTAGAGTAACAGTAAACCATGGTTCAGCAGGGCCTCAAATCGATTGAGGGTGCTACAGATGTTAAAATTGCTTTAAAAAAGATGTTAAAATAGGTGCTGCATACAGCATTGAGTCCAGGAGGAAAGGAAAATGCAGAGGGATGTAGAAAGCCAGGGCCTGGGTACTGATGATAAAAGCCCAAAAGTCCTGGGTGGGGATAATGGGTGTAGTAGACCAGTCAATCAGTCTGTAGATGGTCTATAGATGGTCAAAAGATGGTCAAAGGATGGGTGGGCAGTAGAAAAACAGTAGGAAGACAATAAAAAGCAGATGGTCGATGGATGGTAAACCGGGGTTAATAACAGGGCAAATGGTCAATGATGAAGATAAAGGGCTGCTACCTTCGCTCCTCCCCTCTCCTTTGCTCCAGCAGCAGCCATTGCCTCTCCCTGTGTATCCCCAATATGTCCAGCACCTCAAATCGCCGAGTCGCGCTGCTCCAGCCCCAGGGGTGGTGGGTTCCTACCAGTTTTGGTTCGGCCAAACTGGTAGTGATTTGGCAGCCTGGGTCACTGGAACTGGCAGTGACCCAGGCCTGCCATGCCCCCGAACGGGTTCCTCAGGCCGCGCTATAGGTGCTGCCATCTTGTTTTTCAGTTCTGCTCATGCGCAGAACAATTTTAATTGCATTGTGCATGCGTGTGCAGCGCACAGCAAGAATGTGAGCGAGCAAAGCATGCACATGAGCGAATCAGCAGTGGTGCCTGCCAGAACCCGCCCCTGTTTAGGAGGCACTTATAAAATAAGAAGGTAAGATTCTCGGTATCTTCCTTAACTAGATTCCTTGAAAAGGAAAAGGAAATTGGGTGTACAGGAGAACAGACATAATCTCAGCAAAAGTATGCAAGAATTGGTAGCTGAAAAAAAGGCAATGAACCTCTCAAACTCTCAAAAAAAGAGACTATAAAATATAAAATCGACATAACCTCATCTTGATTCTGTACTGTACGGCATAAAAGGGGACAGAGGGAAACTATGTAGACTTTCGAGATTCTGTTATTATATCCTACTACAATAAAATAAAGTTCCAGAAATCCTTGCAATATCTGTTTCTTGTCTTGACCTATTTCAGAGATCAGGGTAACCTAACATCAGGTTATAGAAATGTTGTGATAGTGGAGCTTTATTGATACTCTTGCTAGCTACCTCCTCATGCTTTGCGGACGTGACTTCTCTGCTTCATGTTGGGAGATGTTTTATATCCAAATATATTTTATTCTTTATACTGTTTCCATCTTCTCTTAAAATATTAACAAAATCCACAACGGTCTGAGAATCAGAGCCCACATTAGATAATTAACAGTCAAGCTAAAACTAAGATAATAAATTAAACTTAGCCAACTTCCTCAAACCCCCAAATAAGTTACCTAGACCTATTCCATATACCAAAAGATAAGGTGCCCAAACACAAACAGAATTAATTAAATTACCAAAGAAACTGCATGTTTATAAGAATAAACATACCTACATATACACACACAGACACATGCCCCTCAAGTGTCATATTAGAATCAGCACATAGACACTTCCACATACTGGACAAGTTCTCCCTATAAAAATCTGCTACTGTACCCCATTTCTCTACAGTCTGCCCCTAAAGGCAAACGGTTTTGCTTTTAGGAATTAATGTTTCCTCACAGCTACCTGGATCTCATTTTTATTTATTCTTCTGCAGCCCCAGCTGGAGTTGGTATCCCTAATTATTCTTCTGACAGTGTTAAAATGACAATGCGCAGATCTTCTGTGGTTGTACTATTTTGTAAAACACAATCTATTTTCACAGGCTTTAAAAAGCCTGTTTCACTGAAAGTGCTGGACTAGTCCAAGTGTTGGAATATATTGGCATGTTTATTTCTTGATGGCTGACATTAAGATTAAATAGGCCATGACAGATTTAAAACTGCAAACTGAATATAATACAATATGCATGTTAGTTGGCCCAAAGACGTATGCAATGGTCATCTGTCTTCGATTAAATGTACAAATAAATATTCATTATTTGTACAACCAGTTAGTCAATTTGTTGCCAAATTGATACTGTTTTCTTCTTATAAGCTTTACTAAATGATAATGCACACACCACAAAAACAATGACCCTAGCTAAGACTGGCTCAAACATTCTGTTGATTTAAAGAAGCTGCAACACAGGGTGTTTGGCTGACAGAAACAGATTGTACAAATACTGAATAACTTTGTATGTATAATTAATATCAATTAAATGGTTAGTGCTCTCGTAATCAAGTTTTCTATAGTCGAGTAAAAGCTTCAATCAAGGTCTACCTGGTCCCATTCTGAAACTTTAATCACTGCTCCAGAGATGATGCTGAATTACCACTTCCAGTATCCTTCACCAATGGTTGTACTGAGTAAAGATTCAGGAAATGTAGCTCAACACCTGGAAATTTGTAGGTTCTTCAATCCTATATTATCCATCTACTGCTGAAAAGAATAGCTATTCTTCTGGTTTCCATCTTAGTCATGCCTAGCAGAATTTGCCTTGTGTTGGGCTGGTCTTTTTCTAACCCTGATCCAATTAAGCTATTCTTGGCAGGAGGTAAGGAAACAAAAGAACATCATAACATTGCTTTGCGAAACAAATACTTTGAGATGTTATAGAAGGAAGGTGGATAAATATTATTGTAATGTAGCATTCCTGCAAAGTATTTAGCAGCCAAGAAATATGATCACATCTGTTCTGCGCTATTATTATCATCTCTTTTCTGCCTGCAGAACCAATGTCACCCTGATCTCTAAAGGTTTTGTGGCAATTCTGAAAATACCACCATGAATACTGTGAAATGTAGCCCCACTGGAAGGAAATGTACATTAATGTACATTAATCTCATTCTTTTGTGTATATAACAGATGGTGTGTAGAACTATGTAGTGGGGAAAGGGGGGATTCAAATGTAAGGATTTTGGGTTAAAAAAAAAAACCTGTTATAGTTCTTCAGCTGACTGAGTTATGCCTATCATTAGCCCTTAGTATGGTGCGCTGTCATTAATTCACTATTGAAAATGAAGGAGTTGGAACCGTTTTGAAGATGGAAAGACAATTCTGTCTTATCAACATGAAATATGGAGACTGAAAAGAAACAAAGGTGGCAAGAAAGTCATCTTCTGACCTTGGCTGGCAAGATTTGGCTGTTGTCTATGTCTATGTCTATCTGTGTGCTTGTATGTGATGAGTCGTGGTGGTGCAGTGGTTAGAATGCAGTACTGCAGGCTACATCTGCTGACTGCCGACTTCCAGCAATTTGGCAGTTTAAATCTCACCAGGTTCAAGGTTGACTCAGCCTTTCATCCTTCTGAGGTTGGTAAAATGAGGGCCCAGAATGTTGGGGGCAATATGCTGACTCTGTAAACCGTTTAGAGAGGGCTGTAAAGCATTGTGAAGCAGTATGTAAATCTAAGTGCTATTTCTGTTTGTGTGTTTATGTATGTATATGTTCAAAGTGTGTTGAACTTGAATGCTTTGTTTTCTTGCTCTTTTGTAAATTTAATAAAAGAAAAAAATATACTAAGTTTTCCCAGAAGTGGTTAACTAATGAACTCCATGGAGCTAAATCCCTTGAAAGTAGATGTACAAATGTATACACTCCTTTCTCTTTTTCCATTAGTGAAAATGATAAGAAATTTTTTGTAGACGATCCCCTTTCTAAGAAAAGAAGCAGTTATCCCTACAACACAAAGAATAAAGATGATGTAACATAGGGATCTCTGTTGCAGCAGTGGCCCAGAACAAAACTTGAAATGCTTAATGGACTGAAAATATATCCTAAGGGATTTGAAACATGAGCTTCTTTCCTGCATGAAAAGTTAAATGTTCTTTGTTTCCTTCAAAGCAGAAAACTTGCTGTGATTTTGACAGTAAAGTAAGCATAATCATAGTCACGCTTTGTCCAAGCAATTCTTCCTGACATACAGTATACAAAAGGTTGAGAAAACAATAGTACTGTTCCTAAGATCCAGAAGCAGGAATGATGGACGGAAGAATGAAAAATAATAACGTGAGCCTAAAAATAATAATGTGAGTCTGAAAAAAAGTTAGAGATTGACAGCATAGAACCTACAGTTGTGGCAAAGCATCTTGTTTTTGCTAAAGGTTTACCCACAGACTTTCTCTAACCTTAATGTAAAGAAAACAAAATATGCTTCAAAAAATACATACATAGCAAAATTTTCCAAACCTTTTGAGCTTTCGGTGTTTTCACACAACCACTTGAGGAGAATTTAATGGGCGGAAGAGGACAATTTTGTGAGATTGCAAGTGATTTTATGGGAGGGACATCCTGTAAGTTGCATGATTGATACCTGGGAATTGAAAAGGTTGTTGACAACTAGTTTAATGCCCAAACTTGGTTTTATAAACAATGTCAAAACTATCTACTATTCTGTTATTCATTCTGTGTCTATTGAGTGCGTTTCAAGGTCTTGATTACGATCTTTAAAGCGCTCCATGGCTCAGGACCTAGTTACCTGCGGGATCGTATTCTGCCCCATACATCCCTACGACCCACCGCTCGCACAGGGAGGGACTTCTCCAGGTGCCGTCCACCAGACAGTGCCATGGTGCGGCGCCTAGGAGCAGAGCCTTCTCTGTGGCGGGCCCAGCCCTGTGGAATGACCTCCCCCCGGATATTAGGACCACTACTGACCTCCGCTCCTTCCGTGTCAAGCTCAAGACCCACCTTTTCCAAATAGCTGGCCTGGCTCAACCATAACTTCGTAACGCTCCTGATGGGTTTTTTAATTCAGTAATTTTATTTAAGGGGATTTTAAATTGTGTTTTAAATTGTCTTTCACTTATGAGTCAACCTCCTCCATGCACATGTATATGTCTCTGTTCTTTATGTATATATGTTTGTCTTATTTGTATTTTATCTGTTTTGATTGTACGCCGCCCCGAGTCCTTCGGGAGAGGGTTGCGGCTAATCAAATAAAATTATTATTATTATTATTATTA
This sequence comes from Natrix helvetica, assembly GCF_964273705.1. Lineage (NCBI taxonomy): Eukaryota > Metazoa > Chordata > Lepidosauria > Squamata > Natricidae > Natrix > Natrix helvetica. Next base: position 89,357,273 of record NC_138552.1, read on the forward strand.
TTATTATTATTATTATTATTATTATTATTATTATTATTATTATTATTATTATTATTCTTTTGACTTATCCAGTGAATTGGTAACCTGAGTCTATGATGTGAAATAAGATAAGGATTCATGAAATTTTCTTCCTTATTAGAATGAATTAGGCCTGGGGGAAAGGTAACTACCTCCAAATCAAATATATAATGTCAATACATCAATTCAATTTTTTCAATTTATTAGCGCTTATAGACCGCCCCCTCTCCCGAAAGGGACACGGGGCGGTGTACAGTCCATGTCAAAGAACAAAATTAAAAACAATTAAAATTACTACATGGGGAATATATATATATACAAATATAAAATGGATGGATGGATAAGAGGAGGATAAAAGATGTGCAGGACTGTATTGCTAATAAATAATTAAAATAAACAGACATTAAGATCCCAATACCCAATAAAATTAAGACTATAGAATAATACCCTTAAAAACCAGTAAAATATAAATGCCAGGAGATAGGCGTTGAAATTATGCCAGGCCAGCCAGTCGAAACAGGTGAGTCTTTAGTTTCTGCCGGAAGGAGCGGAAGTCGGTGGTGGTTCTAATGTCGGGGGGGAGGTCATTCCAGAGGGTTGGGCCCATCACAGAGAAGGCCCTACTCCTCAGCGTCGCCCGCTGGCATTGCCTAGCGGACGGCACCAGGAGAAGCCCCCCTCTGTGAGAGCGAATTGGCCGCAGGGATGTATGTGGGAGGACGCGATCCCGCAGGTAACTGGGCCCTAAGGCATGGAGCGCTTTGAAGATGGTGGTCAAAACCTTGAAACGCACCCGAAAGACCACAGGCAGCCAGTGCAGCTCACGCAGGAGCGGTGTCACATGGGAGTACCTGGTACTCCCCATGACCGCCCGCGCGGCTGCGTTCTGGACTAGCTGCAGTCTTCGGGCACGTCCCAAGGGAAGCCCCATGTAGAGAGCGTTACAGTAGTCCAGGCGAGACGTCACCAGTGCATGAGTGACCGTGCGTAGGGCATCCCGGTCCAGGAGGGGGCGCAATTGGCGCACCAGGCGAACCTGGTGGAACGCCCCCCTTGCCACGGTTGCCACATGATCATCCATTGACAGCCGGGCATCTAGGAGGACGCCCAAATTGTGCAGCTGCTCGCCCCCTATGGCCAGCATTGGAATTAGCTGACTGAACCGAGGTGCCGGTAGCCACAGCCACTCAGTCTTGGAGGGGTTGAGTTTGAGTCTGTTGTCCCCCATCCAGACCCCGACGGCTTCCAAACACCGGGACATCACTTCGACAGCCTCACTGGGGTGGTTTGGGGTTGAAACGTACAGCTGAGTATCATCAGCGTAGAGGTGGTACTCAACCCCAAAACCACGGATGATCTCACCCAGCGGCTTCACATATGTGTTGAACAGGAGAGGCGAGAGGACCGACCCCTGTGGCACCCCACAAGTGAGTGACCTCAGGGTCGACCTCTGCCCCCCCCCATCAACACACATTGCGACCGGTCAGAGAGGTAGGAGCCGAACCACCGTAAAACGGTGCCTCCGACTCCCATCCCCTCCAGCCGGCGCAATAGGATACCATGGTCGATGGTATCAAAAGCCGCTGAGAGATCTAATAGGACCAGGATAGAGGAGCAACCTCTATCTCTGGCCCTCCAGAGATCATCAACCAGCGCGACCAAGGCTGTCTCTGTGCTGTGTCCGGGTCGGAAGCCAGACTGGCGTGGGTCTAGATATTCGGATTTGTCGAGGTGTCGCGGAAATTGCTGCGCCACCACATTCTCAACAACCTTCGCTAAAAAAGGAAGGTTGGAGACTGGACGATAATTAGCCAGCTCCATTGGGTCCAGTGAAGGCCTCTTGAGTAAGGGCCTCACCACCGCCTCTTTCAAGGCAGTTGGTAAGGATCCCTCACCCAATGAAGCATTCACCAGGCCCAGAAGCCAGCCTCGTGTCACCTCCCAGGATGCCAGTACCAGCCAGGAGGGACACGGGTCCATTAAACATGTGGTGGGCCGCAGCCGTCCACGCAACCTGTCCAAATCCTCTGGGGCAACAGAGTCAAACTCCTCCCAGAGTGGTCTTACAAGACTCACTGTTGATGGCTCGTCTGGGCCACTGGAGGGGGCCCATCCGCTCCGGATCTGAGCGACTTTGTCCTGCAGATATTCCCCAAACTCCTCTGCTCTACCCTGCAAGGGCGCCACCCGCACCCCCTGTGATAGGAGAGAGCGGGTCACCCTAAACAGGGCGGCAGGGCGGTTATCCGCGGACGCAATAAGAGCGGCACAATGTCTATGTTTGGCCGCTCTCAATGCCACAAGGTAGGTCCGTAAATAGGATCTTACCTGTGTTCGATCAGACTCGGAGCGTGAGGACCTCCACCTGCTCTCTAGACGTCTCCTATGGCGCTTCATCGCCCTCAGCTCCTCGGTGTACCAAGGGGCTCGGGCAGATCACTGCCGCAGGAGAGGTCGCAAAGGCGCAACCCGGTCCAAGGCCCCAGCCACCGCCATATTCCAGGCGGCCACTAGGTCCTCCGACCGAGCGCGGGTCAGGGCTACAGGTAGCGGCCCAAGCTCCATCTGGAACCTCTCTGGTTCCATCAGGTGCTTGGGGCGGTACCAGCTTGGACGAGCTGGCTCCGCCTCCTCGTGGTGAGGGGTAGCGACAGGGAAGTCGAGCCGGAGACATGAGTGATCTGACCATGACAGGGGGGTGATAACTAGGTCCCCTATTCCCAGATCACTTGTCCACTGTTCAGATACAAAAACAAGGTCCAGTGTGTGACCACCCTCGTGTGTGGGGCCCTGAATTAGTTGGGTCAGGCCCATGGCTGTCATGGAAGCCATGAACTCCCAAGCCACCTCAGATGCTGCTCCCGTCGACGGCAGGTTGAAGTCCCCCATGACCATAAGCCTGGGGATCTCAACCGCCGTCTCTGAGATCAGCTCGAGGAGCTCGGGCAGGGCCGCTGATGTATAGCGAGGAGCCAAGTATACAATCAGCAGGCCCAACTGCCTCCCTGGGCCCCATTTAACACCTAGGGACTCACAACCGGGTATCTGAGGGACAGTGAACTCTCTCGGTTCTAGACTCTCCCGAATAACTACCGCCACCCCGCCACCCTTACCCAGGGCCCGGGGTTGATGGAATGCACGGAAACCCGGTGGGCACATTTCCACGAGGGGTAAGCCACCCTCGTGGCCCAACCAGGTCTCCGTTATCCCTCCAAGGTCCAGCTCCCCCTCGGAGATCAACTCACTAATGAGGGGGGCCTTGTTGGTTATGGACCTTGCGTTGCACAGCATCAGCCGCATGCCCTGGCCCTGTAGTTCCTGACCACCCAGTCTGCGGGGGTTGGTACAAACGACCGGGCGTAGCCAACAGCCACGGTCTCCCAACCGACCTCGTGATTTTCTCCTGTCCTCGCATCCCCCCTTCCCCACGACCGATGTAATAAAACAACCCTCTACTGGAATAGCTTGTTCCCTCTCCCCCCCACCCCACTCACTCCCCTCCTTGACTCATCTGTTCAACTGGTGCTGGCTTCTCTCCCGGTCTGGTTAACCCACCCCCCCTCCCTGGAACCCCCTAAGAACAGTGTAAAACATTTCGATAAAAAGCCCCTCAGCTTCCGTTTCTTCCACCTCTCGGGGTTCACAAACCCGTCATCAAGGCAGGCCCTTGAAAGTGCCAAGGGCCATACCTGCGAGAGAGGGGCCTCTCGCAGGCGGAGCAGGTCTAGCCTTGAGTAGATTGGTAAAATATTAAAACCCAATTGGGTAAGGTGCAGATGGTAATAGTTAATAGTTAATAGCTGGAGGCGAAGATGTTAAAGATGTTAAAGGGGAGCTGGGGGGGAGAATGTTCCCAATATTTCCAGAACGTGAAGGTGAAGCAGGTGGAGATATCATAAAAATGGGGGACAATCAAGGTGGTTGAAAGTAGATGTAATTACAGACGTGGGTTCTTTAGTAAATGGGGGGTGGCCTTCTAAGCCCAGTTGTTCTTAGACTTAGTCTGGTCTGGGCAGTCTGGTTCCAGGCCATCCCCATCCATTATTTAGGTCTTCTTCTTCTCTACTGGTTCCCAACATCCTCACCTTGATCCCCCTATCCGGCGTCTCAGTTCTCAGTTCTCTTAACATTCGCAGCAGTTTGGGGAAACGCTTCCAAAATTATCCAGACACCAGAGCAAATTCCCGGGAGCCTGGGAGCAGCCAGGATAAGGCCAGCTGTTATGGGGGAGTCCCTGGCTGCGGTTCTTTCCACACACCCAACACCGCAGCCATCTCCCAATGCCGTTCCCTGCTGCCCCTCCATTCTGCTCACCACTCAGTGTCCTCAGTGTTCTCTGGTGTCCTTTGGTGTCCTTTGGTGTTGTAAGGTGTTATAAGGCGGCTTCCAGAGCTTCCATTGCTTTCCCGTCCTCTCTGGTGCCGCTGGCTTGCCTTTTCCCCTTTCCTCTTTCAAACTTCTTTCAAACTTCTTTCAAACTTCGCGCCGCGCTGCACGGTTGTGACGCGCCGCCGCCGCCATTGCCTCACAGCTTCCTTCCTCGGCTTCTCAGCTCCGCTCCGCTCCTTTTGCCTCCAAGCTTCTCCGACCACCCCTGGTGGGCTAAAACAAGCCCCAAACACTCCAGGGTGGTCGGGCTATTCGAATCTCAGCCCCCCGATGCCATGGGGGCTAGCAGCAACCTCCTACCCCTGTTGGGCGCTCCACGGTAAGCTAGGAGCTCAAACAGGCGACCGCCATCGCTGGAAGCTCCTCCTCCTTTATTGCGGTCACAGACCAGCACTTCTATAATAACTTTATAAACCAAGTTAACTTAATTTAATAATTTAATTTAATATAATCAGTTTGGACACTACCCAATGCCAAGCCATCCTTGGTGGTTCAGGGACGTGCGGTCAGGGGAGGCAGGGGAGGCAGAGCCTCACTGCTCTCATCATGAAAAGAAAAAAAGGGAAAAGGCGCTGAGGAGCCTCGGGGAATGGGACCACGTCTGCAGGAGGGAGGTGCAGGAGGCTCCTCTAGCCTCAGCCTCCCTCCTGCACATGTGGTCCCCTTCATGTTGACCCAGGAAGGCAGAGAATGGGACCATGTTGACTCAGGAAGGCGGGGAATGGGACCACGTGTGCAGGAGGGAGGTGCAGGAGGGAGGTGCAGGAGGCTCCTCTAGCCTCAGCCTCCCTCCTGCACACGTGGTCCCATTCCCCGCCTTCTGTCGGGTTCTGACGCCAGAGTTCATGGTTCCAGAGCGAATGCACATGCGCGAGCGACTCCCTTCCTCGCACTGAGCAATGGCGGGTTTACGGGAAGTTGCTCGTGAAAGTGGAAAGTGCGATGGACTTTTCGGACCGGCAGCTACCATTTCCCTGCCAGCTCGCACGCGAAAGGACCCTGGAAACCGAGTCGTGGCCGGCGCCTTGTTAAGAATTGCGCTGCTGAAAGAGACAGAGAGAAAAGGCAGATGTATTTTTTTTACAATTATTATTTTGTGATACGATATTGAACATACCGCTTAGAAGGCCATGGCTGATTCCAAGAAAACTAAGCAGGGTCAGATTTGATTAATCTTCGGTTAGGATGGGGACCCAGGAAATTGTAGGCGGGGAATGGGACCACGTGTGCAGGAGGGAGGCTGAGGCAGCCTCAGCCTCCTGCACACGTGGTCCCATTCCCCGCCTTCCTGATGACATCACCAGCCTCACCAGCCATAAACCTCACCGCACGTCACTGTGGTTCACAATGGCTAAACGCTAGGTATGGATAAATTTGTAAATGTACTTTGGTATATTTTCCAAAGTTGATATGAGATACAGAAGTGGGAGAAAAGCAAAGGTAATCATGTGAAGTGTGAATTCGCTAGCATGCCATTAAAGGTAGTTATATCAGTGCAAAGGTTGTGCAAAACATTTTAAAATAAAAATGTTTCAAACCGAAAACTTTCTGTTTCAGATTTACTATGCAACAGCTATTTTGGCCTCAAGCTTAGAAAGAGACCTGATGTTGTGATGAAGGTTAGAATTCACTTTATATATTTCTTTTATCTTTTTTATTGCATTCATACTTTTTCTTTTCTTTCTTTTCCATTTTGTATAATTTTTCTTCTTCTTTGCACCCCTCACTCTTTCTTTTTTTCCCTTTAACTATCTTTTTAGTTTGTATTAAATTTTATTATTGTAATTAAATTCCTTCCTAAAATTAGATATATATTTAAAAAGTGGCCTGATGCTGTTTCTGATTATTCCTGGAGATTTCCAGGCTCAAAAAAAAAAAAAAAAAAAAGCTTTCAGTTTAGAATCTTTTTCAATTTTGAGACTTTTCTGCAATGGTTTGAACAGCATCAAAATCACGTCTGAAACTAGAAGTGTTTTGAGTACAGGTAGTCCTCAATGGAGCTCAAATTTTCTGTTCTTAAGTGAGACATTTGTTAAGTGAGTCTTGCTCTGTTTTATGACCTTTCTTGTCATAGTTGTTAAGTGAATCACTGCAGTTGAAAAGTTAGTAAGCCAGTTGTTAAGTAAATCTAACTTTCCCATTGAGTTTGCTTGTCAGAAAGTCGCAAAAGGTGATCGCATGACTCCGAGACACTGCAACGGTCATAAATATGTACCACTTGCCCAGCATCTGAATTTTGACCACATGATCATGGAGATGCGGCAAACGTTATAACTATGAAAAATAATCATAAGTCACATTTTAGTGCCTTTATAACTTTGAATGGTCACTAAATGAACTGTTGTAAGTGATTCTGTGGGCATTGCATGGTGGGTGTGGCAGGGGAAGGATACTGCCAAACTCCATTCCCTCCCCACTCCAGGTGAAGGTTACTGCAAAATTTCCTCCCGATCAGCTGGGACTCGGGAAGCAGAGAATAGATGGTGAGGGGGCAGTCAGAGGTGGTATTTACTATTCGCAACTAGCGAAGAAGCTATACCAAAAGGGGGTGTGGTTCAGATGGTTGATGCCTGAAGGTATGTTAATATTCTGGGAGGACACAAGAGTTAGAATCAATACAACCATAGAGGCTCAGGCCTTTATGGAAAAAAATAAAGCACTCCTAGATGCGAGAAGGCTGGAGGAGGTGGTTGACAGCGGCGGAGGACAGCGGCGGTGGTCTGGGCGATCTGCGCGACTGCGTGATTGTGCGACTGGGTGGTTTTTGGCCTGTGATATGAGAGTGATGGTGGCAACCCAGGAGAGCCGAGCGGCCCAAACTATGAACTAACTATGGATCGCTGAGCTCGAATTTGGCCGGTGATGTGTGTAGGATGTAAGGCCCGAGGGAGGCCCGAGAGACCTAAGGCGCCTAAGGGATGAAGGAAGGAGGGTGAGGCGCCGGAGGAATCAGAGTTGAAAGATCGAGGGAAGGGCTGCAGGAAGGCCGCAGGGAGGCCGATGCAGCCCTCCCGGGCCCAACAACAACACCTGGGTTGCCAAATGGACAGAGGATTCTTTTCATCTAGGACAGGCCATAGACTCGGAGGCCTGGAACATCAGAGGCCCACGCAGAAGGCCAGACCCGGTGTTTTGCTGTGCTCGCTACTACCCCCCCCACTCACATATTTACCATCTACTTCTACGGGCTATCCGCCCTACCATCTACTATGATTTACCATCCATTGCAAACCACCTCTTAGCTGCAATTCTTATCCACCAGCTGGCTACTTTATCATACTTCCATCAGCCAGCATTTCCATTCGGATATGGACTATTTCCATCAGCCTATCCCCCTGCCTGGACTATCTTCTTGCCAAGACCATCCCCTTAGTGGGAACTGTGGCCACTGATACATCTACAGCTCCCTCTTGACGAACTTGGCCCTGTCTAATTATGTTATATACGAGGCTAGACCTTCTACAGCTACGAGATTCCCCCCTCTCGCAGCTATGGCCTCCTGCCCTTTCAAGGGCCCACCTTGAGGACGGGTTCATTAACCCAGAGAGGTGGAGGAAGCGCACGTTAAGGGGTTTTTTAATTAAATGTTTTTTAAAAGTTGTAAGGGGTTATAAGGATGGGGGGGGAGGGGTTGTAGGGATGGGGGGGGGGAACTGGTTAGGAGGGATGGAAGAGCCAGGCACTTAGGTGTGGTCGAAAGAGGAGGGAGCGGAGTGGGGGAGGAGAGGGAAGATAGCATTCCTATGCAGGGCACCTTAATACCAACGGTCATGGGGAGGGGCAGGCGCGAGGACAGTTTAAGAGCACGTAGTCAGTTGGGAGACCGGGGTTTTTGGTCATTCCCGGTCGTTTGTACCAACCCCTGCATACTAGGTGGTCAGGATCTACAGACCCAAGGCCTGAGACTGCTGTTATGCAATGCGAGGTCCGTTGTCAAAAAGGCCCCCCTCATCCACGATCTAATTTTGGAGGGGGACCCGGACCTCGCCGGAATAACCGAGACCTGGTTGGGCCACGAGGGAGGTCTACCCCTTGTGGAAATGTGCCCTCCAGGTTATCGAGCATTTCACCAGCCTCGGGCCCAGGGAAGGGGCGGTGGGGTAGCAGTGATTATCCGGGAAGACTTAGAGCCGAGAGAGTTCACTGTGCCGCAGACATCCGGGTGTGAGTCCCTCGTCGTGAGATGGGGCCCAGGGAGGCAGTTGGGCCTGCTGATAGTATACCTGGCTCCTCGCTATACTTCAGCGGCCCTGCCCGAACTCCTTGAGCTGATCTCATCGGTGGCGGTTGAGACCCCCAAACTTTTAGTGATGGGGGATTTTAATCTGCCGTCGATGGGAGAAGCGTCGGAGGGGGTTCGGGAGTTCATGGCTTCCATGACAGCCATGGACCTGACCCAGTTAATTCAGGGCCCTACTCACGAGGGAGGCCACACCCTGGACCTTGTTTTTGTCTCTGGCCAGTGGACGAGTGATCTGGGAATAGGGGATCTAGACACTATTCCCCTGTCATGGTCGGATCACTCACTTCTCCGGCTGGACTTCCCTGGTGCTACCCCCCGCCGCGAGGAGGCGGAACTGGAAGGTATTAGATGGTTCCGCCCCAAGCGCCTGATGGAACCGGATAGGTTCCAGACGGAACTTGGGCCACCTCCTGTGGACCTGACCCGCCCCCGAGTGGAGGACCTGGTAGTCGCATGGAATAGTGCGGCTACCGGGGCCCTAGACCGGGTGGCGCCTTTGCGGCCTCTCCTGTGGCGACGAACCACCCTGGCACCTTGGTTTACCGAGGAGCTAAGGGTGATGAAACGCCACAAGAGACGCCTAGAGAGTCGTTGGAGATCCTCCCGCTCCGAATTTGACCGAGCACAAGCACGAGCCTATTTGAAGACGTACCTTGTGGCATTAAGAGCGGCCAAACGTCAACATTGCGCCGCTCTTATTGCGTCTGCAGATAACCGCCCTGCCGCCCTGTTTCAGGTGACCCGTTCCCTCTTGTTTGAGAGACCACGGGAAGCCCCTCTACAGGGCAGAGCAGAGGAGTTTGGGAATTATCTACAGGACAAAGTCGCTCAAATCCGGATGGGATGGACCCCTTTCAGTGGTTCAGTAGAGACGCCCGTTGCGAGTCTTGAGGGACCGCTTTGGGAGGAGTTTGACTCGGTTGCCATCGAGGATTTGGACAGGTTGCGTGGACGTCTGCGACCCACCACATGTTTATTGGACCCGTGTCCCTCCTGGCTTGTACTGGCATCCTGGGAGGTTACGCGCGACTGGCTCCTGGGCCTGGTGAACGCCTCGTTGGGTGAGGGGTCTCTACCGGCCGCCTTGAAAGAGGCGGTGGTGAGGCCCCTGCTCAAGAAGCCTTCCCTGGACCCAACGGACCTAGTCAATTATCGTCCAGTCTCCAACCTTCCTTTTTTAGCGAAGGTTGTAGAGAGTGTGGTAGCACAGCAGTTCCCACGTCACCTGGAGGAAAATGATTATCTAGACCCGCGCCAGTCCGGCTTCCGACCCGGGCACAGCATGGAGACGGCCTTGGTCGCATTGGTCGATGATCTCTGGAGGGCCAGAGATAGGGGTTGTTCCTCTATCCTGGTCCTATTAGATCTCTCGGCGGCGTTCGATACCATCGACCATGGTATCCTGTTGCACCGGCTAGAGGGGCTGGGAGTCAGGGGCACCGTTTTACGGTGGTTTGGCTCCTACCTCTCTGGTCGGACGCAACGTGTGTTGACAGGGGAGCAGAGTTCGACCCGGAGGCCACTCACATGTGGAGTGCCACAGGGATCGGTGCTCTCGCCTCTCCTGTTCAACACATATATGAAACCGCTGGGCGAGATCATCCGTGGTTTTGGAGTGGGATATCATCTGTATGCTGATGATACTCAGCTATACATTTCCACTCCGAACCACCCCAATGAGGCCGTCGAAATGATGTCCCGGTGTCTGGAGGCCGTACGGGTCTGGATGGATGGCAACCGACTAAAACTCAACCCTTCCAAGACGGAGTGGCTGTGGCTTCCGGCCTCCCGGTTCAACCAGGTGCTTCCATCTCTGGCCATCGGGGGCGTCCAACTAGCCCCCATGGAACAGGTGCACAATTTGGGCGTCCTCCTGGATACCCGGCTGTCCATGGATGACCATGTAACAGCCGTGGCAAGGGGGGCATTCCATCAGGTCCGCCTGATGCGCCAATTGCGCCCCTTATTGGACCGGGATGCCCTACGCACAGTCACCCATGCGCTAGTGACGTCTCGCCTGGATTACTGCAATGCTCTCTACATGGGGCTTCCCTTGAGATGCACTCGGAGACTACAGTTGGTCCAGAACGCGGCCGCGCGGGTGATTATGGGGAGGACTAGATACTCCCCTGTAACACCTCTCCTGCGCGAGCTGCACTGGCTGCCGGTGGTCTACCGAGTGCGTTTCAAGGTTTTGATTATGATCTTTAAAGCGCTCCATGGCACAGGGCCTAGTTATATGCAGGATCGCATCCTGCCCCACACATCCCTACGACCAATTCGCTCACACAGAGAGGGACTTCTCCGGGTGCCGTCCGCCAAACAGTGCCGGGGGGCGACACCCAGGAGCAGAGCCTTCTCTGTGATGGGCCCAGCCCTATGGAATGACCTCCCCCGTGACATCAGGATTACTTCCGATCTCCGCTCCTTCCGTGTACAGCTGAAGACCCACCTCTTTCAATTATCCGGCCTGGCTCAATCGCAATCGTAATTTTCCCATTCCTCCAAACTGTTTTTTAAATTGTTCTTAAATATTAATTTTTATTGGGTTTTTACAATTGGGGTATTTTAAAGCTGATTTTTAACTGTCTATTGATGTAATTTGCTTCCTCCTCCGTGTATGTATGTGTGTTGTGTATGTATGTACGTTGGTGCTGTTATATATTCTTTATGTTTTATGCTCCATTGTACGCCGCCCCGAGTCCTACTTGGAAAGGGAGCGGCTAATAAATCCAAATTTATTATTATTATTATTATTAGATAAACCTGATGATCCTACACCAGACATACAAGACACGGGAGGGGCCGGAGCCGTGCTGCCGAGGGGAGAAGGGGCAATACCAAGAAAACTCAGATCACAAAAATGAATAAGGAAATCGGTTTGACATAAATTGATTGAAATTATTATCTGAATTTACATGCTGACAAATTATCATTATTTAGTATTGAATTATTTGTTTAAATGAATACTATGAGTACGGGGGGCAGGGACACCTTCTACATATTGTAACTGCCAAAATTTGTAACCCATTCCAATACCCTTTCCCTTTTTATTTTCTAAAAAACCAATATAATTTTGTTATATATATAAAAAAAGAGGTGGTATTTACCAGTTCTCAAAACTACTCAAAATTTCTGCTACTGGTTCTCCTGAACTGGTCAGAACCTGCTGAATGCCACCTCTGAGCACAATGGTTTTTGCCTTTGCAGAGCTTGGGTGGGCATAGCTTGTGCATTACGCATCCGGCCTGTGGCCCACCCATTTACACCCCTGATATCTTGAGGCATTAAATACTGGTGACAGCTCAAGAGAATTGTCTGTGTTGCTCCTGCTGTCATTTCATGAGCATCATTTCAATTTCTTTTTGTTATTGCTGTCCAGTTGCTTCCAACTCTTTCTCACCTACTGGACATTATTTCACTAGGATGAGCAGTAACTGCTTTTATTATTATAAAGTATTTATTTTAGTTAATATTTAAAAGTATCCCCAATCAAGAGGAAAAGCTGGAAAAGAATAACATAGTATAAAGGAGATTTACAGGCTGTATTAAATTGAATAAAAAGGCCAGGATAACATTTGATTTGTGTTGCATATTAATGCATCTTATATTAATTTAAGACTTCAGGGCCATTATAAGGAAGTCAATATTTAGTAATTAACAAAAATGATCAGCAAGATACAAATCATAAATCAGGACGAGAGATCATTAATGAAAATTTCTATCTAGTTTTTTAAATTATAGCCTTATTCAATGAATGAAGCAAAAGTTAATATGTTGTGGTTGTTACTAAAAATCAAAATTTGAAATGGGATACATACTCATGTGTACAAATATAATTCACAGCTGGATTCCAATTTAAATTAAAGCCTGTATAGTATCTACCTTTTTCAATGTTATTTTTGACATTAAAACATATTCCCACAACCTAATCTGTCATTCTTCTAGAGAGGGAATTTTATGTGATTTCCAATAAAAGTCATGAAGTTTCTTGGCAGCAATTGTTATATCCGAAACCAACTCAGTATATGCCGGTGCTTTGTAGGGGTATTAGATCTGGCGATGTTTAACAGAACAATGCTGGCAAGAGTGAGAATCCATTCTCCAAGTTCTTATAAGCTCAAGCCTTGCCATCAGTGATGATATGTATTCACTTTTTCTTCTGTTGGCCAATATCAATGTCTTCTCCAATGACTTTTGTCTTTGCATGGCAAGTGTACCAAAATGATTTTGTTAGGCTTCCATTGAGCAATCTCACTTGGTTCTTAATTGATCAAGTGGCTTTCTTATTCCATCCCATGCAGAGGTGAAATGCTACCAGTTCGGGCGAACCAATATTTCTGACAATCAGCTGTGATGCACGATTTATATTAGCTAGACGTGTCAGATTTCCTGCTTTCTAGCTAATGTAAACTGCGTGGCACAGCGGATCTCGCCCCCCTCCCCCTGCTGTTCTGCTTACCTTTGCAGGGGCTTCGGTAGCAGGCTCTGACATAATCACATCCTGCTTTTTACGCTCTGCGCATGCACGGAAAGTCCTGTGCATGCACGGAGGTGGTGCGTGCAAGCAAAGCGAGCACGTGTGCACCCTCACATTTGCAAACCGGTAGCGAAGGTAAGTTGATTTCACCCCTGATCCCATGGCATATAGGCAAGGCAATGTGTATGTTCTGAGAAATACACACTCATCTTCTCTTGTCTTTGTATATGACAGGAGAAGTATATGCTTGCAAGTGGTAGGAAGTGTTGCTTAGCTCTTCACTTGTCCATTAAATTTCTCCTCTTAGTGTAGTACCATGCAGGGCTGTTTGAAATGCTTCTTCCATTGGTGAAGGTTCCATATAGAAATAGCCATGTCTCTAGCACAATAATTCTTGCTAGACAATTCCCCCCTTCCCATTCTCATGTCAATATTGCTTTAGCAATTGTGGGGATCTTCATGAAGTAATGTATTTTTATTTCATGCACAGATAAGCTCCTTCCTTTCTCATAATTCATTTTCTCCCATCTTTACCAACCAAAGCTTTTTATGCTTAAGCAAAACACTTCTTCCTAACTGAACAACCTTATGTAATTTATTTCAACTATTCCTGTTTTATGATAGGCCAAACTCTGCTTTTCCTTAATAGAACCATGACAGCTGAGGGTCAAGCCCAACCTTAGTTTCAGTGTTTAAATAAGTGGTTTTGGCGGAAATATCTTAAATAAATAAAATTACTCTTGGCAAGGGTAATTTGTTGGGTACGCCTATACCCATTAGCCTGTCAGTGACCCAATGATGCTGAAAGCTTGGTGGATAATTAGGCTCAGGAAGAGTCCTAAATTGTTTTAATTGGATAGCAAAATATTCTATACTGCAGATTCAAGATCTCTGTTACATAAACAAACTCACTTTAGTTTCACTTGCAGGGCAATAAAATCACCAATGTACAAGATAATGGACAATAGAGGAAAGGATGGGAGATAAAAAAATACAGAAATATAGACCTACCCTTAAACTCATGAACTGATGAGACCCAATTGTAGGATTTCAGCAGGGGTGGGCTTCAAAATTTTTAGCAAGGGGTTCTGGGTGGGCGTGGTCATGGTTGGTAACTGATAAATATCACCTCTGACTGGCCCTGGCCCATCTATTCTCTGCCTCCCGAGTCCCAACTGATCAGGAAGGAATGGGGATTTTGCAGTATCCTTCCCTTGGAGTGGGATGGGAATGGAGATTTTACAGTATCCTTCCCTTGGAGTGGGATGGGAATGGATATTTTGCAGTATCCTTCCCTTGGAGTGGGATGGGAATGGAGATTTTGCAGTATCCTTCCCCTGCCACGCCCACCAAGCCATGCTCACAGAGCTGGTAGTAATTTTTTAAGAATCCCACCACTGTACCCCACCCCCAGCTTCCCAAACATCTCCAGAATAAGGTCTATATATACAGTATATCTTCCAAGTTTAGGAGAGACTTTCAAAGTTAGGAGTACAACCCATGCAATGACATTTCTGGAAATCTAAATGCCCACCAAGCTTTAAGGGTAGCATAAAGAGATGTTCTTTTCTGCATGCTTAGAACTAAGTTTAGATTTATGGTATTGCACTGATGGATTAACCTTGTTTTACAGCTAGTGTTCCTGTGCTTTTATCTTTTGAAATATGTTTATATTAGAAGCTTATTATTGATTGCAGGCATGCCTGAGAGTTTAAAATTGGAGGAAAGCCTAAAGTTATATAAAAGTTTCCAAAGCTGAGTATATTGTGAAGCACCAGAGGAAAGCCTATGTCCTTTATAATAAAAACGTACCCACAAAAATAGATACCTTGAGATTTAAAACACTTAATAGCCAAACTGTACAGTATTTGATAGGTTGTCATCTTAGGGAAATCTGTATAATTTTGGGGTGATACAGTTAGATTAAATTCTTTCATTCAGTTCATGGGGCTGAAAAATAGCCTCATCAGTTGAAATCAACACATCTTAAACTTGCCAAGCTTGAGAAACACTGATTTAAAGCTAAAGTAAAATAGAAGAAAGGACAATAGCTTTGAAGTACCAACACAACACCTGAACAAGCAAACTGAGCAGATAAATAGGTCAAGCGATCACAATTTTCCCCACTATGTGGATCTGTTCCTTAATTTGCACCTAAATTAGCATATACAAATATAAATATCTACCTTGTTTGGGAGGATTATTTTCTCCTTCTAATTTTGAAGAAAACAGATGTTTAATTATTAACAAATTTCTACATCCCCCCCACCTCCTCTAAATGATTTGGTTTGAAGAATTATTGGGCGTCATTTTTCACAGTTAATACCAGGCCCTTTAACTGGTGTAGAAAGTCAGCCCTCCCCCTCCCCCCGCCTCCTAGAAGAATGACATATTTTGAGAAATATTAAAAATGCAGAATATTATATTTCCCTAAATGAGAAATGGAGAAACATGTTTTTTTAGAGGCAGGAAGTCTTTCTCTCTTTTTTTTTTTTGAAAAGATTTTTTTTTATTTTTGGTTAAACAGACAAACACAACACAAAAAAACAAAATAAAATCATCTTTTGTTGCATATTGTAGAAGTGTGTCGATTGACTACAAATAACTTTTGTGCATCTCTTCCACAGTCATTACTTATAATTCATATCACATTGTATATTTTAAATCAAAAATCTTTATATATCTTACTATCAACATCCCAAAATTCTCATTTGACTATACTTGTTTTAACGTCCTTTTGCATAAGATAATCCAAAATTGAAAAACACAACCACATAATGACATTTCATTAATTATTTCTAATATCATCCAATAACATTACACCTTTATAACATGTTCTAAGTAAGAATAAATTATGACTGATAACAACATTTCTAATCCTCTTTTCCAAGTCGCCATTTACTATTTGTATCCCAATACCTTTTATTGAGCCAGTACATATATATATATATATTGTTAAGTATATCCCTTGTCATTTCATTGTTATTATCATGATTGTTATTTATTAATAGAAATTCATTCGCTAATTGTATCAGGTTTCCTCTCTTCAAACCAACACATGTGTGTATCTTGTTATCATTATCAATTATTTATTTAACATATCACTTTAAAGATTACTAAATTACTAATCACTAATCATATTGTAGAAGTGTGTTGATTAGTTACAAATAACTTTCATGCATCTCTTCCACAGTCATTGCTTATAATTCAAATCACATTATGTATTTTAAATAAAAAAATCTTTATATATCTTACTATCAACATACCATGCTTCTCATTTGACTGTGGTTGTTTTAACATCCTTTTACACGAAATAGTCCAAAATTAAAAAACACAAGCACATAGTAGCATTTCATTAATTATTTCTAATATCATCTAATAACATTACCCCTTTATAGTATGTTCTAAGTAAAAAATTAATTATGTTTGATAACAAGGTTTCTAATCCTCCTTTCCAAATCGCTGTTTACATTTTATCCCTTGTCATTTCATTGTTATTCTTATAGATATTATTTATTAACAAAAATTCATTCGCTAATTATATCAAATTTCCTTTCATCAAACCAACACACGTATGTACCTTATTATCCTTATCAATTATTTATTTAACATAGCACTCTAGAAATTACTAAATTACTAATCACTAATTACTAAAATTATCTAATTTTTATTATCAATTTTCATATGCCAGCCTGTATCCTTCCAGTAATAATACAGTCTTATTTCTTTTGTCATTTGTGGAATTGATCTTCTATTTATTTCCTTAATAAAATTTTTGTGGAGTTCTCTCCACAGCTTGTTGCTTGTAGCATCACTTAAGTAAACTCGATGCCCTCCATCTGCTATTGTAATCAGGTTATTTTTGGTTGTCAATCTTGCTTCTGAGAAGTTCTCTCTTCTTAAATTCATTGTTTTTCCTCTTTTTCTTCTTCCATGTCTTGAAATCCGGGATATAGTTCCTGTCAATCTAATTCCCTTTTCTATACTCGCCTTTTCCCACTTTCAACCACATTCACTCCACTGGTAAAGTAATCAGTTGTCTTGTCTTTATAATCATTTTCCCCTTCAATTTTGGGGACTCTGACCCCATCATTTTTTGCTGTTATAAACTCTATTTTTTCCATCTTCTTCTCAATTCTCTCTGTTATTTCTAATAAATTTTGAATTCCAGCCAAGATGTTTTCCAAAGTTATTGTTTGTTTCTTTTGAATGCTGTGCCATTTTGACAAGTTAGTAGATACTGCCACTCTGGCTTTCAAGGCTTCTTATATTAAATTAGCTTAAACACAAGTTCATTTATAATCTTCAAAAAAGAAGGTTCTGTTTCTTTTCCTCTCCCATTGACAGTTAGACTCTCAAAGTGCACCTGTAAAAACAATTTGTGCCCTTGCTTCTTATCACTTTCTATAAAAAAGTTGCCAAGCCTCGAGATACAAAGTCAGTGAGATCAAAAGGAAAAGGGAAAGTGCATTGTTTCAGAAACTCAAGCCTCCAGTCTCCAAGTGGCAGTATTGCTTCTCACTCTCTAATGTTATTTCAAACTTAAAAGAAACAGAGTTCTCAAATAGAATTAATATCAAGTAATAAATGTCCTTGTTGATATAAGAAGACTTTAATCCATAGGTTAAAAAAATAGAATAAGAAAAACTGATTCGTTCTCTTTAAAAAAAAAGTTGCGAGCACTTCAATCCACAAAATAAAATTAAACATACTATTCAAAGCAATCCAATATAGGTTAATTTCGCCTCGCTTATTTTCTACTGCTTTCGGATTTAATTTAACTTTTTAAATAAAAAATAGGCAGTCTTTTCCAAAACAATAAACTTTCCTCACCAGATGGACACACTTTCTCTTTCTGCTTCCCTTCCGTTCTGGAGCCATCCCAACTTCATCAGCCTGGGGCTGGACTTTCGGTTGCTGGCTTGAAGAATTTCTCTTGGATCAATCAGGGACTTTGCGGTGTCCCTGAGATCAGCAAGACGTTTTCTTCCTGTTCACCATCTCTACGGGATGGTTTAAGTCCGAATGGACCACCCAGAGCAAAAGTATTGGCAGCGATCTCGGAGCATCAAGACTGCACATCCATATCGTTGTGACGTTGGCTCCTCTTTCCCAAGTCTTTCTTAATAGCTCCCAGTATATATTTTGTGCCCATTAAGAAAGATTGGGCCAGCCTATTCAGAAACCAGCCCCAGTCTCCCTGCCCCCAAGCAGAAACTGAGGAGGCAGCTTTTTGAAATGAAGATTTGGTAATCCATTCAAGACAGGATATTTTGAAACTCCCTGCAGCAAAGTCTGAACAAAGGCAGAATGGTAGGATTAACCCTCACTTAAGTTCCAAAACAGGATGAAAGCCATTAAGTCACAATATGAATTGCCCAACACCCTTTCAGAACACAAGCCCCTTCATTGCATCATACCAGAGCAGTCCAAACTTCAACCAAACCTGGGAACTCAGACAAACAACTAGGATTTGCATTTCCTCTTTTGCTTATAGAGCCAGCTATGACCCTTACATAATCCCTACAGTATCCCTACCCCATAGGAATCTGACAACAGCCAATAGAATACATGTTCTTGCACAGAAACAGGAAGCTCAAGTGCAAAGCTCAAAGAAGGTATAAAAAAAAATCCCACTCTCTTTGTCAGCTGGCCAGAATCACATGTGCTTGGTGGTTCTGCTTCAACAATTAAAGGTCCCTCTTTCTAATCAGCCTCCAGTTTCCATTTTATTTCCAGTGCTTTCCTCCTGGTTTGGAACTGAACCAGATGGATATTTCTTCCCACACTGGCATCTTCAAAGAATTTAGACATGAAAACTCCCAGAATTCATTTCCACTGGAGATGCTGGCTGGAAATTGGGAGAGTCATAATTTCCTAATTGAGTTGGAAGACATAGGAGTATGCATGCATTCTTCTTTCTCTTTAAAAAACCATTGCTATTTATTATAACATTTTAACAATGGTAGAGACTTAGCAATCCTGCTAACCAGCTTTGTGGACATCAAGAATGAGGAATCCAATGTTCTCTCATTTTAAAAGAGTTAAAGGTCTTTTCTCCCCTGCAAACATTGGCCTAATTAGATAATGTATGGCAATGATTTTTGCTCTTTAGCACATTTTTTTTTGTCTCACACAAATTCACATGCACACACAGACACAGAAAACTGGCACTCTCTTAAGGGAAGGATAAAACATAAAGCAAAATTCTAGACAATTTTTCTTGGCAGAAGAATTTAGGAGACAAAAGCAATTCCTATATACTTCTAAACTGCTTTTTTTCTGAAGAAATTATTACTAGAAACTACTGAACATTCATAATTAAATTGCATGAAGGAGGAGTGGCTTTATATCATTAAAGAGTTGTGTTGTTCAATGGACTGGCAAAATATAGTCTTAGATGACAAAAGATTAATCTGTGTTGATAATCTGAGGGCCTTAAACATGCAGTGTTGAAACAACTGCAAATTCTATCCTAAACAAAATGAATTTATTGAAAAGGTAAACAGGTTTTCTAAGTGCTAATGTAATATTTCTCTGTACTGTGTGCTAAAGTGATATTTATTAATATATGTTTGCATATCTCTATCATCTATCTATCTATCTATCTATCTATCTATCTATCTATCTATCTATCTATCTATCTATTGTCTATCATCTATCTATCATCTATCATGACTTCTTATCATCTGTCTCTCCTCCATTTCTCTCTTTATCTTCTATCTATCTATCTTCTAGCTAGCTATGTTCCTATGTTCCCATCTTCTATGACGATAATGATAATGAGTATCATCATCATCAATCTAATATCTGCCTGTGTGTCTGTCTGCCCATCCATCCATCTGCCCACCCACCCACCATTCCACCCACCCGTCCATCCATCCATCCATCCATCCATCCGTCCACCCGTCCACCCGTCCACCCGTCCACCCGTCCACCCGTCCACCCGTCCACCCGTCCACCCGTCCATCCATCCACCCGTCAATCCGTCCGTCCGTCCATCTGTCTGTCCGTCGGTCTGTCCCTATTTCAGCAATCCCCAGTAATCTGTGTGAAATCTTTGGATAATCTTCAATCAAAACAAAGATAACGCGAACTCAACACATTTATGGGATTTAGAAAATGCCCAATTCTTGAAAAATTATAGGGGCCTTTATTTTAAAGGAGTTAATGCTTTTCTACATTTTGTGTATTTTTTAAAACCAGTTCTTTCCCTGTATATCATTCTTTATATTTAAAGAATATTTTTTTAAAAAAGATGTTTAACAATCTGTTTCTCAAATGGGCATTTCAATTTTACATTAGATACATTCAAAGCACATGCTGCCCTGTAATGCCAGGGCAATGACTTTGCCAAATAGTACAGCAACTCAAAACCAATTCACAAATATTCAATAGCATTAAAAGATATGTTGAGTATCAGTGGGAGAAAAGCACCCCTCTTATTTTGCAGCTGAACCTAACGTAACTGCATTAATAAAGTCATGGCTATCCTCCTAAGACTTAAAGGGAGACCCCAAGCTCTTATATTTACCAAATGTATAACTTTTGATGTGATGGCAGAGGGGTATTCAAGAAACAGAAATCATTATATTGGCTAATTTCATTTTGCTTTAATAATGTGTAACTAATATCACGTTTAATTTTGTCTTGATCAGCTGTGTTCATTACCATGCTCCTACCTGTTTAAATTACAATTACAACCTGCATACAATTTATTCCTAATCACAATGATGGGCAAAGGACCATACATGCCTCCTGATGTCACAACCCAAACCTTTTTGTACATGCATTGCTATAATGCACCCAAGGTTGTTTTGCAGTTTTTGACACCCTTCCTGTGTGTGATGCACACAGATTTTGGAATCTCTGTGAGTCCCATGCAAACTATTTGAAAGCTAAGTTCATCCAGAAACCTGTTCTGTTCTGTTCTGTTCTGTTCTGTTCTGATTAAACACTCCTGAATGGAAACCAAGCCCTTTCTCACCCACTGCATTTAATCTTGAATAGGAAAAGTCTTCCATTCAATCATGCTAAGGCAGTTAATTTACCCTGATAACGTGAATAGCTAATGTCCCAAACAGTCCTAGGGTTAAGGTTAAAGGTAAAGGTAAGGGTTCCCCTCACACATATGTGCTAGTCATTCCTGACTCTAGGAGGCTGTGCTCATCTCCGTTTCAAAGCTGAAGAGCCAGTGCTGTCCAAAGACGTCTCCGTGGTCATGTGGCTGGCATGACTAAACTCCAAAGGTGCACGGAACACTGTTACCTTCCCACCAAAAGTGGTTCCTATTTTTCTACTTGCATTTTTTATGTGCTTTCGAACTGCTAGGTTGGCAGAAGGTGGGACAAGTAACGGGAGCTCACTCCGTTATGCGGCACTAGGGATTCGAACTACTGAACTGCCAATCTTTCTGATTGATAAGCTCAGCATTTTAGCCACAGAGCCACCACGTTCCTCAGGGTTAAGGTTAGGATTAAGGTCAAATTAAATCCCTACTGCTTCATTTATGTTAACCAAAATGCCTCTTGCCCTTCCCCAAATGTATTACTATAGGATTTTTCTGGTCAAAGTTGGTGATCGCTCCAACTCAAAAAATGGATGCTTCTCAAGTCACTGAGCAGTCCAGTTGACTGGGAGATCAGATAATATGATTAGTAAATATGATCCGTCAATGGGCTATAGCAACAAACAGGAGTAGTTTCAATTGTTCTCATAGAAGGAACAATGTTTAATACAGGTAGTCCTTGACTTACAACGGTCCATTTAGCGACTGCTTGAAGTTACAATATCACTGAAAAAAGTGAGTTATGAATGTTTTCCACACTTAGGACCATTGCAGCATCCCCATGGTTACGTGACTAAAATTCAGACCCTTGGCAACTGATGCATATTTATGAGGATTGCGGTGTCCAGGGTTCATGTGAGCCCCTTTTGTGACCTTCTGACAAGCAAAGTCAATGGGAAAGCTAAGTGAATAAGATTCACTTAATAACAACTGCAGTGATTCACTTAACAACTGTGGCAAGAAAGTGTTGTGGCCCGCAAGCGGCCAGTGGAGCTGATAGCAGATTTGGACAGTGAGGAGGTTGGGGAGGAACATGGGCCAGTCCTGGAGTCTGGGGAAGGCTCTGATGAGGGCTCTGTGTCAGAGGCAGAGAGGGGGCCAGGGCCATATGCCAGTTATCAGCTGCCTTCAGAGTCAGACTGAAGTTTCCCTCCTACCTTCAATTAACGAGGTGTGGATCGTCGCCCCTCCTTGCAGCATATCTCCAGATAAGAAATAAAACCTGATAACATGTTCTAATGAAAAACAAAATTTAATATGAAAAATAAAATAAAACAGATCTATCTAATTGTTACATTTTGGCAAGAGCAATTGTCGCCCACCTTCTCCGGTAGGCAGATGAAGATCAGAAGGAAAGTTCAAGAAAGTGTAACGTATTAAGAAACGTGTTAAGAAACATGCGCAGTAAATCATTGTCAGATAAGAAAAACTTCTCTACAGTATAACTCATAATAGAGGCTCAAGTAGACAAACCAAAATAACGTAGTGACACAGACATCAGTGAGGCAGACGAACAGCTGGAGCCTGTTCCCAGTGTGTGCATGTGCAGAGTTGCCAGACAAAGGGAACAGCTAAAGAACAGGGGTCGACTTGGGAGTAAGGCCACAGATGGATGGTGAATGGCCCCTCCCAGAGGAAATAAAAGAGGAGGAAAAGGGGAGTGGAGTTTTCAGGAGACAATTAGTTTGCTTAATTGGTTCGTGATTCTCCGAGACTCCTTGCCAAGTTTTGCAGATATTGGCCTGTTAGCTCTCCAAGCCAGATAAAGTCTGTGACTGTAAATCCTCCCTTGAAAGACTTTGCTGGATGTGAATGAGCAGAATTCACAGTAAATTAATAAAAGGCTTTTTTGTCGGGATAAGGAGTTTGCTTCATGCTCTTGGAAGCCTAGGTCAGAACAGTTAGGTCATAAAATGAGGCAACATCAACTTAACAATGGTCTCACTTTAGCAACAGAAGTTTTGGGCTCAATTGTGGTTGTATGAAGAGGTGGGTTCCTCCTGGTCCTGTCTGGTACATCTGAAGACGTAGTGAAAATCTGGCATACCTGACCGGACTGGTAATAATGGTGGCTTGGCCATGCCCCCGAACCTCCGTCAGAAGCTTTTTTTTTTTTAAAGCCCTTTTCCTTGCCAGTTCAGGCAAGAGAAAAGAGGTTTTAAAAACTAAAAGAGAGAGAGAGGAAGGAAGGGAAGGGAGAAAGAAAAATAAAATAAAAAGAAAGAAGGAATCTCACTTTTTAACCGGGATTTGGCAAAGTAGAAAAAAAAATGCTGTTGCTTTAAATCAGAACTGAGCATGCCTGGCTGTGGAATTATGGGAGTTGAAGTCCACAAGTCTTAATGCTACAAACTTTAAATTGAAACCTGCTTTAAATTGAAAAAGGAAGTTTGCAAAGTGACTGTTGGATCTGGGCAACGAGAGGCAGACTGCGGACACGAAGTGACTTAACAGCTCTTTATTAGTAGTAATAGTGATCCAGCTTGTTTGGTAGTCGGAGGGTTCCCCTTTTATAGGGATTGGGCACGCCCCTCGACCAATCAGAGGGATACCTGTTTCCCGCTGTAGGAGCGGACCAGAGGGAAGACTTATCCCGATATATGTTAATATCTAACACCCCTCCCCTCCTAGATGGGACGTTGCGGTAGGTAACATAATCTTTTAGGTAGGTGGGTGTTTGTCTTGCTCGGGAGGAACGTCGTAGTTCGGGTTGGCTTGAAGTGGTTGC
Source organism: Natrix helvetica (assembly GCF_964273705.1). Taxonomy (NCBI): domain Eukaryota; kingdom Metazoa; phylum Chordata; class Lepidosauria; order Squamata; family Natricidae; genus Natrix; species Natrix helvetica. The sequence continues at coordinate 89,381,199 of NC_138552.1, forward strand.
AGGACTGGGTGCGGGTTGGTTTGAAGTAGTTGCAGGATCGGGTGCTTTTTCTATTTCCCGTTCTGGAGGTCTTGTGCCTTCGTTGCTCGGGCGTTCAGGAGTTTGTTCAGCTGCGCTGTCTGGGGGTTGCTCTGCTACGTGTGTGTAGTCTTGTTCCACGCTTGGCTCGCCGGCGTCGTTGTTTCCTAAGCTGGGGTTTTCTTGTGGCTGACTTTCCGTAGACAGGAAACTTTCGTCTTCATTTCTAAGGTTGGAGTGTGCTAGGCGACCCCGCAGTTGATCGATGTGCCTTTTCCAATTCCGCCCATCTTCTAGCTCTAGCAAATACGATCGTGGACCCGTGATGCCTATGACCTTTGCCGGCATCCATAATGTTCCCCCCGTGTAGTTGTGAGCGTATACTGAATCCCCTACTCTGAAAGACCGGACCTTACTTGTAGAGTCTGGGGGAGCCGTGGCAGAGTAATTCGGGTGGAGCCGGTCTAGGTGAGACCGTAGGCGACGGCCCATGAGTAGTTCAGCGGGGCTCCTACCCGTCGTTGCGCTCGGGGTAATGTGTTGAATGAGGAGGTAATGGTCAATGCGTGTTTGCCAATCACCTGGACCCATCCTGGCGAGGGCCTCTTTTGCGAATCGCACCATTCTCTCCGCCTGTCCGTTTGATGCTGGATGGAATGGCGCGATGAGGGCATGCCGGATTCCCAACCCTGCTAAAAATGTTTCAAAGTGCATGGCCGTGAATTGGGGCCCGTTATCGGATACGAGGAGATCTGGCAGGCCATGGGTGGCGAAGAGTCGCCGTAGAACCTTTATGACTGCCTCTGCCGTGGTTGAAGTCATTAGGACTACATCTAGCCACTTTGAGTATGCATCCACAACTATAAGGAAAGTCTGACCTTGGAATGGCCCTGCGAAGTCGATGTGTATTCGCGACCAGGGTGCTTTGGGTTTCTCCCATTCTGTGGCGGGTGCTTCCGGGGGTGCTGGTCTCGATTCCTGGCATGGGTCACAAGTGGCCACCCACTCCTCTATTTCTTTGTCCATGTTTGGCCACCACACGTAACTTCTTGCTAACGCCTTCATTCTAACAATCCCCGGATGACCCATATGTAAAGCATCTAATACATTTTTACGTAAAGCATACAGAATAACAACTCGATCCCCCCACAACAAACATCCTTGTAGTACTGAGAGCTCGTCTCGTTTCGACCAAAACATTTTGAATTCCGGGCCCACATTTCCCTTTGGCCACCCCCTCCAAACCCAAGTTTGAACTTGCTTTATTACATTGTCTTTAGAGGAGAACCTTGCAACATCGTAGGAAGAAACCGGTCCCGAATCCAAACAGTCAATGAGCAATACCGGTACTTCTGGAGTGGGGTCTGGCAGAATGTCAGGTAATGGGCAACGGCTGAGTGCGTCTGCGTGTCCAAGAGTGGAGCCCGGTCGATGTATCAATTTGTATGAATATGCAGCCAGGAAAACAGTCCACCTGGTCATGCGAGGAGAAAGGGAGACCGGAGTGGGGCGGTTTCCCGCCAAAAGTCCCAACAGCGGTTTATGATCTGTGATCAGTTCAAAATCGCGGCCGTAGAGGTATTCGTGGAAACGCTTTACTCCCGCGACGGCAGCCAGCGCTTCCCTGTCCATTTGGCTGTAATTTCTTTCGGCCGATGAAAGAGTTCTGGAGTAGAACGCGATGGGTGCTTCTTTTCCGTCGGGCATCCTGTGGCTGAGGACTGCTCCAACTCCGAAAGGTGATGCGTCGCAGGTCAATACCAGCGGTAGGGTCTGGCTGTATTGAACAAGCAATGAGTCAGTGGTGAGTAGACGCTTTACTCCGGCGAAAGCTGCAGCTTCGGATCGTCCCCATTTCCATGGTGCGTTCCTCTGGAGTAGACGGTGTAGTGGCTCAGCAACGGTCGCCTTCTGTCTCAGAAAAACGCTGTAGAAGTTAAGTAATCCGAGGAAGGCCTGCAACTCGGTCTGATTTCGTGGTGTGGGGGCGTCCTGGATCGCCTTAATTTTCTTTGAAGTGGGGTGTATTCCCTGACCATCGATTCTATAACCCAGGAATTCTACGCTAGGCACGTTAATTTGGCATTTTTCTTTTTTAAGGCGGAGACCCTTTTCTCTGATTCTGGCCAAAACAGATCTGACTCTTTTGTTTAATTGCTCCTCGTTTGCAGCTGACACCAAGATGTCGTCAAAATAGGGGACGACTCCTGGTATCCCTTGCAACAGTCGTTCCATGACGCTCTGGAACAATCCTGGGGCAATGCTAACGCCGAATTGTAGCCGGTTGCATTTGAATGCTCCTCTATGCGTCACTATCGTTTGGGCCTCCGCTGTGGCGCTATCAACTGGCAGTTGCTGGTAAGCTTGTGCCATGTCTAACTTTGCAAATACCTTTCCTGGCCCCAACGAGTGCAATAAGTGCTGTACTACTGGCACAGGATATGCGCTCTGTTGTAGCGCGACATTAATTGTGCACTTATAGTCCGCGCAGATGCGGACTGATCTGTCTGGCTTGACTGGGGTCACGATGGGCGTTTCCCAGCGCGCGTGATCTACCGGCTCAAGGATTCCTTGCTCCACTAACTTATCTATCTCTTTGTCTATTTTAGGGCGGAGTGCAAAAGGCACTCGTCTCGGTTTAAGTCGGATTGGCGCCACTTTAGGGTCTAAATTGAATGATATTGGTTTACCCACATACTTACCAAGACCGGGGCTGAACACATCCTCGAATTCCTTAAAAATCTGTTCAGCGCTGCTGTTTCTTACGGCGTTGATCCCGGTGACTTCTAACCCCAGGGCTTCAAACTAATCAAGCCCCAGAAGGTTCTGCAATGGCGCGCTGGCGATGGTCACGGGCAGCTGGGCTTCGATGTCCTTGAAACAGATGTGGAATGTGCCTTGGCCCACGATGGGGACTTGGTTCCCCTGGTAGTCTCGTAGCAGGACGTCTGGAGCGTGTAGTTGGCTCTTTCTGAGGCTAGGGATAGCCTGTTTCATGGATGCCCATGAAATGATCGTCAGGGTCGATCCTGTGTCGACTTCTAGCTCGCAGGGTGAGCCCTCCAAGAGGACTGTGACTCTCAGCCTTTTGGGCCGCTTAGGGCGGACTTGATGTATTGTGGTGAGATACGTTCGCAACTCCTCTCTCTGGGTCAACTCTATCTCATCGTCTACATCCTGAAAATACTCTCGTTGAGCGTCTTGATAGAACGCTCGTTCAGCTCTTTGTGTGTATTCTCTCTGGGGATACGCTCGCTCAACTCCTTGTGAGTAATCTCTCTGGGGATACGCTCGTTCAGCTCTTTGGAAATGTTCTCTCTGGGTAAACACTTGTGGATTTCTCTCTGGGCGCCCTTTTTGATTTCGCCAAGCCCCTGGGTTGGGCTTCTGTTGGCGGTACATGGGTGGCTGCCGTGAGGAAGGGACTCCGCTCCGGCACACTCGTGCGATGTGCCCAAGTTTGTTGCAATGCGAACAAACAATGTTCCTGAACCTACAAGTAGACCTGGGGTGATTTCCTCCGCAACTTGCGCAGGGCGGCAAACGGGATCCGGGTCTCCCCCCAGGCCTCAAGTGACTGCTCTGCATCAGGTGACTGTCCTCGAACTCGGGATTCTCGTAGTCAGGGCTTGCGTCCTCGTAGTGCACTCTGGTTTGCCTTGCTGCTGGCTGGTTTATGTTGGCCCCTCGTTGTATGGTTACAGATGATTTCTCCGCTGATTCTGACGCTCTTGCTTCGTTTAACGCTGTCTGTAGGGTTAAATTCGGGTTTGCCAACAGCTTCTTTTGCAGCGAAATGTCTCTTAACCCACAGATGAGTTGCTCTAAGATGTGTTCTTCCAGATCCCTGTATTCGCAGTGAGCTGCTGCTTTTCGTAGGGCTGCAACATATTGATTAATGGATTCTCCCGCCTTCTGAGTCCTCATGTTGAATTCTTTGCGGCAGACATGGCGGGAAGGTTTTGGCGCGTAGTGAGTTTGCAGAGTCTGTTGCAACGTTGTCCACGATACTGCTTGTATTGGAGTAGGCGCGGTGAGGTCTCTGGCCGTATTGAAGACTTCTTTTCCGCAGTAGCCGAGGAAGATGTTTTTCTTCCTCGCATCAGTGATCCCCGTGTATTCGTTCGCTTCGAGGAAACACTCGAAACGAATCATGAAGGCTTCCCATTCGTCGTTTGCTGGGTCGAAAGGAGCGGGGGGAGCATGCATCGCCATCTTCTCTGTTTGAATTTGCCGCGCTGCGGTGATCTGAGATGGCTGTCGGAATTGCTGCCGAATTCCTGGGCTGGATCAAATCCGGAGATTCTGGAGGTAGCGTTCTTCGTCCTATCTGTCTCTCGATCCCACCCTCGTCGCCAATGTTGGATCTGGGCAACGAGAGGCAGACTGCGGACACGAAGTGACTTAACAGCTCTTTATTAGTAGTAATAGTGATCCAGCTTGTTTGGTAGTCGGAGGGTTCCCCTTTTATAGGGATTGGGCACGCCCCTCGACCAATCAGAGGGATACCTGTTTCCCGCTGTAGGAGCGGACCAGAGGGAAGACTTATCCCGATATATGTTAATATCTAACAGTGACATTCAGCAGTTTGTTTCTGGGTCAACGGAACAACAAATTGGATAAAAGGTAGGATTCTTATATGGTTCTGTGTTTTTGAAGTTTTGGGGTTTGTGCAATATGGGTTTCTAAAAGGGTTTGGATCATTCCCTGCTTGTGAATGGAGCCAAACTTTCCAAAGGCTCATTATCTCATTATCTGTCTGGCAGGCATGTGGAATGAGCCTTTCTGGGAATAATATTTTATTTGGGGGTGGGGGTGGTTGCTTTCCACAGAGGGAAGGGAGAAAGAAAGAAAGAAAGAAAGAAAGAAAGAAAGAAAGAAAGAAAGAAAGAAAGAAAGAAAGAAAGAAAAGCAACACAGCAATTTAGGACTAGAAGGCTACTCAGAGGTTATCTAGTCCAACCCCCTGCTGCAGCAGGAAACCTTACATTGTCTGGATTATTTTGGTGCCTCTAACAGAGAGGAAAGGAGAAGGAGTTTATTAGGACAAGGCTGCCATGCAGAGCAAGGCAGAGATAGTCCTTGAAGTATAACTACAAATTGAGCCCAACATTTTGGTTGCTAAGGAAGAGCATTGTTAAGGCAACTTCACCACATTTTCCAATCCATGACATCTCCTGGTGAGTGGCATTAAGTTGGCCATGCCCACCTAGTGACAAGACTGCTAAGGCATGGCCACAAAATAGGCCACACTCACAGAATAGGTAGTAAAAAAAATTGGAAACCCACCACTGGTTATACATTGAGGACTGCCTCTACATGCTGATCACTGTTACTCCGAGTGCAACCTAAATGACATAACGTAACCAGCCTGGATATCAGCAGTTCTTGCCAGAGACCAGCTGATGTTTTGCTCAGCCCAGCAGTTTTGGTACCCTGGAAGCTCACTACAGCTATCTCCTTCGATCTTATATATAAAATCTGCCACTGAAGCAGAAATTTCTTTCCTTGACCACACACTTGATTTATAGCACTAATAAACTTAAAGTCACTCAGGGACAGATCCTTCCAAAAAGAGATGAAGCCCAAGTACCTTCAGGTCAGCTGGAAAGCTAACTCACAGCATAAATAAAGAGATCAAGATATGATTAATCCTCTTTAACCAGATAGCCTCTAACCTACATATGAACAGCACCTTGTTTGCAGGCTCCCATTGTTGTTCTTTATTTATTATATTTCATGCTTGATAGGAAAAGGTGCATCCCCTAAGTGAATCCTTAATACATTAATAAGTCCTTGAGAGGCCTCACGTCAGATGTGGCAGTGCAGTTAATTTAGCACACACACACGTCTGACTTCAAAACAACTATGAGCTATGGAGCTTGTCTTCAGATCTGAAATGTAGGATGCTGACCTGAATGTGCTGCTTTTATGCTTGTGATTGTGAAGGTACAAGACATCCAGCCAATCCAACTTGTTTCTAGTAGCTGTTGACCAGTGGTGTCAAACTCAATTTCATTGAGAGCCACATCAGGGTTGTGTTTGATCTCGGGTGAGGGGACAGGGGGGCATGGCCAGCTCAATGTCACTTGTGTTAAGGGCGCCTGTGGTGGCCCGAGTGCTGTGCCAGCGAAAATGGTCTCCCAAGCTCCCTTTTAGGTTGTTACGGCCTCCTGCAACCCTCTGCCAGTGAAAATGGAGCTTGGGGGAGCTGTATGTGGTCCTCCTGCGTTCCATTTTTGCTGGCAGGAGGCCGTCGCAGTCGAAAATGGAGCTCAGGAACAGTGGTGGGATTCAAATTTTTTTACTACCAGTTCTGTGGCTTTGTGGGCATGGCATGGCTTTGTGGGTGTGGCAGGGGACGGATACTGCAAAATCCCCATTCCTCACCCCACTAACCTGCTTTCCAGCTCTGTTCTCATGTTCAGGGCAACAAAAGAAGATCAGCTGGGAAGCTGGGTGGCAGCGGGGCCAGGGCAGCTTAATTTCCAGTTCTCAAAACTACTCAAAATTTTCACTACCAGTTCTCCAGAACCTGTCAGAATTGGCTGAGTACCACCTCTGCCCAAGAGGGCTGCACGCTCCGTTTTCACTGGTGGAGGCACTGTGGGCCGGTCCTTCGCTGTTTGCAGGGCAGCCCATTGGGCCAGATCGAAGCACCCTGTGGGCCAGAACTAGCATGCGGGCCTTGAGTTTGACATCCTGCTGTAGACCATGCTAAATGATTTGAGTGGGTCCAAGAACATTAGTGGGTGGGACTATGACTCAAAGTGGGCAGGACAGGCCAGCACTTTCTAACTGTCCTGGTTTGCAGAGCATATTTATTTTTACTGGGGAGAGCAATTAGCAGCGTTAAGCTTAGTTAAGTAATTTATGACTCAAAACAGCAAAGACCTGCCTTGCTACTTTTCAAGTTTTGGCAATTTCAGAGGCCCAAGATGCTTCACCTCATCAGAAGCGGCTGTGGGGAGGTTAAGAGAAAAAACAAATATGGTAGGCACAGCTATGCAACCCAAGACTGTCTCTTTAAGTGGCCCATATTCCCATATAAGTAAAGTGAAATAGGACAGTATTAAATGTTGTGGGAATGCAGACACAATGAAACCATATGGAATTGTATTATGGTTTTCATGCTGCTGCCTACTATTTCAGCATTTTCAGCTATTTTATTGTTCATAGGTGACATTTTTAGATTGGTTTTCAAGTCTTGAATATAAAATCATAAACATAAAATAAGACAGGGTAATAAAGCATAGATTAAACAAAAAGGCTGGATTGCTGTGGAAAACTCAAAATGCTTCCAATTCTCAGTTTGATGATTGTGCCCTGTAGGGCCACTGTAAGTCCAAACTCTTAATTCCACATCAGTAAATCTTGTCTACATCATTGCACATGGATTGTTTAGTGAATGGGATAATACCAGATTTGATCTGTTACAGTGCCAGCTGTTACATCTGGTTTTGTCTGAACACAAGCAGCTAAAGGAAAAAGGTAAAATCTATGTGCAGCTTCCCTTGAAATTTCTCAATACACTTTAAATGGATTGTAACAATGGTGGAATTTTTGCTCATATTTCTGAAACTTTGTTAATTCATTTTGGTTTTTTATTGGAGGTTCAGGATAATGGTGGGTTTTATCTGGTTCACTCGTGGGCGCGCTTTGTGCATGCTTTGTGCACGCTTTGTGTGCACTGGATGGATGCTGGAAGCATGCTGGATGCACACTGCATGCACATGTGTGATGCACGCGCATGCGCAGTACAATAGAAATTGTTCTGCACATGCACAGAACTCAAAAACAAGATGGCGGCGGTGACTGTGGTGACTGGGGAACCGGTTTGGAGGCGTGGCCAGCCTGGGTCGCTGCCGGTTCTGCGACCCAGACTGGCATACCACTATCGGTTTGGCCGAACTGGGCCAACCAGGCCGAACTGGGAAGAACCCACCTCCGGTCCAGGCATAGAATCTTCAGCTGTGTTTGTTGGGTCGGGTAATGGAAAGGCACACTCAGGCTAAAGGCAACAACAGCTCTTTATTGTAACAGAACAAGTATGTAAAATCCAGTGAAGGTTGAGTTTGACAGCAGTCCTTTTAGATCCTTCGGCCAATGAGATTAAACCTCTGTTCCCACCAGAAAAGAGGACCTTGGTGGAAACCATTATAACTGTAGCTAGTATCTAACTCCCCTCCCTTCTTAGATGGAATCATCCTACTGGTAACGTAGTCACGCAGGTAGGCGGGTTTTTTGGTAGCTCTGCAAGACCTGCGCAGCTCAGTCGGAGGGTGTTCTTCAGACAGGTCAGACGGACCTGTTTGCTCTGCAGCTCCGCTTGGTGGAAGCTCCTGGAACCGGGTAAGCGCTTTGTTGTAACGCTTTATTGATTGTGCATTTGTAGTCCGCCAGATGCGGACAGACTGATCAGATTTGACAGGTGTCACTATAGGGCTCTCCCAGCGTGCGTGATCAACCGGCTCTAGGATTCCCTGGCCTACGAGCTTGTCAATTTCCAGATCAATTTTTGGGAGGAGAGCGAAAGATACTCTCCTGTGTTTTAGCCTTATGGGGGCTATGTTGGGGTCCATATTAAAAGAGATTGGAGTCCCCACATACTTACCCAGACCGGTGCTGAAGAGGTCCTCGAACTCGTTAAAAATTGCTTCGGCGCTCTCGTCTGTCAAGGCGTTGATATTGGTCACTTCAAGGCCCAGGGCTTCGAACCAGTCAAGCCCTGGGAGGCTCTTCAGGCCGCCGCTGACCACCGTCACTGGGAGCTGGCTGCTGTAATTCTTGAATTGCACCTGGAAAGTGCCCTGGCCCACGATGTGGACTCAGTTCCCCTGGTAATCGCGAAGGCGAATGTCAGGGGCGCGAAGATGCTGCTTCTTCAGGCTAGGGCTAGCCCACTTGAATGTAGACCATGGCATGATGGTCAGTGATGACCCTGGGTTGATCTCCATCTTGCATGGAGAGCACTCAATGAGGACTTTGACCTTCAGCTTTTTTGGCCGTCTAGTGTGGACTTGGCCAATTGAGGTGTGGTAGGTGACTCTGATGTCGCCCTCTGAGTGCCGTGGTGGCTTCTGCCATGCCCCTTGGTTGGGCCTCTGCTGCTGGTTTGGTCGGCTTCTTGGCTACCAGTTCGTTGTGGGGTGCTCACTTCTCCAAATCTTGGCAATGTGCCCCTTTCACTCACAGCGCTGGCAGATAGCGTCACGGAAATGGCAAGATGATCTGGCATGGTCTCCTCCTCAATTTGTGCAAGGCGGGAAGCGCTGTTCGAATTTGCGCAGCGGCTTTGTGGGGCTACTTTGCATGCAGCAGCTGTCATCTTCTTCGCCTTCTGAGTTCTCAGCCTCTGCAGCTTCGCAATGTATGGATGTGCTCTTTCGCACGTCTTATGGAGTGCTTTGGCACTGCAGGGTTTCTGTAGACTTAACGGCAGATTCTGATGCCCTGGCTTCGTCCAAGGCAATTTGTAGAGTGAGGTTAGATTTGGCAAGTAACCTCCTCTGCAAATTAATGTCCCACACACCGCATATGATGCAGTCAAGAATAAGTTTGTCTAGGTCTTGGAACTCGCAGTAAGCTGCGGCTTTTCATAGCACCGCAACATACTCATTGATTGATTCGCCTTCCTTCTGGTTGCAAATATTAAATTCATGCCGGTGGATGTGCTTAGATGGCTTGGGAGTGTAGTGTGTCCTCAGCGTCTATTGGAGCACTGACCAAGCAACCGATTGTAGCGGCGTTGACTCAGAGAGGTCTTTGGCAGTTTCGAACACTTCCCGTCCACAGTAACCGAGGAACATGTTCTTCTTGTGGCCTTCAGAAAGGCCCATGAGGTTGTTGGCTTCGAGAAAGCAGTCGAACCTCAGCATATACGAGTCCCAGTGCTTGGTGACTGGGTCATACGGAGTCGGTGGGGCATGCATGGCCATTTGTGTTCTGAAGGCGTTTTGAGTTTGCCGCTCAAAAATGGCTGCTCGAAGCCATGCTGAGGTCTGGGATGGATTTACTTGCTGGATTGCTACGCTCTTTTTGGCCCACCTAGTTGCCTTCTAATCCCATCCTCGTCGCCAGTGTTGGATCGGGTAATGGAAAGGCAGACTCAGGCTAAAGGCAACAACAGCTCTTTATTGTAACAGAACAACTATGTACAATCCAATGAAAGTTGAGTCTGACAGCAACCCTTTTATAGGGAGCTGTCAGACCTTTCGACCAATGAGATTAAACCTCTGTTCCCGCCAGAACAGAGACCCTTGGTGGAAACCATGATAACTGTAGCTAGTATCTAACAGTGTTGATTTTCCTTTGCATGGTATTCAGTAGGAAGCTGGAAACACTAATATGTGCAACTCTCAACAGTAACCAGATAACAGACAATCATTACTGAACAGCAATCAATTCTGAACAACTGTTCATATTTATTACATAAGAAACTGCCTTGTTAAAAATACTTCCAATATATAATTATGGCCTTCCAAGTTGTTTAGTACGTTTAAGTCTTATTTATTTGCTGCTTTTGCATCCAAGCAGAAAGCTCAAAGCAGATTACTTTTAATTGCCATGTGCAGAAATAGACTCAGAACCAATGAGTCAACATCATTTACTTAGTATTGAGAGAGACAGTTACATAAATGCTAAATCTTACTAACTGCGATATGCATTGAGGGTGGCAGTTACATAATATTTAATAATGAATATAGGTTTCAGCTGGCCTTGTACTTTGTCCCATTCAGAAATTTATTCAAAACATTCACACCTTGCCATTCTTCCTTTTTTTGCATTTCTGAGAAATATATGATTTCTCCCCTCAATATAATAATACGGCAACAGTTTCATTTGAAAGAAACTTTTTAAAATGTACAATAGGTCAATGAGAAGGTAGTTGGACTGCCATAAATATCCTCTTCTTTTGGAGAGTAGGGGTTGCATAACTAATCTCTGGCAAAAATGTATGGCTTTAGTAAAGGACTTTATCTATAAAGGATTGAGATAGGGAAGATGTTCCTGTGTGGGCTCCAAGTGGTTTTAGGCAGTGGTGGGTTCCTACCGGTTCGGCCCGGTTCAGCCGAACTGGTAGTGGTTTAGTGGCCTGGGTCGCTGGAACCGGCAGTGACCCAGGTCTGCCACGCCCCTAAACCAGTTCTCCATAGGCATAGGTGCCACCATCTTGTTTTTCACTTCTGCGCATGCGCACAACAATTTTTATTGCATTGTGCATGCGTACCCAGCACGCAAATGAGCGAACCGGTAGTAGTGCCTGCCAGAATCCACCCCTGGTTTTAGGCCTTTCAAAGACAGAAATGGCACCTTGAACTGAGTAATGGGGAGCCATTATTTATGTGCAACTCATTGTATCATTAGAATTTCATCTACCATCTGGCATTCATATTTTGTACCACTTTATCTTATAATTAATATTCAAAGAAAACGAATGTATGATGTATTGCAGTAAGTTGGCTGAGGGGCTGATAGAACATCAATGATATGGCCAAGGGGATAGGTCAAAGGCAATCAATGTTACCTAGACTATTAATAGAATTGGATCAAAGAGTACTTATTGATCGTGAACTTCTGTTTCAGGAAGAGACCAGCCATTTCAAAAACAGGATAAACATCAATCCTCCAGATTCATAAGTTATGTGCCAAGAACATTTCCAACTTGCTGGGATTCTATTTATGGGCCAACATTAAAGTTATAACCAGATTCAGATTCCTGTTCTATACTTATTAGAATCATGAGACGATTGAGGAGAAATAGAATGCACCTCATCAACATAACAATGGCACTTCGCTTGAAATCTCCAGGTGATTTATGCAGCTGCTTAACATAACTGCTGAATGACAGGGTGGTAAGCTAGAACTTTGTGGAATCCCAGTATACAATTGTCTCAAGGTCAAGCAGACATAAATTCTACATTATGGAATCCTCGTGTCAGGTAACAAAGAACAATCGTATTGCCAATTTCCTGAATTCAAATCCAGAAATTGATCTAAAATAATGAGTGGGCCCAAAATTTGCAATGACATCAGGGAAAATAATAGTTCACATTACCTATAATTGAGGTAATCCATGAGGATAATGAATCCCTTTTCCAAAGAAAACCAGTCTCAAATCAGTATTCAAAACCAGAATAGGAGATTCTTCAGACAGTCCCTAATGCATATTATCCTTCAAGTAAAGGGTATAATTTGCCTGTAGGAGCACATTTCATGGGACTTAATTCATCACTGTCTAGGGAAATTTAATTCTTTGCAAATACAACATTTTACTAAAGGATTGCCAATAATGCATGCCACACTTCTGAGTATCTACACATTGTAAGGAAAACAAATAATTGCCATTGAACTCCTTAATATTCCAAATAAGTCACAAGGTAAAAAAAAACCTCAAGGAAAATATAAAGCTAGTTTAAAGACAGGCAGGTTGATTTATTTTTATACCTACAAAATGATCCACAATGTATTTTTATTTATTCATTTTGACATGCCGACACTGACAAAGTGAAATTGGTGCTCACTAGCCTGCATTCTACCATCTGTGCTTTAGCTCCATATTCTTACTGGCTCCTTTGGTGCCAGAAATGGGTTGATGAGTAACAATATCCCGGAAGTTAGTAACCTTTGGGGAAAAGAATTGAGCCAGATCTGTTCAAAGAGGCACGGGGCACCCCTTTCCTTGGATATGGCTACTTAAAACAATTATCATTCTGTCTCTTACTTTCCTTTCTTACAAAGGACATGGAGAAAGCGACATAAGTTCAGGTACAGAGTGCCTTAAGAGAAATTGATTATCCATATCCCTTTCACTCATGATTCAATTCTGTCAAAGATCAATGATTGCTCCAATGATGAGTTCTTGGGATCTAGATAAGTTGAGTGAGGTTCTCTTAGTCTTTGACCTCCAATGTTCAGTACCATCATCCATGGCATTCTTCTGGATTGCTAGTGAAAGAATAGTAGGTATACTGTTTTGTAGGTATAGCGATTTCTCATCAACAAAGCCAGTTGGCATGAGAGAAGAGGAGAAGTCGATTCAATGGAAAATATTCCTCAGACTTTACCTCAAAAGGAAGCGAAAAGGCACCTTTTAAGTGGAGTAAAAGTGGGCAATGTAAGGCTTATAACAGTGACAGAGCAAGCCTGCATGTATTTGCTTCAATGTCTGGTGAACATTTATGAACAGCATTCACCTTTTGCCACTCTCATTGGTTTGCAGCAATTAAATACAAAGCATAATACAACCAGGGGCACAATGGCTCAGCAGTTAAAGACGCTGAGCTTGTTGGATGGAAAACTGACAGCCCAGGTTCGAGACCCAAGCGCCATACAATGGGGTAAGTTCCCATTACTTGCCCCAGCTCCTGCCCACCTAGTAGTTTAAAAGCATGCAAATGCAAGTAGATAAATAGGTACCGTTTCAGTGGGAAGGTAATACCATTCTGTGTGCCTCGGCATATAGTCATGCTGGTCACATGTCCACAGAAAGAGTCCTTGGACAATGGTAGCTTCCTTAGCTAAGAAACAGAGATGAGCACTTTCCCCTGTACAGCTGGACATGATTGGACAGGAGATACCTTTACAATAAAACCAGAAGAAGCAATATTCTAAATAGGTACAAATAAAAGAATAATTGATTTAATTGCCACATATACCTAGCCAACTGGGTAACAGCAGCCTTGCAGAACAGTTCAAGAATCATGTTTCAAGTGCACAGATGGGTCATACTCTTGGAATGACCGTTCTACCAGGTGAGCACCATCATCAAAAAATATAACTTCTGGGCCTCACTAATCTCACTTATTTGCGTGAACACCCACTGTTTTCAGCTGTGATGAACGTAGCGGACAATTTTATTTTGTGTTCTATAGCTATTTATGTTTCAAAATGAATAATTCCCACTTGGCTTCATAATATCTAGTATTTACCCACACAGGCTTTAAAGGAAGTGGGTGGGCAGGTGGGAAAAAGCCGGGAGAAGAATACAGATATAGATGGAATAAAATAAACATAGAGCTCAAGGCCTGGTGCTTACTGGCTGGTAGGAGTACAACATCTCTACCAATGTGCTCTTGTATCCATTTCTCAGGTTGTGTGTGTGTCAAAGATGGGATGAAACCCAAGCAGGTGATGTAACCATTTCTACAAAGCTAGAATTTTATTGCAGACTGATAGTGTGATCCTACCCAAGCTGACTTTTTAAAGGTTTAGTTCTATGCTACTTACTAAGCCTATCATAATCTGTATATTCCTGACATAAGCACCAATGTCCTAGGGCAGTGATGGCAAACCTATGGCACTCTTCTGTAGATGTGGCCTGCTTTGTGGGAGTGGCTTGCCAGCCATGTGATTGGGTGGGAGTGGCTTGCTGGCCATGTGACTGGGTGGGAGTGACTTGACAGCCATGTGACCGAGTGGGAGTGGCTTGACAGACATGTGACTGGGTGGGCGTGGCCAACTTGTAAAATGTGGTGAAACTCACTTAACAACGCTCTTGCTTAGCAACCAAAATGTTGTCTCGGAAGCTCTGGCATTTGAAGCATGCAAGTCTTAAAGCTGTCAAGTTACAAGACCCTGGCACCCCTAACTCTTTAGAAGAAAACCCCAGGGGTGTTCAAACTTGACAGCTTTAAGACTTATGGACTTCAACTCCCAGAATTCCTCCTCTCGCTCTTCATCTTGGTGATGGGCGGATGGGCGGCGGGAGGGATCTGGAACCAGTTCTAAATGGCACTGTAGATTTGTGGAATCTCTTCTATAGAATAGGTTAGAACTGGCAGGAACCCACCCCTGAATGAATGGCACACCAAGGGTGGAGATAAGAACAACTTTATTCTATCTAGAATAGGTTACTTGGGATACAAGTGGGATACAAAGCAAGTGACCCCGAACAAAGGGTTCTAGCAGATTTTATACTTCTGGTCTCAAGCAAGCCTCATGTGGTCTCAGTGGTTATCAAAGCAAGCAGATGTTTCCCTAATAGGCATTTCTTATCAGTAAAAGCATTTCTCAGATCTGTATCTATAGATCTCACTTAGTAGAGGGGGGAAAAGCAAACCTAAATCAGTCAGGTATGTTAGTCTGTTGTTTTTCACTCCCTGTTTGTTATCACAACCGGGTAACAGGCAGGGTTAATTTATCCCTTGAACCACATAGATGGTTTACAACGTGGCTGCTTGTGTCTATAAGTAGGCATGCTTTTCTCAGAAAAAGTAGGGAAGGCAAAATATTAAAACTGCTGAAAAGTATCAAGTGTATTTGTTTGTTTTTATTTCTCATTTATGAACTGCCCTCAGAGAGACACTCTGGGCAGTGCACAATAAAACTTAGAAATATAAACATTATAAAGAAAATAAAATGTTAAGAGTTATTTTTAAAAAAAATCTACAATTTTAAGAAGGCAAGAATAATTGTTAGCTGAAGAAGGCAAAGAGAGGCAAACTGCACCAACCCATGACTGTGGTCTCCTTTGGACTCCTCAAGCGAGGCTGCAGAGCCATGCTTTAACCGCCTTTCAAAGGTCAGGAGAGTGGGGACCCTGCTCACCTCTAGGAGGAGAATGTTTGACGGGGCAGGGCCATGGCAGAGAAAGCTCTCATCTTAGACTCTGCCAATCTCTTTAACTGATGGGTTCTGCAACATAGTGTCAGGGTTCCTAATAACATCCAAAATTAAATCATGGTCCAAGGCAAAGTATTGCTGTAAGTTCCAATTTATTAAGAGAGCCATGTTGGCACATCTGGGAAAACTCGAATCTGAGCTTCCTGGGTTTTCCCCACCCAGTTGAGAGTTCACGATCTTGCCTCCACACCCACAAGTCCATCACATGATCCAATCTTCCCCTGCCATGCTGGCAGTTCCACTCATCCAGTTCTGGTCAGGTGCAGAGGTGCAGAGACAAAGGATGACCTTGGATTCTAGAAATGAATTTTATTTTGACAACATCCAATTCTACTCCTTACTATTCCCCCTCCCAATTCCCCACTAATGAAACAGCATAGTAGAATAGAATATTAGTGTGGCAGGCCAAAGATCCCAAAAGGAATTGGCTGCAGGGCTGACGCATAGCTTCTCTGACTGACCAAGTAGGAAGGGCCAATATGATGGGATGAAGCTAGTTCTGTATCTGAGCTTATAGTTCCTGGTGAAGATTTCTCCTACTGCTCCTACTGCTATAACCATTTTGAACCTGTTTTGCAGCCAGCACCCCCTCTCTGCATCCTATATCTGCCTCGTAACCTATTCAGTGGGTCAACACCACAGTGTCTGTCGGTTGACCCTTTGCTGCTAAGCCTCTTCGCTTTCTTGTCAAATCTGAAATTGTTTATATCAGCTGGTGCACTTTAAGCATTTCTGCCACCTCAGCTCTGGGCTTCTCCCTACCATTGGTCCTGACCTTATTCCATCATTTCAGTATGGCAGCTTCCAGCCAATTCAGCTGGGCTGTTATTTTCTTCTGGCTCTTTCAAGTCTCAGCTTTTCAGCTGAAAGCTAAGATGTTTGGTTCATTTCAGGCTTCCTTAGAATTTTGCTCAATTCAGCTCCAGCTGCCAGCAAAACTTTTCTCTGCTGGACTGAAATCCATCCTTTTACAGTACCTTGACTACGTGGTCAGCATCTGCTTTTTGTAAAGAATGGGCATACAAACTGGATTAGTATTAAGAATTATTAGGGAAACTGGTGAGACAACTCCAATAAACCAAGGCCTACTAGGATGATTATAAGGAAGATTAAATGTATTGAATTGATTTAACATAGAGAGGAGAAGGTTATGAGGCTACATCATGCCACACTGAAATAAAGAATCCTTTGTACCAACTTCTGCTGTCTTTGTGGGTATATCCATTAGGGTTTGGCAAAGGCAAAATGTGGTTTAGAGCAAATATAGTTCCTGTGTTCCTTTTTAGGATCTTTGGCTGCCACGCTCTCTATTATTTCATTATGCTGTTTCATTAGTGTAGTAATTGGGAGGGGAAATAGAAAGGAGTAGAATTGTGGAATGTGTTGTTCCTGTCATTCCTTTCTAGAAACCCAAGGTCATCTTTTGTCTCTGCACCTCTGCATCTGTCCGGAACTAGATGGGTGGAAATGCCAGCTTGGGCGAAGAAGAATGGACCATGTGATGGATTTATGGGTGTGGGGATAAGATCGTGAACTTTCAACTGGGTGGAATCCCAGGAAGCTTTTAGATTTGGGATTCCACAGTTTGTTGCCAACATGTCTGTCTTATTAAATTGGAACTTTTAAGGATAGCTGTGCCTTAGACTCTGATTTAATTCTGCATGATATTTGGAATGCTGACATCCTGTCTATCACTCCTTAAAGCACCAGCATCATTCTCTAGGATTGCCTGGGTCATGTAAAGCCCAGGTAGTTTTCTTGGCAACAGTGCAGAAATGCTCTGCTGTTGGCTTTATTCTAAGATATTTTTCAAATATGTGACTATATTTCTCTTCTTTACCGTGCAACTTTAAACACTGCCTTTATCCTGCTGATGTATTACAGGCTGTCTTCAATCACTAGCTGTGGTATCTTTCAGTCTAGACACTTGTATTTTAAATTCTGCTCTTCTCCATAGCCCTCTGTTCACTCATCTTGTAGTCATCGCCATTGCTGCTTTTATTTTCTGTTTTTTTCAAGCTGACATTGCAAATATTGTGTTGGTTTAACATGTCATCTGCCAGAGAGGATTTCTTCAAGCAGTTGGATTCAGTTTTGCTTTGGGTTTGGGCTTTTTTTTTTTTTTTTTGCTATTCGTTATTTTTTTCTTGGAAACTTTAAGAATAATCTAACGATGTCTCTACCTAGCCCATCTTTCAAGATGCTCTGAGATGCATGCACATTGGAATAAATCTATATTATTTTTAAAACAATCCTGTAGAATAGGTTAGCAAGAATTATCATTTTCTTAGAATAGCTATGTGGTACTGGGACATTATCAGACAATAATAACAACCACAGATAAATTGGTGGAGAATATGATTCATGCTGTGAATGGATCAGTGGAGAATTTGATTCATATTGTACTAAGCCATGTTTATTGAGCTGTTGTTTGCTTTATAAACGACAATTGGCTCATATAACATGTTTAAGTCAAAATCATGCAAACTCACGCAAATCACATTATATTTGATATGATTCACTCTTTGTATTGTAAGTTTTATTTGCCACTTATCAGGTCTTGTCTAGGCTGGTTAGCCCAAGTTTTACCTGAAATAATATCTGAAACATCATGCAATATAATCACAGCCTTGCCCTTTTTCACATGTTGCTTCAATATCATACACATGTACAAAAGAGCATGGCTTTAAGCATGTTATTGCCATCTTGAGCTTTTTTTTACTCACATACACATCTTGTAGACACTCCTTGGAAAGTTCTCAGCTTCAACCAAACTTCAACCAAATGTAATTGAGAGATAAAATATATTAACTTACTTAGATGCATGCATTGTTGAGCAAAATCTTCCACAAAATTTGTTTCATGGATCATTCAAGTATCTTAGTGGAATTAGAACAACGAAAAATATGACTGCTAACCGGAACATTCAGCATTATGGAAACTCACACATTCAGAGATATGGATGCATTTTACTGTATTATTATTGAAGTTCAAAAGGTTAAGGCTGAAGACAGTTTCTATTAACTAGCTCTACCACCTTGTCCAATTCCTCATGGAAACTCATTCACCCTGCTGGCATAGTTTCCCCTTAGATTGAAAATTTGTTCCCAAAGCTCGAGAATATCTCACATCTTGCATTACCATGGTTTCACATTTCCAAAGTTGGTCTCACCAATTACTTTCTGTTCAGAAATCAAGTAGATCTTGTGCACACATTTCTGATTGGATTTTCTTTGGGGGTAGTGATAAGAGAAAGAAAACGGAGAAAAATAAACAGCAGTTTGGTAGAATTTGCCAATGGGGCAGGAAAAGGATGTTAACTTGCTATCCCCTGTGCAGAAATAATTTGGATATTTTCAGATGCCAGGGACTGAGATTATTTGCATGCAAAGCAGATCTCTACTCCTGGGTGAAGCTATTCTTTCTTTTCCTTCCGCACATACTTGCTATCTTTGCAAGAGATACGTTTGCTCAAATTCTATGAGTGATTAGTTGTAGGCTTTGATGATATGGGTCTTCACAAAATCTCATAACTGTGTTGGAAGACATATCCATCTGGGTTCAGTTCCAAGTGGGGAGAAAGACACTGGAAACATGGTGGGTGTTTGGAAAGATGGTTTTAATGGTGGACAGGATCACATGTCTTGAAGATGTTGGGTGAAGGGAAAAAAGGGGAAGAGATGCTGAGAGTGCCTGAGTTTTATACCCTCTCTGGGCTTTTGAATTTGAGCTTGTGTTCTGATTGTTTGTCAGACGCCCATGCAGGGGAAACTCTGTAGGCTGTCCTGAGTCCCAGGCTTGATTGAGCCTTGCTGAATGATGTAATCTTCAATGTGGTGAGAATGGGTAGTGGGCTAATCCTACATTTGTTAGGTTTTAGGTGGGGGCATTTGCCTATGAATAGACCTAGCTGTTTCTTTATTTCTTAAGTGTGGACATCTGCTGTGGACTATTGAGGATGGTGGGTTAAGAGTGAGTCTGTTTCTTGCCTAAAACATGTTTCTCCATTTCTCTTCCAGGGAAATAGAATATTCTGCCTTTTTAATATTTCCTACAATATTTCATTTTTCTAGGAGAGGGGTGGTTGCTAACTTCCTACAATTGCATGGTCTAATGATCATTTGCTCCGAAGCTTTAGAGGATGAACTTCTTAAATTAGGAGATGGTTTGTAATAATGGCTTATTATATGACTACTTCGATGTTTGAAAGGATAGTTTGGGTGTTTTTGTAAGGATAACTAATGCTGACCCTTGGTGCTATCTACACTCTTGTGTTTCAAACAAAGGAACACCACCTGGAGTGTACTTTAGCTTCTTTGAATTGCTCAGAAAGTCTGCATTCAGGAATTAGGGTTATCAAGAAAGCAGACTTAGAGGACCATTTCCAGTGATTAGATCACTGGAAGGTCCACAGGTCACAACACAAAGGATCAACAAGAGCATGAAATAACAGATTAAGTTCTACAACCTGAAACAAGACATTGCTTCTGCAAGCAGAAGCTTGGAATGGAAGGTTGTTAAGCCTAAATCCTTAGAACCTTACTCAAGATGTAGTCAAAAGCCCTCTGAGAATCCTGTGAGAAATTTCTATTCATGGGGAGAGCCTCATTCATGAGACTCGTCCCTTGTATAAGCACTTATGTGCCTGGTGATGGATGATACCTAGAAAAGGGCAGGGATTCAGCTTCCCTATCCACCTCTTTCTTTTGAGATCAGAGATTGGAAGTCTCTATTTACAACTTGAAGAACTAGTCTGAAAGCATCCCTGATAGTCAAGAATTCCAGGTATTACAATGAAGAGAAGTGTGGGACACATCTTTCTTCTCTTGAGCCTTTAGAAAAAACAAAGGCACCTAAACCTAACAATTCTAGAAAACATATACTGTAGTGTCATATCTTATTCTTTATTAATTTCCTTAATTCAGTTTTGAGGCTGCTTGACTCCATAGCAACTTTGGATGGCATGCAATTAAAAATGAAGCCAACCAGAAGACTAACCCAAGACCAATTAAAACAAACTTATAGGCCCTCTACAATCACCCTGTCCCAAGACCTGGGAGAACAACCAAGTTTTAATAGGTTTTTTTGAATGCCATTAAGACGGAAGCTGTATGGATCTTTGGGGAAATGTCATTCCAAGAGGCAGGCAATGTAATTGAGAAGGCATATCTCCTGGGTCCCATATGATGATCCTGCTTAATCAGCAGAACAATCAGCAGAACCCTGGGTGCTATCTAACAAAATGACATTCAAGAGTGAGGAAAGTAAGGCTTTTAGGCAAGAAAAAGAAAAGTAAGGCACTTAGGCAAAAAAAAAAATCCAAATGCACAGGTATGGAATAAGTGATACCTGCACAACAGTAATAACTGTTGCAGAAAATCAAGAGATAGGACTGCGAGATCAAGATAAACTTTATTTTGGCCAAAAGGTCCAGACAGAGATATCAATTTCTAACATCTGGACAAAAACCTATGGAAAAGACAGTTTCTTATATATCTTTCTAAGAGCAACGTACACGGAAATGCTTAACTTCACTTCTTATTGGTTACCTTGAGGAAAGAGCATTAGAAGTAGATAGGGTCTTACTTCTCCTTTTGTCTTGGGTCATAGGTACTGACTACGTGTCTCTAAGTGAACTTTAGCTGAACCTTGTGGTTTGGGTGAGAACTATTGAACTCTGCGGTTAGGCACCCACTTCCCGTTCTTTTGCAAGCTGCAAACTCTGCCTATGTGGCTTTTTAATATAGAATTAAAAGGGCCCTGAGAGGCTGTCCAGCCTGATCCAGTAAGTTCATACTTAATGTCCAAATCTCACTTTATGTCCTACTTTATAACTGTGAGGGTGACTTTGTAGTCCTAGTGGACAATAACTTAAAAAATTACCAGCAGGGTACTGCAGGTGTCAAAAAAAGCGGGCATAGTCCTACTCTGCATTTACAGATTGATAGAATCAAGATCACATGAAGTGTTAGTACCACTTTATAATGTCTTGGTAAGGCCACACTTGGAATATTGTATCCAGTTTCGGTCACCACGATATAAAAAAAATATTGAAACTCTAGAAAGAGTGAAGAGAAGAGCAACAAAGATGATTAGGGGACTGGAGGCTAAAACATATGCAGAATGCCTACCTACTCTGTCTGGTCTCAATAGATTGGCAGAAATAATGGAAGCTGAGCAGTCTCTCCCATAACCAGGTCCTATGACAGTAAGGATTTAAAGATGATAACTAGCACTTTGAATTGCACCCAGAATCCAACTGATAGTCAGTGCAACTCTCAAGGCAATAACGACATGCAAATATATGATGACATGCCCATCACTGCCCATACCACTGCATTCTGGATTAGCTGTAGCTTCAGGATGACTCTCAAGGCAACATCTCATAGAGTGCATTACAGTAATGCTATTGTGAGTTGTCCAGTATGAGAGTGATTGTATGAAGGGCCTCCTGGTCCAGGAGTAGACACAACTGGCACATTAGTTGTCACCTACTCTTTGAGCAGAGGCTATAAGTCTAGAATGACTCCAGATTGTACACAGGTCTTGAATTGGAAAATATAATCTCAGTGAAGACCAAATATCCCCAGAACCAGGAGGTTCAAAACAAAAACAGCCACTCAGTCTCATCAGGACTGAGTCTGAATCTGTTCCTTCACATTCAGACCCACCGAGCATCCAAACACTGGGACATTTTGACAGCATTGTTTGGTTGGCCACAGATCCAACTGAACAATTGGGTATCATCAACATATTGATGATATCTGACCTCATACCAATGGATGACTTCACCCAAAGGTTTATTTTATTTATCAAAGTTGTATAACCACCCATCTCAAAAAATGTGACTAAGGACATTTAATATCAATGTTAAGCAAAATTATTATTTAATAATATATTAGATAATATTTTGATCTTGTCTAAATTATTAAAAGTACCAGAAAATCTCACTTTATAGAGGTATTTGTATATTTTCCTTTTCTTCCTATTTTCTCCTCATATCTTTAATCCATATTGCTTTTAGATGTAGTACTTTTAAAGTTAAAATTAAATGAAATGGCATCTATATAATGCTTACAAAAATAAAACAAATAGTTTAACATGGGCAGGGACAGGATGTGAGTACAGCCCTCCTGGTTTTTCAATTGTTCAGTTGACTGTTCCAGAGATAATTACTCTGGCCTTATTTGACTGGCCCACTCTATGAATGAAATGTTATGACTGAACAGGCTCATCAATATTTCAGATATTTTAAAAGTTTCTTAATGGGCTCTCCCCTGTAGTGTGAGGATGAAATCAGGCACAATCATCTATCATGATAAATTAATTATTAAAGCTCCCTGGCATCTTTGCTAATGTTACAAATTCTTGTGAGGAATGGGAGATGATCTTTCTGTTTCTCCCCCAGAATGTTCTTAAATATCTGTAAGGAACAGCAGACATCTTCTTTTAGGCCCTCAATGAACAAAATAAAGGTCAGCAGTAATGTATCTAAATTGGGTTGCCATCGAAATAAACACGTTCCAGGTTCTAAATACATCTGCTAGCATTCTGGATCTTGCTTGTTTCCAGTCCCCCACGGAGAGGGATTAGTAAGAAGATCAGATGGGTATACTTAACAGGCTAACTAGTAGCTCCTAGGCCAGCTTACTTTCCACTTTTAGCAGTAGTGTTTTTCTGGAAGAATTTGTGGCTTGCAGGTATGTGCCACCAGCAACTGCAATTTTCAGAATAAAGACAGGCCTACTGCCTGCATTCTGATTGGCTCAACCGTGACAAGACTCCATGTTAATTTGTTATTTCAGGACAAAATCAAAGCATCTTTCCTGCCCTTTGGGTAGCTGACACATTATTGTGTGAAATGTTTGTCCCTCGCCTACTTCTTTTTGTCTGCTGCTACTCTTGAGGTGTTGACTCACAAAACTTCACAAGGGTCCACAGCAACCATAAGTTAAGCACATGTGACACTGCCACCACACCCCGCTCCGCAGTTCTTAGTTGACTTTTGGGTGCAATTTATTTATTTATTTGTTTGTTTGTCAAACATGTACAAGATAACAAGTATAGGTATCAACATAAACATGAACAAAGGAAGTAAATACAAATAAATGGGGACAGTAGGATAGGGATGGTAGGCATGCCAGTGCGCTTATGCACGCCCCCTTTACGGACCTCTTAAGAATGTGGTGAAGTCCACTGTAGACAGTTTGAGGTTGAAGCTGAGAGGGTTTGAGGCTGTAGCAATGGAGTTTGGTAGAGCATTCCAGGCATTGGCCACTCTGTTGCTGAAGTCGTATTTTCTGCAATCGAGTTTGAAGTGGTTTACCTTGAGTTTGTATTGATTGTTTGACCATGTATTATTGTGGTTGAAGCTGAAGAAGTTAAGATGCTTGTTATCATCTATAAAATCAAGCCATTGAGCCTGCTTGAGGGTTCACTTGTCTTTGGTTGTTTGATGGGATCAAGCAGAGTGGGCACTCACTAAGTCCCATTGCTTAGGCCAGTGATGGCGAACCTTTTTCGCCTCGGGTGCCAAAAGCACATACGTGCGCACTATCACACGAACTCGAGTGCCCACCCACATAACTTAATGTCCCCCCTCACCTGTGTGGACCGTGCATTTTTGCACAAGGCTTCCTCGCCACTCCCTGCTCTGGCTGCTTCCCCTTGGATAACACCCAGTGAGGGAGAAGTTGCTCTGCCACAAACGGGCAGAGATTGGGGTGGGGGTGGGGGGATGCTCAAGTGTGCTCCTGTGTCAAAAAACCTTCCCTTATCATTCTCCTGTGTAAAGATTGGGCCCTTTTTACTATGGCAGGTGTGAGTCCAGTTGCTAAATTCTCCCCTTCTATTAAAGAGGATCCTGGGCACTACAGTCAATAGACAAATGAGGAAGGGAGCTGCTGGCACAGGGGAAAGAAAAGCAGCAAGGAAATAAGGAAAAGCAGCTTTTTTCCCTCAAGGTGGCTGCTCTGTTTCCCCCCCTCCCCCATGCTAGCACAGAGGATCCTGCCTGGTCCCTGCAATCCAAAGGGAAATGAGGAAGAGAGCAATCTGCATGAGGGAAAGACAAGCAACAAGGAAAGAAGAAAAAGCAGCTTTTTTCCCTCAAGGTGGCTGCTCTGTTGCCCTTTTCTCCATTTCAGCACCACTCCATGGAGCCTGCCCCACCCCCCCCATCACCCAGGTCCTCGCTTCTCCCAAGCATTTCTTTGCCTATTTAATCGTGTTTCTTGCCGTTTTGGACAGGAAAACAAAGTTTGTGGGACTAAAAAAAACTCCTTTCAATCAATCAATTCCAACTTTGCGAGATCTCTTCCCCCCCCCCCCCAAGTTGTAATTGATTGAAGTTTTGTTTTAGTCCCACAAACCTTGTTTCTCTGCACACGATGGCAAGAAATGCGATGGAGCTGGAAATCAGGTAGGTAAAGAAATGTTTGGGAGAAGCGAGGACCTGGGCGATGGTGGGTGGGGCAACCTCGATGCCATATCACTGAAATGGAGAAAAGGGCAACAGAGCAGCCACGTTGAGTGAAAGAAGCCTCTTTTCTTGCCGCTTGTCTTCTCCCCCTCCCCCCTGCTGGCAACTCTCATTTCCCTGTGGATTCAAGCGATCGGGCAGGATCCTTTTTAGTAGCAGGGGAGGAGGGGGGAACAGAGCAGCCAGCTCGAGTGAAAGAAGCCTCTTTTCTTGCCGCTTGTCTTCTCCCCCTCCCCCCTGCTGGCAACTCTCATTTCCCTGTGGATTCAAGCGATCGGGCAGGATCCTTTTTAGTAGCAGGGGAGGGAGGGGGGAACAGAGCAGCCAGCACGAGTGAAAGAAGCCTCTTGCCGCTTGTCTTTCCCCGTTCCGGCAGCTCTCTCCTCATTTCTGGTTTGCATTGGGCTGTTTTTCGCCCTTTGGAGGCTTCAGGGAATCCTCCGGAGATTTTAAAAAAAACTATCGAAAATCAGCTGGCCAGCAGGCGCAGGCGCACTGGAGCTGACAGGGCAATGCCTCGTGTGCCCTCAGAAATGGCTCTGCGTGCCGCCTGTGGCATGCGTGCCATAGGTTCGCCATCACGGGCTTAGGCAGTATCCTTTTATCTGATACGTGGAAACGTGTCATCTATGTTGTACTTTTGGGCATCTGAAATATGATGCCCTTAACAAATATGGATGATTTCCATCTGAATGGTGTTTAGAAAGTTTTAAAGACATAGCTATTTTCTCAGACTCTGGAAATTGAGTAACTGCAAGATTCTTTCCTTCTTTATTTTATTTATTTGTATCTTATCATTTACTCTTACAAATAACTCAAGGCAGCTAACATATCTGACACACTCTCCTATTTTCTCCATAACAGCAATCGTGTGAGGTGAATTGAGCTGAGACAGAGAGAGTGGCCCAAAGTTACCCGGGTGGCTAAGGCAGAATTTAAACTCACAAACTTCTGCTTTCTAATCCAATCTTTTCACCAGTAGATCAAATTGCCTTTCCCTACTTCCTAGGTTGTTAGAAATAGGGTAGCCTATAAATTGTATCTAATGTAATAAATAAATAAATAGAAATAGAAATAGAAATTTAAATAACATAAACATAAATAATATAAATATAAATAATATAAATATAAATATATAATAAATAAGTATAAATAAAATAAACATATATGTGTCAGAATTCTCTAGGTCATAGTGTCCAAATTGCATCTCACCATTTTTCCCTCTCTCTCAACTTGCCACCAAATAGGAAGCTTTTTAAAAATGTAATCAATGGGGGGGGGGGGAATTAAGTACACCAGAAAGAATATATTTACTGTTCTGTAGGGAGAACGAGGCAGGCAGGGACTGAGGCAAGGCAGGTTGAAGCTAACACAACCTTTATTTAAACAGTGACAAATAGCTCAGAAGTACCGCAAATCCCAGATAGGCAAACAGCAAGCAAATGACAGCTGACAGCTCTTTTATAGTCGAGTTGTCAGACGATAGACCAATCAGGTGGCTGGATTCTCCCGCTGGCTGGCTGGTGCATCTTGGCCAATCAGGAGCGACCAATATAAGTCTATGGCAGGAGAAGTTAGCAGGCAAGTCTATGGCAGGAGATCTTAATACACAACACCCCTCCCCTCCCAGTTGGCACATGCGTAGTCTGCCAAGTACGCAGGCCGACGTCAGATCCGCCCAGATCGTCTTAGTTCAGGGGCAGCGGCCATAGGAGAAGTCTCTGCTGGCTCAGCCTGTGGAACTGCTGGAGACTGAGCAGTCGAGATGGCGGGAAGTGAAGCCATCGCTGGACCAACTGGACTTCCAGGTAGGGTTGGCGGCGAGACAGCGCTGGACACGGGTGCGGAATCGGTTTCTGGCGATGTTAGTTCTCCAGGGTAGGATTGGGCTTGCCCTGGTTGGAGGTCTAGAGCACTGGCCGTTCTGCGTCGTAGTTGGTTGATGTGCCAGCGTCACTCTCTGCCATCATCGAGCTGGACCTTATAAGAGTAGGGTCCAGTTAACTGTATTATTTGTCCTGGGAGCCACCTTGTCTTAGCCCCATAGTTCTGGGCGTAGACCAGATCACCAACATTAAAAGTTCGAGCCACGTCGTTTGCGAAGGGACTTTTTTCAGGAACATAGTTGGGAAGCAGCCGGTCCAGGATTGTCTGGAGCCAGTGTCCCATTAGCCGTTCTGCTGGGCTTTGGTTAGTGACCGGGCACAGTGTTGAGTGTTGTGCCAGGAGGTACTGGGACAATTTGTTCTGCCAATTGCCTGGCCCCAGGTGGCCCAATGCCTCCTTAGCAGACCGGATGGTCCGTTCAGCCAGGCCATTGCCCGCCGGGTGAAACAGAGCCGTGGTCGCATGTCGGATGCCTAACTGGCCTAGGAACATCTGAAAGGGTGCTGATGTGAACTGGGGCCCGTTGTCGGACACCACCACATCAGGCAACCCTTGGGTTGCGAAGAGTTTCTCTAGGACTTTAATGACAGCCTCTGAAGTGGTGAATGGCATGAGTGCCAATTCCACCCACTTCGAGTAGGCGTCTACTACGATTAGGAAATTCTGTCCCTGAAATGGGCCAGCGAAATCCAAATGGATTTGTGCCCAAGGAGCCCGGGGCATGTCCCACTCTCTGACGAGCACTGATGGGGGAGCTGGCCTTGACTGCTGGCACTGCTGGCAGGCAGCAACCCAGTCTTCAATCTGTTGGTCAATTTTGGGCCACCACACATAGCTCCTGCCCAGTGCCTTCATGCGCACGATTCCTGGGTGAGCAGTGTGCAGGCAGTTCAAAATTGGCACCCTGAGCTTGCGGGGAGGTACTACCCAGTTTCCCCACAGCAGGCATCCATTGAGGACAGATAGCTCATGCTGACGAATGGAGAAGGGCTGGAACTCCTGCCTAACTGGCCCTTGTGGCCACCCCCTGCGCACCCAGTCCAGTACTTGGGAGAGCACAGGGTCTTTGGCTGAGAGCTTGGCAATATCCTGGGCGGATATTGGCATTGCCAATTCCTCTACTAGGGGGACAGAGGTAGTGGGAGCCGGGTCAATCCCTGATGCTGGCAAAGGGCAGGGGCTGAGGGCATCAGCATGCCCCAAGTTCTTCCCTGGCCTGTAAAGCAGCTGGTAGTTGTAGGCAGCCAGGAAGACTGTCCACCTTGACATTCTAGGGGACAGGATCTGCAGGGTTTGACGGTCCCCAGTCAAAAGACCCAAGAGGGGTTTGTGGTCAGTGACCAACTGAAAAAAATGGCCGTAAAGGTAATCATGAAAGCGCTTGACACCAGTGACAGCAGCTAGGGGCTCTTTGTCAAGCTGACTGTAATTGCGTTCTGCAGCTGAGAGTGTGTGTGAATAGTAGGCAATCAGGGCCTCTGAGCCATTTGGAAGAACGTGGCTCAGAACAGCCCCTATGCCAAAAGGCGATGCATCGCACGCCAAAATCAGAGGGAGGCGGTCGCTCCATTGGACCAACAGAGACTGGGACGTGAGGACGTCCTTAACTGCTTTGAAGGCATGGGCTTCCTTAGGACCCCAGTGCCAGGGGGTCTTGGAGTCCTATAGCCTGTGTAAGGGCTCGGCTAAGGAAGCCTTATGTGGCAAAAAAATAGTGTAAAAATTGAGGAGCCCAAGAAAAGCTTGGAGCTCCGCTTCAGACATGGGCGTGGGGGCCTTTTTTATTGCTTCAACCTTTGACGGGGTAGGGTGGATGCCTTTGACATCCACGAGGTACCGCAAAAATTCAGAGCTGGGAACCCCAAGTTTGCATTTTCCCCATTTGAGTTTGAGCCCTGCCTGACGGAACCTAAGCAAGACTGCCCTTAATTTGATGATGAGGTTGGCTTGATCCTTAGTGGATACAAGCACATAATAAAAATAAGGCACCACCCCAGGCAGCCCTTGGAGCAATCGCTCCATCAGGCTTTGAAAGATGCCTGGGGCAATGCTGACCCCAAATTGCAGCCTCTTGCACTTGAAAGCTCCCCAGTGGGTCACTATGGTCTGGGCCAATGCAGTGGCCTCGTCCACAAGGAGCTGCTGATAGGCTTGGGCTAAGTCCAATTTAGCAAAGATATTACCCCGACCCAGGGAGTGGAGCAGGTGCTGCACCACAGGTACAGGGTAAGGGTTGGCTTGTAACCCCCTATTAAGGGTGCATTTAAAATCACCACAGATCCTAATGCTCCCATCCTTCTTTATGGGGATGACTATGGGGGTCTCCCAGGGGGACTGGTCCACTGCGTCTAGCACCCCCTGAGTGATTAGTTTATCTAATTCAATGTCTACCTTAGGTCGTAGGGCGAAAGGCACCCTCCTGGGCTTAAGGTGGATTGGTGCCACCTGGGGGTCCAAATTAAATGAGATAGGTGTCCCCGTATATTTACCCAGCCGGTCATCAAACACGTCTGCGAACTCGCTGGTCAGCGCAGCGAAAGGTTCTGGAACCATGGAGTGGATGCCGGAAATGTTGGGCCCCAGCGCAGAGAACCAGTCCAGCCCCAGTCCAGCAGCTGGCCATAAACGATTATGAGAGGGAGAGGCCCCTCGAAGTCCTGACAGGCAACCTGGAATGTGCCACAGGCCACAATAGGGATTTGCTGCCCTTGATAGTCCCTGAGGCGAATTTGGCATTGCCTCAGGGTAGCCTTAGCAAGGCTGGGCAGTATCTGCTTAATAGTGGCCCACGAGACAAAGGATTTTGAAGACCCTGTGTCCACCTCCACTTTATTGGGCTTCCCTTCGATTTTGACAGTTAGAAAATTTTTTGGAGTCGGCTTTGAGAGCGATGCATGACTGACAGCCCATTCAGATAGCTGCTGGCAATCGGCAATGGCAAAACAGTCCCGCCGGCGTGTAGGCGCTTGCCTTGTGGCTTGCCTTGCCAAGGCGGTTTCAGGAGGCCGGAGAGTAGTGGCATGGCCACTACTTAGCCAAATGTCCCTTCCTGTCACAGCGTTGACAGGTGGCGGCTTTGAACCTGCAATTCGCCCTTGCATGGTTCCTGCCACAGCTGAGGCAACCCGGCTGAGGCAAAAAGTCTGTGACTGGCTTTTCGGGTTGAGAGGTTTAGGTGGCTAATGTCCTCCTCAATGTTTGAGAGATTGTCTGCTTCGACCTCGTCGTAGTGAACGGCATGGCCCCTGCTGGCATGGGTGGCCCGAGGCAGAAATCTTTGAATCTCTGCAGTAGATTTGTCAGACATTTCGTATACTGTGGCTTTATCCACGGCTGTCTGAAGTATCAGCTCTTTTCGCGCCAGCAAACGCCGCTGAAGTCTGAGGTCTCTGATGCCACAGACCAGCTGTTCGAGTAGGGCATCATCCAAAACAGGGAAATTGCAGTGAAGAGCCGCCGTTCTGAGAGACACCATGTAATCCGACATGGATTCGCCCTCTCTCTGGACTCTTTGTCGGAAAGCATAGCGCCTCGCCATGTGTGAGGAAGTTGGAGAATAGTGGTTCTTCAGCCTCTCCAAAAGCATCTCCCAGGGCATGGAGTGCAGTGACAGAGGGGCTGCTAGAGCCCTGGCTGTGCCAAACATCTCGTGGCCACAGGTGCTGAGGAAATAGCCTCATTTACAGCCGCTAGACAAACCTGTGAAGTCGTTTGCCTCTAGGAAGCACTCAAACCTTTCGAGGTAAGCGTCCCACAATTCGGTGGCTGGGCTGAATGCTGAGAATTCCGGTTGGGTAGCCATCCTGAAAAGGACGGTATGTTAGAAATATCAGAGGAAAAAAAAATTCAGCGAAGAGCGACGTCTTGTCGCTTCGTGACTTGAGACAGCTCTGACAGTGACTTCGCCTTTGTCCTTTACCTCAGACCTGATCCCATCCTTGTCGCCAGTGTTCTGTAGGGAGAACGAGGCAGGCAGGGACTGAGGCAAGGCAGGTTGAAGCTAACACAACCTTTATTTAAACAGTGACAAACAGCTCAGAAGTACGGCAAATCTCAGATAGGCAAAGAGCAAGCAAATGACAGCTGACAGCTCTTTTATAGTCGAGCTATCAGGCGATAGACCAATCAGGTGGCTGGATTCTCCCGCCGGCTGGCTGGTGCATCTTGGCCAATCAGGAGCAGCCAATGTAAGGCTATGGCAGGAGAAGTTAGCAGGCAAGTCTTTGGCAGGAGAGCTTAATACACAACATTTACTATTCTCAATTAATTTAGCTATTAACAAATATTTATTACACTCATCAGTGAAAAAAGTAAAATGTCTGAAAATGAAAATATATAAGGCTAAAAAAGAAAATTGAAGATACATATTTTCAGACTTGTAGAACATAGAGAGATGCAAGAACTGGGGAATCGGGAAAGATATGTCTAAATTATAATCAGACTGGAGAAATAAGAGATAGAATTCAACAATGGATGGAAACTAAGCAAGGAGAGAAACAACCTGGAATTAAGGAGACATTTCCTAACAGTCACAACAATTAACCAGTGGAACAGTTGCCTTCAGAAGTAGTGGGTGTTTCATCACTGGATGTTTTTAAGAAGAGACTAGACAGTCATTTGTCTGTAATGGTAAAGGGTCTCCTGCTTGAGCAGGGGCTGGTTTAGAAGACCTCCAAGGTCCCTTCCAGTTCTATTCTGATTTATTGATTGAAAATCACATTCTCTCCCAGGATTTTTTTTCCAGGATAGGTTGAATAAAAATTATTTGGGATTCACTACAGATAAAATTGTGGAAGATCTCCCCATAGGGACATACTGTAGGTGTTGAAATAAAAAATATTTTTAGTATCCCAACAGCGAGTCAACATTGCCAAACTTGAAGGTCCAATAGAACTTTAGAACTATGATAGGTGAGGAATAGCAGGCTAGCATATAGCTGCTCAATTTACAACTGATTGCTTAACTACCAAAGGTATAAGTAACTAAAAAGAAGTTACTTACAACCCATCTTCAAACTTACAACTGGTGCCCTACTTCCATGGTCACATGATTGCAATTTGTGTGCTTGCAACCAGCATGCATTTATGACCAGTTACAAAGTCTCTCAGTCAAGGGATTGCATTTTGCAATGTTTTTGCCATTTTTGGCAAAAAAAAAAAAAAACAACACACAAAAAAAAACAATGGCCATTGAATAAGCTGGGTTTGGACTTATGACCATTTGCTTCGCTTAATTGTCATTTGATTCACTTAATGATTTCAGTGACTTGCTTAACAATCATTGTAAAACTGATCATAAAATTAAAATGTGGTCAAAGTAGTGATTCACTTTATGACCGCAACAACTTGTGATCAAAATTCTAGGCATAATTGTAGTCATAAGTTGAAAGCAACTTATTTATCCTTTGGAAAAGATCCCAGATGCTGTGAGCTGGAGATCAGGCAGTTTGATTTGATGATCAATGTCTACAATGTTTAAGGATATTTCAGGTGTTATCAAAATCTAATAGGCAAAGACTATCCAGAGAGAGACTGCTAGGAAGTGAAGCTTGCCAAATGCTTTTTTTTTCAAAATCAGGTTGAGCTCAATGGTCTCTGGAACCAGTGGTAGGATTCAAACTTTTTCTACTCTTGGTTCTATGGGTATGGCATGGCATGGCTTGGTAGGCGTGGCGTGGTGGGCATGGCAGAAGAAGGATACTGCATAATCCCTATATATAACCCCATTCAGGGCAAGGATGTTGCAAAATCTCCATTTTCACCCGACTCCAGGGCAAGGATACTGTAAAATCCCCATTCTCCACCTCAGTAACCTGCTTTCCAGCTCCGTTCTCCTGTGCAGGGCCAATAGAAGAAGACTCAGCCAATCAGCTGGGACTCCAATCAGCTGGGACTCCAATCAGCTGGGACTCAGGAGGCAGTGAATAGATAGGGAAAGAGCCAGTCAGAGGTGGTATTTGCCAATTCTCTGAACCACTCAAACTTTCCACTATCAGTTCGCCAGAAACGGTGAGAACTGGCTGAATATCATCATTGTCTGAAACCTAGCGGGATCAGTTCTACCAAAAGAAAAGACAACTTTTTTCAAAGATTCAAAAAAAATGATTTCAAGTTGTAGCATGAAGAGAGACTAAGCCCATCTTTTGCAGTATTTTAAATACATTTGGGAACTGCAATCTAGGCAGAATAGCTTTAAGAATGTGAAGGTTTTTTAAAAAAAACTGCATAGAGAAAGCTGAGAGATGATCTTATCTACAAAGAACTTGCAAAGTACAGGGATAAAATAGACTCCTTTCAAACAGAATAAAAACAATCTCAGGGAAGCTGAGCAAAAATATTCTCTTCAGAATAGTGACGCCTGGAATAGCACTCCAGTGCTGTAAGTGGGCAGCTATTCAATAGCATCCTCTTAATTTGCTAAAGATGAATGTTATAATTATTTTGTATAAATGTTAGATCTTTACTTGTTTGATAACACATTATGAGCATTTTCTTTGAGCACAAAGAAAGCTGAAGTCGTCTTTTTTCCCCACCTCAGAAATGGACATGTGATCACAGTGTCAGTTATGCATAATGTAAAATAGATCAACATTTAGGGTTGTCCTGAAAAGCAGATATTTCATATTGTTCTGAAACCAACTCATTAAGAAACAGATTCCAGACACTTTGGGGGTTTGTTCCCACAATATAGCATTCAAAGGCTAATTTTGATATTTTGGGGACATTGCAAATCTAATCTTTGCTCTTCTTGGCTTAATGAAAAAACAAAGGAAAAGATTCAATTTCACAGCTTTTAAGATTGTTGGCCGAGATAGCAAGGGAAATGACTGAAGTGTGGGAAACAGGCCCCTTGTCAGTCAACAGGAATGCTGATTTACCACCCGCTTATCAGGTGCGGGTAGTCCTCGACTTATGGCCATAATTGAACTCAAAATTTCGGTTGTTAGTTGAGACATTTGTGAAGTGAGTTTTGCCCCATTTTACAACCTTTCTTGCCACAGCTGTTAAGTGAATCTGGCTTCCCCATTGACTTGGCTTGTGGGAAGGTCGCAAAAGGTGATCGCATGACTTTGGGACACAGCAATGGTCATAAATATGAATCAGTTGCCAAGCATCTGAATTTTGATCACATGACCATGGGGATGCTGCAGAGGTCCTAACTGTGAAAAATGGCCATAAGTCCCATTTTTCACTGTAATTGTAACTTTGAACGGTCACTAAACAAACTGTTGTAAGTCAAGGACTACCTATACTTAGGAGCCAAGGACTTGGCAACACAAGAAAACAACAGACAATGATTTAATAGCTGGCCATCAACACACCAATCAACCAATCAGCCACGTCCAACCAGACGCCACATAAATACGACACATACAATAGCCCAAAGCACACATTCTGGTGGAGACATGTTCCCTGAGGATCAGAGGTGGTATTCAGCAGGTTCTGGCCAGTTCTGGAGAACTGGTAGTGGAAATTTTGAGTAGTTCTGAGAAACAGTAAATACCACTGATCAGTCCCAGCTGATCGGGAGGGAATGGAGATTTTACAGTATCCTTCCCCTGCCATGCCCACACCCACCAAGCCATGCCACACACACTGAGCCACACCCAAAAAACCCGGTGGTAACATTTTTTTAATCCCACCACTACTGAGGATGAGCTGCAACACAAGTCTGAAAGCTTGGAAGACTAAATCTCTGGTCTCGGTGACCGACCCAGATTGAATCCTGCAACATTATCATGGGACATGTATATTTTGCCTTCATTCGTCAAAGCAAAAGAGCTACATGTGAAATAGATTGCATAGTTTGGTGCTAAATTATAGTTTATGCTAGTTCTGTAGCTTTCTGTCTCAAATCCCTGATTTTTCCACTTTATCGGCTCTTCTGAAGATGAAGCTTTTATTCCAGACAATCTGACAATTACTCTTTTTTATTTCTTTCATAAAAAACTGGAAAGCAGATATTCCAGCTCAACCAAACTGTAAGATTAGATTTCACCATCCCTTTGTTGTAAAAAAGTAGTTGCAGGAGAATAAATGGCAAGTGAAAGCATCATGTATTTCTTCAGAAGTTGAAGTACTTCAGATGTTGCAATCACCTTTTAAGACAGAATAGGGTTGTCGCCCCCCCCCCAAATCAGTACAGATGTTGCAGAGGTGTCACATGAGTTGAAGAATTTTGGATTCACACCTTTGTCTCTTCGTCACTGAAGTCCTTCAGAAATGTATTTCTTGCATCTTTGTTAGAACCACTGTATTTATTGGTGGTAATGCACACTACTGTACTAATATAGAAAGCTGAGTGCTTGGAAAGCTATAGTACGTGACATTCAGATCATCTGTCTGATCTGTGGTTTTTGACAACAGATACGCTTAATCTGTCAATCAGATGCAGAGTTCATAAACAGCAAAACATTTGGCTCCAGCTCCCTCTTCAGACAGACTCTCAAGTGCCAATTTGCTGAAATATGAAAGAATTTGGCCAGCACTAAAGTCATCCGGTTCTAATAAATCTTGCCTTCCAGCTGCTAAAGTACAATTATGGGTTTTCATGAGCTTAATATTAGACAAGAAAGGATCTTGGTTAGAGAAATCATTTTTGATAGCAATAATGGAACAATGGTTCATTCAATAATTCCAGGGTAAAATATTTTTGGCTGATATCTTAAATACCTTTACACAGCTTTCATTTCTGCAATTTCAGAATAAAATTTTAGAATAAAATTTTACTTTGCACAAACATGGTTAGGATTAAGAATTACTGACTACTTATTAAGTCAGTAACATCTGAACAGGTATGGAAGTGAAGCCTATAAAGAGCATTGAGTCCAGCCGGTTCCATCTTCATTCTACGAAGATTGTTTCAAAAAAGAATAGAATAGAATATAATTCTTTATTGGCCAAGTGTAATTGGACACAAGGAATTTGTCTTTGGTGCATATGCTCTCAGTGTATATAAGGAGAATAAAATACATTCATCAAGAATAAAAAATACAACACTTTGTGATAGTCAAGGTTACCATTAAGCTATCAAATCATACTAGGAAACAAATAAAAACAATATAAATTGAAAAATACAAGCAACATGGTTATAGTCATAAGTGGGGAGAAATAGATACTAGGAAGGAAGAAAAGAATAATAGTAATACATTATTAGTAAATTATTGACAGTGTTGTGAGAATTAGTTGTTAAGCAGAGTGATGGCATTAGGGAAAAAACTGTCCTTGTGTCTAGTTGTTCTGGTATGTACTGCCCTATAGCGTCTTTTTGAGGGCAGAAGTTGAAACAATTTATGTTGAGGGGTCTGTAGATATTTTCACAGCTCTCTTTTTGAGTAGTATATACAGGTCCTCAATGGAAAGCAGATTGGTAGCAATTGTTTTTTCTGCAGTTCTAATTATCCGTTGAAGTTTGTGTCGGTCTTGTTGGGTTGCAGAGCCAAACCAGACAGTTATGGAGGTGCAGATGACAGACTCAAGAATTCCTCTGTAGAACTGAATCAGCAGCTCCTTGGCCAGTTTGAACTTTCTGAATTGGTGCAGAAAGAACATTCTTTGTTGTGCTTTTTTAATGATGTTTTTGATGTTAGGTGTCCATTTGAAGTCTTGAGATATGATAGAACCTAAAAACCTGAAGGTCTCTACTGTTGATACCGTGTTGTCTAGTATTGTAAGAGAAATGATTCTTTGTTCCAAAAATATTTCATCTGGTCCATACATTACATTAAGCCATAATTTGATTAACAAACCATTATTAGTTGTGATCACACAGTGAGATAAGCCATAAATTATGGTTTACGAATCACTGTGCTGAGCCTCTCCAGCATGCAAGCCAAATGATATTTTACATAATGTGCAAGCTTTACCACTACTCAGTCCTAGAAGGGAATATATTAACTTTAAAAATGGCAGGCAGAGACTCTCCAAACCTGTGAGAGTCAGTTATGCCTAGAGCTTTGGTGTCGCATAAAAAGCGAATCTGAACGACTTGCTCATCACATCATGAATCTGCCAGCCACAGCCCAAATTTTATCTGAAGCAAAATGGGAAGCAGCCTGGGGTGAAAAGATAGGAAATGAATCTTTCTTTGGCAAAACATTAGAAACAAAGAACTTTAGAGAAGAACAAACCTCTCTCCGTCTCCCTCCCTCTCACACACATTCTCTCTCTCTCTGTGCCATATCTATCAATCTCTCTCTGTCATATCTATCAATCTGTATCATAGCCATTAATCTCTCTCATATCTGTATGTCTGTCTGTCTATCATCCATCCATCCATCCATCCATCATCTATCTATCTATCTATCTATCTATCTATCTATCTATCTATCTATCTATCTATCTATCTATCTATCTATCTATCTATCTATCTATCTATCTTCCATCTATCATCTATCATCTATCTATCTATCTATCTATCTATCTATCTATCTATCTATCTATCTATCTATCTATCTATATATCTATCTATCTATCATCTATCTATCTATCATCTCTCTCTCTCTTTCTATCTCCTATCTATCATCTATCTATCTATCCATCCATCCATCCATCCATCCATCCATCCATCCATCCATCCAGGGATGGGCTTCAAACATTTTAGCAAGGGGTTCTCTGCCCGGTTGCTGGATGGGCATGGCAATGGTGGGCATGACCTAGTCGGCCTCCTGCACCAGGGACTCCGGAGGCTTTCTTCGAGCCTTCAAGAGGGTGAAAATGGCCTCCTCAGGCTCCGGAGGCCCACTGGAGCCTGGAAACGGGGCCGTTTTAAGCCTTTCAAAACTTCTGGTAGGCCTGTTTTTTGCCCTCCCCAAGCCTCCGTGCATGCCCTGCAATTACCTGCATCCAAAACGGGCCATGTGGGACTCTTGGGTGGGGGCGGGTGGAGTGGGTGGGAGCAGCCAGGAGTGAAATGTGGGGGTTCTCCAAACTGCACAGAATCTTAGCTAGATGTTCTCCTGAACCCCTGCAAACCCCCAGCAGCCCACCCCTGGATGTCTGTCTGTCTGTCTGTCTGTCTGTCTGTCTGTCTGTCTGTCTGTCTGTCTGTCTGTCTGTCTGTCTGTCTATCTATCTATCTATCTATCTATCTATCTATCTATCTATCTATCTATCTATCTATCTATCATCTAATCTATCTCCATCTATATAATCTTGGAAGGATTTTCCCAAATTCTAGGTTGCCAGTCGATTTCACAAAAATGAAATGTGAAACGAATATAGAGTTTCTGCTTCAGGCAAAATGTCTGAGGAACCTCTATGAAAGTCAAATATTTCTTACTGTCAGTAGTTGTAGGACTATATACTGTACTTCCTTTGATAAACTTTTTTTTTTCTTAATGCAACTTCACGCCAGTTTTTAGGCTTAAAAGATGCCTAGGGTAATCTTCTTTTGACTTTGATTGGATTTAGCCCCCCAAAGCCCCACCCAATCAGGTAGGAGAATTCTTTCACTTTAAAGGAATAAAATAGAAAGGATTGGGATCTCATTTGAACTGCCTACACCAAAAGCTACTTTGCATGCAAAATCAAAGCAGCTGAGTCAAATATGCAGATTCTAAACAAATGATGATTAGTATAATGTTTTGCTACTGTATTAGAGTCCTAATGAGGCGTAGAAGCAAGACAGAAATTTTAAAAGCTGCTTTATACTTAATCAGGTTACAAGTACATCTAGCTGTGTCTTACTAGTAGAAGGTGTTGGTCTTTTTAGTGCTCTTAGTACAAGTAGTCCTTGATTTATAACAGTTCATTTAGTGACCGTTTGAAGTTACAACGGCACTGAAAAAGTGTCTTATGACTGTTTTTCATACTTATGACCATTGCAGCATCCCCATGGTTATGTGATCATAATTCAGAGGCTTGGCAACTGACTCATAGTTATGACTGTTGCAGTGTCCTGGGGTCATGTGATCCCTTTTGCGACCTTCTGACAAGTAAAGTCAATGGGGAAGCCAGATTCACTGAATAATTGTGTTACTGTCTTAACAACTGCAGTGATTCACTTAACAATTGTGGCAAGAAGAGTCATAAAACGGGGCAATATTCACTTAACAACTCTCTTGCTTAACAATTGAAATGTTGGGCTCAGTTCTGGTTGTAAAGATGAGGACTACATCTACCATCTTAGGACACAGGAGAAAGTTGACGTAACATTGTTTCAAAGTTTTGGGATGAGCAGGGACGCTCTATGTTGGGTGTTATCTTGAATCAAATACAAGCTTGTGCAAAATTTGGAGGATATACATGGCCAGTAGGATTCTGTCATCGGGTAAAATATTATGAGATTTATTAAAATTTATATGGCCACTATCATATACAACATAAGCAGTAAAAATAGAAAAATAGCCCTGAATTATGCATCCATCATTAAAAAAAGGTTCTCAACATGGTTCTGTAATATCTTCACAATTCTACATTTGGAGTTTTTCATGTTCTCTGCTTGTTTGCTTGCAGATATTTCATCTCCCAACTATGTAACCCAACTGGGTAATGAAACATCTGCAAGCAAACAGTCAGGTTCAGACAGAGGTGGGTACCTGCTGGTTGTAACCGGTTCGGTAGAAGAGGTTCGTCAAATCTACCATACCGGTTAGAAGAGGTTCCACTGGTGGACCCGAAAGTAAGTTCCGGAACGCCTGCCCCGGCCCTGTCGCTGGCTCGCCCCGCCTGTTCCATTGAGGTTCGCTCGCTCCCCTGCCAGTCCTCACTAAACTAGCCCAGCCCGCCGCTCACCTGCCTCTAACACCCGTTTAAAAGTGCGGCGCCAATGGCCAACATTCCTCTTTTGGAAAGAGTCTTTCTCTTTTGGAAAGAGTCTTTCTCGTTCCCGAGCAGCTGTCGCATCACGCTTGCTGATCAGGTCCTCTCTTCGCTTTGCTTCGCCTTCCTGAAGCTTGCTGCTTCCCTCAGGTAAGCAACTAAGTGTGAGAGGAGGTGGCGGCGGCAGCGGGAGGCTAGCGTACGCCAGCTCACGGCTTTTGCAAGGGAAGGCCTTCCCTCACGAAAGCCGCAGGCTGGCGTATGCCACATGGCTGAAAGGAGGTGGCCAGCAGCAGCAGCAGCTCGTGGCCGAAAGGGGGTGGGCGGTGGCGGCGGGAGGCTAGCGTACGCCAGCTCACGGCTTTTGCGAGGGAAGGCCTGAAGGGGGTTTCCTGCTACCCCCCCCCCCAAAGTCCCCAGCTTTGCCTGGCTGGCTAAGCCTTCCAGGCGGTGGGCCTAGGTGACCCGGTTGTCCTTTGTCCCTTCAGTCCAGCTTACCTGCTTCTCGTCACCTGCCTGCTCCCTGCTGCATCCATCGCATCAGAGAGCTGCTGATTCTGCCTGATAAGTGACCTGTTTTTTCTTTTTCTTTTATGCTTTTACTGTTTTTTTAAAGAATATTTTATTTATTGTGTATAGAATTTTTTTAAATTGTTTTATTTATTTATTTATTTATTTATTTATTGAGTATAGAATTTTTAAAAATGGTTTATTTTAATTTATTGTTGATAGACTCTTTTTTAAATTGTCTTAGACTATTTAAAAAAGATTCTATCAAC
Source organism: Natrix helvetica (assembly GCF_964273705.1). Taxonomy (NCBI): domain Eukaryota; kingdom Metazoa; phylum Chordata; class Lepidosauria; order Squamata; family Natricidae; genus Natrix; species Natrix helvetica. The sequence continues at coordinate 89,421,749 of NC_138552.1, forward strand.
AATAAATTAAAATAAACCTTTTTTTAAAAATTCTTTACTCAATACTTTTAAATGTATTGTGTATAGAATTTTTTAAAATTATTTTATTTAAAAGTATTGAGTATATAATTTTTAATGGTTTATTTTAATTTATTGTGTGTAGAATACTTTAAAATGGTTTTATTTTAAATTATTGTGTGTGGAATTCTTTAAAATGGTTTTCTTTTAAGTTATGGTATGTGGAATACTTTAAAATGGTTTTATTTTAAATTATTGTTGGTAGAATCTTTTTTTAAATTGTCTTAGACTATTTTAAAAAATATTCTATCAACAATAAATTAAAATAAATCATTTAAAAATATTCTATACTCAATACATTTAAAAGTATTGTGGACAGAATATATTTAAATGGTTTATTTTAATTTATTGTATATAGAATATTTTTAATGTTTTTAAGGATTTTTTATTATTATTTATAGAATATCTTTTTCTAAAAATTTTTAGGGAATTTGTATTTATTTATTGTTTATAGAATGTGTTTATTACAAGAAATGATATTCCTTTTTGCAAATGTTTTATTTGTGATGCAATATGTTGCTCTTAAGTGTGCAGATTTGTGCATGGTTTATGTGTCTCAAAGTGGCTGCTTTTCTATGGGTTGGTGCAAGGCTGCTTTGCCAGATTTTGTGAGTTTCTGTGTGACACCTGGTTGTTTAGGTAATTGTGAGGTGGTTGCTGGTTCTGTGAGCTTCATAGCACTGTCCTTTATAATTTCCCACAATGCCTTGATGGTTTTTATTCCAATGTCTTTGTCTTTCCTGTTCTTAGGGTTAGGGGAAAAAACTGGTTTCGTCTGCAGTCTTTTGGGGGGAAATTGTTATTTTTTGGTGTTTTCTTGGCACTGTCATAGTTTGTGTGTGTGGGTATGTAATGTCCCGCAGTTATCTACACATTAATAATGATCAAGTACTAATAATATTTCCTTATACATTTTAGTGACCCTTCCTTACATAATTGGTGTTTTCTTTCATACTTTTAGATTTCTAATTTCTGTTTCTGTTAGTTAGCAATTGATAAAACAAATCTCACGTGAAAAAGTATTTGAAGCCTAAATTATACCAGAAAGGGGTGTGGTTCAGATGGCTCATGCCTGAAGGTATGCTAATTTTCTGGGAGGACACAAGAGTCAGAATTAATACAACCATAGAGGCTCAGACCTTTATGGAAAAAAATAAAGCCCTCCTAGATAAGTCTGAAGACACTACACCAGACACACAGGACACGGGAGGGGCTGGAGCCCTGCTGGCGGGGGGAGAAGGGGCAACATCGAGAAAACTCAGATCACAAAAATGAACAAGAAAATCTGTTTGATGTAAAATGATTGAAATTATTTGAAGATAAAAGTTTATATGCTGACAAAATATTATCAATTTGTAATAACCTAATGTATTAATAAATGAAAAGTATGAGTACCGGGGGGAGGGACCACCTCCTGCATATTGTAACTGCCAAAATTTGTAACTTATTCCACTACCCCTTTCCTTGTTTATTTTTTAAAAAACCAATAAAATTTTGTTTTTTTTTAAAAAAAAGTATTCGAAGCCTTCTTGATTTTAATTGTCAATTTATTCATTCCTGCACATTCTAATATTTATTCATTTTCATATCTTTGTTTTTCCACTGTTGTGCAAACAGAATTCCAGCAGCTGTTAACATGTGTAAAATTAAATATGTATGGTATTCCCTTTGAAATGCCCAACCAAATATTACTGGTTTTAAATCCATATCTTGCTTTACCATTGCTTCTAACCATGACACCACTAACTCTTGAATAGCTACTTGGTCTGTCCTAAGTACTGAACCTAATTCATATATTCCTGTTTTTTGCACTGAGGAATAAATTTCAGAAAAAGAAATCTGTATTGCTCTGTGAATCTACCTATGGCATTCATTCTTGATCTAACTTCTTAGATGAAAAACTATATCTTTCCTGTTTATTGGGGGACATCCTTCCTGAAAAGACTGTACATTGTTGGTTGAAAACAGAGGTTCCTTCTGTTACCTGTAGTGTAGTCCTCAGCTAACAACCACAGTCAAGTCCAATATTGTTTTATTTCTTCTGCAGTTAGCATTATTTAACAGGATGAAGAGGCAACAGAGTATGACTGCTAGGACAGTCATCTTTCCTATGCAAGTAGCTGTTTTATTGCTTTGTGTGCTTGTTTCATCCTTAATACAATTAAAGCAATTAAAGTCTTCCTTTCTGTTTCTCTTTGTGCATTCATTGGAGCAAGGTAGTCAGTGGGTGACGTCAAGACAGAAAAGGACAGTAATCTTCCTTTTCTATTATTTTGTGTGCACTTCTCTGCTTGAGCTCAGCCGAAGGGGGGGCTGAGGGCAAGGGCGAGATGAAGCTGATTGCTTCCCCTTTGCCTCCTCTCCCAAAAGCAGTCTCGGGCGCAGCCACTTTTGCAGCAGAAGACTCAAGCCTGCCTTCCGAAGGCTACTGTAGCAGCAGCTATCCACAATTTTTTTACCCTTATTTTGTCCTGATCCACATAGCTCACTGGGCCACGTGGGTCAGGACGAAATCATGATAAAAAAATTGTGGATAGCTGCTGCTACAGTAGCCTTCGGAAGGCCGTGCAAGGCGCGTGGGGTGCATCACTTGGCCTCCTGCTGCTTTTGTGGCCGCAATCGATGGCCAAAGGAACCACACTTGCCGGCCTGAACAGCACCTGCAAATCAGCTGTTTTTTTAATGTCAGCCGGATGGGCTCAACTGATCCGATTAAGGAGCCAAGAAGCATTGAGGTGACCGGGGAAGGGAAGGGATTCCTCCTGTACTTGCCACGCATCCTTTCACTAGGGCTTATTTTCGGGGGTGGGCGTATATTTACACCCACCTCAAAAAACAGACCTGGACTTATTAGCAGGACATGTCGTATTTTCGGGGAAACATGGTAGTATAGTATAGTATAACATAATATAATATAGTATAATATAATATAACATAATATATAACATAACGTAATGTAATGTAACGTAACATAACATAACATAATATAATAAAGGAGTGGAATAGAGTATAGTGTAGTGTAGTGTAGTATAATATAGTATAGTATAACATATAATATAATATAGTATAATATACAGTAATATAGTACAACATAACATAACATAACATAACATAACATAACATAACACAACACAACACAACACAACACAACATAACATACCATAATAAAGGAATGGAATACAGTGTAGTGTATTGCAGTATAGTATAGTATAACATATAATATAATATAATATAGTATAATATAATATAGTACAATATAATATAACATAATATATAACATAATATATAACATAACATAACTAATGTAATGTAACAACATAACGTAACGTAACATAACATAGCATAACATAATATAATAAAGGAATGGAATACAGTGTAGTGTAGTGTAGTGTAGTGTAGTGTAGTGTAGTGTAGTGTAGTATAGTATGACATAATATAGTAGAATATAATATAGTAGAATATAATATAAAAATATATAACATAATATATAACATAATGTAACATAACATAATATCAAACATATACAGTATATCACATCCAGAGGTGATATTCTGCCAGTTTGCCCCGGTTCCGGCGAACCGGTAGTGGCGGCGGCAGAAGACTATGCTCACCTGCCCAGACGTCATCAAAGACACTCTGCACTAGCGCAGAAATTTCTGTGCATGCCCAGAAGCGCCACACGCACGCTCCCGGTTCTGAACCAGTAGCAACAATTAGAGCATTTCATGCCTGATCACATCATATATTAATGTAACATAACATAACATAACAGTGCAATAATAGTATAGCATTGTATCTATCATACCGTACCGTATCACACCACACCACACCACACCACACCACACCATACCGTACCATACCGTACCATATCATACCATACCATGCAGATCATGCAATAGCAGTATAAAGCATAGGGTTCCCAAAAATGTATGCACTGCTGAGTTTTGGACCTGTTATAAATTCCAGGTGTTCCTTAAGGAAAGCCCTGTTTATATTATATTACAATAATCCACCCAGGATGTGACTAAGATATGAATGGCAGTAAGCAAGTCCTCCTCGACCAAAGATAATTGCATCCCCTTTTGTGATCCCACTGAATAACAAAGAACTTATAAATACTGTAGAGCATAACCAGTTGCAAAAGATTAAAACAACAGCAGTATTCTGCCCCATGAAGCTGCTGCTAGGATATTTTGTTCATCTTTGCTGTCAGTGTAATAAAAATCAGGGAAGGGAGCTCAAGAAATCAGCCAGATAGTAATTGGTCTTTAAAGTTCCAAAAACAGACTTGCTATCTGTTTTTCTTTTAGTTATTAAAGTCAGATGTCCCTGTTTTTCTGCCTTGGCAACTTTAGGATATGAGGACTTCAACTCCCACAATTCCCCAGCCAACTTGGCTTGGTTGGGGAATTCTGGGAGGTGAAGTCCACCATATCTTAAAGTTGCCAAGGTGGAGAAACACTGCCTTAAGGTACTGCAAGGAGGGTTTTGGAGGGGCTCTGAATCTTTCTTCAGACACAGGCATAGAATAATAGGGCTGGAAGGGGCCTTGGAGATCTTCCAGCCCCCTGCTTATACCATCCCATTCAAATGATTCTCCAATCTATTTTTGAAAACCTCCAGTGATGGAGCACCCAAAACCCCAGGAACCAGGCTATTTTTAGATAGACATGTAAAGATATCTTTAGGGTTTTTTCAGACGTCTTTAGAGATCTTGACACTTTCTCTTGCATTTGTAGTTACATGGCTACCTTGAAGTAAATCGTGGATATTGATGCCAATTGACTGTTATTTATTTATTTATTTGATTTATAGCCCAGCTTTCTACCCCAGTGAGTACTCAAGACGGTTAAACTGCAAAAGGAGGTCAGTGAATATGAGCCAAGTTGAAAACAAAGTAGAACAGAGAAACAAACTGCATGCAGCTAATTAAATTTATATATTAAAAAAAATCAAAGCCAGCCTAGTGAAGCTAAGAGATATGACCTTTACAAAGAAATTACCCATATTTTTCTCCTTGTGGATGGAAAAGCAGCCAGGGTTATGTGGTGCTTTAGTACAGAAAAATAGCCAGAGGCAGGAAAATTAAGTGTTCCCTCCCGTCTTTCGCTTATTCTTTCATTTAAATTGGTAGCTTCTCATGATACTTAAAACAAATGAAAGAGAAGATAGGTATAACAGCATATCATGTACCCTCAAGGGACTGGAGAAAGAATTTGTTCAGTTCCCATTTTAATTCAAACCTCTAATTCATTCTTCTCAAATTAATGCTCAAACAAAATCACAGTCTCCATCTCTTCTGAATTTGCAATGGAAAATAGACACCAAAATGTGTATATTAATAGAAATATTAAAGTGAAAGGATTGGGAAAAATGCACAGACACACAGACACATATGTATGTATGTATGTATGTATGTATGTATGTATGTATGTATACACACATATAGTGGCAGTATATGTCATTATATGTGTGACATACAAAATAATGGCTACTGGAGAAAAAGTGAAAAGAAATCTATACAGATAATCTTGCAGATTCTTTACAAATATGACAAATCAGATAGAATGATTTTAATACCAGGAAAAAAATAGAATGAAAGAAGCCTAAACAAATATACACATTCATTCCAAATCTCGTTTCCCTCTTTATCTATGTACCTTTTACTATGAAATCTAATTATAATGGATATAAAGTCAGACCAAATATGCATGCTGTTTGTTTCTATTCTTCTTGAAATATATTGTACAGTTGTATAACTATTATGATTGTCATACAAAACCTGCAAAGCTGATTCTTCAGCCTGCCTTTTCTCTATTTTGTTTTTCCCCTTCATGTTGTATGTTGTCATTTAGACTGTAATCTAACTGCGTGGTCCTATATGAGTATTTTTTTTAAATAAAGCCCATGGTGTCAGCAAGCTAAAGCTTATACCTTGTAAATCAGAATTAGTCAACAAAATGTTGCTAATAAAGTTATTAAGCAAAGATTGAAAGACTCCTCTCTCTCTGAATTGGATATTTGGTCTTAGATGTTATGATCAAGCAAGGATTGATTATAAAAGATCAGTCAGCCAGCTTTCAATGGGTGGGAAAAACACTCTTCTATCTGAAAAGAAACTTGTTATCCTTGGAGTCATTCTGGATAAGTGGTGTGTTGCTTTTTAGACGAGAAGGGCAAGTTCTATGGTGTTTCCCAACTGAGCCAAACTATTTGCCATATGAAGTTGGCTGCTTCTCTCTCTCTCCTTCTTCCCCATTCTTCAGTAGCCACCTGCTGAGATGAATGCTGGCTTGGCTTCAATTCAAAAGTGATCCGAGTGCCTACAAGTGTTGGATAGCAGAAGGAAATGTCCAGCAGTTGCAGTAATACATGGTGGAATGAAGTGGCATATGTGGTGGGCAGAGATCCAAGGCAAGGTGACCTGTTCTTAGCTGCCCAAATAAGTTCTGGAAAGGCTCTGAAGAGTCTGGAGCCAAATAAAGTTGTCAGCCAGGGGAAAAAAAGCATCTTTGTGGAAATGGTACAAAATCAAAGTTATACTTATTTAAAACCAACAAAACCCCTCATTTAAAATTCCCCTTTTACTATCTTGTAATCCCTTAATTTGGGGTAGAGTCAGGGGACTGGATAGAGCTGAGCGTTTACTGGCCAGATGCCATTCCTGATGCCGATATTTTTTTCTTTGAGCCCTAGGAGAGAAACATCAGTTGCTACCTAGGGTTGAACTCTCAATCTTCTGAGTGGGAGGCAAGTGTCTTCACCACTAGGCCATCATGCTGCTTGAAAACCGTTCATGCTTTGCAGAGTGGTGGTATTGTAGCCAATGAGGTTTATCTGAGACACGATTATTGCAAATTGAAAACTCATTAATTTTTTTTAGGAAAACTTTATTTTTTGCTACAACTCAAATATTTGTTTTCTCATTGTTTTGATTTCCTATGATTAATGCTAGATGACCCTTGCTGTTGAATATTAGTGTGTATGGTCTGCAATATTTTAGTAACCCATCTCTGGTGTTACGGTTGTTGTTGCTTATAATTATGTAATGATTTCTGGTAATCATCAGGAAGTATTTGCAGGACTGTTAATTTTTGATTATATTATTTAGTAATATTTCATACCTGAAGTGAAGTATTGAATATTATTTGCTTGAATAACAAATGGTACAGTTAGTCATAATTTATTTTTGTTGGACTAAATTGCTATCTGATGTGACTTTTATTTCTTATTGAACTTTTATATAATTTAGCTTTAGCATAGCAATATATGCATTAGTGGGTTTGTGTGTGTGTATACCAGGGATGGGTTCCTGCCAGTTCTAACCCCTTCTATAGAAGAGGTTCCACAAATCTACGATGCCATTTAGAACCGGTTCCAGCTCCCTCCCCCCACCAGCCGCTCATTGATTGGCTGGCTCACCAATTGCCCTGTCCGCCTCTAAGAGTCCTATCTAAACCTTAAAGTCTTAAAGCTGTCAAGTTTGAACACCCCTGGGGTTTTTTTTCCTAAAGGGTTAGGGGTGCAAGGGTCTTGTAACTTGACAGCTTTAAGACTTGCATGCTTCAGTGCCAGAGATATTGAGCAAACATGACTGGAGGAAGAATTCTGGGAGTTGAAATCCACAAATCTTAAAGCTGTCAAGTTTGAACACCCCTGGGGGTTTTTTTAATAAAGGGAAAGGTCTTGTAACTTGACAGCTTTAAGTCTTGCGTGCTTCAAATGCCAGAGTTTCTGAGCCAACATTTTGGTTGCCAAGCAAGGGCGTTGTTAAGTGAGTTTCACCACATTTTACAAGTTGGCCACACCCACCCGGTCACATGGCTGGCAAGCCACTCCCACCCGGTCACGTGGCCGGCAAGCCACTCCCACAAAGCAGTCCACAACTACAGAAGAGGTTCTAAAAAAAATTGAAACCCACCACTGGTGTATACACACACACACACACACACACACACACACACACACACACACACACACACATTATGTGTATGTGTGTATATATACATGCACACTGTATAGGCCCGTGATGGCAAATCTGTGGCATGCGTGTCAGAGGTGGCACGCAAAGCCTTCTCTGCTCATCTGGATTATCTTTGCACAATATTCGAAAGATGAAGGAACACTGCAAGATGAAGAGATGATTAAGAAGATACTAGGCTAGTGATGGCACATGCGCTGGAGCCCCAGAAACTCAAAGACCAGCTGGCCAGTGCGCATGTGTGCTCCAGAAACAGAAGAGCATGCAAATTCCAGTTTGGGCACTCGGTGCCAAAAAGGTTCGCCATCACTGGTAGAGGCAGTATATGCATGTTTGGAAAAAATATGAAAAATAAAAATATAGGGAGATTTGGCATATAATCCTGTATCTGATAGCTTTAGTATTTCATTACCAGACAACTTTATTTTGAAGTATATTAAGTATTTTACAGCATCCATAAGATTGGAATTTTGGTCAAAGTGATGCAAACAGCATTATAGCAGTGGTGGGATTCAAAATGTTTTGCTACTAGTTTTGTGGCTTGGTGGGCATGGCATGGCTTGGTGGACATGGTTTGGTGGGCGTGGCAGGGGAAGGATACTGTTAAAATATCTATTCATACCCCACTCCAGGGGAAGTGTTAGATACAACTTGTTCTAACTACAGTGGTTTCCACTAAGGTCCTCTGTTCTGGTGGGAACAGAGGTTTAATCCTATATTAATCCAAGCTGCCTACTCCTACCGTCTCATCCACCAACCAGGCTCCACTTTGAGGCATGCTGATGCTCTAAGCCGCTGCCTGAACTTCTCGCTGACCCTACCCCCAAGATGCCAGTCCTCCCCATTGACTGCCTTGAGACTGGGCCTGTCTCATCCAGTGACATTGCCTGTCACTATGCAAAGGACTTCACCATCAAACAAAGTTTGAACTGGGCGTGGAGGGGGTGGCCCAAGGGGCATGTTGGGGCTGATTTCAAAATGTATTTTGCCAAATGCGATGAGTTATCGGTTGTAAATGGCTGTTTACTGTGGGGCGACCAGGTTGTTGTTCCACCCAAACTGCATTGTAGTATTAGAGACTTTACATGTAGGGCATCCTGGAATTGTCAGGATGACGTCTTTGGCTAGGAGTTACATGTGGTGGCCTAACATGGACAGGGGGATCGAAGAATGGGTGGCTACCTGCACACCATGCCAGGAGTCCAGACCAGCTCCCCCAGAGGCACCCGCTAAAGAGTGAGAATGACCTCAAGCACCATGGTCTAGGGTGCACATTGACTTTGCTGGCCCAGTTCACAGGCAGACATTTCTCATAGTTGTGGACGCCTACTCGAAATGGTTAGAGGTTGTCCTGATGACCTCCACTACGGCAGAAGCGGTCATCAAGGTGCTATGGAGACCTTTCTCCATGCACGGCCTGCCAACGTCTTGGTCTCTGACAATGGGCCCCAATTCATGGCCATGCAATTTGAGACCTTCCTAGCATCTCAGGGAATCAGGCATGCCCTGGTCACGCCATTCCATCCAACCTCCAATGGTCAGGTGGAGAGAATGGTGAGATCTTCAAAAGAGGCCCTCTCTAGGATGGGCCTAGGAGATTGGCAAACACGGGTTGACCACTATTTGCTAATTTGGCACATCACACCCAGTGACACTACAGGGAGAAGCCCCTCCGAACTTCTCATGGGTCGCCGCTTAAGGTCCCACTTAAACTGGCTACACCCCAATTATTCTGCCTCATCGCTCCCAGACTCCACAACAAGATTCGGACATTTAGCATAGGGGATTTGCTATACGCCCACAACTATGCTGGGGAACTCTGTGGATTCCTGCCACAGTGATAGGCAGCCCTCGCTCTTACCTCCTAGAGCTCGAGGACGGTAGGAGTTGGAGAAAGCATATTGACCAACTCCATGGCCGCCTCTCCTACTCCACTCTTAGACAACTAGAGGTAATTCCTGAATGAGTTAGCCAAAGCCATACCCAAACGGAGCAAACACTCACTCCTTCCACGGCCAGCTCAAGCCCAAGGGTACTGGGAAACTTATCTGGTTATGTTGCAGGCCCGCAGCGAGCTCTGAGCGAACCGGCTCTAGAAGCTCCAGCTGCTGCCTGTGAAAGGTTCCAGGAGCTTCCACCAAGCGGAGCTGCGGAGCAAACAAGTCCGTTCGACCTGTCCATGGAAACCCCTCCTACTGAACTGCACAGGTCAGGCAGAGCTATCCAAAAGCCCGCCTACCTGCGTGACTACGTAACAAGTAGGATTGTTCCATCCAAGAGGGGAGGGATGTTAGAAACTTGCTCTAACTACAGTGGTTTCCACCAAGGTCCTCTGTTCCGGCGGGAACAGAGGTTTAATCCTATTGGTCGAAGGGTCTAAAAGCTCCCTATAAAAGAGATGCTGTCACACTCAACATTCGCTGTATTGTTCTCACTTGTTGTACTTAATAAAGAGCTGTTGTTACCGTTAAGTCTGTGTATGCCTATCCATTACCCAATCTAACAGGAAGGATACTGTAAAATCTCCATTCCCTCCCCATTCTAGGGGAAGGTTACTGTCCAAGTCAAGGTACCACTACCGCCCCCCCGCCACAAATCTGTAAAATATGAATGAGAGTTGATTGACTGTCCAAGTCAGGAATCAAGGTACCACGACCCCCCCACCACAAGTCTGTATAATATGAATGAGAGTTGATTGACTCATTCGGCGGCCGCTACTTTGAACATCTACAAAGCCAGTATACGAATTTCAAGTTTCAAGATCTATCGAGCAGAGAATATGCATTTGGTAGTCACTGGAGAGGGTATGCTTCTCTGGATCCCTTGCCATGATTTATGACCAAGTCATAACCATTAAAGCTTAGGTAGAAGATCAAGGAAGTAAAGATTTGCATGATAGGCCGATTCATTAAAAAATGAGCATGCTCAGAAAAGCATTCTGAAAAGATTGGAAGAATCATTGCTAGTAATTTCTGCCCTAAGAGAGAAAGTGAGTTACTGGCTAATAATTGGCCAGGAAATCTTTCCAAAAGCATGTCTTTTTTGGAGAATGCATCTAAATATATCTAGGTCAACTTTCTCCATCCTTCACTGAGTCATTAAAGATCTTTATTTAATGTGAAACTAGTCATGCATCATGCTATAATTTCAGGTGTAAATTATTAAGTAATTGCTGTAAACTCCAGATATTTGTAAGATGCCTAGAGCTCTGAAATGAGTGAAAACACACATTTTAAAAAATAAATCCAACTTTAGAAAAAAAGAAACAGGGGTAAGCTAAGACACCCACAAAAATGTTTATTCTTACATTTCCAAGTTTGGAAGTAGGTCTAGCTACTTTCATGTGACTAGAAGAAAAGGGATGGGTTCCAATTTCCCTTTAAAAAAATTAAAAGCTATAGGGTCACCACCTGGGCAGAAGACTCTGTCATTCTTTTCTTTTGCTTCAAGATGCTACCATATTTCTAAATCTCATTTGTTCTTTTGAATGGTCCAGCAGCATTTGCAGCAAAATGTGAGACATGGAGGTCCAGCATCACAGTGGAAAACTTACCCCTTTTGTATTACATGGAATACTGCTGAACTGTACAGAATAACAGAGTTGGAAGGGACCGTGGAGGTCTTCTAGTCCAACCCCCTGCACAAGCAGGAGACCCTATACAATTTCAGACAAATAGTTGTTTAATCTCTTCTTAAAAATCTCCCACAACTTTGGAAGGCAAGCCATTCCACTCATTAATTGTTCCGCCAGGAAACAATTAATGTATCTAGTTTGGTTTTCTCCTTGATTATTTGCTTAGTTTCCATCCATTGCTTCTTGTTCTGCCGTAAGATGCTTTGGATAATAGCTTGATTCCCCCGTCTTCTTTGTAGCAGCCCCTCAGATATTGAAATGCTGCTATCATGTCACCCCTAGACCTTCTTTTCATTCAACTAGTCATACCCAATTCCTGCAACCGTTCTTATGTTTTAGCCTCCAGTCCCCCATTCATCTTTGTTGCTCTTCTCTGCACTCTGCGAACAAAACTGGATGCAAAAGAGTAGGGCTTAGGTGGCAACACTATGCCCACCCCTTGAAGATTCTGATTCTCCCTCTCTGGATGCTACTGAAACAACCAAAATCTTTCAGATCACAAAGCTCACTCAGTAGGAAGGCAAACATTTACATGACCTTCTTGAAGGCTATAAAAAAAGAATATATGTAAAGTTAAAGGTCCCCCTCGCACATATGTGCTAGTCGTTCTCGGCTCTATGGGGTGGTGCTCATCTCTGTTTCAAAGCCGAAGAGGCAGCGCTGTCCAAAGACGTCTCCCTGGTCATGTGGCCGGCATGATTAAAACTGAAGGTGCATGGAATGCTGTTACCTTCCCACCAAAGGTGGTTCCTATTTTTCTACTTGCATTTTTACGTTTTCGAATTGCTAGGTTGGCAGAAATTGGGACAAGTAACGGGAGCTCACTCTGTTATGCAGCACTAGGAATTCGAACTATTATTCATACTACTATTCATATTTTTTTTAAAAAATATAGAGATGAATATTATTATTCCAAGCATTCTGACTTAAACCTTAGCTCCCCCAATGTTTGGAACCTTTAATCCAGCTTCCTTTTCTGAATCCTAACTACTATATTCCAAATCAGCCATTTCAGAGTCCCTTCGGGGAGAGGGGGCGGTCTAGAAATTTAATAAATTATTAATTATTATTATTTCGAGAAAGGAAACTGTAATCTTAACACTAGTTTAAAATATGTTATACCACAATCCAAGCAGGAAACAAATGCAAAATTCTGGCGACTACTATGTTTGAAGCCAGACTGCCCATCTGACATCAAATGATGATGATGAAGTTCAAACATTACTATGGAAAAAGTCCAGTTTAGTTTGCATCCAGCACACTTCCAGTCAGCCCCATATCCAGATCTGTGCAAGCAAACAATACATTCATTTCAGCCAGCAAAAAAATTAATGATTGATGTTTAATTATTAAGCATCAGCAAACAAATAAACAAAAATAATAATTGGCAAAGGAAGACAAAAAGGTAGTGAGAGAGGACATGATCAAGCAACCATCATTTATATTACATCGAAAAATGTAGAATTTTCCAGACCCACTGGAAATAATCCTGTGGGAAATTAGTATGAACCGTCTCCATGGGACAGACCTTTGGTTGATCCAGCTTTAACCCTCTTTTGTATCTAACAATGTGGATGCAAAGTAGAAAACTAGGTGAATCCTTGTCTGTTCTGCACATTTTTTTTTTAAAAAAGTGGATGAATGAGGGTAACATATCCAACACATTCCATGCATAACAGTCTTAAAATAATCAAGATAATGGCTACCACTGCGAGTTCAAGCTCCACTCTTTTTTAAAATATATATAATATCGTGATGGACTACAACAGGGCAGCTTTTTGATTGTATGGTTGTAGCTGTCCTCTTATTATGTTATGCTTCTGAACATCCCTGCAAATGGAACTGACATTGTAACTTGGGGTGGCCACATGGCATTCCATTTTAGGACTGTGTTGCTTCCCTCCAGACATTCAACTTAATCTCGCATTTTTTTCAAACAACCTATAAATTTAAAAACATACTTTCCCATTAATAAGTTGCATATTGACTTTTTTTATTGATACAGTGGTTGATGTGAGGATTATGTCATTTGCAATACAATAAGTATAATCTTTATTGTCATTGTACTTAAATACAACGGAATTGGTTTTCTTTGCAATCTTTACAATAGAAAAGTTTATTTAACAAAATGCAATACAATGTACAGGAAAGCAAAGCTCTACACTTAGGAAAGAAAAACCAAACATACTAGGTGAAACCTGGCTTAATACAAGTAACTGTGAGAGGGATCTTGGAGTCCTAGTGGACAATCACTATACAATATAAGCCAGTGGTGTGTGGCGGCAGCCAAAGAAGCCAGTGCAATCCTAAGCTGCATTAACAAAGGAATAGAATCGGGATCAGATGAAGTGTTAGTATGGCTTTATAAGGCCTTGGTAAAGCCACACTTGGAATACTGCATCTAGTTTTGTTCACCATGATATACAAAAGATGTTGAGGCTCTGGAAAGAGTGCAGAGAAGAGCAATTAAAAATGATAATGGGGCTGGAAGCTAAAACATATGAAGAACGGTTGCAGAAATTGAAAGTGAAAAGAAGGACTAGGGGTGACATAACAGCAGTGTTCCAATATTTGAGGGGCTGCCACAAAGAAGAGGGAGTCAACTTATTTTCCAAAGCATCTGAAGCAGTGTGGGTTGCAGGCGGTACACCCCGGTACAGGCGTACCGCATCCTGCCCGGAGCACCAGATACCGTTCCGGTATGGTGCTCCAGAGGGCCCACCCACCCGCCTGCGCTCCTTACCGGTGCTTTATGCTATTGGCGCTTCCAAGGTCCCTTTCAACTCTGATGATGATGATGGTGGCGATGATGATCTAGCAGTAAGACTATTGAAAAAATGCATCATGGATTTTCTTTTTCTTTTTAAGGGAAGTGGTCAGAGCTGCCAAAAAGAAATCTGTTATTGTACCAACAAGTGACTTAATTCACAAACACAACAAAATGCTTTTCTTTGAGGAAGCTACATACAGATAAGTTATATTTGGGGATTTTTTTTTTACATACTATATACAATGTTTATGTAGATGGAACTGTTTAGTAATGGATATACTGTATAAATGATCAGATGTATACCAATTGTTGGACTATGCTTGAATTCAGCTACGCATAAATACTGTATTTATTATATAGTTTAATATATGGCCACACAATCAGGTCAGCTAACAATAAAATATATGCGATAATTAAAAATAATTTAAAGCTCTTCATGCACAGAGCAAAATCTAGAAAAATAGGAAAAAACATTTTATTCCTTCTTATTCAGTCCTTCTGATGCTATGGAAAACTATGTTATCCAGAGTTGGTGAGGTCAGAAGATTAACCCTTTATGGCAACCCTGTGGTGCTGCCTTCGTTAAAGTGCTTTGGATAGTCACATTTTTACATTTTTCGGAATATTTGCACTGGAAAATAACATATTGCTGAAATCCCATTTTCAGGTAGTTCCACTTCCACTGTCTATGTTTGCTGCATTCTGTATTCCAATCAGGCCTGCATGTCCCTTATAATAAAAACAGAACTGTACAGTATAGATCTCAAGCTCCATGAAGCTGGATATCATTGCAACTAACAAATTGCCAGGAAAAATGGATCTACCTGAATTCTAATAGCCTTGTTTTTTTTAAACACATTGCAAGGAAAAATAAAGAAATGAATATGAATCAGCAAAAGACAATAGCAGGGGAGGCAAGAGCTCTGTCTTTAGATTTGTAACAGATGGGGACAACCAGTTCGTGCAGTTTTAAATGTCACACAGTACCCAAGTCCAACGGGTTGAGTTTATTCATAGCACTGGAGGACTTCCATCTTCCTATTTAAAATCAAATTACTTCTCTAAGTATTCATGGGAAGAACAGCACACATTGGGGAAAGAGATCTCCAGCTCTCTAGAGGACCCAAAGTCAACAATTATGAACTAAGCAAGAAGCTACAAACTCAGAATGTTCATTTTAGCTCCAGATAGTATTGCTTGCTTGCTTGCAGAATTTGTTTCTGAAAACATTCCACAATACAGATAGTTCTTGACTTACGACCAGAATTGAGCCCAACATTTCTGTTGCTAAGCAAGATAGTTGTTAAGTGAACTTTGTTCCATTTTACAGATTTTCTTGTCACAGTTGTTAAGTGAATCACTGGAGTTGTTCAGTGAGTGACACGGTTGTTAAATGAATCTGGCTTCCCCATTGTCTTCGCTTGTCAGAAGATCACAAAAGGGGATCAGATGACCTTGAGACAGAGCAATTGTCATAAATGTGAGTCAGTTGCCAAGCATCTGAATTTTGATCACAGGAAGATGCTGCAATGGTCATAAGTGTGAAAAACAGTCATAAACCACCACGTAATTTTTCGAGTTTCATCTGTATCTTGGTGCCCTGTACCTATTCCATGTCTGATCCATTAAAATAGAATGTCAGCTTCAAAGTAGACCAGACTAGGAAACCAATGCCATGCAGGACAATACTACTTTTAGTGTAAAACTATAGTAATAAAATAATGTAAGTCTGAATGTGCTTTCCCCTCCTTTTAAACTTCATGTGAACTAGGGAGCTATTAGTCTGAAAAGTTTATTCACATTATTTTCTTGGACCTGACTTAGGATCTTTTTATCTGACTATTGCTTTGTTAGCAGCTCTTCATCCTGTCCTTCAAGGCTATTCCCTCTTCCCTCTACATCTACAGATAGCTCTCATTGAAATAGCTTTCATTAGGCTCCATTCTACGAGTTCTTATCAATAAAATCCTGCAGTATCCAATGCACTCAACTTTGTGAGCTAATTCTGGAACTGGCTACTTTGTAATAGCCTGAGATTTTACTAATGGGTCATTAAACTCTAATGTTGGAGTAAGGGGTAAGAGGAAGCAGGAGTTCCAACATTTATAATTTTTACAGGAAGTTAAAAATTGCTTCGATCAGCTTTGGAGTTGCATTTAGGTCCAGGCGTAGAATTTTCAAAAGAGATATCTATAATCTCCAGGAAATGAATACAACTCTTAGCGATAATGGGAATACAATGTGAGCCTATTGATTGCCTATTGTATAGATTCCATTAAATTATTGATTGAGAGAGAAAGAGCTAAATCTTCCAGAAGGGAACAAGGTAATTGAGCATGGAGGACAGCAGCAGCAAGGGCAACTATCCTTATTGTAATGTTTTCTCAACCAACAGTGACACCAAACCCTCACTGTACCTAGAGATGCAGGTGAGGTTATGAAATGACCACAAGGAATGTAAGATTTTGTGGTGATACATCATCATTTCCAACAAATTATTGAATATGATTTGCATTTGCCAAATTACATTCTCCCTTCCCTGGAAGGTCTCTCATTTGGGGACGAAAATCTATTAAGCTATGTAGGAAGTTAGCACCTGCCTCTCTCCTAGAAAATGAAATATTTTAGGACATATTAAAGGGGTAGAATATTTCCCCCTAAAAGGGAGGCAGAAACTCCCGCCCCCACCTTTGTCAATGAGCCATTAAGTCCTGAGCCAGAGAAACATGTTTTAGGCAGGAAACAGATTCACTCTTAATAGCTCCTCCCCACCTTTATCAATGGGCTATTAAGGCCTGAGCCAGTTTATTCTACATAACCAAGATCTACCCCATCTCATTGGCCTTCATTGCACCACCCACCAAGTTTGAACCAAACTTAGCACACAACCTACAAAGCTAGCTATGACCTCTGACAGCAACCACTCAGGATACTCTTCCTGTGCCCCAGGAAGTTCAAAGGCCAGGAGAGGGCATAAAACCCAGGGACTCTCAGCATCTCTGCCCTTTTCTGCTCAGGAACTCAAGTCATGTGATCCTGTTCAGGAACTCAAGCCATGTGGTCCTGCCCACATTAAAACCATCTTTCCAAACAGCTTCCATGTTTCCAGTGTCTTCTCCCCCCACTTTGAACTGAACCCAGATGGACATTTCTTCCAATAGCTATAAACATCTTTTGGCAAAGTCTTACACCATTTCTTTCAAAATTTTGTAAACGATAACAGTCCTCCCATTTCTTTGTTTGCTTCTTAAAAAGAATTGATTTTGTAGAGAGGACCTAATAGAGCAAGTTATTCAGACCAAAAGCAGACAATGCAATAATTTCTCAGCTAGAAATTTGATTTCTCTATCTGAGTACAAGTCATGAGGAAAAAACCCCAGCTCCAATGAATTTTGCAGGCCTCATCTGTTAGTCTCACAATATTATGACATGCCAAATCTGCTTAGACCATTTCAACTTTTACTTCACTTTCTAAATACTTCTGGGAACTTTCATACAGCTATAATATACCTTAAGGGTGCTTGAAGATGAATATATTTCTGCTGGCTGCCTATTACAAAGATGGCATCAATAAAATAAATCGTTCTCTTGTATTAATGAAGCTGGCTGCAAATACTGTCTCCTCTTAACTGCTGATGCTGCTTATATTATGGTAGGAAATGAATGGAAGGTTTATGGAGCCTTTTGTATCTTGCAATCCAGGGGTGCAGTGGTAGACACAATTGCTTCCACACCTTCTCCCCTCTTCCAGGCCAGTATTGACTTTCCTTTTCAACAAACCATATTTCAGTGTAATGTTCAAAGTCAGAAGAGAGTAAGATCGGTCTTAACACTGTTTTATTGAAAACTTGCCAATTTGAAACCTTGACTTACGACACTTGCCTTCATAACAATAACCAAGTTTGCATCGTATATATTTTGTTTTTATTTTTAGTTTCCAGGCAGGCCTAACAACTTAGTTAAAATAAAAGATACAAGGCCTCCCAGAGCTCATAATTCCTTAGCTAATAATATGAAATGCTAGCAGGAAAACAAACAGGCTAACAAACCTTGGCATAAAATACGCTCTGCTTCCAAAAAATGTCTTTTAATAATCATTTGTCTTCAGCGGGCAAATGCAAGTCAAAATCAAGATGAATTGAACTGAAAAGTAAGAAAACTCCATAATAGATTCTGCTAGGTGAATCCATAACAAGAGAAATACTATTAAGCATAAAGTTCAGGCAGCATTCACTTCTCCCCTACAAGTTAATAAGTAGTGAAGTAAATAAATGCAAGCGAATGCATAAGCTAATAAATGAATAAGCAAATAAATAAATAAATAAATAAATAAATAAATAAATAAATAAATAAATAAATAAATAAATAAATAAATAAATAAATAAATAAATAAATAA
Source organism: Natrix helvetica (assembly GCF_964273705.1). Taxonomy (NCBI): domain Eukaryota; kingdom Metazoa; phylum Chordata; class Lepidosauria; order Squamata; family Natricidae; genus Natrix; species Natrix helvetica. The sequence goes on from NC_138552.1 coordinate 89,440,588, forward strand.
ATAAATAAATAAATAAATAAATAAATAAAAAAAATAAAAAAACAAACAAACAAACAATAAATAAATAAATAAATAGCTCCTCTTCGGGACATAGATTGGCATATCTAAGCATTCTGGCCTAATTCTAGGAAAAATACAGAGAGAATAGTGCTTACCCAATACGAAGCACACAGTACAAAGGAAACAGATAGTAAATAGAGGAGAAAAATAAAAGTACTAGAGGATCAGCGGCTTACATGTCTCAGCAAAGCTGAGGTCACACTTCTGTTCTGGGTGGTTGATGCCCAATTAAACAATATATTGTGCATAGGTTAACCTCTAGAAAATCTGTGGGTGGATCTAAATTAAACTGAGGCCAAATGCTTCAGGCTGTTCAAGCACAATCTAGAAGTATCTTATTTAGAAAGCGCCAAGGGAGGGGGAAAAAAGCCATTTTTCTCTAAGACTGTAGGCCTAGTCAGTGGAAAAGGCTGTGTTGGCAGCATGGGGCCAAGGTTTGCCCCGTATTCTTGGGCCCTCCTGGTTATGAAACAAGTAGCAAGTTGAATCACTGGCTCGGCTGTTACGCTATAAAGCTGGTTTTACGGTGTTCTGAAACAATGAATTGTAGTTTTCCATTGGAATTCCCTACCAGTTCTGTAGGCATGGCTTGGTGGCTGTGGCTTGGTGGGGGCCAACTCCCCCCCCTCCTTTTAGCATTTTTAAACTACCGTTTCTTCAGAACTTATAGTTAAAAAATGCTTTAAAAAAAGTTTTTAAAAAAGTTCCGACAATTTCATGGCACAGCTGATTGTCGCACAGCTGATCATCGTAACCTTTTAAAAAACTTTTAAAAGTATTTAATACTCGTAGCATTTTATTACTGCAGGTTCGGGCAAACTGGCCCAAACCGGTAGCATTTCACCCCTTCCTGAAGCCATGTTGTATCACCATTGTTTTATGTAATTTCTAGGTATTTGCCATTTATGTAGTATTGGCTATTTATACTATATTTATATTTTTCAATAAAAGAGAATATTTGAGGGTCAGGATTGAAATAAGGTGACCTTGGTGCTCTCTGAGCTTGCCTGCCTTCTAGCTTGCTGGACTAGCACTGATGATGTTACCTAGTTAGGTGATGAAGCCTCTGCAAGAAAACAAGCAAGCTCAGAGAGCATCAAGGACCCCTCATATTTATATTTACACACTTTTTTTTTGCCGTGAAGGGCAAATATGGGGAGAGAAACATAGGAATGGGGCTTCTACTTAACTCCCCAATTGAATATGAGAATATATCAAAGAGAGAACTCATATAATAGAGACAGCGGTGAGAAAATTCACATGATAGCATTGAAATATTGCAGAGGATTTGGGCAGGGCCGGTAGCTGTGTGAGGTAGCCCTAAGTCATCTTTAGAGATTCTAGAATGCACTAGTTTGGCCCAACTAGATTGAAAACTAGCTAATAAGAATCTCAAGTGATTTGAGATCTTAGATAGCAATCTTCCACAGTTTCTTGCTCAATCTCAAACCTCATATGAAAAACGTGGACTTCTGTCTCTGTTACAGTGTTTGATTTTAAAGGGCACAGAGTATGCCCAAATCAAATAGATCCTTCAGGATTCATGACAAGGGGATCATATGGGACAAGGAATTGAATGGCTTTGAATGGAGGTGGCCTCCTAGATCAAGACTAAGAGGAGTATTTTGGAGAGAGAATTAAACCTGGATTCATTTCTTCAGCCCACTCAGTGTGCAATGTTAGATTAACAACAAACAAAACTAAGAGCAGTAGAGTTTCAGGATAGTTTCAGAAAAAGATGGAAAATAATGTATCAATTCTAGGAATTTGCTCAGGACAAGAAAACAAGGAACTCTTAACTAGTAAAAAACTACTCCAGAGTGCTTTGGTGCTCTCAGAAGATGGAGGCTAATAAAAACAATTATGTGTCTGTTAATGCAAGAAGAGTATTCTGATCATTTGGAGAGTGTCGTGTTCTCCTTAACATTGTAAATTTTAGGACTAGGTCATTTCTCACCGGGGTTCTGGATTGATTTGGTGAGGTTTTCATACGGCTAGCAGTTTTCAGGTCTATTATCTCTCTGGAAAATTCCACTCAGTATAATGCGTGGGAGAAGACATACAGTACATCTCTCCTTCATTCAGTGAGTAATCAAAGTACATGAACAGTCATAGCTGTTCACTTCCCTGGCAAACCCACCAAGATCCATCTGGGTGCCTTTTTTCAAACTAAAATAGAAACTTTGGGCCAAGGTTTCTGGTTAACATCTAAATAATATAAGAGGCATGAAAATATATGGAGAGAACCAGCATATCTGAATAACAATGTTAGCGTGTTTAACAAAGATTATGCGATCTGTCTTATTAGGCTTTTTTTTTCACAATTCACTGTTTAAAACTAAACTATTTTTGTTTTGTTTTGTGTGAAGTTAATGCTTACATCTTACTTGAAAATAGAAGCAAGTTTGCTTTGCTTTGCTTTGCTTTGTTTTTATCTCTTAGTCCAGATGATTCATTATCAGCTGAAATTTCAGAACCCACAACCATCTGTGTCCCTGCATAATGAAAAAGAAAAAGGTGAAGTTTCCCTTGTTTGTTTGAATTTTTGCAGCTTCTAACATGGAGCTTGAAGAAACAGTGTGTTATGCAGTAAAGCGGGGTAACCGTGGCCCTTTTATGACTTGTGGACTTCATCTGCATTCCTGCTGGCTTAGGAATTCTGGGAATTGAAATTTACAAGGCATAAAAGGGCAACGGTTCCCCACCCTGGCAAAAGAAAAAAATTCCCCATCCCAAATCTGAATAGACAAGAGAGTGAGAGATCAGGGAAAAAAGTCAAAGTAGGTGGCCAGTGTAAGGAAGAAGAAAAAAAAATGGAATAAAAATTAATTTCCTTCAAATTCTAATCTGAGTTGGTGATTTCATGGGGTAGAGTCACCTAATATTATATAGTAGAGTCACCTAATATTATATAGTAAAGTCTTGGATAAAGATGAAATTAGATATTGCCCATTGCATTAAGCTATGATGTGCTTAATTATGGATTACTGAGTAAATACAGGCAGCAGAAATTGGACCATATGTTTAGCCAATATTTCTTACCTCCCCCCCCCCCCCCAAGACTAATTCCCACTTTTAAAAATTGTGGAGAGCCTCAAAGGAGCTTTTCTTTGTATGGGTTATATTTATCAATGTTTACTATATTAAAATTAAAACAGGTGCATCCATTTCCACTACTACTTCTCATGTTTGTTTGAAGGGATTTTAATATTGTATTATGTTCAACATAGGCAGGCAAATAATTTTGATTCAGAGAACCATTGACATGGTCTTGGGGCAACCCCCAAAGTCATAGGAGTAAGAGTAAGAAACACAGGGCTAAACCAAACCCCAAAACATCACGTTACTGTAGATGTTGAACCTCAACATATGACAAATATTCCGTACTCACAGGAATTCTAATGCTAAGAGGGGAAATTATGAAACGGGGAGGATTCTGAGCCAAACTGGAGATGGTTAGTCTTTCTAAACTTCTGCTTCTTCCATGCAACAATATTAACATGGTTAATTAATGTTATCTACGCTGTATCTCAGGGATGCGGTGACTCAGTCTAAGGCTAAGATGCTGAGCTTGTCAATCAGAAATGTCGGTAGTTTGGCAGTTCGAATCCCTAGTATCACGTAACGGGGTGAGCTCCTGCTACTTGTCCCAGCTTCTGCCAACCTAGAAGTTCGAAAAATGCAAGTAGAAAAATAGGAACCATCTTTGGTGGGAAGGTAACAGCGTTCTGTGCGCCTTTGTTGCTTAGTCATGCTGCCCACATGTCTTCCATGGAGATGTCTTCAGACAGTGCTGGCTTTTCAGCTTTGAAACGGAGATGAGCACCTCCCCCTAGAGTCAGGAACAACTAGCACATATGTGCTCGGGGAACCTTTACCTATGCTATATCTCTATGCTATTTTAATGCTATTTCTCCTATAAGAATCAAAGTTGATTCTCCTTACTTGTTAAGGAGAAAAAAATTTTAAACCCACAGAAGAGGTCTTTGAAAATGGAAAAATGTTGAACTTAGAAGATTTTAATATCTCAACTCCTCTGCTTCCATTGTTTGGGAGATCAATATTTTCCAATATTTATTAGCCTCACTTTCCCCCAAAGTTTTGTGATTCAAAATATGCATTCCAAGCAGTTGCCAAATAAATGATTTTTCTCATCATCATTGATGAGTAAAATATCACCAGGTATTTTATTAGTTTTCCTGCCAAAGGGAGAAATGTAAAAGACATTATGTGGTTTGAAATGAATTTTCTTTTGGTTAGAAATACTTAAATGATAGCAGGTACAAAGAATGGAAAGACATATGATATAGTTTCAGGAAATTAAGTTGCACAAGGGTAGATTAAGGGAACTGGGTACCTTAGTCTTGAGGAAAAAATGCAGGAGGATTCAGAAACCCAAGCAACATGCAGAAGGCTGAGTCATACACAATGTGGCTCAGTGACGTGCGGTGAGGTTTATGGCTGGTGAGGCTGGTGACATCATCAGCGCGAGCTGTGGTTCCCTTCATGTTGACTCAGGAAGGCGGGGAATGGGACCATGTGCGCAGGAGGCTGAAGCTGCCTCAGCCTCCTGCACACGTGGTCCCATTCCCCTCCTTCCTGACTCCTGAGTCAACATGAAGGGGACCACGGAGCGCGCTCCGCGGGACCGCAGCTCACGCTCCACGGTCCCCTTCATATTGACTCAGGAAGGCGGGGAATGGAACCACATGTGCAGGAGGGAAGCTGAGGCTCCCTTTTCCCTTTTTTTAAATTTTCATGATGAGAGCAGTGAGGCTCTGCCTCCCCTGCCTCCCCTGACCGCACATCCCTGATGTGGCTCCAGATTGTAGGATACTGAATTATGAATTTAAAGGACAGGAAGGCAGAATCTGATTTACTGTTAGAAAAGCTTATGCCTAACAGTAACAGTGGTTTCCCAGGGACACGGTGGCTCAGTGGCTAAGACGCTGAGCTTGTCGATCAGAAAGGTCGGCAGTTCGGTGGTTTGAATCCCTAATGCTCTGTAATTGAGTGAGCTCCCATTACTTGTCCGAGGTTCTGCCAACCTAGCATTTCAAAAGCATGTAAAAATGGAAGTAGAAAAATAGGAACCACCTTTGGTTTGAAGGTAACAGCATTCCGTGCATCCTCAGTGTTAAGTCATGCCAGTCACATGACCATGGAGACGTCTTCAGACAGTGCTGGCTCTTTGGCTTTGAAAAGGAGATGAGCACCGCCCCCTAGAGTTTGGAACGACTAGCACATATGTGTGAGGGGAACCTTTACCTTTAACAGTGGTTTGTTTAGAGGAGAACAGTGATGACTTGTAGACAATATGAAATGACCATATTAAAACATGATCTTAGTCCAGGAAACAAGAAAGTATGAGAAAGAAACTCAATGAGAAAGAAACCTTGATTCTCTTTGGTAAGAGCGGGGATGGGGAGGGGGAAGGAAACATTGTCAGGCACTGTTATGATAACCAATGTCAATTAAATTCTACACCCAACCTGGCCTGTTTTGAAGGGAGATTCCCCTCACTGCATCTCATCAAATGGGATTGGCACTTTATCAAGTGGGTGGATAACAATTTCCTCTTCCAAAGGTGCTTTTTCAAAAGGCAACTAGATTTGTTTTTCCTTGAAGACGTTTCTCTTCTCATCCAAAAAGCTTCTTCAATTCAGAACTGAGAAGTGAAACCTTTCTTTTAGGAACACAGAGAAACTCAAAAAAACAATTAGCAGGATTGCAGTCAGGAGAATAAATTCTAAATCCATGCCACATGTATTTGAACTTATTGCTCATATGCTATCACAAATGAACCTCAACTTAGTGTAGTGGTTAGAATTCTGGCCTAGAAACCAGGAGACTGTGAGTTTTAGTTCCTCCTTATGCATGAAAGTTGGCTGGGTGACTTTGGGCTAGTTAGTCCCTCTCAGCCTAACCCACTTCACAGGGTTGTTGTGGGAAAATAATAATTCAGGGAGGATCTTATCCATGGAGGGGCTTGCATGCAATTTTATGAAAAATATGCATTTAAAAGAGTGTTATCTTATATATACCAATTCTTTTTTGCAAAAATCAACCCCCCTTTTTTAATTTACAAAAGTTAAGATACCGCATGTCCAATTGTTCTATTTTGTTGTTAGAAATTCTTGATCTTATGAATGGACTTTTAATGAATTATCAAAATATAAGTATTTGTAGTGAGAGGTTTCTTTTCTGTAGTTACCCATCAAATATATTTGAAATCAGTTTCTTTCCTTGGGAATAGTAGCTGGAGTAAAGGTGGGGAAATAAGCCATTAGCCTGATATAACAGAAAGTAAGGCTAGTGTTAATGCAAACAAGTTTGTAGTCAAAGCTTCACTGAGGTGTCTGGGGATACTATTTAATCTTGAAGTTTAATCTATGCATAATCCTTTTATAAGAATTAGGCTGTAAGACAGGGGTTTCCAAACTTGGGAACTTTAAGACTTGTGGACTTCAACTTCCAGAATTCCCCAGCCAGCTATGCTGGCTGGGGAATTCTGGGAGTTGAAGTCCACAAGTCTTAAAGTTCCCAAGTTTGGACACCCCTGCTGTAAGATAATGGTTACCTTAGCCTTAGTATCTGTGGTACAGTGCTATGGCAGAAAACTTTGCAACACAGAACCAGGTGAAAGGAACAAATCAAATGATAAGTTACCTAAGACTTAGCCAGCTGTTTGACGAAGCTCCCAATTGGTGGATCCCTAGCTCAGAATTAACACCCTGAATTACAGCAAGATCTCTGTTATTATATAGCATTTTGCTTAAATTCCACACCTGCCCCTTTTCTCTTCCTGTGATTGACGATCTAATCCTTAAAGTCTTCCTTCTTGCGTGTTCTTCAGCGTAGTTTGAAAAGGAACGGACTGGATGTTTTTTTAAAAAAAATAGCTGAAGTTTCTCTTTATTAAAACAGCATTTAATCATGAAGGTAGCAACCTGCTATCTGAGCACAACTAAGCATGCCAGCAAATGGCACTTCAAAGAAAAATAACATCAAGAATAAACTGTTACTTCTCCAGCAGATCCTTTGAAGGAAAGAAAGTAAAAGCTGAAAGCAGTGGGGAGACCAGCAAAGAGACCACTTAGCATAGCAAGAGGGAAACAGAAGGCAGACAGGGCACAAAAAAAGGTGCCAGGGGAAAAAAACCCATCTGGGAGATAATAATAAAAAAATAACTAGTGGGATTGCATGAAGGAACAATAAATGCATCTTTTAAAGTCCAACACAAGTGTACCTACAGCTAAAAAGGTATATCTTCTGGCTTTTCTTTTCTATAATGTTAAAAAAAATCCATTAGATGCTATTTTTTCTATGGGACAGTTCAGATCCATCCATCCATCCATAAGGCAAAGGTAAAGTTCCCCTCGCACATACGTGCTAGTCGTTCCCGACTCTAGGGGGCGGTGCTGATCTCTGTTTCAAAGCCGAAGAGCCAGCGCTGTCCAAACACGTCTCTATGGTCATGTGGCCGACATGACTAAATGCTGAAGGTGCACAGAACGCTGTTATCTTCCCACCAAAGGTTGTTCATATTTTTCTACTTGCATTTTATATGCTTTCAAACTGCTAGATTGGCAGAAGCTGGGACAAGTAACAGGAGCTCACTCCATTACATGGCGCTAGGGATTCGAACCACCGACCTTTCTGATCGACAAGCTCAGTGTTTTAGCCACTCAGCCATCCGTCCCTTGATGGATGGACTCATCTATCCATCCATCGACACAATTATTGGATTGGTTATAGTTGACTTTAATATCTTAAGTCATCGGGATACGTTAATTATAGAACCCTGGTATATAAAGGTTACATTTATCATACTAAGCATTTGGTTTACTTTGTTCATTCTAAGATCAATGCATTTTTTACCTTCCTATCTGATACCCTTCACTTTTCCCGTGGTAATTTAAATAAAAGAAAAATCCTATTTTCAATAAAACATCGATTGGACATCATGTATACAAGTCACTGATTCTGATAATCTTCTTAGCACTGTAATTCATTCATACAGTAATTTAATTTTTGTTTTGAGCTTCTAGCAGCAAAACATCTGGCAATGTTTTGTTTTGTTTTGAAATTAGGTATGAATTGCAAGACGTGAAGGCTTTTTGAACACTAAAAATAATTGTGATTTTCATATTTTTTTATCAAGAAATGTTGGGCAGATGTCCAATTGCCAGATTAAAAAAAATAAATTTCTTCTTCCTCTTCCTCCTCATCTTCCCCCTTTTCCTTCTCCTCCTTTAAAAAAATATATTAAATCTTCAGGAGCTTACAAACACGTGATCAAAATAAGAAGAAATGAAAGAAGCCAGCTTGCAACAGCTTCTCTTATTAAAAAAAAATAGGGGAGGGGGAGAGCAAAATTAATTGAACAGAAAACGAATGGTGTTTCTCGATTCTGCCTTACTTTTCAGATCTCTACTCCAGCCTCTGTTGACTCCTTCTGTATACCAGATTTTGCACTTAAGAATCCCCGAAGTGTGAGCTTAAAGTTTGAATGGCTCTAAAAAAGGCACATACCGTATTTTTCTCTATTTTTGTGCCTGACAGACAGGGCACAAAATATTGTTTAATCGGTTCCCATAACCAAACATTTATTCATTTGGTTTCAACTGAGCTGGTCTACTAAGTGCAGAGTTTATTCCACTCATCCCACCTCAACAGACAGACTGCAAGCCCAGTCAGAAATGGCTCTCTGTACAACCTTAGCCAATAAATTATGCAGTGATATATGCATTAGGAGAGGCAGTGTTTGCTATTACAACTACCTGGATGAGCTAAATCTTCATACTGTTTTTTGGTTGCTGTTTTTTTAGCATTCTGCGTTACAGCAGTGACAATATGGGAACTAATTCAGATGGTTTTCTACTATTAGCTTTCCTTTGAGAGACAAGGGATTGGCAAGCTTTCAATAAGAGCAAATTACTTCCCACACAGGCTACAATAAGCCTATTGTAGGCTCCAATTGCTTCAAAGGATACAGGGAGGCCTCAATAGACTTACATCTCCACCTGATCCTCAGAGGTCAACTGGGAATGTTCTCACAGGATTAAGCAATGTTGGTGCAACCTAATTTGTACATCAAGAGTGCATCAGAAAATGCTGCTGGAAAGGCCTTCTTGCCTTTGAGAAGGAGGTGATGGGTGCCACGTTTGAAGGTATTCCCAGAAGAAGGAACATCTGCCTAGGAAGAAAAGGGCTCATTAGATTCAGCCAACAGACTTCCTATGCATATGCATTGTTAGGGTTCTGCTTCCTTCCCCTCTGAATATTTTGTACAATCTCAATACTGTATCCTCTTGTGTTGTGAGCAGGATTGCATTCTTGAAAAATAACAATACCCCAACTGAACAAAATCCTATTCACAAGCCAGAGTCATAGAAATGATTGTATTCTTTCCTACCTATTAAAGGTGAAAAAGACTCTAAGGGGGGAGATGGATGGTGACCCTGGTTTACTATCACAAAGATGGTTGAATAGCTAAGGGTTTAATTCAGATTTTAAAAATGCAATGTTCAAAGCCTTTGGCCTGACTGGATAATTGTCATTGATAACACTATCAACCCCCCCCCCCCATACTATTGTTTTGTCTGTCAAGTTCTTTCTTTTTATTTAGAAGGAATGTACAATTCTTTATTCTTGCTATAGTGACAATGGGGGCACCTTTGGAAGACAGGAAGGACTACCTCAGCATTGTGTATTTCTATCAGGCTATAAATCAATATTTTTTTTTGAAAATAGGAAATAAGACATGACTTGGAAATAGGGTTCTATCTTTCCTGGGGTTTCATATAAACCTTCACAAATTCTCTTATTGGCAAAGCTTCATTTAAACTGATTTTCCTCAAATAGTGTTACAGGGTCCCAGATGCCTTACACAGTGGGTATAAAATGAGAACTGGCCTCAAAATGCTTATGCTTGTCTATCTGTCTGTCTGTCTGTCCATCTTCTTTCTATCTATCTATCTATCTATCTATCTATCTATCTATCTATCTATCTATCATCTATCATCTATCAATCATCTATCATCTATTTATCTATCAGTCATCCGTTTATCATCTATTGCAGGGGTGTCAAACTCAAGGCCCCGAGGCCAGATCAGGCCTGCGGGGTGCTTAGAGCTAACCCACAGGGTCACCCTGGAAACAGCCCATTTTTTCTGGGTGAGCTCTTGGGCCACCACAGGCACCCCTGACACAAGTGACTTACAACTGGCCACCCCACTCTGCCTCCCGAGGTCAAACACAACACTGATGCGGCTCTCAATAAAATTGAGTTTGACACCCCTGATCTATTGTGTCTAGAATATTTTTGGGATTGTCCTAGCAGAGTGTTTTTTAAGCTTGACAACTTTAAGATGTGAGGACTTGATTTCCCCTACTGCCTGGGGAATTCTGGGAGTTGAAGTCCATATACGGTGTGTTAAAGATGCCAAACACTATCCCTAGCTAAACTGTTGGTAAGAGCCGTGGTGACACAGTGGTTAGAGTGCAGGCTACTTCTGCTGATCATGGGCTGCCAGCAGTTTGGCAGATTGAATCTCACCAGGCTCAAGGTTGACTCAGCCTTCCATCCTTCCGAGGTGGGTAAAATGAGGACCCAGATTGTTGGGGGCAATAGGCTGACTCTGTAAACTGCTTAGAAAGGGCTGTAAAGCACTGTAAAGTAGTATATAAGTCTAAGTGTTATTGCTAGTGCTAAGCTGTACTATAGTACCTCCTGTATTTATGGAATACACTTAACCCGAGCTGAGTTTTGTTTCTAAAGTGGTTTCCCTGAAAGGAAGGAAAGGAAAACAAATGTATCCAGCTGTATTTAAATTTTTTTCTATTTTTTTTAAACGGTGGATCCATTACCCCATGGAATGGAGCATCTGTTCATCAACGGAAATAATTTTAGTTGGTTGCTCTATTGTGAAACCATCTCTCTTGCTAAGAACAACAAATGTCTCAGCCCCAAAAGAATGAAACAAAACCACAGAGAACAGGATGAGAAGAAAGGGGAGAAGACTTAGCATACCTGTGCAATTATATACAAGACTTTATTGGTGTTCTGTTATAGCAGCAATTCCCCAAGATCATGCTTCTCAAGCATATATTCAGTAAAGCCTATGTCTATGCTTTAATTAGGCAAACATTCTAAGTACTCATTTTAACCACTGACTGAGCTAAAGTATTTTTGTTTGGTTCTCAGCATTATAGCACCTGTGCTGTCACTGCAAATAATAAAGGGCCTCCAACCTTCTGTCTGATGATTCATAATTATTTCTTGGATGTACAGTACTTAAATCTCTGGACAACACTTCATTTTTTACAATTATATGTTCCTATTCTCTAGCTATTTCTGTCAAAGACATCAATATTAAAAAGTATAAAAATACTGTACAAAGACAGTTACTCTTCAAGTATGTGCTCTTTGCAACTGAACCAGTGGTGGGTTCTGAATCCCATTGCAACCGGTATGATGCAACGGGGCTGGGCGTCCACCAGATGAATGCGCACAATGCCCACAATGCTCCGCGATGCCTCCGCGATGCTCCAGCTGCTCGGCAGAGCATCATTCAGGCGCCGTACGCTCCGTGTGCGTGTGTGGAAGCCCTGAAAACCTCAAATATCAGTAAGGAGTACGGGGTGGGTGGGCCCTCCGGAGCACCGTACCGGAAAGGAAGCAATGTATTGGGACGTACCAGTCATAAACTACCACTGAACTGAACCTTCAATCCACAATTGCTGAATTAAAAATCAAACATTCAACCTTAAAATTCAGTTCACACCCAGTTTTAAAACAGATTTAAACATCAGCACCTTACACTAGAGTCTAGACCAGTGTTTCCCAACTTCAGAAATGTTAAGATGTGGAAATTTCAACTCCGAGAATTTCCCAGCCAGCATCGGGAGGCTTACCATATATCAGTGATGGGGAACCTTTTTGGCACTGAGTGCCCAAACCGGAATGCATGCTGGAGCGCTAGAATAGGTTTGTCATCACGGCCATCTTTCCTAGTTTGAAGGAAATGTCTCAGTTGGACATCCTGGGCAGTTTACAAAACTTCCAAAAAGAAGTCCTGCAATAGACCTTAAAGGAGAAATATAGATTTAGCTAGAGTACAACTTGTTTCCCTTTTGCGGAATTAGATGATAATTTATTATTCACTGGTTCTTTGGTCCAGCCTCATGCCTGTTTGCTAGCTATGAGCCTGTTAGTATGTTTGGGCGCTAAGTCTACAGCTGCTTCATCTCCTCCTGGACTGAAGATATATCTGATGTGATCAAGGAACTTCTGTTCAAATATAAGCATCCCAATTCCTTACATGTCTTGGAGCATGTAATATGAGATTACTTTCATTTTTTACTCATGGAGGCTTTCCTTGATTTGACTTTTCTGCAGCACTAAACAGAGGGTCACATAAATGTTGCTGATGCACAATTTATGGAAGTTATTGATTACACCAGGCCCTCTTAGGGCTGAGAGAGAGGGACTCAGCCAAGGTCACCCAGCTGGCTTTGCGCCTAAGGAGGACTAAAACTCCCAGTCTCCCTGTTTCTGGCCTGATGCCTTAATCACTGCACCAAATTAGAATATAGAGATCATAATATTGCTGCAGGATATTGTTATATCTACATATGTTTGATTACATGAATAAATACTCATACACATTTATTTTAATTATAACTAATTTATGCTTATTTACAAACAAGTATCTCTTTGCAAAATAGCAGAAACCATCTTGTATTGGTGATGTGAATTTGAAGCAGGGTTGAAAATCAGCAGTTTCTGACAGGTTCTGGAGAACCGGTAGTGGAAATTTTGAGTAGTTCGGAGAACTGACAAATACCATCTCTGGCTGGCCCCAGAGTGGGGAAGGAATGGTGATTTTGCAATATCCTTTCCCCAGGAGTGAGGTGGGAATGGAGATTTTGCAGTAACCTTCCCCTGGAGTGGGGAGGGAATGGGGATTTTGCAGTATCTTTTCCCTGCCATGCCCACAGGTAGTAAAAAATTTGAATTTCACCACTGATTTGAAGTTTTCAAACTTGCAAACTTGAATTGACCCTTTGAGTTGTAGCCAACACCTGCTTATTCTATGGATAAAAATTCTCCAATAAAACTGGTTACTGCAATTAGTTCGGCTTTGGGGGTGATGTTATTACCATCCTTTACTCTGAAACATCATTTTTCTCCTGACACAAACGGATAACATTCTGGAGGCAACATGGTAGAGGAACCTCCTATTTTTTCAACCATTTTTCTGATGCTCTTCCTCTGTATGGTTCAGGAAAATAAGATTTGTGGAAACCTGCTACTTGAAGATACCCAGGCTATTACTACAGAGAATAAACCATGCAGAAACTTTGATTAAATGTCAGATCACATTGCTATTTGCACAGATACAGAGATATTTTTCTGATTTCTTACCTCACAGCACATCAAGAACTAATAGTGCTTTTCTGACTAATAAAGCTTATTGTTTCCAGACCCTGAGATAAATAGTCTCTTCCATCTTTTCATTGGCATGAACAGAAGCCAAATATATTTTAGCTGCAGGTGATATGAATGCTTTATTCTCAGTGATCCTTGTAAGATCCCAAAGCATGATCGATTAGTAACTATCTGCCTATGCTTCATTCTTAATATAGTGTGAGAGAAATGGCAGACTATTATTGTTTGCATCATCTGCATATACCTGTGGATTTCTAAAAGTTGGTTGGGCTGAAGAATAATTCAAAGTCTCTTGAATAACTACTATGGTAAGAGAATATATTCCCAACAGAATATAAAATATATAAGTTTGCAAGTACAACATTGTGCTCTGGACAGGGATGAATAACAGAATAATAGAGTTGGAAGTGACCTTGGAGGTCTTCTAGTCCAACCCCCTGCTCAAGCAGGAAACCCTATGCCATTTTAGACAAATGGCTGACCATTCACTTCTTAAAAATCTCCAGTATTGGAGCATCCACCACTTCTTCTTTATATATATATACAGAGAGAAAATCATAGATTTTCACGGGTGTAGGTATGCTGGTTTTGTTGTATTCGGGTCTTTTCCCGTGTAAGGTTGAGATTGTCTTTGCAACATTTTATTATTATGTATTAATCTCCAATGGATTCCAAAGAAAAACAATCACCAACCTAATCCAAAAGGAGATTCCCCCAAAAAACCAAGATACAGAACAGGACAATGGCATCGCCCTCCTCCCTTACATCAAAGGCACCACAGATAAAATCAGCAAAATTCTCCACAAGCACAATATCAGGACAGCCTTCACCACTGACCAAAAAATAGCCAACATCTTAAGAAACCCCAAAGACAAAATCCAGCTAGAAAACCAAGGAGTCTACGAAATACCATGCAAAATCTGCCCAGCAATATACATAGGACAAACAAACAGGAGAATAAATGCACGCATCACAGAACACAAAAACGCAGTAAGAAAAAAAGAAAAAACTTCTTCCCTTTTCCAGCACCTTAAAGCTACAGGACATGAAATCAACTTTGAAGGAGCCAGGTTAATCTCCAAAACAGAACACCTCCACAAGAGAATAATCATGGAAGCCATCGAAATAGAGAAACACCCCCACAGCATGAACAAACGTGATGATACCTCCCGCCTACCAAACATCTGGAAACCAGCCCTAGCCAACAAACGAACACCACCCACCACCCAAGCCGTTACAATACAAAACAACAATGCACATACAGCCTGCACCAATCAGCACCAATCTACCAATCATGATACAACCACACAACCAATCATTCCACTTACTGAAACAAAGCCAGCACCCCATCCCCTCCCACCAAGATTTACAGAAAGACGGCAGCTCCGTTCCCATTTTAAGCCCACATTTTGAGCCCACGCTTGAAGATGGCAGGTGAGATCCTGCCGAAACGTTGCAAAGACAATCTCAACCTTACACGGGAAAAGACCCGAATACAACAAAACCAGCATACCTACACCCGTGAAAATCTACGAAAACAAATATATATATATATATATTTGTTTTCGTAGATTTTCACGGGTGTAGGTATGTATGTATGTATGTATGTATATATATATATATATATATATATATATATATATATATATATATATATATATATATATATATATATATATATATATATATATATATATATATATATATATATATATATATATATATATATATATATATATATGGCATACCAGGGGTTGTAACACAAATATATATATATTAATTAATTTAATTTTTTGAATAAGCACAAACACCTTAAAATCATCTTCCATTACAAATTGTAGAAAGTGTGTCAATTTGTTACAAAGAACTTTCGTGCATCCCTTCCACAGTCATCACCTATGATTCATATCAAGTTATATATTCTACATCACATATATTTATATATATTGTTATCATCATACCTCATCCTTCATATGACTATAGTTGTTTTAACGTCCCTTTATAACAAACATTCCAAAATTTAAAACAAAACCACAAAGTGGCATTCCCTTATCTATTTGCAATATCATCCAACCACATTATACCTTTATAACACATTCAAAATAAAAATTAATCATGTTTAATAACAAAATTTTAGACCTCTTTTGTTAATCATTGTTTACAATTTATATCCAATTTCCCTTTTATCCTGTCAATACAAATTACTACATTATTATCATTATCAGTCATTTATTTAACAATAGTTTCACTAAGTTTAACTTACCCTTTTCCCCTTTTTTCACCATTTAAAATTTATACCAAATTTCCTCTTATCAAACCAATACATATGTGTACATTGCTATCATTATCAATTATTTGCCTAACTTTATCATTATCACTACATTTTTAACATAATGCTTTAATTTTAACTAAATTTAAGTAGTGTTTTATTATTAATTTTCATATCTCAACCTGTGTCTTTCCAGTAATAGTGTAGTCCTATTTCTTTTGCCATTTGTGGAATTAGTCTTCTGGTTATTTCCCTAATCAAATTTGTTTGGACTTCTCTTTGCAACTTGTTGCTTGTTACATATCTTGTAAAATCTCGAAACCCTTCCTCTGCTTCTTTAATCAGCTTATCTTTGGTTATCAGTAGTGTTTTTGTCAAAGTTTCTCTCCTTAAGTCCATCAATTCTTCTCTTTCTTCTTCTTCTATACCTTGAAATCTGTAGTAAAGCACCTTTCCATCTATCTTCCCTTTCCTTGTTCCCCTCTTTCCATCTCCAACCGCTCTCAGTTCACTGTCAATATCCATGGTTATCTTGCCTCTTTGTTCATTTTTCCTTTGGGTTTTTAGGACTCTAGCATCCACCTTTTCCATTTGCTGAATATCTTCCATTTTTCCATCAGGTTTTACCACATTAAAATTTATATTTTCAATATTTTCCCATTTCTTCTCAACTCTCTCTGTTGTTTCTAATAATTTTTGAATTCCAAACATAATCTGTTGTAATGTTATGGTTTCTTTTTGGTAGCGTGCCATGCTTCCAATTAGTAAACACTGCCACTCTAGTTTAAAAACAAATCTTTGTTTTCACTTCTTTCCAGCTACCAACAAGCATTCAGAGAGCACCTGCGTAAACAACCCATGCTCTTCTCTATAAACAAGCTGAAGCCTTTGAAGCGCAAGATCAAAATGATCAAAGGGGAAAAAGAAAAAAAGCAATGTTTCCAGGTCTCAACCTTCAACCTCCAAGTGGCAGTGTAACTTCTTTTCCCTCTAAGATTACTACCCTCTTTATATTCCTTTTATATCTTCTTTATGTTTCAGACTTAGAAGAAACAAAGTTCTTAAATGAAACAAAATAAAAAGAAAGAATCCATCCCAACCAGTATTGTAGAAATAAAGAAAAAGATTTAATCCAAAGGTAAAAAAAGAAATAGAAGAAGAAAATCTGATACTTTCACTTTAAAAAGTAAAAAAATGTTCACAAAACTTCCATCGATAGAAAAAAATAAAATAAAAAAAGATAACACACTGTCCAATAATGCTTAATTTCGCTACTTATTTCCTTTTCTTTACCAGTTTAATTTAACTTCAATCTTTTTGGGGCAGTCTTTTATAAAAATAAGATTTCCTCACCAGATGGCAAGAAGAGATTCTTTTGGATCAATCAGAGACTTTGCTATGTACCTGAGATCAGCAAGAAGTGCTCTTTCCTGTCACTGTCTCTTTGGGGACGGTTCAGGTCCAAATGGACTGTCCAGCGTCAAAAGTGTCGACTGTGATCTCGGAGCTCCAAGGTCGCACGTTGTATCATCGTGATGTCAGCTCCTTTCTCGAACATCCACCACTTCTTGAGGCAAGTCATTCCACTGATCAATTGTTCTAACTGCCAGGAAAATTCTCCTGGCAGGATGAAATGTGGATAACTGATTTCTTGGCTATGGCTTTGAAGATTAGCAGGAGGAACAGATAAAATTAACTTGAGGGCCAAATGTTTGCTCTTGGCCTAAATGGATGAATAATGTGCTCATATAGGAGAGCAGTTTGAAATGAGCTGCTCTTGGACATAGTCTAATAACTCTGAATGATTGATCCATTGTTTGACTGTTTATGTGCCATCAGACCAGTGGTGGATTCCGGATCCCGTTCCAACCGGTACGGTTGGAACGGGCTTGGCATTGTGCATGCATTGTACCTGCCTGCAATACCTACACAAGCCTCTACAATGCTCCAGCTGCTCGGCGGAGTGTCACGCAGGTGCCATATGCGCCATGAGCATGTGCAGAAGCACCAAAGGCTTAAAGGACAGGTAAGGAGCTCGGGCGGGTGGGTGGACCCTCCAGAGCACCGTACCAGAACTGTACCCAGTGCTCTGGGCAGGTTCCAGTACGCCTGTACCAGGGCATACCGCCTGCAACCCACCACTGCATCAGACTCTTTTTTTTTACTCCTAGCAATTACGTAGATAGATTTACTCCATGGTGATCAATCCTAACCTGTTCTTTCAAGTCTTCCAATGGAGTACTCAGCACCACAGTAATCTCATCCACAGGTCCCCATCCCTCCCCAAACTGGGCCATACGAGTAGCAGGTAAGAGTTCACACAGCTCCACTTGTGCAAGTAGTGCATGAGCACATGCACTTGCATGTGCGCAGCTGCAATTACATGCGAAGCATGTGTGCCTGCCACTCACACAAATGGAGCTGCATGTGTGTGCACGAACATACCTACTGCTTGCACAGAACCCTCCCCTCTCTTCTCCTGCCAGTCCACCTAGCTGGAAAGGTTGGGGACCACTGATCTAGTTCATCAACCTTGCTGCTAGTGATCCTCTTTACTTTTATTCCCTCTTTAGGGAGTAGGTAGGATTTCATGTATTGTGTCTGAAGTAGGATAAATTGAATATGGTCATTTGTGCCTCGACTAAGAATGCTGGGTTGATTTGTTTGATGAAACTTTTGTTCGTTTTCTTGGTTGTCCACAGTATTCTCAGGAGTCTTCTCCAACATAAAAGTTCAAACGCATCCATACGTTTTCTGTCCTGTTTCTTTAAAGCTTTCACATTCATGAGTGTCATAGGGAACATTGTAGCTTGCATTAGTTTGAAATGTATCAGTGTAGACAGATCATAGCATCTGGATATTTTTTCCAAGGTTTTCATGACAGCTGTATCAAGTGCTCGTTGACTGCATGCTCCTTTTCTGTTGGAGGTTGATTCTAAAAGGCAGAAGGTAACCACTGCTTCCATATCTTCATTGTGAATTTTAAGACTAGATGTTGTACCTGTTGTCATCAGTTAAGTCTTCTTTAAATTTGGTTTTAATACCACTTTTTCCATTGAGTCCAATAATCAATGAAAGATATATGAACACTTTTCTCCTTGGGGGAAAGTACTCTAGGTCATTCTGGAGAACTGTCCAAGAATGGGAAGAGGTGGCTGAATATATGCTTCCTCTCCATCACAAGAATTGAACAGTAAATATTTCATCCATTGGAAATGGTTTGGATCACTTACATGTTATGTTGGATCAGAGACCAAATATATGAGTCTCCTATCCATAGCAGTTGAAAATCCCACTGAAATCAATTAGGCTTCTGCCTGCTTTGCAAGCCTTATCATGTTTTTTGATATTGATCATATTTATTTATTCTTAAAATTAACTATTTATTTACTTACTTATTAAAGGTTTCAATACTACTCTTTACCAACAATCCCAAAGTAGCAAACATAAATAGCTACCACAGAGTCCTTGCAGGAGCAAAAACAAAAGTCTATAACTGTGGCAGAAATGTTCTTTTGGTAAATATCAAGGCATTTACTAATGTAAATGCTTGTGGCAATTTAACTTATCTACAGCTTACAGTCATGGCCAGCCCTATTATTAAACAACATGGAGGAAACACTTTGTATAGCAGATGTCAGAAAACCAGCCATGAGTGTTGGAGGTCTAGGCAGTGGATGCTACGCAGTCTGCTTCACATTCCCCAAATTTATTCTGTTGTCTTTGGATAGATCAGAAAATATTGTCCCATCCTACTGCCAGAAATGAAGCTTCACTTACTGCTATGGATGATTTCTGAATGTGGAATGATTTTGATTGGATCGTTTGCTATTTTTCCATTTGACCCAAGCAGCAAATGTATCAAGCTATTCCACTATTCATTCCACTATTCAACTTTGAAGGATATTAGGAATGGTATCTTTTTTTTTCTTTTTTTTTCTTTTTTGCCAGATGTCCATGTTATTGATCTGCATAGTCGCCTTTTGGAGGTTATCTGATGAGGGTATTTGCATTCTGGCTATATTGAGAGCCAGATCTCATTAGCTGCTTGTAAATCCAAAAATGGAGAAAACATTGGGATTTTGGAACTGGAGTATATAACCATTGGGTCTTCTGGGCATCAGATCAAAATATTTTACAGTGTGAAAATATGTGTTATAAAGTCTTGTTCGAACTGCCAGAATCTATGCCTCTGCATAGAGAGATTTTTAGGCTAGAAGCTACAAATAGAAGATGAACTGCAGCATCCACTAACTATTGTGGCCTCTTTCTCCTCTGATGATGGCCTCACCCCCTCAATCTAGAGTCTAAAAATAAAATTGATTGTGCTATGTAATTTTCCCAGCAAGATCTCTATGATCTTCAACAGCACTAATTCAAAATATATTGGACTCCCAACTTTCCATTCAGAGCAGAAGTTCGTGATCCAGGTTTTGTCAAAGTCAGCTCCTATTTCTGTGTACTGGATGGGGAAGATAAGTATAAATTGAAAATATAAAAATATCGTGGTTCTCTTTTTTCAGTAGATGCTGTCGTGACTTCTTCGGTACAAACATCTGAATATAGTGATCTTTCCTTCATTTTTCTCCGCCAAACATCCCGATATGCAGTGAGATTAAGGAATCTCAAAGCCTACTCAAGCTCTGTCAAATGTAAGATAAATTAGTGTGTGTTTCTATTTTGACACTCTTAAAAAAAGAGTCCATAGGCATGTTCCCTCCATCTGTTGCTACTGAAATGTTACTATTATTAAATAATATTAATTTTAAAATGTAAACTTCCCAATAGGCAGATATCTCTGGGTGGTTTACAATAAAACATACTAAAATGCAATTTAAATACACACTTTTCTTCTTCACTTCCTCTTTTGCTGCTTCAGATGTCGAGGGAGATTCAAAATTCTAGTTCTTGCTCTTCTGGTGACCCTCAACAAATGTTAATTGATGCTGTTGTGGTGTGTTTGATGTGGAATTTGATGATGTCTCTTCATCTTCTTCTGGGTCTGCCTCGTGTTCTTTGACCTTATGTTCTTTGACGTATACCCTGCACATTATGGAATCTCAAGACATTCTCGTCAGGTGAGCAAATTACTTTATTTGCTGTTTTTGTAAATAATTTAATATTGATATTAATATTGATCCTACGACAATTCTTTCTCATTTGTGATTTTATCTTTTCTGGCCACTCCACTTTCCTCAAGCATCTCAGTTCCACAGTGATTAACTTTCATGGCACTGGTAACATAGGGTGTTTGAGATGCAGTGCTCAGCACTGCCTTAAGTTGTAGGAATGGAGCTAGCTGTCCCAATACTTGGTTTGCCTTGCTGCATTGTAATTTTAATCTCCCTTGTCCATTTTACCATCTTCAATGAATGTTGTTCCTATATATTTGAACTTGGATACTTGTTTTACGCTTGTTCCTCCTATTACTATGTTTAAGGTAAATATGCACTAGTTGTTCCCGACTCTAGGGGGCGGTGTTCATTTCCATTTCAAAGCCTAAGAGCCTGCACTGTCTGGTCATGTGGTCATGTGGCCAACATGACTAAATGCTGAAGGTGCACAGAATGCTGTTACATTCCTATCAAAGGTGGCTCCTATTTTTCTACTAGCATTTTTACATGCTTTCGAACTGCTAAGTTGGCAGAAGCTAGGACAAGTAATGGGAGCTCACTCCATTACGCAGTGCTAGGGATTTGAATAGCCAAACTGCCAACCTTTCTGATCAATAAGGTCAGTGTCTTAGTCACTGAGCCACCACATCCCATGTTTAGGATGTGCTTTTTTCTTCCAATTGCCATTACTTCTGTTTTCTGTTTGCTGATTCTTGTATTATCTGTCTTGCCTTCTTGGTTCATGGCCATAAGATTGCAATTCTTTGCCTGTACTTGTCTCTCAGTGCCCAACCTTGCATCCACATTGTGAGAGATTGGTAACAGGACAAATAAGGGATTGCTAGGAATGGGTGAAGTATGGCGTGGCCATGTGCCACAGGATTGTTATGGCAGCCATGAAGGCCATTCTGGGTCACCCTGAAATGGCCTGACTGAAGGGGCTCTGATGAAATTGCAATAAACCCAGCAAGATATCAATGGATAATACATTGCTATAGAAAGAGCACAGTGGCTTGTGTTGTTAGAATGCTGGATTGGAAATTAGCAAGCCTGTGTTCGAGTCCTGAGTGCTGCAGTGGGGCAGGGTGAGCTCCCGTCTTTTGCTCCAGCTCCCTCTAGTGGGTATTCTCCAGGCAACAGTGATGTAACCATCCAATTGTTTCAACCCTTGTTGTTTCTGACATGAGTGCGATGTGATTGCTACAGAAATTATAACTAGTAACAATAACATACACAAGTCTCTTTTCTTTTGTCAGTCTTGCAAAGCCTTTTTTTCTCATCCATCCTTGGCTTAAATATGTACAAATATGTGATTGGTCTCATTCAAGTCAACAATGAAACCACATACAGACGGGAGGTTGAACAACTAGTCTCGTGTGCGACTGAAACAATCTGGAACTGAACACACTCAAAAATGTAGAAATGGTGGTGGATTTTAGGACAAACCCTCCCATAATACCACCTCTTACAATACTAGACAATGCAGTATCAACAATAGAGACCTTCATATTTCTAGGTTCTATCACATCTCAAGACCTAAAATGGACCAATAACTTCAAAAACATCAGCATCAAAAAGCACAACAAAGAATGTTCTTCCTGCACCAACTCAGGAAGCTCAAACTGCCCAAGGAACTGCTGATTCAGTTCTACAGAGGAATTATTGAGTCTGTCATCTGCACCTCTATAACTGTCGGATTTGGTTCTGCAACCCAACAAGACAGACACAAACTTAGAGGATAATCAGAACTGCAGAAAAAAACAATTACTGCCAACCTGCCTTCCATTGAGGACCTGTACACTGCACGAATCAAAAAGAGGGCCATGAAAATATTTACAGACCCCTCACATCCTGGACATAAATTGTTTCAACTCATGCCCTCAAAGCGACGCTATAAAGCACTGCACATCAAGACAACTACACACAAGAACAGTTTTTCCCGAACACCATCACTCTGCTAAACAAATAATTCCCTCACCACTGTCAAAACTATTCACTAAGGCTGCATTACTATTTCTTTAAGTCTTCTCATCGTTCCTATAACCATCTCCTTCCACTTATGACTGCAAGACTGTAACTTTGTTGCTTGTATCCTTACAATTTATATTGATATTGATTGTTTCCGGATTGCTTATTTGCACCCTATGACCATCATTAAGTGTTGTATCTTATGATTCTTGATGAATGTATCTTGTCTTTTTATGTACACTGAGAGCTTATGCACCAAAGGCAAATTCCTTGTGTGTCCAATCACACTTGGCCAATAAAGAATTCGATTCTGTTCTGTTCTGTTCTAAATGTGTTAAATTCTACCTGCAGAGTATTCCTTCAATGGAATAGTCATCCTCTATTTGTCAAGGATGGATTGACTGGGGCTTCTTAAGATTCATGGTACTCTATATATCTCCAAATGCATAACTGAAAGTGTCTCTTCTTTTCTCACTCTTTCTCCTTTTTCATAACTATTTATTACCTGGGAATAAGTGGGAATCTTACATGTAGAATGTGTACATCCTAATCCTTTAAGATAGACTTCTATACAGTGGGGCAAAAAAGTATTTAGTCAACCACCAATTGTTCAAGTTCTCCCACTTAAAAAGATGAGAGAGGCCTGTAATTGGCATCATAGGTAGACCTCAACTGTGAGAGACAAAATGTAAAAAAAAAGACCAAACAATCACATTGGCTGATTTGGAAATAATTTATTTGCAAATTATGCTGGAAAATAAGTATTTGGTCAGTATCAAAAGTTCATCTCAATATTTCGTTATATATCCTTTGTTGGCAATGACAGAGGTCAAACATTTTCTGTAAGTCTTCACAAGGTTGGCACACACTGTTGCTGGTATGTTGGCCCATTCCTCCATGCAGATCTCCTCTAAAGCAGTGATGTTTTGGGGCTGTCGCTGGGCAACACGGACTTTCAACTCCCTCCAAAGGTTTTCTATGGGGTTGAGATCTGGAGACTGGCTAGGCCACTCCAGGACCTTCTTACGAAGCCACTCCTTCATTGCCCGGGCAGTATGTTTGGAATCATTGTCATGTTAAAAGACCCAGCCACGTTTCATCTTCAATGCCCTTGCTGATGGAAGGAGGTTTGCACTCAAAATCTCACAATACATGGCCCCATTCATTCTGTCCTGTACACGGATCAGTCGTCCTAGTCCCTTTGCAGAAAAACAGCCCCAAAGCATGATGTTGCCACCCCCGTGCTTCACAGTAGGTATGGTGTTCTTTGGATGCAACTCAGCATTCTCTCTCCTCCAAACACGACGAGTTTTGTTTCTACCAAACAGTTCTATTTTGGTTTCATCTGACCATATGACATTCTCCCAATCCTCTTCTGGATCATTCAAATGCTCTCTAGCAAACTTCAGATGGGCCCGGACATGGACTGACTTAAGCAGGGGGACACGTCTGGCACTGCAGGATCTGAGTCCCTGGCGGCGTAGTGTGTTACTGATGGTAGCCTTTGTTACGTTGGTCCCAGCTCTCTGCAGGTCATTCACTAGGTCCCCCCGTGTGATCCTGGGATTTTTGCTCACCGTTCTTGGGATCATTTTGAGCCCACGGGGTGAGATCTTGCGTGGAGCCCCAGATCGAGGGAGATTATCAGTGGTCTTGTATGTCTTCCATTATCTAATTATTGCTCCCACAGTTGATTTGTTCACACCAAGCTGCTTGCCTATTGCAGGTTCAGTCTTCCCAGCCTGGTGCAGGTCTACAATTTTGTTTCTGGTGTCCTTTGACAGCTCTTTGGTCTTCACCATAGTGGAGTTTGGAGTGTGACTGTTTTAGGTTGTGGACAGGTGTCTTTTATACTGATGACAAGTTCGAACGGGTGCCATTGATACAGGTAATGAGTGCAGGACAGAGGAGCCTCCTAAAGAAGAAGGTACAGGTCTGTGAGAGCCAGAAATCTTGCTTGTTTGTAGGTGACCAAATACTTATTTTCCACCATAATTTGCAAATAAATTATTTCCAAATCAGCCAATGTGATTGTTTGGTCTTTTTTTTTTTTACATTTTGTCTCTCACAGTTGAGGTCTACCTATGATGCCAATTACAGGCCTCTCTCATCTTTTTAAGTGGGAGAACTTGCACAATTGGTGGTTGACTAAATACTTTTTTGCCCCACTGTATAAGCTACATCCTAACCAGCATGACTAACAATGAAGAGTATTAGCAGTTGCAATTCAGCAACATCTGATGTACTATAGATTACCTTTCTCTAATACTGTCCCTACTTTGAGACAGCAATGATGTAAAAAAAAATGCTTAGCTTCCTTTAAAAATGAGCTGATTATACTTGCATTTTTAAAAGGCATAGCAAATGAAATATGAATCAGTAGTGAATATTACAGTGAGTTTGCCTGGAAATGTCTACCTTCTAAGACTCACAAAATTCCTCTGCAGCATGATTAAGCATTTCTCACTCAAGAATCACATTTGCTTTTTTTCATTATTTGATAGTTCTGTATCGCAAGAAATCACTTTGTGATGTACACCTTGAGTGATGAGTGATGAGCATAACTGAGCCCAGATCATCCTTCCCAATTGCTTCATTCTCGTAAAACTTTCTAGGAAGCAGTGCCTTTTGTTCTTACATTTCTGAATGTATCTTGGCTTATGAAGCATTGTGTGATACTTCTGTGCTATGGTGCACATCAGGGGAAATAAAAGAAAATGTATAGTACTTAGTGTGAATTTTAACCATGTCTCCTGAAATCTTCTAAAACCACCCATCATATTAGCACTGTATTTTAACCCAATTTTGCAAATAACATTTCATCATGTGGTCGTATACCTCAGTAACTCTAGGCATAAAAAGGAGCAAACATTGTCAAAAAAGCTCAAGATGAATCTCAATTAGGTAAAATATGAAAATAATTTCATTGGAAATTAAGAAAGCTTCAAAATTCCTTTTGTTTTCCTTGAGTATCAGTAGCTTAAAAAAAGTTGTCCAAGATTTCTATGGGTAAAAATTTAGCTGAACCATAAAAATAAATAATAGTAGTACTGTAGCAGTGAGCATATTTGCAACCCAAATTCCTGCTGAAACACATTAATTGCAAATTATACAAATAAAGAAGAGTGTATATTTTCAATTGTTTAGAAAACTATAAAAGTAGTCCTTGACTTAAAGCCATTTGTTTAATGATTGTTTGAAGTTATACTGGCACTAGCTTTCAAACTTACAACCAATGCAGCATTCCCATGGTCACATGATCAAAATTTAGGCATTTGACAATTAGCGTGTATTTATGACAGTTGCATTGTCCTGGGGTAATGTGATCACCTTTTGTGACTTTCCCAGCTGGTTTCCGACAAGCAAAGGCAATGAGGGAAGCCAGATTTGCTTAACCACTGCAGAATTCATTTAACAATAGCAGTGATTTGCTTAATACCTGTGTCAAAAAAAGGTCATAAAATGGGACAAAACTAACTGAACTGTGTTGCTTAGCAATAGAAATTTTGGACTCAATTATGATTGTAAACCGAGGACTGTATATGTCTGGTTGCAATTTTTTTTAAAAAAATACAAGTTGTTATGATTCATGCATGCTTTAATTAAGTGCAAAAACTGAAATTATTTAAGCCTTGTAAAAGTAGGTGGAGAAAAAAAATCTTTGGCAGGAATTTATCATTTCCACGAGGCAAAACCTACCATATATTCTTGCCTTAGCTAATAAAATATCCATAACTGATCATGTAATTCATTGTGGCATCAGTGTACAACTGTTCTGTAAAGATGATTTTAAAAAACTGTAAAACAGTTGCTGTGATCCTAGATAGCCTGCTCCTATATGCCTCAGTAGAGTGCATTACCCTGTTCTTGGTATTTTTGGTCCTTCCTTTACTTTGCTTTTTATTACCTTGATGGAAGCAGATGATAGCCTGTGTTATGTTTCATACTATTAAAACACATTTTCATTCATTCATTGATTGATTCATTCATTCATTCTGTTCTGACCCAGCCTTAGCAGAAGGAAGAAACAGACTCCTTGTCACGAAAAAACCCTCTTTATTTACCTCTTGAGAATTAATTACATTCACCCACCAAAAAGTCCAGGCAATAGTCCTTCAAGGAGTTAACTGCAGTAACAGATCTTATCAGTTACTTGAGATAATTGCCAGGCCAGGAGCTCCCAGCCGAAAGGCTGCAAATTAAGTTCTGACAAACAGTCTTTGTGGCATGAAACACAGTGAGCAAAATCTTCAGAAATACAAACTGTTGTCTCCTATGACAAATACTCCCCTTTCCTTCTATTTATTCCTCAGCCAGAGAGGGGCCATTCAGCAGCCACATGTGCTTTGCTTCCCGAGTCAACTCCTTGTCCTCCATTGTTCACTTCCCCCAACAGCTCTGCGCATATGGACATGTGGAATATGCCCCAGCTTTTCTTCCTTCTCATTCATATCAGCCTCCATTCATGCAGCCTGCAGCTGCCTCTCCAGTAGTTGGGAAATGTCGGATGACCCTGGCACTATCTCTGCATCTGACACAGAGCATCCATTAGAACATTCTCCAAACTCCAGAACTGGCCCAAGTTCATCCCCAAGCTCCTCATTGTCCAAGTCTTCTGCTAGCTCCACTGGCAGCTGGTGGGCCACAACACATTCATTGTAAGAGGCTTTCTTCAATGGCAAGAATAGTTTATTTCAATATATATTAAACATTGTTGGAAGAAATGTCCTTCTGGGTTTGGCTCCAAGTGGGGAAAAAGACACTGGAAACATGGAGGCTGCTTGGAAAGATGGTTTTAATGGTGGACAGGACCACATGGCTTGAGTTCTGAACAGAAAAGGTGATCACATGCTTCAATGTTGGTGGAGAAGAGAAGAACAGAGAACAGAAGCGCTGAAGAAGGGCTTGCAGGGCTTTTTATAATCTGTTCAGTCCCACCTCTCTGTTTCCTGTTCCTGTGTAAGAAATGTATTCTGATTGGTTGCCAGACTCCCATGGGCCCGTGCAAGGGCAACCCTCTAGGCTGAGTTTTGAATCCAGGTTTGGTTGAGTTCTCAGATGCCATGTGGTCAGTTGAGTAAAAGGCAATATTATCCTGCCTTAATCCCATCACTCTGGAGCTGAAGAGGAGAACTCTTTATTATGTAAAGTTGACTAGCTTGGCCTTCTTAATGGCCCATTAAGTGGGGATGGGCCGGAAGCTGCAGGAATTTACTTTTTGTTTAAAATGTGTTTCTCCCTTTTTTCACATCCAGGGAAATATTCTGCCATTTCAATATTTCCTAGGTTATTTCATTTTTCTGGGAGAGGGCTAGGTGATAACTTCCTACAACACATTTAGATGGCCACCCATTATGACCAATGTAACTCTGGGTGGAAAACCTGTAGCTTTTCAAGGCTTTCTAGAGGGCCAGCAGAGTTGGTGTCACTGAAATCTATTTACTTTTCAGGGTCGAAAATCCATCAAACCACAACATTATTCAAATCCATTGACAATCTACAACAACCTTCCACAGCCACTGCACTCCAGAGATTTTAAGGTTCAGTTAAACATCAAAAAACCTATCATGTTAAGTAACTTTGTTGAGGAATTGCACAGCAGCTGTCCAGATAAAGTCAGAGACACTAACATAAGGTGACCAACTTTTTTACAATGAAAAGGAGGACAAAACACGTTCTATTGTCCAAAATGCTAAGGTGACCAACTTTTTTACAATGAAAAGGAGGACAAATAAATTGGAAAAAATATATCATAAATAAAAGAAATATTTTATTCATTGCAACAATAATACACTAAAATATGATATATGCATAATGAAAACATTTGCAACATTTTATATTGTTATTATGCTTACATGCCTGTTAATTATTATTTAAATGAGTACTTTTCCATTGAATTAATATTTTTTGTCAATGTATCATCTTCTAACAATATATTGGAAATATCTGAACAAGAAATATCCTTCATATTGAATTTTATGGCAAGTGCTGCAGCTAGAGTATCAACATTCAATCTCGATTTCTCAGTTGTCGAAAAATCATTGGCCATTGAAAAAAACTCTTTCAACTGCTGCATTAGTTCCAGGGCAGCACAACATAAATTGAACAAGTATAAATAAATGTTCACATGGAATATGTTCATTTTTGAAATGGCTGAAAATATCCACCCATCTTTTATCAATTTCAACATGTTGATTTTCCCATTGTATTAATTTTTCAGAATTTAAATATACATTCAGTCTTCTAATTTCTTCAAAGAGACAATTGTCGTCTATTTTAATGTCTAGCATTTCTTTAGATAAAAATTCAACACAAGATTCAATATCTGTTCAATATACTTGCGATGAAGTAAAAAAAACACCATTAAAAACTGTTTAATAAAATACGTCACATAACGCGCAACAGATTAGCCTTCAAATATCGAAAAGGAGGACATGTAGGAGGACACTTTTCGAGGGAGGACAGAACTTACAAAAGAAGGACTGTCCTCCCTAAAGGAGGACTGTTGGTCACCTTAACTAACACAAATGTTAGTGTGTGTGTATGTGTGTGTATTTAACATTCAACATCATCCAGAAAGAAAGAAAAAACACAAGCTATTCAGGAACACAGGAACATCATGAGATAAATGTATACAGAACACACAGAAGAAGAAAAAAAGGGGGGAGGGACACTCCCCTTTTATACTTACAGCAACCAATCATAGCATAGATTGCCTCATGCATGAGTCAGCACTCTCTAACTAATCAATTACAACTGTGTCCTGGCCTATTGTATTCTTACTGTCCCCAATACTAAATTCAATATCCTAACAAACTTGAGGCTATAGGTTGTTTATTTTACTTCTACACTTTGGCACATTAAAAAAGAAAAAAGAAAGAAAAAAGAAAAAAAGAAGTTAAATTACCTTGGTTGAAATATCAAAACAAATTAAGAATACATTTCTGCAAGGGCTGAATTTGCCAACTGTTAATTTAAAAAGAAAAATAGCGCATGGGTTTCAGGAAATCACCTACAATTTTTCAAATGTCCTGTTAAATTCAGCAAATTTCTCCTGAGAGGATGTTCTGATTACTTTCGTCTAAATGCTAGCTTGTTTCTCCGAGAATAATGAAATGAATCCGAGAACAGACGAGCATGATTGCCAATTACCACTCCTTTTCTGCCTAATCCATGGGGGGGGGGGGTGGAAAAAAAAACCCAAATACAATTCAAATGTTCATGACAACAATCACTTATCAGACACAGATAATTTATATGAAAACTATACTTTGATACATCATGGGAAGATTAAATTATTCATTCCCAGGCTATTTGGAGCTTGGCGCTGCTGTAGCTTTCATACAACTCTTAGCTTAATCTAAATCATTGTGTTTCATTCAAGCTTCTCCTGCTTTGGTTAAAACAGATTTTAACTCTGCTGAAACAGTCTGATTGAAGAACAGTGCACTCCAGTCAGGTGAAGGCAAAAGGCACCAAAAGGAAACAAGGATTTGATTTTGTAGATATTTTCTTTTCATGTAATCTTTTCTCTTTATTCTCTTTACGCCTGCTTCTGTAATGTTGCTTCTCCAAAAATGTTCAAAAGATCAAAAGGATGTAGAAGTGCGGTAAATAGCAGGACAGAGGGGAAAACATTCAAATGTAATATTGCCAAAATGTTTCATTATTTGGCTTGCTTTGAGCAAACCAGTAATCCAAAACAATGACCTGTAACGAAGAAATAACAACACACTGGTTGTAATCCAATGCAGTCCAGGAGTTTGAAAGAAGCAGCATTTCTCAGTGTGATCCTGGGAAAACACATGGCTGCTTCTAGGCAAAAATCCCTTTCATGCTTCCATGTCTGAAAGTGCTTTTTGGTGATCAACTATACAGAGCAATGCAGGACAAATAACTGCTGTTTGAATATGATAATGAATGTGTACAAGCTAGCTAACAGTATGCAACATGTCAAAAGATGCATGTAGCACTGCATTGTTTGTATGGATCCACCCAAAATAATTGGTCCATCTTTCTTTCTTTCTTTTTTATTGGCCCAATGTGATTGGACACACAAGGAATTTATCTTTGGTGCATATGCTCTCAGTGTACATAAAAAGACATGAAAAGATTGAATCTGATTGAAGGTCAGAACAAGGGCACGAATGAGCTCTATGAACATAACTTTTAAAGCGGGGAAATGAATTTATGAATCAAATTAGAGAAAGAAGAAATTATTGCACCATCAACAGATGTGCAATTCCCACCTCCTTTTGATTTTTCAATTGGTGCTATTTAAACTATTTTGAGCATTTTAGAGCAGCAGGAATGAATTCATGTTTTGGAGACACCATTTGCACAAATTCGAGCATCCCAAAACTGTGATCTGTTCTATTTTGTGTGCTTCTTTTAAAACAAGTCTCCTTTAAGTTGAGCTTGATTTGTGTTGATGTTTTGGACAACAAATGATGTAGTTTTCTTGGCAGCAATAGGGAACATTGTTTGACATTGTTTTCTTGGATTTTCTCTTTCTTTTTTACTTTCCAGTCTACCCTATATCTCTGAGATGCCGTGGTATTTACACATTCAAATACTAACAACATCTTATCCTGATTAATGTTTGAGCCCAGAAAAGGGTGATCATAGGCTGCTGAAACTTTGATCATAACAAATAATAAGAAGTAAGATCTGGATCTATGTGAATGGATTCTGCTCTTACTTTATGACCTCCTTGGCTAGAGTTATCTTAACCTGACTCTTCTTTATCTACTATTTGAAATATTGAAGTGTGATTTTTTTTGTCAACAATCCCAAAGAAAATCACATCTGTGTGCAGGGACATTTCAATAATCAGGAAGCTTTGAAAGTAGCGCACACATACAATATAGATAGATTAGATGACAGAGAGCTAGCTAGCTAGCTAGCTAGCTAGCTAGCTAGATAGATAGATAGATAGATAGATAGATAGATAGATAGATAGATAGATAGATAGATGACATACATACATACATACATACAGACAGACAGACAGACAGACAGACAGACAGACAGACGATAGACGTTTAGTGGTGATAATCCAACATTCAGTTTTGTGGGAAATTTATCAAATGGTGTAGTCTTCAGAAGTCTCTAAGAGTTTATGGCACACAGAAAAGAGCTAGGATTTGTTCCAAAGTGTTGGACATCAAGACAAGTTACAAGTAGGAAAGCTTCCCAATGAATGTTAAAAGGAACATTCTAAGGGTAAGATCACTTTGATAGGAGACCTAATTTCCTAGAGAGATGTTCAATTTCTTTTTGCTGATGGGCTCAAGCAGAATCTCCCAACGGTTGGGGATATTTCATTTGGAATCCAGCACTGAGTAGGCAGATGGTCTCACTGATGTGGAAAGCTCCTTTCGACACGATACTGTGCCCCAGTCTGAATTTCCAACAAAAACTCTCAAACTCATTTGAATCCAATAGGTTTTACAAGTACATAAAGTGCAAAGTATTGCTTTGCTTGCCCTAATGGAAATACATCACTGGCACCAATGGTTGAGTACCGCTGAAGATAGTTTGCTATCCAAAGAGGTAATTGATGCTGTAGAAATGTTTGTTGACTGAACATTCTAACAGTGGGCTGAACTGTTTGCCAAGAGAACACTGAGCAGATTCAGCAGGAAGATGGGTGGTTAAGAATTATAAATTATAAATAATAACAAAAAACAAAAAAAAATATTTTATAAGATATGTGAGGTCCTTTCCAGTGGTGAAATCTAATTTTTTTGCCCACTGGTTCTGTGGGCGTGGCTTGGTGTGGGGGGGTGTCGTGTGACTGGGTGGGCGTGACCAACTTTTTTTCACTTTTTAAAGCATTTTTTTTCCTGCCAGTTTGGGCAAATAGGCAGGAAAAAGATGCTTTAAAAAGTGGGGGTGGGGAGGAAGCTTCTGATGATTGTGCAGCACAGCTGTAAGCCGTACAATTGTTGGAAGCTTTCCCCCCCACTTTTTAAAGTATTTTTTCCCTGCCTATTCGCCCGAACTGGCAGGAAAAAATGCTTTAAAAGGGGGGGGGGAGCTTCCAATGATCACACAGATCAGCTGTGAGCCATGCAATCATCAGAAGTGGTTTTTTACTCCTGGTTCACAGAAGCAGGGACAACCAGGTAGGATTTCACCCCGGTCCTTTCCCAATTAGTAAGTTACAGGGCTTTCCAATCATTCTTGGTTTAGTAAAAATGATAGGTGGTATTACATTTGATGCCCTATTGACTGTCCCTATTTTGCCTCAATTGAGTACCACTTTTGTCCCAAAGTGCTTCAAGACAACGTCCATCGTCCCCGTGCCGAAGAAACCACCAGTGTCCTGCCTCACTGACTACCGTCCCGTTGCACTTACTCCCATCATCATGAAGTGCTTCGAGAGTCTCTTCTTGAGGCATATAAAGACCCTGTTGCCCGTAACATTAGATCCACTGCAGTTTGCATACCGCTCGAATCGCTCCACCGACGACGCCATCTCCACTACACTCCATCTAGCCCTCACTCACCTAGAAAACAAAGACTCATACGTACAAATGCTGTTCATAGACTTTAGTTCAGCATTCAACACTATCATTCCCCAACATCTGATGGGGCAGCTGGCCCTGTTGGGCCTGAACACCTCCATCTGTAACTGGATCCTGGACTTTTTGACTGGAAGACCTCAGACAGTCCCAGATCGTGAACAACACTTCTAACACCATAGCTTCATACTGAGCACTGGAGCCCCTCAGGATTGTGTGCTCAGTCCCCTTCTGTTCACCCTGCTGATGCACGACTGTGTAGCAATGCACAGTTCGAATCACATCATAAAGTTCTTTGATGATACAACTGTGATTGGGTCTTATCAGCAAGAATGACGAGACAGCATACAGAGAGAAGGTGAAGAAGTTAACGAACTGGTGTAAAGCCAACAACCTGTCTCTGAATGTAGACAAAACAAAAGAGATGGTTGTTGACTTCAGGAGACACAACACGACCGCTCCCTGCTGAAGATCAATGGCTCCTCCATGGAGATCGTAGAGAGCACCAAATTCCTTGGTGTTCACCTGGCGGAGAACTCATCTGGTCCCTCCCTGGTTCCATAACAAGGAAGGCCCAGCAGCGTCTTTACTTTCTTAGGAAACTGAGGAAGGCACAGCTTCCACCACACATCCTCACAACCTTCTACAGAGGGACCATCGACAGCACCCTGAGCAGCTGCATCACCACCTGGTTTGGGAATTGCACCGTTTCGGATCGCAAGACCCTACAACGAATAGTGAGGACGACAGAGAAGATCATCGGGGTTGATCTTCCCTCTGTCATGGACATATACACTACACGCTGCATTCGTAAAGCCAGAAACATTGTGGCTGACACCCCCCCCCCTCATAAATGCTCTTTACTCTCCTGCCATCTGGAAAAAGGTACAGAAGCATTCGGACCCACACAAACAGACTGTGTAACAGTTTCTTTCCACAAACCATCAGACTTCTCAACTCTCTCAAAGTTCTTAGATTTAGAGCTATATGTTGTTCTGTGTTCTGATCTTTTTCTTTTTATCTATGTTGTCTGATGTAGCACCTTGGTCCTGAGGAAACGTTGTTTCATCTCACTGTGTACTGTACTGTATATTGTTGAAATGACAATAAAGCCTACTTGACTTGACTTGGCTTGACTTGCTTGTAGTGCCTGCCTTATGATAAAAAAAAATAATGAAGGCAGAGGTTTTGCTGGAGGGCTTTTGAGACCAATGACCTGTGGTGCAGGTTTTAATTGTCTCAAGTTCTTACGTTGTTATTGTATATTCCTATCGTATGAGCTTCTGAGAATCTTCTGATTGACAAGGGGTACAGATTTGATTAATGAATGAATAAAATATTCCCAGCCACTGGCAGGTACATGATTTCTCTCCAAGATGAGAAAAAGTAATAGTTTTAGTCCCCTTTGAGATTGTTCTTGGATAGTGCCAGCTTAAGTTGAGAAACACTACTGGAACACCAGGGCAAAACATACAGTAGACAAAATGATGTTGTTAGGGTGTTTTTGTGCTGTGATTATATGGAAATATAGCCCCCTGCTCTATTTTTAAACATTAATCCATAGAGATAAATACATCAAATCAAATCACATTCAAATCTATTCACTACTAAAACTCTTGTGTCATAATTTGCATTTAATCACATTTTGATTGGCAATAGAATAGTTGCAAAACAATGTGGATATGTGTGTCCCAAAATCCTAAAGAATAAAGATGTGCAAAGAGAAATCTGCCATAGTATATTAAAAAAAAAAACCTCTACAAAAAAGTTGAATTTGGTCTGAAGTAGTGAAAGGTGAGAACTATTAACACGAGAATCAGTCAGTATACACCATGATCTCTGAAAGAGTATTGCTGTTATTTACAGTTATATCCAAACCATCTGAAGAATGAGTCACAGCTAGCAAAAACTATTATGACACATTCAGATCCTCCGTAGCCTTGGCTTGGAGTTAAAAATAAAAAAGATATGGAGTCATTCTCCAAATATGATTTTAAAAAAACCTGCAGAATCAGTTCCCCAGAAGGTGCACAACCTGTGTTTGTCATTAAATGCATCTATAACTTTTTCAGCTTCACTGGCTGCTAAGCCTAATTTAATCAGTGCAGATGCAATTATATGACTGCATGGGCAATGGAAACAGAGGTGAGGAGCCAGGGTCACGGACATATGTGTTAGCTTACAGCTTCCTCTTGCCAACTGGGAAAGGATACAAAATGCAATGACATTAGTGAGATGATTTGCCAACAGAGTAGAAATTTAACCTGAATCATTTACATTTCTGGCAGCAAACAGATACACACACATTCACACACAGAGCCATGTGCACAGGTGCACTTGACATTTTAAAATAATGCAATACCACCCAGACCACCGAGCTTTCAAATGTGATTTGTTCTTCTCCTAGCAGAGAAAACCAGCCACATACCTAGTCAATAGGACTGTCAGGGAGACAATCAACGTTACCTCATCATTTTTGCTTAGAAATGTCACTTAGAATTAGAACAAGATTCTGACTAGCTCTCAAAGAACAATCAATACAGATAGTCCTCACCTTATGGCCACAACTGATCCCAGAATTTATGTTGCTGAGTGAGACATTTGTTAAGTGAGTTTAGCCCATTTTACAACTTTTCTTGCCATATTTGTTAAGTGAATGACTGCTGTTGTTAAATTAGCAAAGTGGTTGTTAAGTGAATCTGGATTCCCCATAGATTTTGCTTGTCAGAATGTCACAAAAGACGAGGGCATAACCCCGGGACACTGCAACCATCATAAAGATGAACCAATTGTCAAGCATCCAAATGTCAATCAGGTGACCATGGGGATGCTGTAACAGTCAGAAGTGTGAAAAATGATCATAAGTCACATTTTTTCAGTGCCGTTGTAACTTTAAACAGTCCCTAAATGAATTGGTGTAAGTCGTGGACTATCTATACGACTCTACAATATGACTTTTGGACTTCTTTAGAAAAGTTAAATTAAGGAATACACACACCCATTTGTCTTGTCCATCTTTTGGGTAGCAAAAAAGATCTTTCATCACCACTGTTCAAGGAAACCTGGTTGGTAGTTACTATGTGAGCATTTGTGTAATAAACAATAGACTTTTCTACTATGCCTCTTCTACACACACACAAATCCATTCCTACTGGTTGGGCCATGAGGGGGGTGTTCCCTTTAGTGAACTATGCCCACCAGGCTTCCAGGCGTTTCACCAGCCGAGAGCCCAGGGCAGGGGCGGAGGATGGGGGTGAGGGTGGTTATTAGGGAAAGTCTCGGACCTCCAGGGCTTCACTGTGCCTCAGATAGGCGGGTGTGAGTCCCTTTTTGGGAAATGAGGCCTTGGAGTTTAGGTGGGCCTTTTTGTTACATACCTATCTCTCTGCTACGTTTCATCGGCCCTGCTGGAGCTGCTGGATGTGTTAGCTGGATTGGCGGTTGATTTCCCCAGGCTCATGGTCCTGGGGGATTTCAATCTGCCTTCCATTGGCGAGACATCCGAGTCAACGCTCAACCTGATTTTTGTCTCTGGGCAGT
Source organism: Natrix helvetica (assembly GCF_964273705.1). NCBI lineage: Eukaryota > Metazoa > Chordata > Lepidosauria > Squamata > Natricidae > Natrix > Natrix helvetica. Next base: position 89,477,524 of record NC_138552.1, read on the forward strand.
GGATGAATGATCTAGATTTAGGGGATATTTCTATCCAACCCTTGTCATGGTCTCATCATTTCCTCATCAGGCTTGACTTCCATACTGCTACCCTTCATCGCAGGGAGGCAGAACCAACTAGATGGTTTCGCCCCAGGCGCCTGATGGACCCTGAAAGGTTCCTGATGGAGCTTGGGACTTTTCCTGAATCCCTTGCTCACAACTCGATCAAAGCCCTAGTGGAAGCCTGGGATAGGGCGGCCACTGGGGTCTTGGATCGCTTTCTGCCTTTGCGGCCTCTGACCTGGTGTCGATCCCAGGTAGCTCCCTGGTTTACCAAGGAGCTCCTGGAGATGAAACGCCAGAAAAGACGCCTAGAGAGTAGTTGGAGGGCCAGCTGATCTGAATCTGATTGAACACTAGTAAGAATTCATATTAAATCCTACTTAGTGGCAATAAAAGCAGCAAAACGGCAACATTTTTCTGCTCTTATCACGTCCACAGACAACTGCCCAGCCGCCCTGTTTAGGGTGACCCGCTCCTTACTTAACCAAGGAACTGGGAAAGACCCCTTGCAGGGTAGGGCTGAAGAATTTGTTCAGTATCTGCATGATAAAATCGCTCAGATCCGGATAGGCTTGGACTCTGACTGGGTAGATTCGGGCGAGTCGACGGGGATTAATCTTGTGGAGACAATCTGGGATGAGTTTGACCCTGTGACCCCTGACATGGACAGGATTATGGGGAGACTCAGTACTGCCACTTGTGTGCTGGACCCGTGTCCCTCTTGGTTAGTTTCGGCTTCCTGAGAGGTAACACGAGGCTGGCTCCAGGCGATTGCCAATACTTCATTGAGAGAGGGGTTCTTTCCCACCGCCTTGAAGGAGGCGGTGGTGAGGCCCCTTGTTAGATATTAACATATATCGCAGCAAGTCTCCACTCAGGTCCGCCGTTAGGGCGGGAACCAGGTATCATTCTGATTGGTCGAGAGGCGTACCCGATCCCTATAAAAGGGGAACCCTCAGACCACAGAGCAAGTTGGATCACTACTACAATTAATAAAGAGTTGTTAAGTCACTTCTTGTCCGGAGTCTGTTCTCTCGTTGCCCGAATATAACACTGGCGACGAAGGTGGGATCGAGAAACAGATTGGACAAAGACGCTACCTCCAGAATCCAAGGATTCGATCCAGCCTAGGAATTCGGCGGAAATTCCGGCAGCCATCTCAGCGCGGCAAATTCAAACGCAGACAAGATGGCGATGCACACTCCTCCAGCTCCGTTCGACCCAACGAACGACCACTGGGAGTCCTACATGATCAGGTTCGAGTGTTTTCTCGAAGCAAACGAATACGCGGGAGTGCCTGACTCTCGTAAGAAGAACATATTCCTGAGCTACTGTGGGAAAGAAGTCTTCGAGATGGCCAGAGATCTCTCTGAACCAACGCCTATACAAGCAGTAACATGGACGGCGCTGCAACAAACGCTGCAAACACATTACGCGCCAAAACCGTCCCGCCACGTTTGCCGCCAAGGATTCAACACGAGGAACCAGAAGGCGGGGGAATCTATCAACCAGTACATTGCAGCTCTACGGAAGGCAGCCACACATTGTGGATTCAGGGATCTGGACGAGCAAATCCTGGGCCGCCTCATATGCGGGTTAAGAGACATTTCCCTTCAGAAACGGTTGTTGGCAAGGTCCAATCTAAGCTTACAGATTGCACTCGACGAGGCGAGAGCGGCCGAATCAGCGGACAGATCATCCGAGACCATACAACGCGGATACAGCGCGGCCCAGACAGGATCCAGACACGCCAGAGTTCATTATGAGGACACCGACCCAGAAGTCGAGGGTCCCGAGTTCGAGGACAGTCACCGTATGCGGAGCAGTCACATGAGACCGGTGGGTAAACCCGAATTCCATTTGCCACCCTGTGCAAGCTGCGGAGGGAACCACCCCCGGTCTACTTGTCGGTTCAGAAACGTTGTTTGTTCGCACTGCGACAAACTTGGGCACATCGCAAGAGTGTGCCGGAGCGAAGTCCCTGCCTCACAACGGCAGCCTCCCATGTACCGCCAACAGAAGCCCAACCCAGGGGCTTGGCGAAAGCAAAAAGGGCGCCCAGAGAGAACCCCAAGAGAGTTTACACAGAGAGAGTATTCACAAAGAGCTGAAGGGGGATATTCCCAGAGAGATTACACACAAAGAGCTTGTTAGGGTGTAACCAACAAGTTGGGTAGACAATATATTGCACAAGGCATGTTATGTATCTTTAAGAGAGGAGCTCTGCTAATTAGTAGATTACAGCCTTTAAATTGCAGCTGTTGTTGTTGCTCTCTCTCTCTCTCTCTCTTGATTGCTGTATGATAACTGCTGCCTAACTGTTACTACTGTTGCTACTACTTACTGTGTGTAAGTTATTTGCTACTTGTATCCAAGTTATCTTGGTAGTATTGGACTGCTTTTTCTGTATATGACTTTTTGGCTGTGTTTATGGATTTTGCTATATTCTTCAAAAAGTAAAGATTTATTTTGTTACTTTACTATCCATTATTCTGTGTGGTTGCTTTATCTATCGCACGCTGTGTATACTTTACAGGGTTGCTCTGTTATAACCTCGACCTGGGGTTCATTGCTAGTGCTTAATCGCACCAGTTCCTAACATTGGTTATGGGCCCAGACGCCCTGCCTTAACCATAATTTTTTTTTAAAGCACCACTTTTTGGATAGTTTATTTTTGTGAATATGGCGCAAGAACAGTCTGCTGCAATCTCCATGATTACCCGGTTTGATGGAACCAACTATGTTTCCTGGTCCGTGAAGTGTTCCCTACTCCTGCGTAGAGAAGGACTGTGGTCTGTGGTTCAGAACCCACCAGATGTTACAGATTGGGATCCTGCTGATAATGAGGATGCGAAGAAGATTGCGCAGTTTAACAGGGACAATGAGAGAGCTCTCTGCATTATCGGACTAACACTGAATGACCAGCAACTGGTCCATATTCGTGGCGAAGAGTCTGCTGCTAGGTGTTGGAACACATTGCGGAGAATTTATGTTCGGGACAGTGTGGGTGCTCATATTCATCTCACACGGAAACTGTTTAGAGCCCGTTTGCAAAAAGGTGGTGATATGTTGGCTCATTTAGACTTCATGAAGAAAACTTTGCAGGATTTGCAAGAAAAAGAGTTAATTTTTTCTGAGCTTCACCAGGTGTATATTATTCTATCGTCGCTTGATGAAAGCTACGACTCTTTTGTTTCCTCATTGGAAGTTCATTCACGAGATGAACTGACATTATCTGAGGTTACCGGGAGATTGCTCTAAGAGTCCAGACGAAGAGAGGATAGAGTTCAGTTCAGAGACAATCAATCACAAGAAGAAACACAGTTTTCAACTGTAAATTTTGTTAAGAAATGTTATTCTTGTGGTGGTAAGGGGCATATTGCTAAGAACTGTAAAAATAGCAAGAAAAGGAGTGTTGCTAATAGTAAAAGAAAAAGCAACAATGTTACTGTAACTGTAGCTAAGGTAGATAAGCCTGTAAACCATAGTTTCTGGGTGGTTGACAGTGGCGCATCCCATTCTATAACCAAGGTTAAAGAAAGGTTTGTTACTATGAAGGCTAGCAAACAGCACATTTCCTTAGCAAATGGTTGGAAAATTAAGGCTTCAGGTGAAGGTACAGCTTATTGTCCATGTATTAATGAAAAATTGGAAATGTTATATGTACCTAAAATGAAATTTAACCTATTATCTGTAAAAGACCTTGTGAAATGTGGGTTTACAGTAACATTTAAGAATGATAGATGCATTATCGAAAAGGAAGGTAATAGTGTTATTGCCAATTTGGAGAATAATTTATTTATTCTACATGAGAACTCTTTAAATATTGCGAGTTCTGAACCTGGTTATAAGAATAAACAGCCCCATGATAACTGTATACATCTACTTCATAGACGTTTAGGCCATGTAAATTTTAAAATGGTACGTCAAACTGTTATTCTATCTAGGGGAATCAATTTGAAACCTTGTTCAAAATATCTTAACTGTAATGCCTGTAACCAGGCTAAAAGTAAGGTTACCCCTGCAAACCGGTTTAAAGGATTCAAGACATCTAAACCACTGGAAGTAGTGTTTGCAGACCTAATTGGCCCTAAGAAACCTAGCTTAGGAGGTGCCTGCTATATACTCAGCATTATGGACCATTATTCTAGGTATGGTTTCTGTTATGTAATGAAATCAAAGGCAGAAACTTTCCAACATTTTACTAAATGGTTAAAGTTTGTTGAACGTAAGATGGATAAGAAAGTACTTTGCCTAGTCACTGATAATGGGTCTGAATTCACTAATCATAGGTTTATATCAATGTTGGAGAATGCTGGTATAGAACATAGGCGTTCTGCCCCCTACAGGCCAGAACATAATTCATTTATTGAAAGACGTGGTCAATCATTGCAGGCAATGACCAGAACTATGCTGGTTGATTCTGGTTTGTCAGAAAAGCTTTGGGGTGAGGCTATAATGTGTGCAAACCATATTCTGAACATAGTAGTTAACTCAACTACTGGTAAGATTCCTTATACTCTTTGGCATGGTAGGAAGCCTGATTTGAGTTATTTACACACATTTGGTGTCCCTGCTTGGGTGCATATTCCCTCACAGACTAGACGGAAGGATCAAAGCAGAGCTAGGAAGATGGTTTTTGTTGGGTACAATTCCAATCATAGATCGTTTAGGTTCTGGGAACCTGGAACTCGGAGAATTATGCACAGTGCTAGTGCTAAATTTTCAGAACATGTTGGTTGGGAGAAGCTAGAACAAGAGTTTAACAAGGTTTGTGATGATGTAGATGTTGATCGTTTGGTTAATCATGATACACCAAATGAGCAGTTAGAGAATCAGGATGGTCCATCTATTACTCTGAAAGGGGAGGAAGATGTAGATGTAGAATCTACTCGTGAGGTGGAACAGGATGATCCTGCAAGTCCTGTATTGCCTAGGAGGTCTACTAGGGACAGGCATCCACCCGACAGATACCAAGCCAGTGCAGTATTGCAAGTTAGCATAGAACCTTCTAGTTTTGCAGAGTTAAGGCTGTATCCTGAAAAGGAAAAGAAATTGTGGAAGGCAGCTATGGAGAAGGAGTTGAAATCCTTACAGGAATTGAAGGTTTATGAAGAAGCTAGGCTCCCTTCAGGGGAGAGTGCAATTGGCTGTAGATGGGTGTTTAAAATTAAAAACGATGCTGCTGGCAATGCTATTTATAAGGCTCATTTAGTTGCTCAAGGGTTTTCCCAAACTGAGAGGGATTACGATGAGGTTTTTGCTCCAAGCTTGAAAGCCTCTACGTTGAGGGCAGCATTGGTGTGGGCTGCTAAGTATCGGTGTAATGTTACCCATATTGATGTTGAAACAGCGTATCTGCATGCTCCATTGCAGCATACCATTTATATGAAGATGCCACCAGGTGTGGATTCTAATGGCCAGACTGGTTGTTGGAGACTTAAAAAGAGTCTTTATGGTTTAAAACAGTCCGGTTTTGAGTGGAACAGATGCATAGTGAATGAACTAAAAGCTATGGGATTTATTCCAGGTTTGGCTGATCCTTGTTTATTTAGACGGGTGAAAAATGGTTTGATCTCATTGTTGCTTTTGTTCACGGACGATATAGCTATTATTACTAGGTCTGAGCAGGAAGCTATTGACATTGTTTCACAATTAGAGAGTAAATTTAGAATCCGGAATTTGGGTGAAATTAAGCATTATCTGGGCTTAGATGTGGTTAGAACCAGTAAAGGTTTTAAGCTGTCGCAGGCTGGTAAAATTAATCATTTGCTTAAGAAATATAGCATGGAGCTATGTAAGACTGCAAAGACACCAATGGCATTGGAGTTTAAACCTGAGGTTACTGAGGGTACTGGTTTTGATAAGGGAATCTATCAATCTTTGATAGGTAGCCTAATGTACCTAAGTAATTGGTCTTGACCAGATATATCATTTAGTGTGAACCAACTGGCTAGATTCAATGATAATCCTTCAGAGAGGCATTGGCAAGCAGCAAAGCGTGTGCTGCGTTATTTAAAGAAAACTATCCACTATGCGTTGTATTTAGAGCCGAATAGGGATTTAGTTTTGATTGTTTATGCTGATGCGAATTTTGCAGCTGCTATAGATAATAGGAAGTCAACTTCCGGCATAGCCTTTATGCTAGGTGGTGTACTGATTGGATGGAAGTCGATACGACAGAAACACATAAGCTTATCCACAATGGAAGCTGAGTTTTCATGTTTGTCGTTGACATGTACTGAGCTTTTATATTGTAAGCAGTTGCTTATAGATATGGGATTAAGTATCAATGAACCTTTTACTGTTTATGAAGATAATCAGGCAGCAATAAAAATGGCGACTAGTTTAGCTATTAAGACGAGATCGAAGTATACTGATTTGAGGTATCTTAATGTTCGACAAAGCATTAAGGATGGCCTGATAAAGTTGGAATATTGTTCAACTGAAGACAATTTAGCAGACAACTTCACTAAGGCACAAAGTTCAGTGAAACATACCTCATCATGTGAAGGTTATCATCTTAGATTGTGAGTGGATATATTGATCTACCCAAAGGGGAGAATGTTAGGGTGTAACCAACAAGTTGGGTAGACAATATATTGCACAAGGCATGTTATGTATCTTTAAGAGAGGAGCTCTGCTAATTAGTAGATTACAGCCTTTAAATTGCAGCTGATGTTGTTGCTCTCTCTCTCTCTCTCTCTCTCTCTCTCTCTCTCTCTTGATTGCTGTATGATAACTGCTGCCTAACTGTTACTACTGTTGCTACTACTTACTGTGTGTAAGTTATTTGCTACTTGTATCCAAGTTATCTTGGTAGTATTGGACTGCTTTTTCTGTATATGACTTTTTGGCTGTGTTTATGGATTTTGCTATATTCTTCAAAAAGTAAAGATTTATTTTGTTACTTTACTATCCATTATTCTGTGTGGTTGCTTTATCTATCGCACGCTGCGTATACTTTACAGGGTTGCTCTGTTATAACCTCGACCTGGGGTTCATTGCTAGTGCTTAATCGCACCAGTTCCTAACAGAGCTGAGCGAGCGTATTACCAAAACGCTGAGCGAGAGTATTCCCAGGATACCGATGCTGAGATAGAGTTGACCCAGAGAGAGGAACTGCGAACCTATATCACCACGATAGGTCAGGTCCGCACCAAGCGACCTAAAAAGTTGAAAGTCACAGTCCTCCTGGAGGACTCCCCTTGCGAGCTGGAAGTTGACACAGGATCGTCCCTAACGATCATTTCATGGTCCGCCATGAAAAAGGCTATCCCTAGCCTCAAAAAGAGCCAACTGCGCACACCAGACATCCTGCTACGAGACTACCAAGGGAACAGGATCCCCATCGTGGGACAAGGAATGTTCCGGATCCAGTTTAAGGACATCGTAGCCCAGCTGCCTGTAACCGTCGCCAGCGCGCCATTACAGAACCTTCTAGGGTTGGATTGGTTTGGAGCCCTGGGGTTGGAAGTCACCGGAATCAACGCCGTGGAGAACAACAGCGGTGATCAGATATTTAAGGAGTTCGAGGATGTGTTCAGCCCCGGTCTTGGTAAGTATGTGGGTAAACCTATTTCATTCAATCTAGACCCAAAATGTGGCACCAATCTGACTTAAACCAAGAAGAGTGCCTTTTGCGCTCCGCCCCAAAATAGACAAAGAAATCGACAAACTAGTAGAGCAAGGGATCCTTGAACCGGTGGATCACGCATGTTGGGAAACACCCATCGTGACCCCAGTTAAACCAGACGGGTCAGTCCGCATCTGCGCGGACTATAAATGCACAATTAATGTCGCGCTACAACAAAGCGCATATCCTGTGCCAGTAGTCCAACACTTATTGCACTCGTTGGGGCCAGGAAAGATATTTGCAAAATTAGACATGGCACAAGCGTATCAGCAGCTGCCTGTGGATAGCGCCACGGCGGAGGCCCAAACTATAGTGACGCACAGAGGCGCATTCAAATGTAACCGGTTACAATTCGGTGTGAGTATTGCCCCTGGTCTGTTCCAGAGCGTCATGGAACGGTTATTGCAAGGGATACCAGGGGTCGTCCCATATTTTGACGACGTTTTGGTGTCCGCTGCAAACGAGGAGCAACTATTAAAGAGAGTCAGAACTGTTTTGGCCAGAATCAGAGAGAAGGGTCTCCGCCTCAAAAAAGAGAAATGCCAAATTAACGTGCCTAGTGTAGAATTCCTGGGATATAGAATCGATGGTCTGGGCATACACCCTACATCGAAGAAAATTAAGGCGATCCAGGACGCCCCCACACCACGAAATCAGACCGAGTTGCAGGCCTTCCTCGGACTACTTAACTTCTACAGCGTTTTTCTGAGACAGAAAGCGACCGTCGCTGAACCGCTACATCGACTCCTCGCCAAGAACGCAACATGGAGATGGGGACGTTCCGAAGCAGCCGCTTTTGCCGCAGTCAAGCGCCTGCTCACCACCAACTCGCTACTAGTGCAATACAGCCAGACGCTACCACTGGTATTGACCTGCGATGCATCACCATTCGGCGTCGGCGCAGTTCTCAGCCACCGCATGCCAAACGGGAAGGAAGCACCCATCGCATTCTATTCAAGGACTCTTTCATCATCCGAGAGGAACTACAGCCAGATGGACAGAGAAGCGTTAGCCGCTGTAGTTGGAGTCAAACGTTTTCACGAATACCTCTACGGCCGCGATTTCGAACTCATCACAGACCATAAACCGCTGTTGGGACTTTTGGCGGGAAACCGCCCCACACCAGTTTCACTTTCTCCACGCATGACCAGGTGGACTGTTTTCCTGGCAGCGTATTCCTACAAACTAATACATCGACCGGGCTCCACTCTAGGGCATGCAGACGCACTCAGCCGTTGCCCACTTCCAGAACTTTTGCCAGACCCCACTCCCGAGGTACCAGATTTATTAATTGACTGTTTGGACTCAGGACCTGTTTCTTCATGCGATGTTGCCAGATTCTCTTCTAGGGACAATGTAATAAAACAAGTTCAAACTTGGGTTTGGAGGGGGTGGCCCAAGGGAAACGTGGGGCCGGAATTTAAACTGTTTTGGGCGAAACGGGATGAGCTATCAGTGTTACAGGGTTGTTTGTTGTGGGGGGATCGAGTTGTTATTCCATATGCTTTGAGAAGAAATGTTTTAGAAGCGTTACATGTTGGGCATCCGGGAATCGTTAGAATGAAGGCGTTAGCAAGGAGTTACGTTTGGTGGCCAAACATGGACAAAGAGATAGAGGAATGGGTGGCCACATGTAATCCGTGCCAAGAGTCTAGACCAGCACCCCCTGAAGCAACCGCCACGGAATGGGAGAAGCCGAAAGCACCCTGGTCGCGAATACACATTGATTTCGCAGGACCAGTCCAGGGACAAACGTTTCTTATAGTTGTGGATGCATACTCCAAATGGCTAGAAGTAGTCCTAATGACTTCAATCACGGCAGAGGCAGTCATTAAGGTGCTACGGCGACTTTTCGCCACTCATGGCCTGCCCGACCTCCTGGTTTCCGATAACGGGCCTCAATTCATGGCCATGCAATTTGAAACATATTTAGCAAGTCAGGGAATTCGGCATGCCCTCGTCGCGCCATTCCATCCGGCATCGAACGGACAGGCGGAGAGAATGGTGCGATCTGCAAAAGAGGCCCTCGCTAGGATGGGTCCAGGTGATTGGCAAACACGCATTGACCATTACCTCTTAATTCAGCACATTATCCCCAGCGCAACGACGGGTAGGAGCCCCGCTGAATTGCTCATGGGCCGCCGTCTACGGTCTCACCTGGACCGTCTTCACCCAAATTACTCTGCCACAGCGCCCCCAGACTCTACAAGCAGAATTCGGAGTTTTAGCATAGGAGATTCGGTATACGCCCACAACTATGCAGGGGGAACATTGTGGATGCCGGCAACGGTAATTGGTATCACGGGTCCACGATCATATTTGCTGGAGCTAGAAGATGGAAGGAACTGGAAAAGGCACATCGATCAACTCCGGGGTCGCCTTGCACACTCAGAACTACGATCCGGAAACGAGGACTATGTGCCAGCGCAAAGTCAGCAACCCGAGAGCCCAAACACAGAAGAGCACAACACCTTGGAACCCAGGGTAGAACCAGCGGTCGATAGCGAATCGGAACAGCTCCCCAACAAGGAAAGCCTCCAGACCCCCAACTGCGAAATAGGGAGAGCAGAACAAGCCGATCCCGAGAGCACTCCAGTTCAACCCGAACTACGACGATCCACCCGTGTAAGACAAAAACCAACATATTTAAAAGACTTTGTTACTAACAGGAACACTCCATCTAAGAAGGGAGGGGTGTTAGATATTAACATATATCGCAGCAAGTCTCCACTCAGGTCCGCCGTTAGGGCGGGAACCAGGTATCATTCTGATTGGTCGAGAGGCGTACCCGATCCCTATAAAAGGGGACCCCTCAGACCACAGAGCAAGCTGAATCACTACTACTATTAATAAAGAGTTGTTAAGTCACTTCTTGTCCGGAGTCTGTTCTCTCGTTGCCCGAATATAACACCCCTCCTTAAGAAGCCTTCCCTGGACCCAGCTTCTTTAGCCAACCACCGTCCGGTCTCCAGCCTTCGCTTTGTAGCAAAGGTTGTCGAGAGTGTGGTAGCAGGTCAGCTTCCCCAGTACCTGAATGAAGCTGTCTACCTGGATCCGTTTCAGTTGGGATTCAGGCCCGGGTACAGCACGGAGACGGCATTGGTTGTGTTGGCCAATGATCTCTGGCGGGCCCGGGACAGGGGCTGCTCCTCTGTCCTGGTCCTATTAGACCTCTCGGCGGCTTTCGATACCATCGACCATGGTATCCTACTGCGATGACTCGGGGGGTTGGGAGTGGGGGGCACCATTTTACGGTGGTTCTCCTTCTATCTGTCGGATCGGTCGCAGTTCGTGTTGACTGGAGGGTAGAGATCGACCCCGAGGTGCATCACTTGTGGGGTGCCCCAGGGGTCGCTTCTCTCACCCTTCCTGTTCAACATATGTATGAAACCGCTGGGCGAGATCATCCATGGTTTTGGGATGCGGTATCATCAATATGCTGATGATACCCAACTTTTCATTTCTACCCCAAACCACGCAAACGATGCCCTTGACATGATATCCCGATGCCTGGAGGCTGTAAGGATCTGGATGGGGAGGAATAGGCTCAAGCTCAAACCCTCCAAGACTGAGTGGCTGTGATTTCCGTCATCCCAATTTGTGCATCTTGTTCCATCTTTGATGATAGGGGGAGAAATTTTAGCCCCCTCAGAGAGGGCCGCAATCTGGGAGTCCTTCTGGATATGTGGCTTAGTTTAGAAAAACACCTGACGGCTGTGACCAGAGGGGCCTTTTACCAGGTTCGCCTAGTACGTCAGTTGCGCCCCTTCCTGGATCGGGATGCTCTGTGCACAGTCACTCATGCCCTTGTCCTTTCTTGCTTGGACTACTGCAACGCTCTCTACATGGGGCTGCCCTTGAAGAGCACCCAGAGGCTTCAGCTAGTCCAGAAGGTGACTGCGCGGGTTATCATGGGGGTACCTAGGTGCTCCCATGTTACACCCCTTTTAGGCGGCTTGCATTGGTTGCCGGTTGTTTTCTAGGTGCAATTCAAGGTATTAATTATGACCTTTAAAGCGCTCCATGGCTTAGGGTCAGGGTAGCTTCCCACCATCCAGTGCGATCCCACAGAGTTGGCCTCTTCAGGGTGGTGTCAGCTAGCGACCCCCGGGGGGAGAACCTTCTCTGTGGGAGTGCCCTCCCTCTGGAATGAGCTGCCCCCGGAGCTTCGCATAATCCCCGACCTCTGGTCCTTCCAACGCGCCCTAAAAAGTTGGCTTTTCCAGCAAGCCGGCCTGGCCTGAACAAAATAAAATAAATGATTGATTTAATTGTTAATTTTAATCTAATTTTTAAAATGTTATTGTTAATATTAATTGGGTTTGTTTTTGGATACTCTAATTTCCTTTTTAACTTTTGTAATGTGTGTGTTTTTTTAATGTTGTACGCCGCCCTGAGTCCTTTGGGAGAAGGGTGGCATATAAATCCAATAAACAAATAAACAACAACATTCCTATTGAAGAAACAACTATGCACCCCCAAAATGGTTTCAAAATACTTTAGAACCTGTATAACATGCCCATAGAATACCTTTGCTAAGGTGATTTTTAGCAAACTGATTTAGACTACAGAGTTTGTGTATATGTACACGGAAAGAGAAAAGGGGAAAAAAAGCTATGCATAAACACAGTGTGAGCTTGTTAGCTTCTTTTTTGCTTAGTTTTGTTTTCTTTTGTTTTACCCTGGAAAATTACTCTGTGTTCCATTAAAAAAAAATAGTTTTGCTTAAGTGGAGAGAATCTATCCTTTCATGCAGGATTTTGAATATTTACATTCTGGTCCCCAAGATGCTATTTTGTGGCAATGCACGCTGACCCAGAGACAGTAAACAAAAACCCAACAGTTTATGCAGTTGCTGCCTTGAAATTCTTCCTCTTTTCATTATGAAAAATTGAGTTTAAAATTGAGGCTCCATCCATTCTTGAATTTATTTAAAAGCTTTTTCCCTCCCACTCCTTGCAAATGTATTTCAATGCATTCTATTAGCTATCCATAGTATGGCTCCTCCATTCCTCCCCTTGCTCACATACATGTGATAAATGGGCTAAGGTTCATTTGGTAAAGAAGCAACTGTTCTTATCCTTTTCAGCTGTGTGGTAGGCAGGGCTGTGCAACTGGCTTGAGACCTGATGAATCTTTGATGTTACCAGAAACTGTTCTCCAAAAAGCTGGGGAGCGATCTGAACCATATAAAAGCATTTGCTTTAACGTGTCTTAGTGCACGATCACTTAAATATAAACCAGCAGTCAAAAAGGCTAATAGAATCCTTGGTTGTATAAACAGAGGCATAGAATCAAAAACACATGAAGTATTACTACTGCTTTATATATCCTTAGTAAAACCACACCTGGATCCCTGCATCCAGTTTTGGTCACCACATTACAAATAGATGTTGAGATTTTGGAAAAAGTGCAAAGAGAAAAGAGCAAATAAAATAATTAAGGGCCCATGAAGGTCCTTAATCATATGAAGAACTGTTACAGGATTTGGGTATGGCTAGTCTAGAGAGAAAAAATGATTAGGGGTGACATGATAACAGTACAGTATTTGAGAGGCTGCCACAATGAAGAGGCGGTTAACTTATTTCCCAAAGCCCCAGAAAGTAAGACAAGAAACAATGGATGGAAACGAATCAAGAAGAGAAGCAACCTAGAACTAAGGAGGAATTTTGTGATAGTTAGAACAATTAAATCAGTAGAACGACTTGCCTTCAGAAGTGGTGGGTGCTTCATCGCTGGAGGTTTTTAAGAAGAGACTGGACAGCCACTTGTCTGAAATGCTTGAGCAGGGGGTTGGACTAGAAGACCTCCAAGGCCCCTTCCAGCTCTATTCTATTCTGATTCTAATGATACTACTTCCATGCATTTTATAGTTTTTCTTTGTTTTATATTAAAAATGAGTGATGTTAAGGCTTGGATCAGGACTAAAGACAAACAGTCTTAAGGCCACTCATGGGCAAAGGATTATATTAGGAAAGTAGGTTACAAGGTCAGTGTAGAAAATGTATGTCTGAAAGATGAAAGTCAGAAAAAGTTGAGACTTGGGAAAAGTGAGTGGAACTATAACAGAATCTTTTGTGGGGTATGTCAAAAATAACATGAAGAGTAGAAAGATTTAAAGTAGATAAAAGATTGCATGGTTCTGAAAAAAGCAAGACTGAATTTGATTAGAATTACATGTAGAATTGTATGAGCATGTTACTGCTAAAATATTACAAACATTTGCTGAAATGTGAGACAGAAGAAGAAACTAGTGAAAGAATGGAGGATAAAATGGGCTCAAGATATAGGCTGTAGTACACAGATGGACCAATGGGAAGATATGCGGTTGAAGGGATTGAAATTTAAATTATGTTCTAGCCTTAAAGAGAATTTTTACAAGGTGATGTATTGTTGGTACTTCTCACCAGAGAAATTTAGAATGTATAACGGTACTTCGAATCTTTGCTGGAAATGTGAACAACATGAAGGGACATTTTATCATGCTTGGTGGACATGCAAAAAAGCCAAAGCATTTTGGATACAAACAGAGGCATTAATTCAGAAGATTTTAAAGGTTAAAGTACAACTGAAACCACAAACTTTTCCTTTGGGACTAATGAACAAGCAGCTAGTAAAATGTCATGGAACTTTGCTTTTCTATATGTCAACTGCTGTGAGACTGTAACATGTTCAAAAGTAGAAAGGCTGGCCGTTACCTACAGCAGAGGAATGGTTGTTGAAAATGATGGAGCTTGCAGAGATGTCTAAATTAACTTCTTTATGTAGAAAAAAACAATATCTACAAGCTGCCCAAAATACTTTTAGCAGTTCTGATACCGAGCAGAGGGTTGGAGTCAGTGGTGTGTTTCAATTTATTTTACGACCGGTTTGCTCATGTGCGCTCATGCACACACACACCTCTTCTGTGCATGCACAGAAGTGTACGGGTGGGTGGGCAGAGCCTCCCACTGCCGTCACTAGCGGTTCACCTGATCCAGAGCGAACTGGCAGAAACCCACCTCTGGTTGAAGTAGATGAACTCTAAGGTATGTTTCAGCTTTATGATCCTGTGATTCAGTCTATATTGCAATCATTAATATATGATTGACGTTAAAGTTGGAAAAGTGTACTTTTCAAGGGGAAATGAGCTATATTTCTCCTAAATACATTAAAAAAACATACTGCAGAGTTATCCTTTTGGAATAGTTCTAGAGATCTTACACAAAGTGTTTGAGGAAGCCCATGTACCTCAAGCTGTGGATTCCCAACATTAAGACATTAGAAAATTTCTATAGGTTGCTTCATATCTACCTTGACTTCTTCCCACCTGCCAATTACCAAATGCTACAGTCATCTAATGATGTTCTTTCATGAAGTGGCTTTTGAGTGTCAATAGGTTGCATGCAGTGACTAGATCACAGATCAGCAGATCAGAGCACTTGAACTCAATAGTGAATTTTGACAGCAATTTGTTTTATGGCTATCATCAGTAGTTTTCAGCCCATTTCAGCAGATACATATGAGTCAAACACATTATCCCCTCAAAACAGGCACAATATATTTATTTTATCTAGTAAAAATCTTTCTACAATACAAGAAATTTCATTTTGCATTGCCTTCTAAAGCCAGTTATCTCTTTCAGAAATCCCCAGATGAGGTTGCTAAGTGACAACAGTATAATTACCTAGCCAGTTATTTACAAAACACAAACACTTAAAAGCAAGGAAAGAATATTAAGGGCACATTGCACCATCTGTTTTAGGAACAAAAATCAAATCACTGGAAAAATTGCTGCGGACAAAACCCCTGATGTTATAGCTATGGGCCAATTTTCTGCACCAGGTTTATTCAAAAGATGTTTTGAATATTTCATTTAATTTCTTTAAAAGTTCATGTGTGGGTTAACTAAAAGATGAAAAAAAAGCATCAATATGTACACAGACAACCTAGGTTAACCTTAGTTTTGGATTAGCATAGCATAGTTCCTGTGTTCGCATAACCTGCTGTGCTGAAACAGATGATAGATTACTGTGAAAACCCCATTCACACACCATGATACAATGACAGCTGGATTCCCACAATGAGTTGATGTGAAAATAACCATTTTCACCCAGCCTCGTATGTTGCACAAATCAGACCGCATGGAGGCAGGCATGCCGTAGATGATGACAAAAATCAAAATGTCCACTTTCTCATCAAATGCTCCTCTGGCATCTTCTTTTATCTAATCTTGTTTGTTACCAAAAAATTGAAACTTCTGTCCCCTCCCCCTTATACATATGTAATTTATTGCTTTGTTTTTTTTAAAAAAGTTTAATATACAATTGGAAAGTAGAATAGAAACAGATAATAGAAACAAATATAAGGAAGATATGAAAAAGAAAAGAGCATAAAATAAGATATATATTGTATATAAGATAACACAATTTTTAAGCAGGAAATTAAAGCTTGACTATACAGAAAAGCACTGGCTGGTCTATTTAAGAGCTTTAAGCAAGCGCTTAAATAGAAAGTAAATAAAATTTATTAATCCAAAATTTAAATTTAGGAGTAATAAAAACTCTCCTTAAAAGTATAACTTCTTTAGCTTCAATCCATTCATGATAAATCTGGAATTCTTCATATGTTGTTGCACTCCAAATTTTAGCTGAACATTATATTATGCAGCTGAACATTACATTAATATATTTGAACCTAATTTCTTGTCCCAGTACTAATTAATTGGCTCATTATTATTAAACCACAACAGGGCAGCTACAAGGCAGGTCCAAAGTATCAAGTCTTGGTATTCCTTCCACTATTTTATATTCCAATATACTGAAATTGACATCTTATAAAACATCAGCTGGCATGTCTATTACTCATATACTAACACAACAACATTATTTTGTTGAATTAAAGGCACCATAGTATCGAAAGACCTTCATTTGTTTCTGTTTTTTAAAAGTCCATTTATGTTAACAGATGTTATTCCAATTCCTCATGCTATTATTGTTACAGAGTACCAGTATGCATTGTCATAATAGTTCTCATTTTATCACAACTTGGGTTTAGAATCCTCCAAATCTTTTTTCAACAACAACATAGAAATTTCGAATGCTACAAAACTTCAGGTCCATATTATATGATTGTATACATTGCTGTTCAGCAATTATTGATTGTTGAAATTTCTGTTAGGGCCCTAATATTGTATTTTTAAAAATCCTATAAAAATAAGCAGATCTATTGTATTAATACTTTTTTGTGCAAATCATTTCAAAAAAAAGTTTTACCTGTGGTTGTCTAACTAAGTTTAAAACCCAAGAAAAATTCTTCATAAAGCTATTACCAATCTTAAAAGAAACCCTTGTATATCAAACATTTAGTGATATTTATTTTAACATTCTTCCCCAGAGACTTAGAAACATTTGAGAACATCTCTTAATATCAATATTTAACTGAGATAAACTATTAAAAGTGTTTATCGCTACATGCATGGAGATCTTTCTAGAAATAATTATTGCAAGATATTTAAAGAAATTCAAACAATATGTTGGAACCCAAATGTATAGATTTCCAATGACATGTAAATCCTATAAGAAACAAATTAGATTTATACCCATATATTGAATAACCCTAAAGCTTTCCTAATTTGGTAGAGGACACTGATAATCATCAATAAAACATAAACCAGTATCAGCATACTAACAGGTTGGGTACAACACCAGTTACTATAATATATAAAAACATACTTTGATTATCAGATCAAATCAATCAAAGGATCCAAAAACAAATTAAATATAAGAGGGAAGTAATGACTATATTTGATACATTCTATGAAACAACTTGATGGGTAAAAAATTAATTCCATTTATAATAATCCTGGCTGATGAATTCAATTTTATTAAGACTTTTCATCATGTATTTAATATAGCCTCTATTCACCATTGCTTGAGTGCATTGTGATCGACTGTTTTGTGCTTTCCAACTTGCAATTTATCTTGAACAATAATAGTATGTATTATTAAAGAAAGAAAAGAGATATCAATAAAATAAGAACATTGCAAGTTTCATAGCGCTTGTTGATAGATATTATAGATACATAAACACTGCTTGGCTTTATAAATGGTATTAAATTTGGTTTTCCAACAGGTCTTGGGGATTAACTAGTCATCAAACTTGCTCCTTATAGTTGGTTTTTTATCTATATGGAGTTCTTGAATTATTCCTCAGCAGGAAAATATAATTTAATGTGTGTTGCATGTATATTTTTAACCTTGTTTACAGAATGGGATAGGTAAGCCACTCAGGGCTGACATGATTGGAAGAGTATATAAGCTCAATAAATGAACAAATTCCTTCGGGTAATATAAAATAATCACTGAATTTCTGACATACATTATAAAGTGATACATTGCAAAGAGAAGGAGGAAGGGGAACCCTGCAATTCCTATACACGGCAATACAATGAAACCAGTGAAGAGTGCATGAAAATGCATTGATATGAAGCGATGTGTTTAATAAGGATACTTTATTCAAAGCACACAATTTTCTGAAAGTATGACATGCATAATTTGTGAATGATAACCCTCTGGGTTTCCTTAGCTGGAAGATTTGTAGACTTTAGATGTGTAGGAAATCAAAAAATACACACAACTCGGATTTTATCCTGGTAGAGAAAGCTGTCACTTGTTTTAGTTGCGTAGAATATTTTGATTTATTTTTCATTTTTTCTTCAGGCATGAATTCTGCATTTGGAGGCTGTCTTTTTTCTCGAGAAGCGAAGCCATGTTTTTGGATAAACAAATGAGGAAAGATCATCGGAGACACTTGTTTGAAGTGATAAAATAATTATGCTACTTTCCTATTATGGTTTCTTGCAAGCCTGTAGATGACTTCAGAAACATCTGCCCATTTAAGGGACACCCCACAGATAGGCTTCCATCTGCTCACATTGGTTTCTTTCTCAGCTGCCAAGCAAACTTCCAAAAAACGTTCCATCAATGTTGCTGTGCAGAAAGACGCTGCAGTGTATATCATGATTGTCATGTGGTGGCATGCACTTTATTCCAGGAGAACATGCCAAAATAGTGTTTGTTCCGTTTCTCAGCTATTAGACCTTAAGTTATTCCATCTATTTCTCTCATCTGTTTATGAAGTCACTTTTCTGTACAATCATTCATATCCATATTGTGCCTTTTTCTCTTCTTGCAAAAGCGAAAAGAAAAGAAAGGAAAACAATGGCTCTGTTTACATTGGAATTAGAAAGGTATCTTTTACTTCCTGAAAATGTTGCTTCTCTGAAACTCAGGAACCCAAATTCCAAATGCGATCTCTCTACTGTTTAAGATTTTTTTCATCTGAAATCTGCCAATGTATGTATACAGCTAAGCAATAGCAGTAGCAATAGCACGTATATACCATTTCATAGTGCTTTTACAGCCCTCTCTAAGTGGTTTACAGAGTCAGCAGGTTGCCCCCAACAATCTGGGTCCTAAGGATATGTGTTTAATACTGGAATGATGGTTTTTACAAATTATTGCCGAAATAACATGAGGCTGAAAGAAAAGTCAACATGCAGCCCTGAATTTTAGGTTATTTCCTTCCTGCTTTCTGTCCCCTTGATAAACTGATGGACCGTTTAGGACCAAAGCAGAGAATTCTAATCTCTCACTAGTAAGTGCTACTGATGCCATATGTGTCATATCTGTGATTTTAGATTAAACAGATGCAACACCACTGAGCTCATCAGTATAAACAGAAGGAGGTGAGGACAGAGGTGAGCAAATAACTCACAGATAGTGCGTGTTCTCACCATATTTTTCTGCACATAATGTGATCCTTAGCAGCTACCATGTTTCTCCAAAAATAAGACAGGGTCTTATATTCTTTTGACCCCCAAAATATGCACTTGGCCTTATTTTTGGGAAGGTCTTATTATTTTTGAGGTGCAGGAGACGGCAAGCGTGGTCACCTCATGGCTGCTGCTGTGTTGCAATATTTTCGGGGAGGTCTTATTTTCGGGGAGGGCTTATTTTAACGTGTGTGCTCAAAAGCCCGATTGGGCTTATTATCAGGGGAGGTCTTATTTTCAGGGAAACAGGGTAGCTCTGTACTTCTGCCTGACACATGACCAGATTCAGTCAATGAAAGGAAAAATAGACGATAATACAGGTAGTCCTTGGTTTACGACAGCTTGTTTAGTGACCATTCAAATTGACAGCAGCACTGAAAATAGGTGAGTGATGACCATTTTTCAAACTTGCGGCCTTTACAGCATCCCCGTGATCATGTGGTCAACATTGAGATGCTTGGCAACTGGTTCATATTTATGACTTTTGCTATGTCCCAGGGTCATGTGATCTCCTTTTGCAGCCTTCTGACGTACAAAGCCAATGGGGAAGCCAGATTCACTTAACAACAAGGTTACTGACATAACCAACTGCACCGATTCATTTAACAACTGTGACAAGAAAAGTCGTAAAATGGGGCCAAACTCACTTAACCAATGTCTCATTTAAACAATATAAATTTTGGGCTCAGTTGTGGTCATAAGTCAAGGACTACCTGTAGATATTTTCCCCTCATGTAGAGAAAAGGAGGGTCCTTCAAACAAGAGATCCTCATGTTCGCTGGGAATTTTACTTGGATAATTTGTGAATTATCCCATTCTGAATGCATCCCAAACCAGATGCCAAGGATATTGACAGGCGAGGAATTAAATGCAGTAGAAATGCAACTGTTCAATTAAATGGGGGATTTACAGAAAGCCCTTTTTCACACAGTGCAGTAGTCTTCTCATGCAAGAACTCATGTTCATGCTTTTTCTGTGATGGCTAGCTCTGACTTGAGGCCCATGCAACGGTGAAATCTTCCTGGTTTGGCCTGGTTCAGCCTAACTGGTAGGAACGATTGTCCTTGGTTCTGCGAACCGGTAGTAAAAAAAATCTTCCAAGGATTGCATGGCTTAGCTGTGAGCCGCACAATCATCGGAAACTTTCTCCCCCAGCTTTTTAAAACATTTTTTTCCTGCTGGTTCAGGTGAATAGGCAGGAAAAAAAAATGCTTTAAAAAATGAAAAAAGGTGGCCATGCCCACCCAGTCACATGACCACCCACCCACCCACCAAGCCACGCCCACAGAACTGGTGGGGGAAAAATGATTTCACCACTGGGTCCATGGGCTAAGACACAGAGGTTGGGGAGAGTAGAGGAAAAATAACTTATGGCACAAACAAACAAATATGCTCTTTTTGCATAAGCACCTACTTGGGATCCTCCCATTGTCTTTGATGGAGGCATTGGGATTAGCTGCATTTGATAACAAGCCAGATACTAAATCTCTTCTGAAACAAGGATTTAATTAATATCTGGGTCAGCTCTAGCTGTTGCACAAAATAATAAAAGCAACAGAAAAATGTTTCCATAATTAGAAGGGCAAAGATATATGTGCACTCAGAGATGAAAGATAACCCATTCTAACAGAAGAAAATTACTATATAATGCATCTATGTAATTTAACAGAAAGGCTCTTGAAATATTCCTTTTTGGAGATGGTATTCTCTGCTGGCACCCTCGTGCTTCTTTTTTTTAAAAGTTACCTTTTGTTGCTTTTTAATTAATAACAAAAAAGAGCAAAACACAGAAATAGTAATGATGGAGACACATACATTGTCAAAGAGAAGATAACACATCAAAACTGTTTTTTTTAAAGTGAAAAAAATACAACAAAGAAAGAACACAGTGTGATATGTCATTATAACAGTAAACAGTTACAGTTCTATAGATACTTATCTATACTTAGACTTATCTACAGATATTATTCAAGTACGTATATGTTTTCTAATTTATTTGTATTACATTTTCTATATAAACGGCCTCCATATTTCATTATACTTGTTTATACAAAGTCTATGTCTACAGGAAAACTGCTCATAATTGGCAAGTACAATCAGGTCTTCAATCCATGCATTTATCTTTCCAGTGCTGCAATATCAATCTTCTGGCCATAGAAAGAGAATGGAGAATCCATTAATGTTGTCTGGTTGTCAAATTCAGATATAGGTATAAACATTAATATAGGTATATAGTTCAAAAGAATGCTATCCCCTGAAAATCTTAGGTTTTATCTCACAATCATATTTACTTACACAAACCACTGCTTGTTCCTAAAACTTGATAAATGTTATAGGATAGGGGTGCTTAGATCTGGCCCATGGGGCCACCCTGAAAACAGCAAAGGACCGCTCCGCAGTGCCTCTGCCAGTGAAAATGAAGCTTGGGAAGGCCACAGGTGCCCCTGACATGAATGACCTCGAGCTGGCCACGCCTATCCTGGCCACTCCCTCCTGGCCCCCCGAGGTCAAACACAGTCCTGAGGTGTCCCTCAATGCAATCGAGTTTCTCACCCCCTATAGAAATATAGGTAGTCCTCAACTTATAACCAAAACTGAACCCAACATGTCTGTTCTTAAGTGAGACATTTGTTAAATGAGTTTTGCCCCATTCTACGACCTTTCTTGCATCTTCGGACAGCGATGGCACTTTGAATTTGAAACAGAGATGAGCACTGTCCCCTGGAGTCAGAAACGACTAGCACATATGTGCAGGGGGAACCTATACCTTTACTATAATGAATGTCTGTTGTGGGCCAGCAGGAGCTGTTGGAGCTGCAACCAGACTCCGACAGTGAGGGGCCTTATGAGTCAGCTCTGGAAGATGTGGAGGACCCTGGACAGGGTTCCGACTCTGAGCAGGGATCAGAGAGGCTGGTTGGCCACTAGGAGGTGCCTGAGGCATGGAGCAGTGGTGAAAGCCAAAAGCACTGTGCTCCTGAAGTCATGCCTTGGAGCAGTGGGGAGGAGACAAGGGAGTGTGCTCCTGATGTCATGCATTGGAGCAGTGGGGAGGAGACAAGGGAGGTGGTTCTGGATGCCCAGCAATGAAGGGCTAATAGACATACAGAAAAGCTACGCAGTTACAGGTGATAATTGAACTCAGGTGGTCCTAATTAGGCTCCTCTCAAAACTGTATTTAAGGAGGGACTTTCCACAAGCTGTTTGCAGGAATCAACATATTTACCAGAGCTGGAGAAGCTATCCGGTCTTTTCCTCTTGGCAGGCTGGATTGCTGCCAAGGTCTAGTCTGTGCTGAATTGCTGCCAAGGTCTCGTCTGTGCTGGATTGCTGCCAAGGTCTAGTCTCTGTGTTAATAAATCATCGTGCAGTATCTTTGTCTCGGCGTGTTTGATGTATGAAGACGGGGGAAGGGGTTCAGAACAAATGTCTATTAACATTCATTGATACTGGGTTAAGTCCATCTTCAGCATCCAGAAAAAAATAATTTTCATCTGCACCCCACTTTTTTAGTGGGACAAAAAATGATTTTCATCTGCACCCCACTTTTTTAGTGGGACAATCTGGTGCTTAATTACTCAGTCTTCTTTCAGATTATGTTCAGTAACAAATCTACAAGAAGGGAACCTGAAGAATTCAAACCTGCACCCATACCATAAATTCAGTTTTAAAACAAAACCAAAAAGGAAACAACACTATGTTTGTGTGTGATTTGGATATGTTTACATTATGGTCTTAAAATGCAGCATATTCCAAACACAAGTTACAAACTGGCATGCCTGCAAGTCTAGACAGATTTAGCTGGGATCAACAACAGTACATATTAAGAAGTTAGGGACTGAGGGAAAATATTACTTGTATGCTTCAAAGCCTTGGTGTCAACTGACAAAGCATCCCTGGCCTGCTCTCCATTAAAGAATGTGATTTATGACACACCCTGGGATGGGGGTGTGGAAACAGGGTCAGAATTGGGCCTTAAATTTTGTGGGGTCAGAGCCGGCTTCACTTGGGTACATGCAGACATGCTGCTCGTAATAAATAACTGGATTTCTTTTGAAGCTTGACTCAAGGCTCATGATTTAATTATTGTGTTCTTATTTCAGATTCAAAATAAGGACAAGGTTGTTACAAAGCAGGGTTCTGGGAAATGGAATTCAACTCCCAGAATTCCCGAGACAGGCATGCTGGCTTTAACTCCTAGGATTCCTTAGCCAGCATGGCTGTCTCAGGAATTCTGGGAGTTGAAGTCCTCAAGTCATAAAAGGGCCATCATTCCCCCACCTTTGTTATAAAGAAGAAAATAAATAAGTAAGTAGTCCTTGCTAAGGCAGATCCTAATTGCAGTTGAAAACAGTATATTGTATCCATTTCTCAAGCTCCTCCTCTTCCTTCATAGGCAGATTCAAGTGAGTTAGGTTCTATGGCTTTTTCAGACAGCAATACAATAGCCTATGGTAGTCTTTTGTTATGTGATTGACAGATCAATTGATTTCAATTTTAGGCAATATCTTCCATCAAAAATGTATCTGACTCTTTGGGATTGATTCTGTCAAGGGTTTTTCCCAAAAACTTTTGATAGTTTGGTGACAGTGCTGGGGTCTATTAATATTATTTAATAGACAGATTGTTTGGTGGAAATGCCACCTTCGCTTTTTAATCCCCACCAAAATGAACCAATCTTCTGCCTCCCCCAAACAGATGGTGGCAGTCATGGTGGGAAAATAGGAATTTAATATTTTTTAAAATGAGGTCCCCAAATTCCTAACATTTATGTTACAACATCAAGGTATGTATTTACTGATTTCGTTTAATTAATGATTCCTAAAGTAGCTTACATAACCATGAGAATCCATATACAGACTCAATAGTCTCTGATGATAATGAGCCATCAAGATGGTGTCAACCACAGAGC
Source organism: Natrix helvetica (assembly GCF_964273705.1). Taxonomy (NCBI): domain Eukaryota; kingdom Metazoa; phylum Chordata; class Lepidosauria; order Squamata; family Natricidae; genus Natrix; species Natrix helvetica. The sequence goes on from NC_138552.1 coordinate 89,501,932, forward strand.
CACATTTTCTTCAGGATGACATGTCCCCAACCCGATTAGCTCTTTCAATAGTGCACCCATCCTTTTTATAACTGAGTCCATCTATCTTGCTGCTAGTTGCCTTCTGTTTGTCTCCCTTTCCATATTTCTCAGCATTATAGACTTTTAAAGAAAATGACATCTTTAGTAATGTGTCCGAAACAGAGTTGAGTTTAGTCATTTGTACGTCATGTGAAAAAACAGGATTTATTTGTTCTATTTGGTTATTTCCTTGGGTATTCATAGGGGTTATCTCTAACATCAAAGTTTAAAAGTATCAATATTCTCTATCCTGACTCTTCAAAGTCTAATCTGAGTTTCCATAGAGAGCCATGTAGCTTGCATAATTCAGATCTTTGTAAATCTAGGCACGTCATGGCATCTGAGTATCTTTACCAATGCTTTCACAGCTAATCTACCAACTGCTAGTCTGCTAGCATGGAATGGGACAAATTGACATGGCCAACTTGCCTCAGTCAACTGACCACAGGACAATTCGCCATGGCCAACTCACTGTGGGAAAACTCGCTGCTGGACAATTCAACAATTCGTTTCAAATATTTAAAGTAATTGTAACAATATTTTAATTTTGACATTCACATTTCATTTTGTCCCTCCTTTTGTGCCTTTTCTTTAATGATTCTATTCCACCATTCCTTTGATATTAGTGTGATTCTTGTCCTATGGTAAGTTGTCCCATGGAAAATGGGCTGCAGCGAGTTGGCTGCACCGAATTCTCCTAGACCAGTGGTGGCGAACCTATGGCATGTATGCCAGGGGTGGCGCTCAGAGCCCTTTCTGTGGGCACACATGTCATCGGCCCAGCCCAGCTCTATCATGTTTCTCCCACAGGGGAGAGAGGGGAGGGAAGGAGGGAGAGAGACAGAGAGAGAGAGAGAGAGAGAGAGAGAGAGAGAGAGAGAGAGAGAGAGAGAGAGAGAGAGAGAGGAAGAGAGAGGGGGGAAGGGAGGGAAAGAGAGAGAGAAAGAGAGAGGGGGGGGGAAGGGAGGGAAAGAGAGAGAGAAAGAGAGAGGAAGGAAGAGAGAGAGGGAAAAGAGAGACAGAAAGAGAGAGGGGGAGAGGGAGGGAGGAAAGAGAGAGAGAGAGAAAGAGTGGGAGGAAAGAAAAGAGAGAGGCAGGGAAAGAGGGGAAGAGAGAAATATTACAAAAATTTTTCTTTTTTATTGTTGCTAATATACGTAATATTTCAAAAGCAGAAAAAAAAATGAAGGGGCATAAAAGTGCATTTATCACATTTTTCTTAGAACAAATACCTGAACTCTGCCTCGTTTTCATTATTTTAGGTAGTAAAACCTCATTATTCAGGTTAAATTGCTGTATTGGCACTTTGTGATAAATAAGTGGGTTTTGGGTTGCAGTTTGGGCACTCGGTCTCTAAAAGGTTCCCCATTACTGTCCTAGACCCTCTCCAGCATATTTCTCAACTGCTGTTTCATTTATTGCTGCTGGTTAATCCTAAAAAACAGAAGCTACCCACCATTTCGATATCTTCATTAACTGCAGTCTCTGAGTAGCAAGGTATCTGGCAATGATTTTTTTTCCTTCACATGCAGAACTGCCAAGAATGTCTATTAATTTGCTAGTAGACTAATGCATATTAATCCTGAACTGTATACACACGAGTATCATTTCTCTGGAAAGCCTACTAGGGAAGTAATTTCATTGCATCTCAGGCATATAGGCGGTCTCTTGCCTTGGATTTTGTTGAGAGAAATTGTTCCAGTTTGCTGCAGGAAAAGATGCTGCGCACACTGCTGAGCAGTGAAACTGCCAACCAAACAAGCATAAGGAAAAAATTGAGATAAACTGTAGTACAATATTTAGTACAGCATACATGTGTCAGAAGAAACAATTCTTCTTATTACTGTTTTATTATTTTATTGACAAACACACATACACACACAATCTCTCTCTCTCTCTCTCTCTCTCTCTCTCTCTCTCTCTCTCTGTCTCTGTCTCTCTCTCTCATACACACACACAGACACACACAAATATTTATTCATTTATTTTGATGTTGTAAGCAGCCCTGGATCGAAAGACACACCTATTAAGGGAATTAGCAGAATATATAAGGGTATTTATGTTTAACATTAAAAGGTAAAGAAAATGTATAAAGAAAATGACCTGATATGACAGAAGGCCTACCTCTCTGAGTTTTTGGTGCTTGACATGGAGATAAAGGATGCGAGGAAGTACTTCTCCAGTAGGAGGCAGACTTAATGAACTTTCTATTGCTATCCTGTGTGACCCTAGAGGTCAACACAACAAAAGATAAAAGCAATCAATGCTCAGATCGATTTATGGGGGATGTATAATTCTTTTTCTTAAATAAGAACAAAAATGGTTTCCCCTGCTCAATAGAACCTTTGCTAACATCTTTTAAAGGGAAGTCTAATGGATGAGGTGGCTCAGTGGCTAAGACGCTAAGCTTGTCGATCAGAAAGGTCAGCAGTTCAGCGGTTCAAATACCTAGCACTGTGTAATGGAATAAACTCCCATTACTTGTCCCAGCTTCTGCCAACCTAGAAGTTCGAAAGCATGTAAAAAGGCAAGTAGAAAAATAGAACCACCTTTGGTGGGAAGGTAACAGCATTCCATGTGCCTTCGACATTTAGTCATGCCGGCCACATGATCACAGAGACGTCTTTGGACAGCACTGGCACTTCAACTTTGTAACCGAGATGAGCACTGCCCCATAGAGTCGGGAACGAATAGCACATATGTGTGAGGGGAACCTTTACCTTTACCTTTACCTAATGGTTTGGGATATTTTGTAATCAAAGGCATCAGTGGTGGAATGCTGCCGGTTTAACAAACAGTTTGGTGAGTGTGCGCTTTGCACAGGCACGCACCTAAAGCACTTACGCACAGTGATAAAAATGGAGCATTTAGAAGCTCAGCTGCTTACCTTCCAAGTCAGCAACGGTAAGTAGAACAGCGAGGGGGGGGGAAATCAGCTGTGCCACGTGATTGAGATGAGCTAGAAAGCAGGAAATAAAGGACAGGGTAGGACAGGGGCGGGTGGGCTGGGCCAGCTGATCACCGGCGCTACTGGTTCACGCAAACTAGTCCGAACCGGCTGAATACCACCTCTGAAAGGCATCCCTTAATAGAAAGATATGCTATTAGATATACTGTTCAGCAAAGTGGAATTGCTGGCTCAGACATCAGATGCTGAAGGGGGTGGGGAAACATGGTCAGGTGACAGTGGCACGAATTATGTGCATCAGAGAAATTGCCCTGTTCTGCAAATATATGGAAATCCCATCCTAATTTCTGAAACCAAACACAATTAGCAGATTGATATAGAATGGAGGAAGGATACAACACCTCTTCCAGACTGCACGCCAAGATATGCCCCTGTGGAGGTCACCATATTATGCTACTAGATACATTATCTAGTACTTTAGAGACGCTTATAGTGCTTTTGCCAAGTACAGTAGTTGGGAATTGAGGAATTGAGGAGGAGGAAGGGAAGGAGGAGGAGGAAGAAGCTTTAATTCAAGTTATTCTGCCAATTCACTCATTTGGCACAAGTTTTAATCTAACCAGATGTATTGTTGCCAGTGATGCAGGTTATTGTGGAATATGAATACAGATTTATAAGTCTAGCTAGGGTTTATTTGCTAGGAGAATTTTGAATAAAGACATTCATTGAAGATTTGAAGAAAAGCCAAATCAATCTCTAATTTCTTGGATGAAATGTGAAATGGATTGATGTGAAATGGCTTTTTTGTCTCCTTTCAGGCTGTTGTTGGTAGGTTTCCATTTAACATACCAAAATTTTATACAAGGCAAGTTCATTTCTTTCAAAGTTAGCTTAGCTTCTTTCAATGAAAGACAACCATAAACTTTATAGAGTATATCAAACACAAAGAAAGGGGAGAACAAGAATTAATCAAAACATACTGTTCTGGTCAAATGTCCGAGATTATCACAAACCAGAACTAAAGAGTTTATAGTACTGATCTAATTTTCTCTCTCTCCTGGTTTATCTCTCATCTGATTTGGACTTTATTCCATTGAGACTGCTGCTGTGAAAAGATATGAAAGTAGAGTCACCATTAAGAGGTGTCTATAAAAGTAAGTCTTGCCAAATAAACAAGTTTTAAATTAACCACATGTATTGCTGTGTGGGAAGCCTCCCCTCCTAGAGAATGAAATGTTTTGGGGGTTATTAAAAGAGGGAGAATATTATATTTTCCCAAAGGAGAAATTGATAAAAATCTCAACAAAGGGAAAAAAGCAACCTCAGTCTTCCTGCCATAGCGTAAAGCAGGAGTCTCAAGTCTTTAGAGACAGATATTTTGCACCTATTAAGAAAGATTGGGCTGATCTATTCATAAACAAAACATATTCAGACACAGCTCCCACTGAAGGATGGACCTGATAGGATTAAGAATTTATATTCCCCCACCTAAATTCTAAGGACAGGATATGACCTTTAGGACATAATAGGATTTACCCACCACATTAGAATAGCAAAACACACAAGGCTCACTACATTGCACAACCCCCTGGAGCATCTCAACCACCAACCCAATAAAAACCCACCTACTCACTCAGCCATTTTGTCAGCCAACCCAGAAACATGCTGCTGTTACTTAAATTTCTGAAAAACCAAATAAGCAGAGACTTCCTTTCCTTGTAGCCATCCTCCATTTTATTTCCAGTGGGTTTTTTTTACTCCCGGATTGGAACCGGACTGGATTTTTCTTCCAACAGTTGGCAAGGATACAGGTTATTGTGGAATATGAATACAGATTTACAGGACCGGCTAGGGTTTATTTACTAGGAGAATTGAACAACCCTTCTAAATCCTTCTTATTTCAGAGAAATTTTTGTAATACTTACTTAAACTATGCAGGTTTACTCTAAAAAAAATCCATGCATATTTCACTAAAAGGGGGAGGGAGGTCTTAAACATTATTTAAAATGTAAAAATGTTGTAACCATGTATACCTTAACAGCAGAGCCAAGAACATATATTAATCTATTAAATTAATTAATCTATTAAACAGATAGCAGTCACATCTTTTACTTTTATTCTATAAAAAGGGGTTTCTGCCAAATCCCACTCCATGTGCAATCCCCTGCACCATACCAGTCTCCTGGAGTAGATTTAAAAACATTTACCAAGTTGTAGAAGGAACAGCAATGCAGGAGAGCCGCACGCATTACATTTCCCAAATTTAGCCTATGCTGTTAAGTTTAAAATATTCACATTTTAGTTAAATTAGCCCATCCAATGTATGCTTTTTAAATAAAAATCTCATCTACACTACAGCTTATATTTAACAGAAATATTAAATATCAAATAGCATAAATCAATATATTTTCAAAGATCTTACTTAACGTCAATGTCTCAATTGTAAAATGAGCCACTTTGATGTATTGTTTTTAAGGCATCAATATAAAAACTGTGAGTTCTAATCTGCCTTAGATATGAAGCCAGCTGGGTGACATGGGCCAGTCTTATTTATTTATTTTATTTATTATTCATATTTATAGACCGCCCCCTCTCCCGAAAGGGACTCGGGGCGGTGTACAGTCACTAAAATACGTTATAAAATACATACAAAACAGTTAAATAATTAAATACGTAGGTGGAGGAGGTTGCAAGACTGTACATAGAATAATAAATATTAAATATAATATATAGTGTATTAAAAACTTTTTAAAACCCCAAACCCAATTAAAATGAATAAATCCCCGGGAGGTAGAACTAAGAAAGTGCCAGGCCAGCTGATTGAAATAGGTGAGTCTTTAACTTTTGCCGGAAGGAACGGAGGTCGGTGGTAGTTCGAATGTCAGGGGGGAGGTCATTCCAGAGGGTTGGGCCCATCACAGAGAAGGATCTACTCCTAGGTGTCGCCCGCTGGCATTGACTAGCAGACGGCACCAGGAGGAGCCCCTCTCTGTGTGAGCGGATAGGTCGCAGGGACGTGTGTGGTAGGATGCGATCCTGCAGGTAACTAGGTCCACTGCCATGGAGCGCTTTAAAGATGGTGATCAATACCTTGAAACGCACCCGAAAGGCCACAGGTAGCCAGTGCAGCTCGCGCAGGAGAGGTGTTACGTGGGAGTAACGTGTACTTCCCATAATAACCCGCGCGGCTGCGTTCTGAACTAGCTGCAGTCTCCGGACGCGTCCCAAGGGAAGCCCCATGTAGAGAGCATTGCAGTAGTCCAGGCGAGACGTCACCAGCGCATGAGTGACCGTGCGCAGGGCACTCCGGTCCAGTAGGGGGCGCAATTGGCGCACCAGGCGAACCTGGTGGAACGCCCCCCTTGCCACGGCTGCCACATGGTCCTCCATTGACAGCCGGGCATCAAGGAGGACGCCCAAATTGCGCGCCCGCTCCACAGGGGACAATTGTTCGCCCCCTATGGCCAGCGATGGAGTCAGCTGGCTGAACCGAGGCGCCGGTAACCACAGCCACTCGGTCTTGGAGGGGTTGAGTTTAAGTCTGTTGTCCCCCATCCAGACCCCGACGGCTTCCAAACACCGGGACATCACTTCGACAGCCTCGTTGGGGTGGTTTGGGGTTGAAATATACAGCTGAGTATCATCAGCGTAAAGATGGTACTCAACCCCAAAACCACGGATGATCTCACCCAGCGGCTTCACATATGCGTTGAACAGGAGAGGCGAGAGTCCCTGTGGCACCCCACAAGTGAGTGGCCTCAGGGACGATCTCTGCCCCCCTGTCAACACACATTGCTTCCGGTCGGAGAGGTAGGAGCCGAACCACCGCAAAACGGTGCCTCCGACTCCCATCCCCTCCAACCGGCGCAATAGGATACCATGGTCGATGGTATCAAAAGCCGCCGAGAGGTCTAATAGGACCAGGATAGAGGAGCAACCCCTATCTCTGGCCCTCCAGAGATCATCGACCAACGCGACCAAGGCTGTCTCAGTGCTGTGCCCGGGTCGGAAGCCGGACTGGCGTGGGTCTAGATAGTCGGATTCGTCTAGGTGTCGCGGGAGCTGCTGCGCCACCACATTCTCGACAACCTTCGCCAGAAAGGGGAGGTTGGAGACTGGACGATAGTTAGCTAGCTCCATTGGGTCGAGCGCAGGCCTCTTGAGCAAGGGTCTCACCACCGCCTCTTTCAAGGCGGTTGGTAAGTATCCCTCACTCAGTGAGGCGCTCACCAGGCCCAGGAGCCAGCCTCGTGTCACCTCCCAGGCTGCCAGTACCAGCCAGGAGGGGCACGGGTCCGTTAAACAAGTGGTGGGTCGCAGCCGTCCACGCAGCCTGTCCAAATCCTCGGGGGCAACAGAGTCAAACTCCTCCCAGAATGGTCCCTCAAGACTCGCTGTTGGCGGCTCGTCTGGTCCACTGACGGAGGTCCACCCACTCCGGATCTGATCGATTTTGTCCTGAAGATATTCCCCAAACTCCTCTGCTCTACCCTGTAAGGGTGTCTCCCGCGCCCCCTGCGATAAGAGGGAGCGAGTCACCCTAAACAGGGCGGCAGGGCGGTTATCCGCGGACGCAATAAGAGCAGCACAATGTCTACGTTTGGCCGCTCTTATTGCCACAAGGTAAGTCCGCAAATAGGCTCTTACCTGTGTTCGGTCAGATTCGGAGCGCGAGGATCTCCACCTGCTCTCTAGACGTCTCCTGTGGCGCTTCATCACCCTGAGCTCCTCAGTGAACCAAGGAGCCCGGGTGGGTCGATGCCGCAGGAGAGGTCGCAACGGCGCAACCCGGTCCAAGGCCCCAGTCGTCGCCCTATTCCAGGCAGTCACTAGGTCCTCGGAACGGGAGCGGGACAAGGCTACAGGTATTGGCCCAAGCTCCGTCAGGAATCTATCAGATTCCATCAGGTGCCTGGGGCGGTACCAGTTTATAGAGTCTGGTTCCGCCTCCTCGCGGTGGGGGATAGCGCCAGGGAAGTCCAGCCGGAGGGATAAGTGGTCTGACCATGACAGGGGCGTGATAACTAAATCCCCTATTCCCAGATCACTCGTCCACTGTTCAGATACAAAAATGAGGTCCAGTGTGTGGCCCCCTTCGTGAGTGGGGCCCTGCACTAATTGGGTCAGGTCCATGGCCGTCATGGAAGCCATGAACTCCCGAGCCACCTCGGAAGCCGCTCCCGTTGACGGCAAGTTGAAGTCCCCCATGACCAGAAGTCTGGGAGTCTCAACTGCCGTCGCTGAGATTAGCTCGAGGAGCTCGGGCAGGGCTGCTGATGCATAGCGAGGAGCCAAGTATACAATCAGCAAGCCCCACTGCCTCCCTGGGCCCCAACTCACACCAAGGGACTCACACCCGGGTATCTGAGGAACAGTGAACTCCCTCGGCTCTAAACATTCCCGCATAACCACCGCCACCCCACCACCCTTACCCAGGGCCCGAGTCACTCTCTCCCAGCCCTAAGAGGAAAGCAATAATAAACCACTTCTGAAATCTTGTCAAGAAAACTACAGGAACTAATCCAGGCAGTTGACTGACTCACAGGTAAGGAAAAAGGTAGATTCATATTGCCATCTTATCTTCATTGGGAAATATAATATAAACCAATTCTGCATCATAGTATTATAAGTTCTGAAAACAATATGACATGTCTTTTCATTATACCATCATCATTCTAGCTATTATCTATCCATTGCAGGATTAAGGCCCCTTCCACCTGTTTCCAGCCAATATGACCTTGAGCTTTCTTTTGCCAATGGGGCCTGCAATACTTGCTGATGTCATCACTCCATGTAGCTTTAGCTTTTTTTTTTCTAGACACTTATCAAGTGGGATGATTCTATGACTGCCTTAGTCCACCTTCCATCAGTTCTTCTTGCTATGTGACCAGCCCATTTCCATCTCAATTATTTTCCTCTTTTGATGGCATCATATGTTTTCATTTGTTCTCTAATCCACATGCAGGTCTTTCTCCCTTGTCTTGTGATGCCGAGCATGTATCTTTCCATGGTTTTTTGACCAACTGGCAACTTTTGTATTGATTATGAGATTAGTGCTCATGTTTATTAAAAATTTAAGAAGAAAGATAAAGAGAACTGATATATAGAATGAAGATATGAGAAAAAAGGAGTACCTCCCCCCCGATATCAGAACCACCACCGACTTCCACTCCTTCCGACAAAAACTGAAGACTCACCTGTTCCGTTTAGCCGACCTGGCCCATTCATAGCTTATTCTACCTCCTGGCAGATATTTTAATTGGGTATTTTTAGGGTTATTTAAATAGTGTTTTAACTGCTTTGCTTTTTGTACAGTTTTTTATTGCCTCCTCTTTATGTTTGTATTTATGCTTGTATTTTCTATCTATTGATGTGTTTTATCTGACTGTACACCGCCCTGAGTCCCTTTGGGGAGAGGGGGCGGTATAAAAGTCTAAATAAAAGTAAAGTAAAGTAAAGTAAATAAGAAAAGAACAAAGCCAACAGTGCAAAAGAAAGGGAAGGAAGGAAGGAAGGAAGGAAGGAAGGAAGGAAGGAAGGAAGGAAGGAAGAAGAAAGAAAATATAATTTTATTTTATAGCAGTTATAAACATAAAGTAACCTTTTACTCTATGGTTACAGAGTATTTACATTTTTTCTATAATTTTTTTTTAATAATCAAAAACATATATCATTGTTTCATCTTTTTCTGTTTCACACAAAAAAGTTGATAAGGGTTTTCCACTCAGCATTAAATTTAGACAATGTCCTGTCTCTCATTAAAGATGTCAATTTGACCATCTCAGAAAATTAATCATTTTCACCATCCTTTCCTCTATAAAGAGGTAAAGAAAACAATATGACAGGTCTGGAAAAAAATGGCTTAATTCATGTAGAGCTGCTTTAAAGCAGTAGATAGACTTTCTTAAAATTAGCAATAATTATTTCCATCATATTAGGCCTGTGTAATTTGATTCCATTTGTTATGAATCAGACATGATTTAGTTTGAGGCTGTAATTCAAGAAACATCTCATTCAAACTTAACTGCTTCAATATTCAGTTCAAAAAATATTTATCCCTAGGCAATATAGGGAAATTTTTATAATGCCTACAGCTATTCCACTTTCCCCCCTGAATTGAATAAAAATAGCAGGCACTGTAGACCGTTTAGAATACTTTAACCTTGCCATATTTCAGTTGCATGTTTTCAAAGGGTTTATCACAATTAATATTCAAAATATCTCCCTGGATCTCTTTTAGGACGGAGAAAACACGGAGGAGGGAAATCAACTTCCAAATTATCTTGAAAAAGTCTACAAAGAAATTGGCTGAAGTAATAAAAAAGGCGTCTACTCTAAACTTATAGTACAGATTTTTAAAACTATTTTTTTAATGCAAGAACACCTCACTTAACAATTACCCTATTTTGTGAGTGTTTGAAGTTATGACAGCATTGAAAAGTAACTTTACAAGCAGTCCTTGGGTTTATGAAGGACACAACATTCCTGTGTTCATACGATTGAAATTCAGAGGTTTCACAATCAATGGGCATTTAGAGCCGTTACAGCATCTTGCAGTCCTGTGATTGCCATTTCCATGCTTCACACCTGCCTTCCAACAAGCAGAAACATTGGAGAAAATGTAAAACCACAAGTCACAAAGAAGATGTGTGTGTGGGGGGGGGTCAACATATTTTCCAAAGCAGCAGAGGGAAGGACAAGAAGTAATGGTTGGAAACTAATCAGGGAGAGAAGCAAGCACTGTTAGGAAAAGCTTGTTACGGACACCACTCCCTGTATAGAACAATAACTATCTCTGAGCTTCATGATGGGTCCAAATAAATTACCACCTGGAAAGGCCTCATTGGCCCCAACATCTACATCCAGCCCCACCTGGAAAGGCCTCATCGGCCCCAACATCTTCTATGTCCAGCCCCATCGCCCACCAGTCACAGTTGGGGTCTTTTCTACAACCTAAAGCCCCTGAAGAGAGTTCAAAGGATTTCTCTACTCAGCAGATGCTTCAGGCCCTCTTAAAGGGACAGGATGAAATGAAAAAACAGTTGCAGGACTTAAATGATCAGCTCAGAGAGACGCAGCAAAAAACTACACAGAATGAGCAGCAGATAGGTGTGCTGGAGGAGGGTGCGGTCGGGATGAGGAGCGGCCTGGAGGCAATCCAAAGGGGGAATATAGAATTTGAGAATCATATGATAAAAACGGAATGTGAAAGGATGTCTTTTTTTCTTAGGTTTCAAAATTTACCAGAAGTTGAGAACGAAGATCTTAAAGAGATTATGACCACAATGTTAGCAGAATATATTAACAGAGATAAACAACAGCTTGGGTGGGATATTGACTTGATTTATAGGATTAACTCAGCCTATGCAAGAACACATAATGTTCCAAGGGAAGTTCATGTTAAATTTCTTAGAAAAACCACAAGAGATGAGGTTCTAGGAGCTCAAAGGGGAGGACCATTAAAATATAAGGATAAATAAATAGCCATTCTTAAGCAGATCCCAAAGAAAGTAAGAGATAAGAGAAGGAAATATACCTTCTTAACAAAAAATTATATAATAATGGGATCTGATTCAGGTGGCTGTTACCAGAAGGCATCTTGATTTTTTGGGAGGGCAGTAGAATGAGAATTAATACAGTTATGGAAGCAGAGGCTTTCATGAAAAAACATACTGCTCTATTAGATGATGTGGGGGATCCTACACAAGATACAAAGCAGGGAGGGGCTGAGGCTCTGCCAGTAGACGGTGGGGAAGAGGAGACAACAAGAAGACTCAGATCACAAAAGTGAATTGAAACACTATTCCAAATGTTGTTACAATGTATTTCTTAGGAAGTGACAAAAGTAAAATGATTGAAACATACTGATGATTTGGTGTTAAACTTAAAACTGCTAATATCTATGTAAATGTTCATAGTTTTCTATTTTTCTTTTTTGTAAAAGTTGCGAGACCCGGGGGGGCTTCTCCCGCCCCGCACGATGTAGCTGTCAAAATGTTCCATAACCTTTTACCCTTTTTCCTTTGTAAAATTTTTTAAAACCAATAAAAATTTTAAGAACAAAAAAAAAAAAACAACAACAGTGAGAACAATTAACAATGAACCAGTAGAGCAGCTTGCCTTCAGAAGTTGTGGGTATTTTATCACTAGGGGTTTTAAGAAAATACTGAACAGCCACTTCTCTACACACACACACACACACACACACACACTATTTCTATTGATCTTGGGAGCTATAGCCCTGGTATTATTTATATATATATAACAATGGATACACAGCCAGCACCAATCAGCACCAATCTACCAATCATGATACAACCACACAACCAATCATTCTACTTACTAAAACAAAGCCAGCACTCCACTCCCCCCCAACCAAGATTTGTAGAAAGACGGCAGCTCCGATCACACTTTAAGCCCAAAGCCCAGCCTGAAGATGGCGAGTGAGACCTTGCTGAAACGTTGCCAAGACAATCTCAATCTTACACGGGAAAAGACCTGAATACAACAAGACCAGCATACTGGTCAGCATACTGTATATATATAATCTCTGTCTCTCCCCCCTCCCTCCCTCCCTCCCTCCCCACCTCTCTCTCTCTCACAAAAAAAAGCAGCAGCAGCAGCAGCAGCAGCAGCAGAAAGTTTGTACTAAGATGTAATGCCCCAGAGAGACGCTATCCACAAAGAAAGAAGCTGGCACAGAATAGCACCCCAGCTTTATTTTTTAAACCTGTAAAAGTTTGAGCCAGTACTTGTGTAGGTTAGCACAGCACCCACTCATTCATTGTCAAGAGACTTTAACTTGTTGAAGCATTGTGCTGATTTTGAAAGTCAGGTTTGACTCAAGGGTGTAGGTCAGCCTTGAGTTCCTATTCAGAGTGCTCAGAGCTTACTTGAACTCCCAGCTGTGTCAGCAGGACCCACACCGAAGTGTAATTTTCCATTAGCAGAAGAGAGAGCAAAGCCAAGACCTTTGTCTGCCTACATTAAAGAAGCAAGAAAGCTGAGGAAGCAAGTGGTGTTAGCCATGCCATGCCAAACAGCAATAACAGCAGACAGCTAAACGAGATACTAAACTGATTGGCTGGCTATCACCTTACTACACATATGCTTCATATTGAAAAAGGAACCAAAGCTTCAACACTAGACATTGTCTTTATCCATACCAGAATATCTTTTGTCAGTAAGTTCTTAAAAGAACTGTTGTGGTCTAATTGCTGCCTCTGTAGTTTTTGACGATAAGGGATGCAACATCAAGTTTGTTGCTGTGCATATAGATTTTTAGATGCTTTGTTAAGACAGAATGTTGTCCAGGATGTACCATCGGGGAAGTAGTCTATACTTCATATGCTCTATATTTCATACCCTAACTAAGGCAAAGCTTTTTAAGTGGGGAATGGCTGAGAGCCCGCAATATGACTGTTGTGCACTGGAACAAACTATAAACATAATTTAAGAATGTCTCCCCAGGAAATTTCAAGGCACCGGGGGATAATCTCACCACAACCACTCCAGAAGCAGTTAGATGGGTAGCTTTCTTAGAAATTGAAATGTAACATCAATCCCATTGCAATTCTATGCCTCCGTATTATGGTGATTTTACCAGTTTTCATATTAATTTAATATATTGCCTCCTATAATCTGTCTGTCTGTCTGTCTGTCTACCTACCTACCTTTGTTTTCTATGCTTTACTTAAACTAAATTTATCTATCAGTGATTGCATAATCTCTGTAAATGCCATACACTAAATAAACAAATGGGCCATCATAGAAGCAGGTGGAAATCCAATAAATCTGTAAACCAAGCACGAAAGGGACCAAGCACGTGGAAGCCACCTGAGCTGATTCACTACTTCAAAGAAGGGACTGTCTTTGAAAATCTGCTTCATTGGAGTACCTGGCACAAGCACTCTTTCATGCTTTGCACAATCCTAACCCTGCAATGTTCTAAATTGAAGGAATCATCTGAAAGGAGAAATTAATATTTTCAGATTATCATATATTGAAAGAAAATAGTGGGTTATTGTAGTATCTATGGACTTCTTCCTACAACCCCAAACTTTTGGCTGGTTTTGTTGTATTCGAGTCTTTTCCCGTGTAGGATTGTCCTACACGGGAAAAGACCTACACGGGAAAACACCCGAATACAACAAAACCAGCATATATGTATTCAGGGTGCCACACCCTAGACTCACTCATGATGTATCTTGTAGCTTAGAAAGTTATAGGTTTAGTTTGGCAAGATTCTGACCATTAGGTACAAGCATATAAAGACCTGTACTTGATTGGATCTCATTGTCTCACTTTTGGGCCCGATAATATCCTTTCTGAATGGAAGCTGTTTAATTAATACTTTATCATAAAATCCAAAGTTTATTAAGGTCAGGCACCAGGAGGATGGACTACAGTCAGGGGGTGGGGTACAGTCAACTAAAAAGCATAGAACAGCTTAAAATATGAAAAGTTAAAGGATATAATGGGTTTGGATGTGAGAGAGATCCAATCAAGTCCAATTCTTTATTTGCGTGCATAAATCTCTTGATGCACAAGTACACATATAAAAGAAGAATAATTAGTGATCTATAGTGGCATTATACACTTGTTTTATAGCTTAGTCCAAGATATTATATAGTCAAATGATAATTTAAGGTTAACAAAGGCTGCCTAAAATGAAGCAGTATTCTGGGACTTCTATTTTTTGATAAGACGTTGAAGACATTAGTCAATTGTTGAGAGATCTTACCTAAAGTCAAATACTTCTTCTGCCAATATAGAGAGTCTTTCTGTTCCATCCAATAAACAAAAACAATTCAAAGGGAGGGTAGCAGCATTAGATGGGTGTAGAGGATCATAAAGGTTAGCATGTGAATGACTATCCTACATCTGCCAAATTACAGAACACTCTATTATGACAAAGTAGTTACTTATTAAATGTAGTTGATGACAACGTCATCATCTGATGAGTGTTAAGTGCTGCTGCATAAAACCTGGCAACTTTTGATATTATAGCAGGCTTGGTTTCTGAAAGCAATAGGATTATGTAGAATTATTCCTGAGTGTTTATACAATAACAACTGCCTTCCATTGGGGACCTGTATATTGCATGAATCAAAAAGGGGGCTGAGAAAATACTTACAGACCCCTCAAATCCTGGACATAAGTTGTTTCAACTTTTACTCTCAAAATGATGTTATAGAACATTGCACACAAGAACAACTAGAGACAAGTACAGTTTTTCCCACATGCCATCACTCTCAATGGTGAGTTTCCAATTTTTTTTACTACCGATTCGCTTGTCTGCATACTCTCACACACGTGCACTCTTCTGGGCAGGTGGGTGGAGCCTCCCACCGCCATTACTACTGGTTTGCCCAATTCGGGCTGAACCGGAGCAACCCACATCTGATCACTTTGCTAAACAACTAATTTCCACAATGTTGAACTATTACTAAGGCTGTACTACTATTATTTTTCTCATCCTTCCTATTATGTATCTCCTTCTATTTATTACTATAACCTTGTTTCTTGTATCTTTACAATTTATATCATTTTATTTAGTTTCCTAGTATGATTTTGATTGCTTATTTAGTATTCTATGACTATCACTATGTGTTCTATCTTATGATTCATGATGAATGTATTTTTATGTACACTGAGAGCTGATGCACCGAAGACAAATTCCTTGTGTGTCCAATTATACTTGGCCAATAAAGAATTATTCTACTCTACTCTACTCTACTCTACTCTACTCTACTCTACTCTACTCTACTCTACTCTACTCTACTCTATTCTAATGGTGAGATGAGTCTGGTATAAATATTTCTACATTACAACATTGAGGAAACACATGGTCTGTTGTCTGTATGTGTCCAGGGTCACAGGGCATTGTCTCTCCAGGTAAGGAATCTTCTTGGCCATCAAGGCCAGCTGACAAAAGGTCATGACATTGTGTCAGAATAATAGCATTCCAGTGCTTAGGTACTTGTAGTTTAATTTGCAGAGTACCCATTGGATTACTGGCCATAAAAGTTGGGGTCCTGGCTAGATCCAGTTGGCATTGTGCATCTTCTGCACACTGTTTAATGGTACTTTGACCTAATCATATCCCATGTTGAGTATAAGACCTGGAGCAAAGCCCAAAGATGAGATTTCAGTTACCACTTCTTGTTTCCATATAAAATGAAAATAATCGCTTATCCTTAATGGGTAAATACGAGAAGGGAAAAAAAGGAAGCATAAGCCAATATCTGAGTGTAGTCACTCACACCCTAGACTGTCTCACAAGACCTCTCTAGTTCTCAGGATGGCATTAGAGACACATTTTGGGATTTGAAGGGATGCACATTTTAAAACTTAGAAATGTGGTTCATACAAGCTCCAATGGTGCAAAATTGGAGAAGGAGCCCAGCTTGGCACCATAAAAAAGTACTATTGGCTTGGCTTCAAATAATTTGAGTGCAGTGGATATATATGGGCCACTTCTTGTCTTTAGGAATTTAAGGATGGCATAGGAACACCTCTGTGCATTTTCAGCAATGGGTGAAACCCCATGGATGTTCTGCTGTTGACAAAGTGAAGAACTACCTCCAGGTATCCAAAGCAAGAGATCTGCTTAATCTTGTCACCATCTATGCTCAAAGGGCAGTAATTGGCCTTTTGACATGATGCCATGATTTTGGTTTTCTGATAATTGGATTCTAGCTGGTTTTCTTGCAGCAGCCTATCATATATAATCTGGTTCTCAGCTTCATAGAGTGAAAAAGGAGGAAGGGAGGGGAATGGAGGGGGGGAAGGGAGGGGGGAGAGAGCGAGCAATTTCTTTTAGAGATATTTTTGAAGTCTAAATTCCCTCTTTCTTTTTCTCTTTTCCCAATTTCATTAAAGGGTTATCAGTTCACGCAATCTTATTTACTGGTTCTCAGGCCATTTCAAGGACCGTTTCTTCCCTCAAATGAGATTTTTACATTTCTTTTAACAAGTAAGATTAGATAGCTACATAAGTATTCATTTTCTAAATATACTTAGGGACATAAATTTACTTCTTGCTATTATTTGTAAGAGTTTTTAATAATAAATGGATCAACTCCTGTGAAACAAAATAAGCAGACTTAATGATTTCACTATGGAGCATTAGGTTACAATATATATATATTTCTCCTTCTCGCTGTTGCTCTGGAGCAGATTTACTCATGGAAGAAGAGTTAGGAATCACAACTGCACACCATTGTTATAATTTGTATAGTGGGCCTGCCAGTGATGTGCGGTGAGGTTTATGGCTGGTGAGGCACTGACGTCATCAAATGATCATCATGAAGGGAGGACTGTGACAACTTTGATCTTTGCAAGCATGCAAGCAAAATACCCCAGGATCACGGTGGCGGGGACAGCAACTCCTTCCGCTGTGCTGCGGAGAAGAACCACGCTGTGCAGGAGACTTATATACCACCCCATAGCACTTTACAATATCCTCTGGGGGGTTTAGAGAATCAGCATATTGCCCCTAATAACCTAGGTCCTCATTTTACCAACCTAGAAAGGATGGAGGCTGAGTCAACCTTGAATCCATCAGGACCAAACTCTAGGCTGTGGACAGAATTAGCTTGCAATTCTACACTTTAAGCCCTACGCTACCAGGGCTCACCAATCAGTTGTGTACCAGTGTACCAAACAGTTACAAGCATACATTTCCCACAATATCACTTCAGAGCATCGTGGAAAACGGGTATAATGAAAGCTTACAAATCCAATCACAGAGAAACCAAAGCAGGCATCACCAGGACCTTTCTTGGATATTTTGACTTCATCCTGTTACTTAATATTCATTTAGCTATGCACTCAAGATTAAATGTGGAAAATGTTCATTTTTAAATAAACTTTTAGAACTAAAAAAAAAGAAGAAGGATTCAATCATTAATATAGCTTCAGCTAAGGGATGGATATTTTAGAACCATTTTTCTTTATGTATATGACTGGGAGCCAAATGTATTACACCAAAAAATAATAATAATGTTCACTCTTCATTCAAAAACAACAGGAGAAAAAAAGTTTTGTTTAGAAACTTTTAAGTTTACTAGATGTTACTATCTAGCTTATTTTACCAGATGTTATAAAGTTTGCATTATGCTTGTGTGTGTGTATGTGTGTGTGTGTGTGTGTGTACATATACAGTATCGCTATACATGAATGCACATCTATATACACTTAAGAATATACAATTTCCCACACAAATGTGTATATAAACACACACACACACACACACACACACACACACGCATTACCGAACAGGTCTCAGTTTGGAGGTTAGGAAAATTAGTGTAGCAAAATATATATCTCCATCGAAACCTGTTTTAAAAATAATGTCAAAATGATGTGAAGATAGGCTACACCAAATTTGATATTGGAACATTGAAAAATTAGAAGAATTTGAAAGTGACCATATTCATCTATTCCTGTTTATTAGCAGGTGTACCATTGACCTGAAACTGTTTCAAAAGTTACTGCAAGCTGGAAATCGTTATGTTTGTAAAACTGTAATATTTGCTTTTCAGATTCTCCTGTTTCTTTTTTCTTTGTAGAGCTTGAAATATATTGTACTTTCAAGCATTGTTTCCAATGGCTGCATCAACCTTGGCTAAAGGAAGTAATATCTCAGATTACTCTCAGTTGGAAGATACGGAACAGGGTATTTAGTTCCACATTGTGTTTATTGCTCTGGAGCAGGGTTATTCTCTCACAGAACAGCGTTAAACTACTACTTGTCACTCATAAATAACACAGGGTGGGGGTTTTGAACACTACCCAGAAAAGATAACTTCTCTTTTCTAGCAAGTGTCTGTGTCTTCTCAGTATTTCATGTGGAATTTATAAACTTAAGCAGAGGACAAGCATGGAAAGTCCACTTAGTTTAAAACAGGTGAGCTCTGTGTCCTGTCCAGATAATCCAACCTGAACAGTGAATGCAGAATTCCTTCTCCTGCAGCATATTTTTTTTTGTCATTTTCAGTGAACAGCATTGTGAGGCAGGCAGCTGAATTTTGTTATTTGAATGTATTCTTGATTTGTTTTTTTAGGAACATTCTCACAGTGTCAAGTCCTGATTCAGCCCTAGTTAATACTAATATCTTGGGCTCTTGGATCCATCCCTTTAAGAATGCACATGGCAGGGCAGGGACACAAATAAACTGTTGGGATTTGTTAAGTAATTAAGCTCCCCGTTGGAAGAGCGAGTATGCAGAGAAGCGTAATGAGAGTGATATGGAATAACACACATAAACCAGCATACAGAGACACTGAATAGTATAAAAATATAGTAGTTTACTATGTAGAAATATAGAAATATTCAGAGTCCGGTTAACAGTTCAAGTCACACACGGTTCAGTAATTCAGTTATCAATATAGTCAGTCTAGCATACAAAATATAGCTAACAGTTGCAAACCACAATACCTCAGTATACACTTTACTTACTTTACTTTATTTGCACTTATAGACCGCCCCCTCTCCCAGAAGGGACTCGGGGCGGTGTACAGTCAATACATAGCAAATACAGAACATAAATAATTAAATAATTAAATAGTTAAATAGTTATGGAGGAGGTTAAAAGAAAAACTGTACATCTAAGTAAAGTATCTAAAATATAGTTTTTAAAAACCCCTTAAAAGTACCCCATAAGTTAAATTTAAAAATAATTCCCCTAAAATACCAGTTAAAATATATCTGCCGGGGGATAAAAGTTATGAATGTGCCAGGCTTCTAACAAAACAGAGATCTAACAGCCATTCTGGCTCCCTCTTATAGCTGCTTGATGTAACAAACCAATTACATCTCTGAATCATTTAAAGTAACAGTAAAGTAATCATAGCTTATATACATTGCCAAGCCAAGCCAAGGGTTACATCCCTAACAGAATTCATTGTTGGAATGTATTTCTATGCAACAACTATGTAATATTCAGTCAGTAGATGGCAGTGTTCACAAGTTTGGATCTATGGTATTGTTAGGGTTCTAAATACCATGCAGAATTAAATCATTGTCCAAGGCAAAAACATCCTTAAAGGTCCAATTTATTCTACAGGCAAGTTAGCACCTCTATGGAATTTCAACTCTGATTTGCATCCTGGAATTCCACCCAGTTGAAAGTTCATGATCTATCCCCACACCCACCAATCCATCACATGTTCCAATCATCATCTTCCACGCTGGCATCTACACCCCTCTGCTTCCGGTCAGGTGTCGAGGTGCGGAGACAAAAGATGACCTTGAGCTTCTATAAAACAATGACAACATACATTCCACAATCCTACTCCTTTCTATTCCCCCCTCCCAACTACTACACTAATGAAACAGCATAGAAAATTATAAGAAAGTGTGGCAGGCCAAAGATCCTAAAAAGAACATAACTACAGGCCTGACAGGTATATTCTCCATGCTCTTTTGTTCTAAGTAGACTTTCCTGTTTCCTATGTCAGTTAAATAGATGAGCAGTAAAACACATGGTGACTGTACTCTTTGTATGCTCTGTGATGCTATATATAAATAGAATTTCTAACATAAACAACTGAATAAGCAATAGCGATTTTTTCTTCTTCATTCCATGTTGCTAGGCATGCTTTAAACCCTGACCATGCTCTCTATTTGCTTCTCTGCTGGGTAGCCCACTTCTCGCTTAACATGCTAAGCTCCTTCATCTTTTCTTCAAAAGAGATATATTCCAGCTTTTGCTTGCCAGCTTTATTCTATCCTTTTAAATATCCCTCAATATAACTCTTGAAATATGGCTCACTGAATTGAAGTCTAAGCTCAGTTCTTACTTATATTGAAATGTGTATTATACCACCCATCAATTTTTAGACTAATATTTTTGTTATATTTGTATACCACCTAGCTTGAGTATTTGCTGAGGTATGAAAACAAAGTGTTCCTATCTGTCACCTTGCTTATTTTATAGCACAAACACACTTATAGATCAATGTATCTTAAATCAAACTCATTTATATTTATAGCAGGGAAATTCCAATAAGCAGCATTCAGTCTTTTTTGTTTCTAATTCTCTAGGAATTAGAGTCCCTGTGGGACACATATAATAGAGCAGTGCTATTTTATTAACATTTCGATAACTTCAAAGTATGTTTCCCCTTCCCTGAAATCTAGTATTTTTTTAGGATTGCACCAATCCTAAAATATTAGAAATAGATAGATAGTTTAACAGTGACAAAACAAAAGCAATGAACACGCTTCAAAAATGTAATGGTAAATATTCACGAAGGCATGAAGATTTGGGAAAACTAAAACCACAATCCACAATTGTGTTTAGGAATACACCCCTTTATTCTATCTCTTGAAGCATATATATGCACCTAGGAGGGTTTCTAGCACATATAAAAGTGTATTTTTAACGCCTTAGAGTCAGTTTTTTTTATTTCTGACAAATGTCTGGACAGGTCCCTACAATTTCCTTGGCAAGATTTTTCAATAGTGATTTGTTCTTCCTTCCTTCCTAAGGCTGAAAAGGAAGTGACTGGCCCAAAGACATTCAGCTGGCTTTGTGCCTAAAACTGGACTAGAAAATACAATCTCCTGATTTCTAGCCTGATGCCTTAACCACTACACCAAACTGGCTTTCCTTAAAAGGATTCAGTTGAACAGTATTCAGAAGAGGACCACTTTAATAATAGTATCCATCCAGTTAGGATATACCTTCCCAATCACTCTAGACCAGGGTTGTCAAACTCCCAGCCCGTTAGCCAGATGTGTCATGCACTAGCCTCCCCAGTGATGGGTTCCTACCGGTTTGGACTGGTTCAGCCAAACCAGTAGTGGTTTGGGGGGCTGGGTTGCTGGAATTGGCAGTGACCCAGTCCTGCCAAGCCCCCAAACCGGTTCTCCGGACAGCATAGGGGCTATCATCTTGCTTTTTACTTCTGAACACAGCAATTTTATTGTACTACACATGTGTGCACAATTCACATCAAGTGCATGTGCGTGGCATGCCCATGAACGAACCGGCAGTAATGACTGCCAGAACCCACCCCTGGGGCCTGCCCCCACCTGGTTTAGCAAAGGGGGGGAAAGTCTTGATATGTTACGTGACGCCAATGTGATGACATCAGTTTGACACCCTTGCTCTAGATCTTTTAATAGAACTGAAATGGAAATTGGTCCCTTTCTTATTCTACTTTACTTTATGCTAACTGATTTGTACAGTTGGACTTTTACTGTGAATAGAATTTTCTAAAAAAAATGCTTCTTTGAAAGGTAGTCTTTCTTTCTTTCTTTCTTTCTTTCTTTCTTTCTTTCTTTCTTTCTTTCTTTCTTTCTTTCTTTCTTTCTTTCTTTCTTTCCCCAGGTGCCTAGGAGTCAGAAAATAGCCATGTAGAAATTAAAGCAACAACAATCAAATTGTGGAGCAATCAGAATATGGCATAAATGGTCAGTTGATACATGCAATCAAAATCTTTGGATGATTCATTTTTACCTTAATAAATAATAAACAAATAACACACACAGGATGTGAGTCCTGTATATCTGTTTAGAAATAAACCTTTCTAAATTTGATGGGCTTAATCCTTTATAGACTTGAAACCACCTTCTGCCATTCCTGATGAAAAGACATGTATTCTTCTCCCTTTTAAAGATTCACTTTGATCTGCCCCACAGTTTCTCAGAGACATTGCTGTTTCATACCTGATGTGTGTTACACAAAGAGAATTCTGAATTTAAATTACAGGGGTGTATCAGGTTTGAGCAAACCCATAGCAGCTTCATGTGGGTAACTGCTGACCTGTGGGCTGAAGAAGGTCTCTCTCTTCCAAACAACAACACCTAAAGTGAGAAGGTTGTAATGCCTTTTCAGCATTACAATCTGGACCGACCGTAGCATCATCATCACCACCACCATCTTGTAACAACTTTGGTTAGCTGCCAGACAAGAGGAGCAAAGTAAAAACACAGTAAACGCTTTCTAATCGCTTCAAGCTTTTCATTAGAAGTTCTTCAAGCACTTTGGGAGAGAGATGTTGAATTGCCCTTTGCAAATGAATGTGATCATAGGGAGAAAGTATTTTTTGAATCGGCTGTAAATGTCAGCTCACAAGAGTTCAATCCCCTGCATTCTTAGAACAGAGTCTCACTGAATTCCACCAGAAACGTTCCTAAAAGTCCAGGAAAAATACAGGCAGAACTTCAGAATGCTTTACAGCATGAAAAGCTATACCGGCATTGGTATTTTCTTCTAGGGCCGTGATGGCGAACTTATGGCACGTGTGCCCAAAGTGGCATGCAAAACGATGTCAGACGGCACACGCGGCCTTGCCTGTATCACGTTCCGGCATTCACATTGAATATAAACAGAGAGTCAGTTTGTTTGATGAAAAACTTTATCTCTATCTAATATTATGTGATAGCCAGCACTAAATGACAATGATACAAAGGTAAGGAAATCCAAGTCAGTTCTAACCAAGTTAACACCATCACTCATATATGTATACCATTACCCCACTCAGCTCCACCCACAATTCCACCCAGATGACACCCACCCACCATCACCAATCACCATGACCCACACCCTCAGCCACACCCACACTCATTGTCATCATAGGCTCCTTCCTGGTTAGCCGCATCCGAGCAGAAGAGTTACATCAGAGTAGGCAGTTGCACCAAGTAGAAGAGTTACTCTGCAGAGTAGTGAGAGAAGCCTTGCAGAGCCACATCCACCAACATCAGAGAGTCAACATCAACGTGGCAGCCTTGGTGGCGTGTAAACATGGCCGAGCGGGTGTGGTGATGGACAGGTTCCCCCTGAATGACAACCTGAGGCTGACAGCCTGTTTCTCTTCCGGGTTTCTGGCACCCTGATCAGCTATCCTTGGTGCATGTGGCAGTGCCGAAAACTGGTGTGCTCATGCATGCCAGCCAGCTGCCATCAGGTGTGCATATGTGTCAGAACCCAGAAGTTCGGCTTTTCCAGAGCGCGATCTCTTCACGTGTGCGGCAATGCCGAAAACCACCCTGTGCATGCATGCTGGCCAGCTGATCGTCAGGCACGCTAGAACCTGGAATTTGGCTTTTCTGGAGAGTGGCCCGGACGAGCGAGTACATGAATGTGTGCTGTTTCCACACGACCCTTTCAGCATTCGGTGCTGAAAAAGCTTGCCATCATTGTTCTAGGGCCTATCCAAATTATGGAAGTTTTTTTTTTTAAAAAAAAAGCATATAATGTGTCCCATCAAAGCTGTAAAGCTTAAATAGGAAATTTCGTGCTTTTCATTGTGCCTCCCTCTCCAATAGACATATACTATTTTTTCATGCTATTTTTTTTTTCATCTTAAGAGATAATTAGAAGACATGGCCTCTGTGTGTAATTCTGGAGGCGGATAGGTGTACATGCTATCAATTACAGTGTTCAGCGAAGTGTTAAGAAGCCTTTTAAATTAAGATTTCAAATCATATGAATTTCAAAATACTTCAGTTAAGTGACTTAGAGATAGTTTACAATGAAAATGCCCTGAAGAAACTGTTGACTTGTTAATAATAATGCTTGATGAAGTTTTGTGTACTTTGATGCTATTCAACAATGCTTTCCGGAGTTATTTGCCAACAATTTTATATACATATTTCTTTTACAGCAAACCAACACATATTTTTTTCTGTACTCGCTCAGCATCCCTGAGGATCTGTTGTGCAGGCAAGGACCTGTGTTGCATACATTTGGGGGGGGGGTCTCTATGCTGTGGCAAAAAGATTTGAATATGGGGAAAGCTAATAGCAGTTCCTTGTCCTGGTCAGGTCGCTGTCTGATTGCTTTGGAGTCCTCCATACCATCTAGAAGTAGGACTTGTTTGATTGGCCCATTCATGCACTAAATCAGGGGTCAGCAACCCGCAGCTCTGGGTCTGCATGTGGCTCTTTCATCCCTCTGCTGTAGCTGCTTGTCAATGGTCAGCTCCACAGTTGATAGGGTTGGGACTTTGGGTTAGGACAGGTAGAGGAAAAAGGACACTGTGCTAGGAGGAGACTATGGTGGGGGAACCGGACTTCTTGTCGGCAGATGGTAAAAGGATGCCATGCTAGGAGAAGCTAGCATTGTGGGGGACAACCAGACTTCCAGTCGGCTCCAGAATTGAATGGGAGGCTTTTGGTTAGGACCTTTATGGCTCTTTGAGTGCTTAAGGTTGCCAACCCGTGCACTACATCAATCTTACTGGATTCCAGACTTGAGGTTGTCCTCGAGGATTTGGCACAATTTGATTGAGATGTTAGCCCCTACTTGGAATGAAAAGCCAAGAAAGGCCTTGGATTGTGTTATACTTGTGCATCTTTCCCTGCCCACGGAACAAAGGAACTGCAGGAGATGGGGGGGGGGGAGAGACACCTAGATATTATTGGAAGAAAATGAAGAGGTAATCCAATCAAACATGGATATGAGCCTTTACGTTTGGTCAACAAGAACATATCTGATCCTGTGCTCTTTCTTATTGTGTCCACATATTGCCAGCCGGTGGAACTATTTAAGGTGACCCAGTATCTCTTGGTGAAAGGGGGAGCAGAGGAATACTCAGAGGGTTGCTGTAAGGCATATTTGAGGCAGCTGATAGGTAAACCTGGATCCAATCTGAGCTGGACTCCAGCAGTGGAAATCTCACGGAGTTGAATGAAACATGGTTGTGTCTGGTTAGCTAGGTGGAAATGAATGCTGTGGAAGTAAAAAGCATAATCAAGTTATTAGTTTGATTATCTGTGCTTTAGATCTATATCCCTGCTGGCTGGTTTAAAACATCCCAAAAGATGGCATGTGGCTGGCCAAGTGATGGTGAATTCCTCTTAAAGTACTTTGATGGTACTGGTACTCCATCCATTCATTCTGTGACAGTTCAAAATTATGGTGCCACTGGGGGAAAAAAAGGATTTTATGAGCACTCCATAAAGTTTCCACCTTTGCAGCATGTCCATGATTGCACATGATTGTAATTACTTTATAGGTGGCTGGAAATATACCTTCTCTGTCCCCCTTCCTTCCTTCCTTCCTTCCTTCCTTCCTTCCTCTCCCTCCCTCCCTCCCTCCCTCCTTATTTATTTATTTATTTATTTATTTAGCCACTCATCTCAGCAAATCACTGACAGTTCAGAAACATATATTACAATTAAAATCTTAAAAGCATTTTAAAACAATGACAAACATAAAAACCATAAAAACAATAACAATATTAAAACATTTAATTCAAGTACGTACAAAACAGGGCATCTGGCCTGCTTAACCCTAAAGCCAGGATGTGGGTCCTCTTGTAAGCAACACTTACAGCCAAAGAAATGTGCAGTTGGAGAAGAGGATGATGGCCTAACAGCAGACATACTGGATCAATTGGAGCCCATATTATCGCTGATTTCCCAAGATTCCTTCTCTTTTCATTTTAGAAATCTTCATCTTACATTTCTTTTACTTTTAAAAAGTATTAAAATACTATATCTCCTCTGATTCGTGATAACAAGGACAGAATTTGTCAGATAAGATAGAAACTCCTATTAATTCTTCATTTTGATTGATGAATCTTACCATATTAGCCATCTTTGCCAATGACTGAATATCGATTAGGTTTTGACAATGGTTTTAAAATGTCAGTCTGATATAAGATCATTTTTATATGCAGTGCTAACCTAAGGCTATTTTTGAAAACTCTTCATTTTGTGTAGCTTCTAAATCTGTTTTCTGTTTCTTTTCTGTTTCTTTGTTCTTTCCTCCCCCACTTCACTGTCATGGTCAGATCACTCACTCCTTCGTCTTGACTTCCCTGGTGCTACCTCACGCTGCGGGGAGGCGGAACCGGAAAGCACTAGATGGTTCCGCCCCAGGCGCCTGATGGAACCAGATAGGTTCCAGACGGAGCTTGGGCCACCTCCTGTAACCTTGACCCACCCCTGGGTAGAGGACCTGGTGGTCGCGTGGAATAATGCGACTTCCGGGGCCTTGAACCGGGTGGCGCCTTTGCGGCCTCTCCGGCGGCAATGATCCACCCTGGCCCCTTGGTTTACCGAGGAGCTGAGGGTGATGAAATGCCGCAAGAGACGTCTAGAGAGTCGTTGGAGATCCTCTCGTTCCGAACTTGATCGAACACAGGCACGAGCCCATTTAAGGACGTACCTTGTGGCATTGAGAGTGGCCAAACGCCAATATTGTGCCACTCTCATTGCATCCGCAGAGAACTGCCCTGCCGCCCTGTTTCGGGTGTCCCGCTCCCTCTTGTTTCAGAGGCCGCGGGAGGCCCCTCTACAGGGTAGAGCAGAGGAATTTGGGAAATATCTGCAGGATAAAATCGCTCAAATTCGGAAGGATTGGGTCCCTGTTAGTGGTCCAATGGAGACGTCCGTGGCGAGTCTTGAGGAATCGACCTGGGAGGAGTTTGACTTGGTTGCCATCGAGGATTTGGACAGAATGCGTGGACGACTGCGACCCACCACATGTTTATTGGACCCATGCCCCTCCTGGCTTGTACTGGCATCCTGGGAGGTTACACGAGACTGGCTCCTGGACCTAGTGAACGCCTCGCTGAGCGAGGGGTCTCTCCCGGCCGCCTTGAAAGAGGCGGTGGTGAGACCCTTGCTCAAGAAGCCTTCCCTGGATCCTTTGGAGCTGGCCAATTATCGTCCTGTCTCCAACCTTCCCTTTTTGGCGAAGGTTGTAGAGAGTGTGGTGGCCTACCAGTTTCCACGGCATCTGGAGGAAAATGATTATCTAGACCCACGCCAGTCCGGCTTCCGCCCCGGTCACTGCACGGAGACGGCCTTGGTCGCGTTGGTGGATGATCTCTGGAGGGCCAGAGACAGAGGTTGTTCCTCTATCCTGGTCCTATTAGACCTCTCGGCGGCTTTTGATACCATCAACCATGGTATCCTGCTGCGCCGGCTGGAGGGGTTGGGGGTCCGGGGCACCGTTTTGCGGTGGTTCGGCTCCTACCTTTCTGGCCGGACGCAGCGTGTGTTGGCAGGGGAGGAGAGGTCGACCCTACGCCCTCTTACTTGTGGGGTGCCACAGGGGTCGGTCCTCTCGCCACTCCTGTTCAACACATATATGAAGCCGCTGGGTGAGATCATCCGTGGTTTCGGGGTGGGATACCATCTGTACGCTGATGATACTCAGCTGTACTTTTCCACCCCGAACCACCCCAACGAGGCCATCGAAGTGATGTCCCCGTGTGTGGAAGCCGTACGGATCTGGATGGATGACAACCGACTCAAGCTCAACCCTTCCAAGACGGAGTGGCTGTGGTTACCAGCCCCTCGGTTCAGCCAATTAATCCCATCATTGGCCATTGGGGGCATTCATCTTGCCCCCGTGGAGCAGGCGCGCAATTTGGGCGTCCTCCTGGATGCCCGGCTGTCCATGGATGACCATGTGACAGCCGTGGCAAGGGGGGCGTTCCACCAGGTTCGCCTGGTGCGCCAATTGCGCCCCCTACTGGACCGGGATGCCTTGCGCACAGTCACTCATGCGCTGGTGACATCTCGCTTGGACTACTGTAACGCTCTCTACATGGGGCTTCCCTTGAAATGCACCCGGAGGCTGCAGTTGGTCCAGAACGCAGCCGTGCGGGTGATTATGGGGAGTACTAGGTACTCCCATGTGACACCGTTCCTGCGCGAGCTGCACTGGCTTCCTGTGGTCTATCGGGTGCATTTCAAGGTTTTGATAACTATCTTTAAAGCGCTCCATGGCTTAGGACCTAGTTACTTGCGGGATCGTATTCTGCCCCATACATCCCTGCGACCAATTCGCTCGCACAGAGAGGGGCTCCTCCAGGTGCCGTCCGCTAGACAATGTCGTGGGGCGGCACCTAGGAGTAGAGCCTTCTCTGTGGCGGGCCCAGCCCTGTGGAATGACCTCCCTCCGGATATTAGGAATACCTCTGACCTCCGCTCCTTCCGTATTAAGCTGAAGACCCACCTATTTCAAGCAGCTGGCCTGGCTCAACTCTGATCTAACCATATCGCTCCTGACGGGTTTTTAACTGGGTATTTTAATTATATTTAATTTCTAGGGGTTTTAAATACTGTATTTTAATTGTTTTATCAATCGACCTCCTCCTTGTGTATGTTTCAGTGTATGTCTTTGTTATATGTTTGTTTTGTTTACATATTTATTTCGTATGTTTCATTGTACGCCGCCCCGAGTCCTTCGGGAGAGGGTGCGGCTAAGAAATAAATATATTATTATTATTATTATTATTATTATTATTATTATTATTATTATTATTATTATTATTATTATTATTATTATTATTATTATTTCAGATATTTGTAAAAATAAATAATTACAGAAAGATGGTTGATCATCAGTCACAATACGAAGGGAATCAATACTTTCATGCCAGAATGCTTTAGACCAGCCTTGCTTATTAGTGGGCTGGCCATAAGATGCAGATTATGTTGTTATTGTTGTTGTTGTTGATGATGATGATGATGATGATGTTGTTACTATTTAGATTTATTATACCTAACCATTCCCAAAGACTCTGGAGAGCTTATAAAATATCAAAAAATACAATTGTTAAAATATAACCACAAAGCAAAGCAAAACAGCCGTAAGAGTGAAAACTAAAATAAACATGAAAGGGGTCCACTAACACATTAACCACAGATCTGGAATACAGCCAGGTCTTAAGGACATTGTCAATTCATAAAGCATTCCTGGCCTGCTCTCGAGTTGCCATAGATAGGAGGGAGGACACAACCAGAGGCACATTCCATGCATCCCTGTCTCCAGATTGTTTCCCAGGTTACCAGAGCCAGCTGAAGCGGCGTGTTTTCTACAGCCTGCAAAAATGCACCATTAGAGAATATGATTTATAACACACCCTGGGAGGAGGGGAGAAACAGGGTTGGGCCATAAATCACATGGAGCAGAACTAACTCCACTCGGGTACGTGCTGACATGTTGCTCCTAATAAATAACTGGATTTCTTTTGAAACTTGGCTCGAGGTTCATGAATTAACTAGGGCACTCACTGGAATCCTGACAGGTATACAGCCCCAGTCAAATCTTGGATTGCAGCACTACATGGCAGCCCAGTTTATTTGTATGATTATTTATCTATATAAAAACAGGTAATCCTCAACTTACAACCACAACTGAGCCCAAAATGTATGCTGCTAAGTGAGACATTAAGTGAATTTTGTCCCATATTGCAACCTTTCTTACCATAGTTATTATGAGAATCGCTGCATTTGTTAAGTTAGTATCATGGTTGTTAAGTGCACCTAGATTCCCCCTTGATTTTGCTTGTCAGAATGTTGCAAAAGGCGATCATATGACCATGGGATGCTGCAACCATCATAAATATGAACCAGTTGCCAAGCATCTGGATTTTGATCATGGGGGTGCTACAATGATTGTAAGTATGAAAAACCGTCATAAGTCCTTTTTTTCCAGTGTTGTCATAACTTTGAACAGTCCCTAAACGAACTGTTGTAAGTCAAGGACTACCTGTACTGCATAGTTGTCTATCTTAAGTGCGTAACTCTGAGTGATAACATACATAGAAAGACAACTGAGACACCCCATAATAATACCCAAGAGATATTGGACTCCCATAACATCCTAGGTGTAGTGAAAAGTCATGTTTTAACAGCTTCTGGAAGGCCAAGATTGTTTCAGGTCAACTGAATCAATAATAATAATAATAATAAATTTGGATTTATTAGCCGCTCCCTTTCCAGGCAGGACTCGGTGGTTCCATCCTGTAGGTGCCATGACAACAAAGGTAGTGGAAAGTGTTACTATTTGATAGAGTGGGTCTGA
Organism: Natrix helvetica; assembly: GCF_964273705.1. Lineage (NCBI taxonomy): Eukaryota > Metazoa > Chordata > Lepidosauria > Squamata > Natricidae > Natrix > Natrix helvetica. Next base: position 89,532,685 of record NC_138552.1, read on the forward strand.
AGTGTGACTCCTCTGGTGAAATGGATAGATGCCCTCACAGATAATCTGGCAAGCAGTCTGCACCTGGGCCATGCAGAGCTTTAAAGGTAATCACCTTTAACTGAATTGCACCCAGAAGTATGTAGGCAGCCAATGCAGCTGGCATAGCAATGGTATTATGGGGATCAACTTTGAAACACCCAAGATTGTGTGTGCCATTGCATTCTATGCCAGGTGAAGCTTCCAGGTTTCACAACTACAACACATGTAGGGTGTGCTGCAGTAATCCAGCCAGGAAATAATTAAGGCAATGAAAGACAGTGACCTGGACCACAAATAGCTTCAGCTTGTACATAAGAGGAAACTGTAGGAAACCTTTCTGGGTCTTATCCTATGCTGTGTACCCATAGATTCTGCACCAAGTCTATATGGGGGAATGCTAACCCATCCAGAGTTAAAGATAAGGAGCATTGCTGCTAAATTAGGGATTTATTTTAAAACACAATGCTCACTGCCCCAACTTAGTTACTATTCCTGCTCTCTCTGTTAGTATTTATTTTGTTGGTGCCTGCCCTTAAAACTATTTGTTCTTGTCTCATAAAACTGGCTCCCATGGGGAGTGGGGAGTGGGTGTTGGGTAGTTAGTTCTTTTCTTCTGCTTTCTCCATCTTATGCTGTTGGGAGAAATGTCCTTCTGGGTTCAGCTCCAAGTCGGGGGAAAAGGCACTGGAGACATGGAGGCTGCTTGGAAAGATGGTTTAATGGTGGACAGGACCGCATGGCTTGAGCTCCTGAACAGAAAAGGTGATCACATGCTTCAATGTTGGATGAAGAAGAAGGGAAGAGAGAGAAGGACAGAAAGTTCCTGGCTTTATGCTCTCTGTTTGGCCTTACCTCTCTGTTTCCCGTTCCAGTGTAAAAAATGTATTCTGATTGGTTGTCAGACTCCCATGGGGCCAAGTTTGAGTTTCCAGATGCCATGTGGTGAGTTTCTGTGGAAGGCTAATACTATCATGACTTAATTCCATCACCCTGGAGCTGAAGGGGAGAACTCTTTATTATGTAGAATAGACTGGCTTGGGCATTTTAATGGGCCATTAAGGAAAGTGAGGGCTATTTAGAGTGAGTCTCTTTCCTGCCTAAAAACATGTTTCTCCATTTTTGATCCAGGGAAATGTAATATTCTGCCTTTTCAATAGTTCCTAGGATATTTCATTTTTCTAGGAGAGAGGTCTGTTTTAACTTCCTACAATGCTACACAGAAACAAACAGGAAACCTCCATTGATGTTATTTTAAATACTAAAATGAACAGCACTGATTTGACCGAAACATTTTATCTCGGGGGCTAATATCAAGAGATCCCCTTTGTGCCACAAAAGTTGATATTTCCATGCCAAATTCAACAAATTTCAATGGAAAACTAAATAATGTTTGTGTGGGCTTCCAATTTTGTCAGAATAAAGACAAGGATGGGCAAAATGCTGAATACAGCTGCTTTGAATGACTTGGTGACCAAACAAAAATCACCTTTTAATGGGCCCCAGTTTGAGACCAAGATAACTTCTTTTCAAAATGGAATTGGTGCAAATGTTCCATATTATTAATGGGAAATTGATATTGCCTCTTGCAGCTGAAGTATGATCTTTTTTAGTTTCTTGGTTAAATCAAGAAATATGGACCATATTGTGCATTGCATTGTTGAATGAGGTCTGGAATTTTGGAGCAGACCAGCTACCATCTTAAGTAAAGGAATCCTTCTAGATGCCACTGATGGCCCTTTCATCTTACCTGATTGCCTTGGAAATGAACCACTGCACTTTGGGTATAATTTCTGTAAACATGTCTCTGAGGAGGTTGGATTTCATGGCAGCACTTATACATGTCTGTGTGGCATTCAGGGGGAAAAAAAAACCAGACCCAATGTAAATACCCAAGGACTTGTACCTTATGGGTTTGATTGACATGAGGGTATCTGCCTGCTGTCTGCATGCTTTGAGATCCTGCTGCTTTTGAAATCGGGGATATCTTTTTAAAGACAGTGAAGCTTTATCTTCAAAGTCACTCTGAAATCTTTACAAGCAATAGCACAAAGGGGTATGCACGGAGTTAGCCAGAAAATAAAATACTACTCTCTCACCTCTACTGCTTACTGGTAATGTGCTGCACTCAGGTCTTGCTTCAGTTTAGTCGAATACTGGCTGTTCTGGAAGTTTTCATTTTGAGTGCGTTGGGGAAAATGTGGTTGGTTGGATTTGTTGACTCCAGCGTTCAATCCCGCACACCACATTCTTTTGAACCTTTTTCTTTGTCCTTGGAAACTTCAGAGTGTCTTTAAAAAATGCAAGATTCCATGCAAAGATTCCACAAAGTGGAACTTATTTTCCAAAGCACCAGAGGGCAGGACAAGAACCAATGGTTGGAAACTAATGAAGGAAAGAAGCAATATGAATTAAGGAGAAACTTCCTAACAGTGAGAACAATTAACCAGTGGAATACTTGCTTTCAGAAATGGTGGGTGCTTCATCACTGGAGGTTTTTAAGAAGAGACTGGACAGTCACTTGTCTGAAATGGTATAGGATCTCCTGCTTGGGCAGGGGGTGTGGACTAGAAGATCTCCAAGATTCCTTCCAGCTCTATTCTGATTGATGTTACGGCTGCTAAGTTTAGGGACATGTGCATGCATACTCTGTTCCAGGGGTGGGATTCTACTGGTTCGGACTGGTTCAGGTGAACCGGTAGCTCCTACTTTCAGCTGAGAGTGAACAGTTCTCTCAGACTTTGAGCTGGGCCTACCTACCTGTCCCTGTGCTATATATTTCCTTTTCCAAAGCCCAGCCCAATCCACTCTCCTTAGTTCAGGTTGGTTCGCTCCTTGATGAGTTTCCATCCATTGCTTCTTGTCCTGCCTTCAGGCCCTTTGGGAAAAAAGGTTGATTCCCTCTTCTTTGTGGCAGCTCCCTAGATATTGGAACACTGTTATCATATCTCCCCTAATCCTTCTTTTTGTTAAACTAAACATAGCCAATTCCAGCAACTGTTCTCTATATATTTTAACCTCCAGTCCAGAGGTGGTATTCAGCAGGTCCTGACCAGTTCTGGAGAACCGGTAGCAGAAATTTTGAGTAGTTAGGAGAACCTGTAAATACCACCTCTGACTGGCCCCACCCCCATCTATTCTCTGCCTCCGGAGTCCCAGCTGATCGGGAGGAAATTGGGATTTTGTAGTAACCTTCCCCTGGAGTGGAGAGGGAATGGAAATTTTACAGTATCCTTTCACTTCCATGACCACCAAGCCATGCCCACCAAGCAAAGCCATGCCCACCAAGCAAAGCCATACTCACCAAGCCACGCCCACAGAACCGGTAGTAAAAAAAATGAATCCCACCACTGCCCCAGTCCCCTGGAGGGGGACAATACCTGGAACAAATATTGTTTCTATTTGGCTCTGGATGATCCCAGATAGGTATTTCAGACACTGAATGTTTTGTGTGAGGAATATCCTACTTCTAAACAATTTCTAAATAAGGATCATGTCACTAGATGGTAACACCTACTCTCACAGTTCCTAATTAAGTTAAAAAAAACTTAAAAGTTTGGATCTGGTTGATACATATACTGGGGAACAACTATGTAGCTTATATTGGGAAGCTGAAACATATTCTAGAAGAATATAAGGGCAGACTATTTTTGTGTTATTGTGAGAAAAACCACATAGCTTTGTTCACAAAGTCAACAGGAGTTGACATACTATGAAGAAGATGGTCCTATGAATAAGGATCATCTAAAGTCAGTCCATGACAAAAGGAGGGAGGGCATTTCTTAAATATTTTGTACGGCATTCCGAAACTGAAAACGATAAATTACTAGCTGAATACATATATCAATTGCTATTAATGCTGTAACATTGTGTGTATTATTGGATCATTTTATTTCACTCTAAAAGAGATCCTTGTGTTGTGGTCCACAGGCAGCCTACAGAACTGGCAGCAGAGTCAGTGAGGAGGTTGGGGAGGAACATGGGACAGTCCTGGAGTCGGACAAGGGCTCTGCGTCAGAGGCAGAGAGGGGGCCAGGGCCATCTGGAACATGGAAAAGTGAATCTGATTATTATTATATACTTGATGAGCTGGAGCTCTACCCCCCCCCCCCATCAAGATATGGTTTTGATGATGGAATTAAGAAGAGAAACAGCTTTACAAAGACATTGGATAATTAAAGACATGTCAATTTTAATACCAATTCAAGGGCAACAAGACTATATGAGAGATCTTTTAAGCAAAAAAGTGCGGAGAGAATAGAATAGAATAAATAGAATAGAATAAATTTAATTTGTTAGCTGCTCCGTCTCCAAAAGGACTCAGGGCGGCGTACAATAAAAAACCCATACAAATATACATATACATACAATACATATACACATACATATAAACACATACACGTACATGTACATGGAGGAGGTAACAATCGTTAAATGCATAAAATAGTAATAATAGAATTAAAATTAACAATTAAAATACTCTCAGTTAAAATTAGAAATTTAAAAAAGACTGTCAGGAGCAATGGGATAAAACTATGGTTGAGCCAGGCCAGCTAATTGGAAAAGGTGGGCCTTGAGCTTTACACAGAAGGAGCGGAGATCGGAGGTAATCCTGATGTCAAGGGGGAGGTCATTCCACAGGGCTGGGCCCATCACAGAGAAGGCTCTGCTCCTAGGCGTCGCCCCCTGACACTGTTTAGTGGACGGCACCTGGAGAAGTCCCTCTCTGTGCGAGCGGATTGGTCGCAGGGATGTATGGGGCAGGATGTGAGAGAAGTTTTAAAAAACTTTATAAAGAAGTTTATAAGACAATTGACACAACAACTGGCTAAAGAGATAAGACAGTTTTGTTCCTGGAAAGACACAGGCTGATGATGAAGGTTGAAAACTCAAAACTTAGTTAACCTTTGGTGATTAATAAGTAGGATTTCTTAGACACTTTTAGAATGTTTTCTTTAAAATGTTTATTTGTTAATTAATAATTCATTATGATAATAATAACGAAGTAATAATCTCAATTAGTAAAAATAATTTGGATATAAACTGTAAATTGCAACCTGGGGAAAAGATTTATCAATTTCACGAATATATTTTTGTTTAGATTTTATTATAAATATGTAATTTTTCTTGGGTCGGTGGAGAAGAAATGTGATATAAATGACCAAAAAAAATTTCTGTTTTTTTTTCTTTAGATAACTATAATAACAATAAGAAAATGTTAATGGATGATGTTTAATGATTTTTATATGTCTTGGCATTGGTAAAAGCAATTAGATATAAGCCTTAGATAGTGAGTTGGGAAAATAAAGGGAATATGCTATAAAAGGGTAATTATTGGAAGTTTATAGGAATAGCTAATGAATGCCAGTAGGTGGTTGTGTCTTCAAATGCAAATGATTCTAGATAAAAGAATATTTAAATAATTATAGCTAAATGAGAATGATGGTACATTGATGGTAAAATACATAAAGATCTTCGATTTTAAAATGTAAATTAAAAATATGAAGGATGTATAGTAACGCACGAAATTCATTTGTAACCAATCGACATGCTTTCTACAAGATGTAATGAAGAATGTTTTTTTGTATTTTTGTTTAATTAAAACAATAAAAAAAATTCTAAAAAAAAAGAAGGAATTCAATCACATTAAAAGCTAAACTTGATACTTCTCCACTATCAATTAGCTTCTGAACCAACAGTCCCTCCTTTTACATTGGTGACGTATAAATATTCATTGCTATGGGCTTTAACAATGGTCATGCCCAAATTGTACAACTGACTTATTGTATGAATGAAGGCATGTGTCCCAGAATAATGCTGCAGGATCCAATCTGGGTCAGTCAAAGTGACCACAGGTTTAGTCTTCTGAGCTTTGGGACTCATGCTGGAGCCCATCCTCAGGGAACTTTGCTCTACCAGAATGATCGATCCAGATTGGATCCTCAGTTATTGTACATAACCATCACTGGCAAAAAAAAAAAAAAAAAAAAAAGTCTTTATGAAAAATTGAGAACCTGTATGTGTATGTGTGTGTGTGGTGTGCATATGTGCCCTCCTTCAAGTCAGTGGTGATTCCTGGACTGTCCTGCAGTTTTCTTGGCAAATTTTTAGAAGTGGTTTCCCATTGCTTCCTTCCAAGGGTGAAAAAGATGAGTGGTCCATAGTCATCTAGCTGATCTCACACCTTAAACTGGACAACATCTCATGGTGTTTGACAAGGATATAATTTAAACCTTTGTATGTAATGATGATGGATCATGACTTCTCCTCGAAGTATACTTTTTGAATAAGCAAAAATAAACCCGAGGCATGATCTAATAAAAAAATTTTTAATATAAAGAAAGTAAAAATACAAACTTGCTAACTGAATTAATTGCATCTTGGCAGAGATATGTGCCTACCTCTCTTGGCAGGCGAACAAAAGATTAGAAGTGAAAGTTAAGAAAGAATGTGTGACATGTGCAATAAATCTCAGCACAGCTAAGAAACAGTTCAGTCTGTACAGAATATAGGCACAGCTGGCAAACCAAATAAAACGCAGTGACACCCCTTCTTTTGCCAGTTGGGTGGATAACATCAAATAAGGCACTTCTTCTTCCGCAGATACTCATGTTGAGCTGCTGGAAGCAGTTTGTTGAGCATATCAGCAATTTGATCATGTGTAGATACATATTGCAATTTAACAAAACCTTGTTTAACTAATTGCTTTGTGTTTTGATAACGAATGTCAATATTTCTGGATGTAGAACCTGTGAAATGTGACTCAGAAATATAAACCACCGATTCATTGTCTTCCATCACGGTGATTGGTCGAATCGGACGTGTCCAGATATCTGTGATCAAAGCATCAAACCTTGTTAGAGAATTACATGCATCTGAAACACAAGCATATTCAGCTTCAGTAGATGAACAAGAAACAAAATTCTGTTTTCTCACTTGCCAGCAAACAGTACATCCATTCAGGAATATCACGTAATCTGAAGTACTTTTGCGTGATTTCTTATCACTTGCCCAATCAGAATCTGCATAACAACATAACTCTGCATAATCAGTATGTGTTGGTTCTAGCAGTAACTTCATGTGTTTAGTGTGTTTCAGGTATTTCAATAACTTCTTAATGCATATCCAATGAAATTGTTTTGCCTTACCTACGTGTCGTGATAAGAGATTAACACTATGTGCAATGTCGGGTCTGGTCAAACTACTAATGTACAACAGTGACCGCATGACTGAACGATAAAGTGTTTGATCTTCGAACTCAGGACTTGGTTCATGTGCTAAGTTATGAAAATCTGTTTGCATGGGTGTCTTTGTTGTGTTAGCATCCTTCATGCTGCAATGATGCAAAATGTGGTCAATTTTCTCCTCTTGTGAAAGACTAAACCCCTTCTGTGTTTTGTCAATCTGAACACCTAAGTAAGTGTTAATATGACCTAAAGATTTCAATGTGAAGTATCTCTGCAAACTTTTAGCAAAAATCTCACTCATTTTCTTATTTGGACCAATATAAACAATATCATCAACATAAACAAGAATTATATGCATTGTTAGATCTTTTTGTGAACATGCACTCATCAGTTTCGGACTTAATAAAGCCCATTGAATTTAGTTTGTCAGTAAGACATAAGTACCACATTAAACCTGATTGTTTCAGACCATAAAGACTTCTGTTTAGGAACCAGGTATCCCCTTCTTGCTGTCGGAATCCTGGAGGGCCTCTCACCTCTTCATCTAGGTCAGCATGTAGATAACCCATGTCCACATCAAACTGGAAAACTTCTAAACCAAGAATAGTTGCAGTGGTTAAAGCAATTTTTACACTCTCAGTTCTGACTGTTGGTGAGTAGGTGTTTGCGTAGTTCTCAGGATAACATTGAGCGAAACCCTGGGCTACAAGTCTGGCCTTGTACAATGACTCACCATTTGGTTTCTTCTTGATTCTGTAGACCCATTGAGTGCCAATGACTTTTTTGTTTGCTGGAGGTTTTGCAGGTGTAAATACATTAAGTTTCTTTAAATTGTCCATTTCATCCTGCATTGCCTGATACCATTTCTGTTGCTCTGAATCAGGAAGCTGCTTGATTTGTGTAAATGTATCAGGAGGAAGTGTAACATTGTAAATCAAAGGCAAGGGTGTTTTTGTCAGTTGCCACAAATATCAGTCGGAACAACAGTCCATTCTTCTTCTGCTTCGTCCTTGTCCTCACATTTGTCGCTAGCATCAGCATCTGCAGCTCGCGAAGATGGAACATCAGGTTGTGAAGAACTGGTAGATGAAATGTCTGCCTGTGAATCTTAGTCATCAGGCTGCATGGCATCTGCAACATCATCTCTAGGAAAATAAACTCCAGGATCATTGGAATGAATCCTGGACCAGTCAATATCAATATATTCCTTATAATTAGCAGATTGTGAAATCACAATTACATGTTTAGGATCAATACATTTGCTCCATTTTGAATTATCATCAATACTCATAAATCTCAGTCTCTTTGCTGCTGGACCTCCTTTTTTCCTTTGAGCTAAGTGAATGTTCACCATAGCGTATGAACCAAAAATGTGGAGGTTCTTGAGATCAGGCTTGTAGCCATACATCATGAAGAAAGGAGTCTGCTTTATTACACTGCTCCAAGTATGGTTGACAATGTAATTTGCATATTTGATAGCTTCACCCCAGTATATTTTACTGAGATTGGCATCTTCTAGGAGACAACACATCATGGTTTGTAGGACCGCTTGTCTCTGTTCTGCGACTCCGTTATGAGCCAGTGTGTACGGAGCGGATGTCTGATGAAGAATTCCATTCTTACGCATCCAGTCCTGGAAACGCTGACACATGAATTCGGCACCACAGTCACTCTGGATTCTGGCGATGTGAACTTGGTATTGGGTAGAAACAAATGCTGCAAAGTCTTTAAATATCTGAAAGGTCTCAGATTTCTCTCTCATAGGATATACAAATCCATATCTAGAATGATTATCAACAATTGTTAGAAAATACTTTTTACCACCAATTGTTGGTGAAAAAGACCCACTATGTCAGTGTGTACCAAATCAAAAATGCGTGTTGACAGGCGTGTAGCCTGTTTGGGAATGGCCGCTGCTTTGGATTTAGCTTTCTTGCAGACAGAGCAATCCAAAAACACATTACACCCCTTTAGATCCAAACCTTTTGCAAACTCTGGCATTTTCCTAAGAACACGGAAACCGGTGTGCCCCAATCTTCTATGCCACTTGTGGATACACCTGGAATGCAAAGGTTTACCAGTTAGTGAATTTTCAATATTAACAGTTTCCTTAGGAACCCCAGGCTTGCTCTGACCTGCTTCCTTATTTTCTCTTTGTTGGCTTTAGGAGCCTTTGGAGTAGCAACAGGATCTCTCACTGGACCATCTCTCTCTGGGCCTGTGCTCTTCCAATTGGGCCCAAATTTGAAAGAAATGTCCTTCTCGGTTCAGCTCCTAGTGGGGAAAAAGACATTGGAGACATGGAGGCTGCTTGAAAAAATGGTTTAATGGTGGAAAAAGCCAACACAGTTCACCAATGGTGAAAAAAGCCAACACAGTTCTATGCTGCATCAACAGAGGGATAGAATCAAGATCACGTGAAGTGTTAATACCACTTTATAATGCCTTGATAAGGCCACACTTGGAATATTGCATTCAGTTCTGGTCGCCACGATGTAAAAAAGATGTGGAGACTCTAGAAAGAGTGCAGAGAAGAGCAACAAAGATGATCAGGGGACTGGAGACTAAAACATATGAAGAACGGTTGCAGGAACTAGGTATGTCTAGCTTAAGAGAAAGAAGGACTAGGGGAGACATGATAGCAGTGTTCCAATATCTCAGGGGTTGCCACAAAGAAGAGGGAGTCAAGCTATTCTCCAAGGCACCTGAGGACAAAACAAGAAGCAATGGGTGGAAACTAATCAAGGAGAGAAGCAACTTAGAACTGAGGAGAAACTTCCTGACAGTTAGAACAATTAATCAGTGGAACAGCTTGCCTCCAGAAGTTGTGAATGCCCCAACACTGGAAGTCTTTAAGAAGATGTTGGATAGCCATTTGTCTGGAACGGTATAGGGTTTCCTGCCTAGGCAGGGGGTTGGACTAGAAGACCTCCAAGGTCCCTTCCAACTCTACTATTGTATTGTATTATTGTATTGGACAGGACCACATGGCTTGAGTCCTGAACAGAAAAGGTAATCACATGCTTCCATGTTGGGTGAGGAAGAAGAGAAGGACTGAGGAAGGAGCTTGCTGGGCTTTTTATAATCTGTTCAGCCTCACCTCTCTGTTTTCTGCTCTTGTGTAAGAAATGTATTCTGATTGGTTGTCAGATTCCCATGGGGCCATGCAGGGGCAGCTCACTAGGCTGTGTTTTGAATTCAGGTTTGGTTGAGTTCTCAGATGCCATGTGGTGAGTGGATAAAGGCTAATCATGCCTTAATCCCATCACCCTGGAGATGAAGGGGAGAACTCTTTATTATATAAAGGGCCTGGCTTGGGCATCTTAATGGCCCATTTACAAGGGAGGTGGGCAGGAAGCTGCTGGGAGCTACTCTGTCTTTAAAACATGTTTCCAGGGAAATGTAATATTCTGCCTTTTCAATATTTCCTAGGATATTTCATTTTTCTGAGAGAGGGCTGGGTGATAACTTTCTACAGTGTCCTAGATTTCTAGCCAAATGCCTTAAGCACTACACTCAACTGACTCTCTTAACAACAACGTTTTTCAATATTAACCAATCAGATATTCGTCTGAAGGTAATTAAGCCTGTATATTTGAAGAAGCCCTAATCCTATGAGTTGAAGCACACATAGCAACATTTTTACAACAAGAAGTAAGTTTGCCAAATATGGAATGGACATTGGAGAAATCTTTTTTGCACAATTACTATATGTTGAACTTTAAAATAGGCTATAACTTTTAAGAGGTCATGAAAAGTTTCTGGGACACTGTTGTTTCATTTGTTTCAAGGTAAAACTTGAAACTTTCATCAGTTCTGAATTTGATTTGAGGCTGTGTCGCAAAGTTAGAACACAATTCCGAAAACACAAAGCACCTGCCATTAGGCATGAAAAAGCAAGTAAAAATACCTTCATTCCGTTTTGTTTTACCTGCATTTTTGCAGTTTGATGCAATGAGTGTTTTATAAGAAGCCAAAAAGTACAGGAAGAAAGTATTTTTACGAAATAACATTGTCATTCTTCAGGAAGCAAAAAAGATTTCAGTGGGTGATTAACAGAAAAGAACAAATTTATTTAGTACAATAGCTTTAGAGTGATGGACTGGTAGTTAGCGACTGCAAATACATTAGAGATTCACTTCACAAATAGAGCAGCTTGTTCTTTCTCTGAACATTATCTTGCTGAAAAAGGTTCACTGCACACATAGACAATTAGACGTAAGTAAAATAACACCTTGGCAAAACCTTAGCATTAAAGGTTTATATTGTGACTTCTGCAGCTTGATAATGTTGTTTTTTCAGGATCCTGCCTTGAAACATTTTGAATGGGTCTTAATGGACTAATTCTATATAAACAAAAGGACACTTAAGTCAAAAGTTTTCCTTCCTGTCCTGTTGTGATGAAGCCAGGAACTTTTGAGGGATCTGGGGAGGCCAGTTGTTTTTCAGCAGTAACACAACCTGTCCCTATTTTTTCTCACATTGTATGCTCTGCCTTCTGCAAACAGGGTCAATATTTTACAACAGGCAAACTAACCCACATGCTTGTAAATGCCATCCTTAAAGTAGGATGAGTGGAAGAGAGCCAGGAGAATCATAAAAGATGGTGGAAGAATTTTGCAATCTTATGGTGCAATGAGGAAACCTGTGCTCTGGGACACCATGCTTGAAATTATTGTCTATCAAGGAGAGTCATATGATGACATGGCATGTAGAACATTGTCCTCGCTTGTCCGGTGGAAGAATGAGCCAGTATCCGCAACTTTTAGTAAATTCATTTAGCAGATAAGGGTAGCCAAAAAATGGATGCAAAAAGAAAATAAGAAAGGAAAAAATCTCAGCAACATTTAGAAAACAGTCTTATGTAGAAATGAAGTACTTCAACTTGCTAAAGTTCTTTGCAAGGAACAACCGAATTGAGACATAAATTAGATAGAGATTAGGACATTTCTTCAATTGCTTCTTCTGCACTTTTAGCTTACAATGAAAAGAAAATGGTATCTTGGGATATATTTGAATGAAAATGGGCGGGTCTTTAAAGAAGCATGTTTAATCTGACATGCATCGTACTGTTGCATTTTGCTGGTTATATCCTGACAGCTTTTCTTTGCACATTATTTTGGAATTTGCTTCGCATTTGTTGATTTATCCCTGGAAAACTTATAGTTAATCAGAATAAAGCTTGTAAGAACAAATCATATTGTATGTGTAGGAAAAAGCTTTGGGGTATTAAGAGATTTCAAAGTATAATAAGATAAAAATGGCAGTGAAGATGTAGGAGATATAACCAGGCTAAGCCTGAGGGAGGGGTCAAATGCATCATGTCACCAGTCTCTGTGTGCCAGCAAGAGATCTAAGTCCAGCCCACCTTGAATGCCTCTCTTATCTCCTGCACATTACCCTTTACTGGTAGTTAGCCAGATTCTTGCAGAGAGCTTAAGCTTGCAGTAAATCTTTATACTCATTTGAACTGCCTGAATCTCCTGATTTCCCAGGCACTTGACAGATGATCATAACAAGAATTCCTTGTTCATTGGTTCAGGATTTTTATAAGATAATTATTGTACAAAAGAATTTTCTTCTGCTATTCCACAGCTCTTAAATGCTGTTGTACAATCTGTTTGAAAGCTTCTTGTAATTCTGGCTTACTTGCCATTAACATTTTTTTTTTACTGATAGCAGTGAATGGGTTTCTTTATAATGCAGGAATGCATTCAACTCTGAAGGTACCCAAATATGGCCTTTAGTGCCATTCCAGAAACAGGAAAGCCAGGAATTCCTAATCATTGGGAAGACTCCCAATCCCCATAGTTTTTTTAGTCTAGATTTATAGCCTTTATTATACTTTATTAGCCCTTCCTTTTTCATGGAGCAGTAAAGGACTGCTTTCTTGGTTAATAATCACCATGCTGTGTGTGTGTGTGTCCATTTGTTCACTTTCAAGTTAGTGCTGACTCCTGGCAACTTCCTGGACTAAATCCTAGAGTTTTCTAGACAAGGTTTTTCAGAAGTGGTTTGCTCTTGTTTGCTTTGTAGGCCGGAGAGAAAATGACTCCAAGGACACAACCAGCTGTTTTGTGCTTCTGTCAGGACTAGAATTCACATTCTCCTGGTTCCTCACCTTAACCACTACACCACACTGGCTACATATGTATATACAATATTAAATTTTATTTTGCAGCAGTATGCATTCTGTTGAATCTGTCCCCCAAAAAAAATTCCAAGAAAAGTGCAGTTTGATCATTCAAAGTACGGGTAGTCCTCGACTTAGAACAGTTTATTTAGTGACTGTTCAAATTACAACTGCACTGAAAAAAGTGACTTATAACCATTTTTCCTCACTTGCAACCTTTGTGACATCTCCATGATCATGTGATCAAAATTCAGCTGCTTGGCAACTTGTTCATACTTATGACCGTTGCTGTGTCTCAAGATCATGCCATCATCGGATTTGACAGGAAGTTCTCCAGCTGGACAGACGTGGGGGATGGGAGCCCTGAAGAGCCTCACATGAACCCTGTCTAACAAACCAACTCCGGGGATCCTTTTTTGGATCAGAACCCCCCTAGAGGGGGGGCAAAGAAGGAGCAGCATCTCATCAGACCCAGGGGGAGGCAACAGGTCCTCTGCAGGTCGGATATTTGCTCTCTGAATCAGAGTGGGGGCGGTAGCAACATGGTTGCACAAGAAGCTGACTTCCTGCCAAAGCATTGAACAGGAGGGTGAGGTCGAGATGAAAGACTGGTAAGAAAATTCATTTAACCCACAGTCATAAATCAAAACTTGGAAAAGGCAAAGAATTGTGAGAGTACAAATATATTAATAGGCAGAGCTGGATTTTGGCAAAATGAAAGAAAGAAAGGAAAAATGGAGGGTTGAAAATACCCACCCAAAAAAAGAAATTGGTTTGAAACAATTCAGATAGAAAGGGTGAAAGCAGAGAAGTGACAAACCCACTTAGATACAAACTCTAAACTTGGTTTTAGACTTGAAATAGAAACCAAACATTCTGAAAGAATTACTTTGTCTGAATGTCTGCCAACTAATATATCTTAAGCAACTCCAATTAATAAGAGGTGGAATGTAACAACAGAGAAAAATCAAGGAAAAAGCATTGTTTTCTCACTGACAACTGATAACCTAATCTTGCCTGTGTGGGAAATTTTAATTAACCAACTGCTATAAATCAGAACTTGGAAAAGCAGGAGGCGAAAGAAACATACCCAGGTTTGGCTGTAAGTGTGTTCCAACTGATATATTTTGAGCAACTGTGTCCAACAAGACGTAGAGAGTGGAAAGGGGAAAAATAATAACATCAAGAGCATGGAAAATATGAAGTTTTTTCTCTTTTTTTCTGCAAAGATCAAGATGGCTCCAGCTTCTCTTCCAGTTTCATATTAGTTGAATTGGCTAAATTTAAGGTGGACCAGAACTTTGGAATAAGATCTGCATAACTAACTGCAATTTTGGAACTGATTAAGGAAGAACAAAAGACCAAGATGGCCCCCGTCGTTCTTCTCCACAGCAGCTGAATTAGATAAATTTAAGGTGGACCAGAACTCTGAAATAAGAACTGTATAATTAACTGTAACTTTGGAACAAGACATTATGGAAAGGTGGGAATTTGAAGAACTATGTGAAATTATAAAAAAATATGCATAAATCGGAGAGGAGGAGCCAATGTCGCGACGAGACAATGTGCAATCTCAATGCTCTGAGATCTCTGCCGATACTTTTGCCGCTGGGTGGTCCAAACGGACCTAAACCATCCTGCAGAGATGGTGAACGGGAAGAATACATCCTGCTGATCTCAGGGAGATCGCAAACTCCCTGATCAATCCAAGAGAAGTTCTTCAATCTGGCGACAAAAAGTCCAGCCATCAGGCTGATGAAGTCGGGGCGGCTCCGAAATGGAAGGATAAGGAAAGAGAAAGTATTTTCAGCTGGTGAGGAATTTTTACTGTTTTAAAAGAGACTGCGTATAAAAAACTTAAAGTTAATTTAAATTTGAAAACAGAAGAAATAAGTGGTGGAATTAAGTTTTGAATGGTTTTGGACAGTGGGTTATTTTACTTTTTAAATGCTATTTTCATGGATGGAATTTATGCAAGCCTTTTAAAATGAATGGATTAAGTTTTCTTTTCTATCTTTTTATTATTATTATTTGCAACCTATGGACTAAAATTCTCCTTCTTCATTACTGCGTGTGTTTTTCCTTTTTTCTTCTCTATTTCATTCAAGAATTTGACTTTTTTAAAAACTTGGAATAAAAAAGATACAAAAGGCAACAAAGAAAATTGTAACAACAGAGGAAAAGACGACCCTGCTACTCGGAGGCTGGAGGTTTGTGTATTGGGAACAAAACACTTTTACTTTCCTCACTGATTATTCTGGCTTGGCACTTCAAGGTCTCACTGTTTTGTCTATAGAGAGTGATAAGAAGAAAAGCATGCAGATGTTCCTTTGAAGTATATCTTTAACCAGAGAAAAGTGAAAATAAGACCTTATTGTGAATGTATGCTTAATCTTGTAAAAGCCTTCCAAGCCAGAGCAGCAGTGTTTGTCAGCTGGAGATAATGGCACAATCTCAACAGCAGAAATAAACTATAAATTTGCAAAAGATATTGTTAGAAATTCAGATTATCAAATACATTTGAGAGGATGGAGAAGAAGATGGAAAATCTAGAGCATCTAACAGTAAAATATGATGAAGAAGTTGGAGATGTTTATCAAGTGGAAAAAGTGGAGGTTAGAGTCCTAAAACTGAAGAGAAAAATGACTACAAAGAAATTAAATCCACTGATATATGGGAGATCACTTCTGGTCCCTGAAGGTGACGGACGTTGCTGTCCGCTGCTCGTCTCTCCACTGGGCTCCTTTTAGGAGCACAGGAGGTCTTGGAGGGACCACCTGCCATAGGGTGGCTTGCTGGATCCCCCAGAAGGTGGCGGCAGCCATTGGGGGGTTTCCAGCCTCACCTCAGGAGCCGGGGAATGAAGGGGGGTGCATAGCGCAGCTGTCGGCTGCCTGCGCCTTCACCGAATGGATTCCGGAAGGAAATAATCAATTAGAAGGCGCAGTAGAAGTGGTGGAGGTGAGACGTTTACTCTAATCTCTTTTAACACCATTTAATTGATGCGTAACAGCTTGTTGCTGTTGTGGATTCAATCTATTTGAAGTTGCAAGATTGGAGGGTTTTTTTTTCACCCCCCTCGGGTAAAGCGGCATTTAGACTATCTCTCGATCTCGGAATGGAGTGAGGGAGTAAAACGTTGAATTACCCACTTGTACTAACTATGTGAGAAAGATTTACATCACAATTGCAAGAAGTGATTCCTGAGCTGTTTTAAAAGCCTTATGGAAACTTTGGATGCTTTGCTCCCTGGTTCCCTGTGAAAGGGGGAGCCAAGATGGCCCACTTCTGTCTTCTTCTTCGCTCTTATAAATGAAACTAGCCTTTTGAAACTACCTTTGAAGAAATTTCTGGCTTTATATTATTATTACCTCCCGAAGGTCTTCTGGAGCCTCCCCTGTTTTGTGGTCTTTCTGGATTTGGATTATTTGATATTCTTCTTTTGGCTTAAACTGTGACTAGGGATCAACTTTCACTTCTGGGCTTGTCTGCCTCCACGGTATCACCCAGCTGCGCATTCCAGAGATGCCATTTCTTTTGTATAAGACTTATACTTATCTCTGAACTTAACGAATGAGGTCCAGAAAACCACCTCCTGGTAAGGCAGCTTCGGCCCCCACCTCCTCTACATCCAGTCAAACGACCCAACAGATGAAAATTTCATCATTTTTACAACAAGAAGGGACTGGAGAGAGTTCAAAAGACTTATCTGTTACCCAAATGTTCCAGGCTATTATGAAGGGACAAGAAGAACTGAAAAAAGAGGTGACAGGTTTTAAAGAACAACTCAGAGATGTACAGCAGCAAACAACAGAAAATAAACAGAGGGTTGGTGTGCTGGAGGAGGGCGTGGCTGGGTTGAGGGAGGAGGTGAGGGTGACTCAGAAGGGGAATAGAGAATTGGAAAATTTCATGGTAAAGATGGAACTTGAAAGAATGTTCCTTTTTCTCAGATTCCAGAACCTACCTGAAACAGAAGATGAAGATCTTAAGGATACTATGTGAACAATTTTAGCAGTATATATTAAGAGAGATAAAGAACAGTTGTGGTGGGATATGGACTTGGTTTATAGAATTAATCAGAATATGCCAGAACACATAATGTTCCAAGGGAAGTCCACGTTAAATTTCTTAGGAAGACCATGAGGGATGAGGTTTTGGGAGCACAAAGGGGGGGGACCACTAATATATAAAGATAAAGAAATTGCCATTCTTAAACAAATTCAAAAAAAAGAGAGAGATAAGAGGAGGAAAGAAATTATATAACAAAGGAGTTTGGTTTAGATAGTTATTGCCAGAAGGAATGTTGATCTTCTGGGAGAGAAACAGAATTAGAATCAATACAGTTGTGGAGGCAAAGGCCTTCATGAAAAAACACAGTGTCCTACTAGAGGACGAAACCATAAGAAGTGGTGAAAAAGGTGATAATACACAAGATATGAGGGAGGGAGGGGCTGTGGCTCCACCAGGGGACAGTGGGGAGGGAGCAATATTGAAAAGACTCAGGTCACAAAAATAAATGTATTTGAAATATCATTGGAATTGTTGATATATTAGAAAGTGGCAAAAGAGATGATTGAACATATGGTTGATACAGTGTATGACAAGATGCTGTCTCTGCTTATCTTTTATCTTATGTTTTTTTTTCTGTAAAAGTTGTGAGATTTGGACAGATTTCTACTTTCAGCACGATGTAGCTGCCAAATTTTTTTGTATATCCACCTACCCTTCCCTATAAATGTTTAAAAACCAATAAAATTCTTTTTAAAAATCCACTGATATATATATGGTGATTGGTTTGTGTCTGGAAATGGAAAGAGTGGAATACGGAAAGAATAATTAAATGGAGGAGAACTCTACCCCAGATGGCAAGATACAGAAGAAGAAAAAATAAAAGAATTTATGGAGTTAAAGAGTGAAATGTTATTAGCAACATAATTGAAAACACCAATGACAATCAAAGATAAGCTGATCAAGGAAACAGAAGAAGGGCATCAAAATTACATGAGAGACTTAATAAGCAATGAGTTGCAAACAGGAGTCCATACAAATTTGTTTAAGGAGATGATTAGAAGACTGATACTACAAATGGCAGAAGACATGAGATTGTTTTGCTACTGGAAAGATACAGGTTGATAGATGAAAGTGTATAATCTAAAACTAGTTAAACTTAGTGAAATTTAGACAATAGATATAGTTAAATAAATAATTGATAATGATAATAATGTATACATATGTATTGCTATGATAAGTAATAATTGGATATGAATATTGGATGGTACCTATGAAAGGAAGATTAGAAATTTTTGGTTATATATAAAGGTTAATAAAAAAGAACTAAGTTAAATTTAGTTAAGTTTTGATTATTGGGGGGAAATGTTATGATAAAGGATACAGTCAAACAAAGGAGGGATAATGATAACAATGTATATATATGCATGGATACAACATAAGGAAATTGGATGTAAATTGTAAACAGTTATTTGGAAAGGAAGATTAGAAATTTTTGTTACTAAATATTATGGATGTTTAGCCAGAATAGGCCATAAGGATTCAGTGTTATGAAGAATATTAGAAATAACAAATGAAATGCCAGTATGTCATTATGTTTTAAATCTTGATATATTTTATGATGAAGGCCGTTTAAACAATTATGGTCAAATGAAAATGGAGGTATGATGATTATGCATAATATATATATCGGCCTAATATGCAATACAGCCCTGGTTCGATTCCCAGTAAGGGTATGGCTAGCTGATGAGACCTAAATAGGTTGAAATAGATCTATACTAGTCTCCCTTTATTTATTTATCACCACAAATAAAACACAAATATAAAAAGGCAACATTAAAAATAAAAATATGGTTTTCTGCCTGGATGGTCCTCTGTAATGAGCCGAAGGACAGAAAATGGGAGTAGTGAGCTCCCTCCCATATTTGGGCATACCAGGGGTTTTAACACAAATACATACCTATTTCCCTGGCCTAGCTGATAAGGAAGAGAGCCTGTGGCTTAGTGGCAATTACATCGGCCTAATATGCAATACAGCCCTGGTTCGATTCCCAGTAAAGGTATGGCTAGCTGATGAGACCTAAATAGGTTGAAATAGATCTATACTAGTCTCCCTTTACACACACACACACACACACACACACACACACACAGCCACACACACACACACACACAGACGTATGTATGTATGTATGTATGTATGTATGTATGTATGTATGTATGTATTTGTGTTATAAACCCTGGTATGCCCAAATATGGGAAGGAGCTCACTACTCCCCCTTTCTGTCCTTCGGCTCATTGCAGAGGATCATCCAGGCAGAAAACTATATTTTTATTTTTAATGTTGCCTTTTTATATTTGTGTTGTATTTGTGCTGATAAATAAATAAAGGGAGACTAGTATGGATCCATTTCGAGCTATTTAGCTCTCATCAGCTAGCCATACCCTTACTGGGATTCGAACCAGGGCTGTATTGCATATTAGGCCGATGTAATTACCAATAAGCCACAGGCTCTCTTCCTTATCAGCTAGGCCAGGGAAATAGGTATGTAAAAATAGTTTGCCTTTTTATATTTTGTTGTATTTGTGCTGATAAATAAATAAAGGGAGACTAGTATAGATCTATTTCAAGCTATTTAGTTCTCATCAGCTAGCCATACCCTTATGCTAGCCCAGGTTCAAATCCCAGTAAGGGTATGGCTAGCTGATGAGAGCTAAATAGCTTGAAATAGATCTATACTATTTATATATATATATATATATATATATATATATATATATATATATATATATATATATATATATATATATATATATATATATATATATATATATATATATATATATATATATATATATATATATATATATATATATATATATATATATATATATATATATATGCTGGTTTTGTTGTATTCGGGTCTTTTCCCGTGTAAAGTTGAGATTGTCTTTGCAACGTTTCGGCAGGATCGCACCTGCCATCTTCAAGTGTGGGCTCAAAATGTGGGCTTAAAATGGGAACGGAGCTGCCGTCTTTCTGTAAGTCTTGGTGGGAGGGGATGGGGTGCTGGCTTTGTTTCAGTAAGTGGAATGATTGGTTGTGTGGTTGTATCATGATTGGTAGATTGGTGCTGATTGGTGCAGGCTGCGTGTGCATTGTTGTTTTGTATTATAATGGCTTGGGTGGTGGGTGGTGTTCGTTTGTTGGCTAGGGCTGGTTTCCAGATGTTTGGTAGGCGGGAGGTATCATCACGTTTGTTCATGCTGTGGGGGTGTTTCTCTATTTCGATGGCTTCCATGATTATTCTCTTGTGGAGGTGTTCTGTTTTGGAGATTAACCTGGCTCCTTCAAAATTGATTTCATGTCCTGTAGCTTTAAGGTGCTGGAAAAGGGAAGAAGTTTTTTCTTTTTTTCTTACTGCGTTTTTGTGTTCTGTGATGCGTGCATTTATTCTCCTGTTTGTTTGTCCTATGTATATTGCTGGGCAGATTTTGCATGGTATTTCGTAGACTCCTTGGTTTTCTAGCTGGATTTTGTCTTTGGGGTTTCTTAAGATGTTGGCTATTTTTTGATCAGTGGTGAAGGCTGTCCTGATATTGTGCTTGTGGAGAATTTTGCTGATTTTATCAGTGGTGCCTTTGATGTAAGGGAGGAGGGCGATGCCATGGTCCTGTTCTGTATCATTCCACTTACTGAAACAAAGCCAGCACCCCATCCCCTCCCACCAAGACTTACAGAAAGACGGCAGCTCCGTTCCCATTTTAAGCCCACATTTTGAGCCCACGCTTGAAGATGGCAGGTGCGATCCTGCTGAAACGTTGCAAAGACAATCTCAACTTTACACGGGAAAAGACCCGAATACAACAAAACCAGCATACCTACACCCGTGAAAATCTACGAAAAGGTTGACAGAGGTTTCAGAGGTTGACAGTGGCATAAGGAAAATTGAAGGAGGAGGTTATGCCCCAACAAAGGGAAATATAAAAGACTTATTTGATGGTGGTTTGGGGAAAATTGAAGAGGGTGAACATGTCAAAACAAAGAAAAGGGAGAAGGCAGGAATAGAGAAATGGTACAAAAGACTTACTAGGAAAAAAATCAGACAACTAGAAATTGTTATATGGGAAAATACAAAGCTGAGATAAGGGGTTTATTCCTAAATATGACAATAAAATTAAGTTGCTAACTGATTGATATGATAATTAAACTGAGTTGCTAATTGATTGAATATGATGATAGAAGGACAATTAAGCATGGGTCAAAATATATGAAACAAGGACATATATAGAATTTCCAAGATGATGAACAAAGTGAGATGTGTATTGCTTGCTATTCTATATAGTAGATTAAGGGAATTGTAATGAACATTGAACAGTAAAGATTGCCATTTATAGACAATTAAGGGTAACCTAAACCAAGATATGGAAATATGGAGAGGGAACATGAGATATACTTACAATGGGAAACTATTGAGATTTAAAGACAGAATCACAAGATGGGGGCATGAAAGGATGCATAATTATATCAATATAATGATGAAAATAGCTGGGAATTGTAACCAGGTCTACATCTCAGCCAAAATGAGGCGGGGGGGGGGGGCTTTTAAAAGAATAATGACTATATAGGTATACTTTATTTTCTCCCTTTTAAAAAAAGAAGGAAGGATATATGTGTTAAAATTATACATACCATCAACATAAAATTGAGCTCACTCAGAAGCTGAAATACACCAAGTAAATGAGATGAAGAGTGTGAAGTGGAGGGGAGAGGTAAGGGAAGAAGAGAGGGATAGGAGAGAGGGTGGGGGGATGAGGAGAGAAAGAAGGAGTGGAAAGAGGAGAGAGGAGAAGGAGAGAGGAAAGGGAAGTAGAGAAGAGAAGAGCAACAGAGGGAAGAAAGGAGGTAGGGAGGTGGAGGAGAGAGGGAGAAGAAAGTGATGGATAAGGTGCAAATATGGTGTATGGAGAGCAGAAGAGCCAATAATTGATTTTGGGAGTTGATGGCAAGACGAATTGATGTAAACATTTAATAATACAATACGATGTTGGCTATGTAATAGTATATATGTGGTTGTATATTATGAAAATGGAAAAATAAAAAACTTTTTAAAAAAGATCATGTCATCATCTTTTGAAAAGCAAAATCAATGGGGAAACCAGATTTGCTTAACTACTGTGTTACTAACTTATCAACTGCAGTGATTCACTTAAAAAGGGAGGTAAAATGGTTGTAAAATGGGGCAAAACTCACTTAACAGAAGTCTCACTTATCAACAGATACTTTGAGCTCACTTGTGGTCATAAGTAAAGCTACCTGTATATCAGACCACAGTTTGTTGGCCTTCTTCATTCTTTCCCTTTCAAACGATGATAGTTATGTTTTATTAGCATTTGATGGGATAGTAAATGGTAAGGGGGATAGAATTCAGTCTCCTCTCATCAATATCTCTTTTGGAAATTTGACATTTCCTCATTTTGAAAAGAACCAGTTTCGGACCTCCTAACTAACTTATTAGGAGGTTCCTTATAGGGAATTTTTGTTACTTCTTTGTCCAGTCATTCAACTGGTAGAAATTATAATACTGAATCATTGTTGTGCAGGGTTAAATCAGAATGTGGTTAGGCAAATCCAGCCATCATTCTCTCACCCATCTCAACTTTATTTTTCTGTTCTACTCAAAAAGATATATGCAAATGTTAGTAGATTCTTGACACAATTGAGTTAAATGACGGCTGTAGACTGAAAATATATAAAAGCATCCTGTAAAAAGGCAAACTGCCTGATATTCCTGCCAAAGAAACCACATAAATATCCTATGAAGGTATCAGAAGTTGAGAAAAGGGATGGTCTTATGAGAAAATTGAACAAAATTATCCCTCGGCTTTAGATCACCCCACTGTGTTAAATTATCAATAGTAGAACAAAGCCGAAGTACGATAGAAAGGGAAAACAATACAACCTCGATATAAAACAATAGAATAGAATACAATAAGAACTGAAGAAGCTAGATGACACTTCAGGCAATCTGTAAAGCAGTTTTGAAGATAGCTCTTTGGCATGCATTCAGCATCACTTTCTGCATGAATGTTTTGTAAAGGCCCCGTTCAGGCATTGGCAAGAGAATTACTCAAATATTGGATGTCAGTAAAAGAAACAGACGGTGGTGGAGAAAAATTTCAGAACCAAGCAAGAAAACAGCAGAGGAGTCAGAATTGGACAGTGCATGATTTGAGGGGTAGGCAACTCAGCTATGGCCTGCACACCAATGTAGATCCATGTCCAAGCTCTTCAAGTTCTTCAATTGTATCTCTTTTGTATCTCCAAGTTCTTCAATTGTATCTCTTTTGCATACAGAAAGTTCAGAATTAATCTCTGGTATTTTCAGTTCCGGTTCAGAAAAGCTGCTTGCTGAACAGCCATAGCTTCTCAGGTTTGTAGGCAACCTTTCAGATGGACAGAAGGAGGACCATATTGGCATATTGACCTCTCCATTACAAGGGTTATCAAATATCTAAACAGGCAAACTGCCTAATTTTCTTTGTATCTGCAATAAATAATACAGCAAAAACTGGCAAAAATGTACTTAGGCTTACATAGCACTTAGACCTATATACCATTTCACAGTGCTTTACAGCCCTCTCTAAGCAATTTACATATGAGTCAGCTTATTGCTCCCAACAATCTGGGTTCTCATTTTACCAACCTTGGAAGGATGGAAGACTGAGTCAACCTTGAGCTGGTAAGAATCGAACCTCTGGCAGTCAGCAGAATTAGCCTGCAATACTGCATTCTAACGACTGCACCACCATACATATGAAATTATATATGATTTTTTTCCAGCATCAAAAAAGGCTGGTTTTTCAATCACAATATTTTTCCAATATTTTATTTTAAAAACATATGCTAGCAAATAGAATCAACAATATATAATTATTGATGATATGCTTGTCAAATTTCACCATGGTAATGTATAACACACTATAAGCATAAGCCTATGTCTAATTTACGTTGGCCATGTCATGCTTGTGAATTCATTGGAGAAGGCTATGATGCTAGGAATGCCAAGTGGACAAAGGAAGGGCAAGCAAAGGACAGGCTGGCTTGATAACATCAAACCTGATACAAAGTTGAATACACAACAATTTAAAGGAGCTGTGCTTGACAGGGTAAGCATGGAGAGCATTTGCTTATAGAGTCACCAACAACATTAAACAATAATTAAAACCAACAACAATGCATAACACATTGATAGAGCCGTGGTGGTGCAGTGGTTAGAATGCAATACTGCAGACTATTTCTACTGACTGGGCTACCTGCAATTTGGCATTTCAAATCTCACCAGGCTCAAGGTTGACTCAGCCTTCCAACCTTCCAAGGTTGGTAAAATGAGGACCCAGATTGTTGGGGGTAACATGTTGACTCTGTAAATCGCTTATACAGGGCTGTAAGGCACTATGAAGCAGTATATAAGTCTAAGTGCTATTGCTATTATGGGATCTCCAGATTATGGTGATCCATAGTTTTGAAGGGGCTGGGACCTATCCCCCTTTTGCTAGATGTCTGGGAAACTGATCCATTACTGAATTAATGGCCAAGGACTGGCCCTTTTCAAATATTGTTTGCCGAGTCCAAGCCATACCTATTGCTTTCTGTCTGTCTAATGGGGAAGAGCCTAATGATGTTACAAAACCTTGCATTCACGGCCAACAATTTGGACTCTAAATTCCTGAATGAGTAGTTTTTACCCACCCAAAGCCAACAGGTTTACTAAGCACTGCTTTTCAAGGAAGTTTGTTATCCTTTGACATTATGGGGAAAACATATTTGTAAATGCCTTTGGATCATTCATTTCCCAAACATACTCATTATTTTGCACCGGGTGCTTTTGCTGTAGGTTCTACAGGGGATGCTTTTAAATTTGGATTTAACACTTTACCCTCCTCTGTGTTGTTGTGATTTATTTTTAGTAAAGGAGCGATAAACATTTTTTTTTAAATGCATAACTGATTCAATGACTATTTAGCAAGAAAAGAGCCTCTGGGGAATCTATGATTAGTATTTGTAATCTTCTTGTTTGTAGGTATGAGGTAGAAAATGGTTTGGTTCATATTGTGCTGAGATCTAAGCTAATGTGCACATTCCCAAAGTAGTACACAAAGCAAAAGGCAACTTTGCTTTGATTTTCACATCTCATCATTTTGTGATTCAGCTCTCAAGTGAAGAAAATATGTACAGATGCGCGCTCATTGGGAGAAATTGAATACTGTAAAGCCTATGTTAGGAACAATTGTTTGAGAAAAAGGTACATATTAGGGAGAAAAATCTGTACAAAATGAATCCCTTAGGAGAAACGCATATGAGAATGCATTAGTTTTCCCCACCTTCAGGGGGGGGGGGAAATTACATGTTTATGCGTAACAAGAGAGAATGTACTTATGTTTCAATACAGTCTAAAGCTGTAGAAAGCAAAATAAATATATCTGTTGATCTCAATTCTTTATTTTCTCAATATTCTCTCTCTTTTTTTGAATCTTGGAAGAATTAGTATGGTAAGAAAAGGGACAAAATTACTACAGCGATTGTTCACCCTGCATCAATAAAGTATGGTTCTCTTTGCTACGTTTACGTTCTGAACACAGCTTTGTATTGCACAATGGAAACAGGGATGAAGATCAACATGATAGCAGTGAAAAAAGCAGCAATTACTGATAGAAATTTTATACGGGGTAATTTCATGATTTTTCCTCAAGAAGAAAGAGTGAAAGGAACATTTAGGGGCACCAAAAGAGTAAACAATGATAAACTTGTAAAATGCTCTAATGAGAAGAAAGCAGCTTGAAAGATGAGACTCATCCTTAGAGCCTTGTTCATGCCTTAGGAGAAAAAGTAATTTTCTCCACATACACGTAATTTGTGGTCTGTACCAGTGATGGGATTCACATTTTTTTACTACCGGTTCTGTGGGCATGGCTTGGTGGGCGTGGCTTGGTGGACATGTCAGGGGAAGGATACTGTAAGATCTCCATTCCCACCCCACTCCAGGGGAAGCAGTGATGTGCAGTAAGGTGAGGCAAGTGAGGCACAGCCTCACCGCTCTCATCATGAAAAGAAAAAAAAATGTAAAAGGAAAAAGCTGAGCTAGTTGCTGCCTCACCATGGATGACTCTGCTTAATTTTTAAAAAAGCCTCTAAAAAAGCGCCCTCTACTATGAGGCAAGAGAACTGCATGCCTCATCTAGTCTGACTTTAGGCATTTTATGATCACTCGATCAGAGTTAAACAAGGGTTAAAAGCCTAAAAATTCCTGATGTAGGTGAGGCACGCAGTTCTCCTGCCTCATAGTACAGGGCACTTTTTAGAGGCTTTTTTAAAATAGTTAAGCAGAGTCATCCACAGAAGCCAGGCAAAGAGCCATGCTATAGTACACACACTTTCCCCCAGCCTCTTTCTTTTGGAAGGCTCGGATCGGCTCCCCTCCGGCTTCTCTGCCTCTCCTCTCACACCAGCCTGCCAGCAGGAGGTGAGTGGGTGGGCTTTATTGCATTCCAGGCATTTCCCACCCAGACAGCAGGCTGCATTTGCAATGGTGGAGGTGTTTGGGGAAGGCAGCAGGGGAATGGGGGGGGGGATGCCAGAGGAGCTACTTTCAAGCCACTGGAAAAGATATCCAATCCAACTTTTGTGTGTGTGCGTGTTTGTTTGAGAGTGAGTGAGAGAGGGAAGGGGGTAGGAGAGATAGTCCAATCCAACTTCTGTGTATGTGTGTGTGCGCGCGTGTTTGAGAGAGGGGGAGGAAGGGAGAGAGGGAGGAAGGAGGGGAAGGGAGAAGAAAAAGAAAATGAAAAAAGGAAACTTATTTCGTAAAGGAGAAAAAACAAATGCTGTCATTTTAAATCAGAACTGAGCATGCCTGGCTGTGGAATTCTGGGAGTTGAAGTCCACAAGTCTAAAAATATTTGAAACCCACCACTGTCAGTGCTTCACCAGCCATAAACCTCACCACACATCACTGAGGGGAAGGATACTGCAAAGTCTCCATTTCCTCCCGATCAGCTGAGACTCAGGAGGCAGAGAACAGGTGGGAGCGGGGCCAGCCAGAGATGGTACTTACTGGTTCTCCGAACTACTCAAACTTTCTGCTATCAGTTCTCCAGAACTGGTCAGAACCTGCTTAATGCCACCTCTGGTCTCTATCCCCAGACCCAAATATGAAGATATTAGATGTAGAGCAGCATAAGCATATAACCAGATGCCATTCAAACACCCATGGCTGCTGGGGTTGTGAGCTCCAGTGAAAAATTAGATTCCTGCTGCAAATGCAAACAGAGATTGCTGGTCCACTTTTTCTAATAAAAAAAAGTTTGTATACCAAGATGACTGATGGCAGCAAGGAAGCCACTCTGTACCACTAATTTGTGGGATCAATGGTAAAAAGGCCTTAAAAGGCCACCATAACCTTTCATTGGTGTTTCTTTTATAAAAAAAAACATGGAAACGTTTTATAGAGCATTTAAAGAATATTGTCACTGGCCCTGGATGAAGAGTAGTGAACTTTAAATTAAGGAGGGACTGCAGTGCTTGCATGCCTATGGCAAAAGACCTGGAGAACATTATCTGGTTTTACAGAACCTCTTATATTTTGTCATCTCTTGACATTTCTCAGCTGTTGTGCCTAAAGGAAAAGAAGATTGGAGGTTGGCCCCTTTTTTGTACTTATCATTCTTTTTTGACCACTAGAGCAAGTGGCTAGAAATTGATGTAAGGAATTCTTCCAACCATAGTCTTGGCATCTGTTTTTCATCTTTCCTATAGTTAGTTGTTTAGTCACAAAGTTATGCATGATTCTTCATGACCCATGGATTATAGCACTCCAAGCCCCCTCATCCTCCGATGTCTCCCAGAGTTTGTCCAAATTCACGTTCATTGCATTGATGACATTATCTAACCATCTCATCCTCTGTCGTTCCCTTCTCCTTTTGCCTTCAATCTTTCCCAGCATCAGGGTTTTTTCCAATGAGTCCTCTCTTCTCATTACGTGGCCAAAGTGTTCGAGCTTCAACTTCATATCAGTATCATTCTTTCCAAAACACAGTCAGGGTTGATTTCCTTTAGGATTGACTGATTGGATCTTCTTGCAGTCCAAGGGACTCTAAAGAGTCTTCTCCAGCGCCACAATTCGAAAGCATTAGTTACTCAAAGGAGCCTACTAATGGTGGACAATGGAACTTTTTCTCACCTTTCTTTCTTGTGCTTCAGACTTCATCACAATTGTCCCTCTTTTCAAGATGTATTTGAGATAGAAGGGATATTTTTTCTATCCTCATGTATTTCTTAATAAATATTTTACTTCAAATGTAATGAGTGTCTATGAACATTCATTGATAGCTGAGCTAAATTCATACTTTGCCTCCAAGACAAATACATTATGAATATACAGATGTATTTAATGGGACATTCTGTAGTTTAGTTATGTAGTATTCTTTTTATTCAGCAGCCTGCTCATGTTCTGGATCATATACTTGCACAAATGAGCATCAGCTTATATCAACTCTCCAACAGATAGCAGAATCTCTAGTAGTTGGAAAAGAGCCAGGCCTGAGAAGCTTCTCCTTAGGACTGACAGTTTTCTCCTCTAATCAGAATGTTGCCAAAGATACAGGTCTTCCATTAAGTGCTAAGCTAAGGTAACAAGACTCTTTTTATAAATGTTTGTGATGGTGATTTTACTTTAGCTAGATACCTTTTAAAGAAGAGAGATGCTGTTTTAAGCAAAGATCTGAGTAGTAGTTTTGCTTTATAGGAACAGATATATTAACACACTACAGAGAGTCCTGAGGCCAACATTTCTGTTGCTGAGACATTTGTTAAGTGAATTTTGCCCCATTTTACGATCTTTCTTGTCAGAGTTGCTTAGCAAATTACTTCAGTTGTTAAATTAGTAACACAGTTGTTAAGTGAATGTGGCTTCCCCATTCACTTTGCTTATTAGAAGGTCACAAAAGGGGATCACATGACCCCAGGATGCTGCAACCATCATAAATATGAGTCAATTACTGTGAGTCTGAATCAGTGGTGGTTTTCAAAATTTTTTAAAACCTCTTCTGTATGTGTGACCTGCTTTGTGGGAGTGGCTTGTCAGCCATGTGACTGAGTAGGAGTGGCTTGGCAGTCATGTGACTGGGTGGGTGTGGCCAACTTGTAAAATGTGGTGAAAGTCACTTAACAACGCTCTTGCTTAGCAACCAAAATGCCAGAAACTCTGGCATTTGAAGCATGCAAGTCTTAAAGCTGTCAAGTTACAAGACCCTTGCACTCCTAACTCTTTAGAAAAAAACCCCAGGGGTGTCCAAACTTGACAGCTTTAAATCTTGTGGACTTCAACTCCCAGAATTCCTCCTCTCGCTCTTCATCTTGGTGATGTGCGGATGGGTGGGGGGAGGGAGCTGGAACTGGTTCTAGACGTCACTGTAGATTTGTGGAACCTCTTCTATAGAAGAGGTTAGAACTGGCAGGAACCCACCTCTGGTCTGAATTTTGACCATGCGGATGTTGCAAAAGTCCTAAGTATGAAAAATGAAATAAACGAAGTGAGTGAAATAAATCACTTTGTTCAATACTGCTGTAGCTTTGAATGGTCACTAAATGAACTGATGTAAGTTAAGGACTACCTGTATACCCATTTTTTCTTAACCAGTGGACACTCCTTTCTTAAATTTGTTATTGACTACAATGTCCGGATGTGTGGATACAACATATCTGGAGTAGGCCTGTAAGATTTTATGACTACACAAAAATGGATTTCAACAATTATGCTTGATGAATAATTATTGCTTCAATAATACTCAGTAATTTTATACAATTATTTTTACATTATATTTTCAATCCACTGTACCCTTATTATTTTAAAAAAATATTAAGGCCTGAGAAATGATAAGAAGACACATACTAATATTTAGCTTCAAATGACGTGAGTGGTATCTCATAGTTCCTTTTTTTTCAAGAGGCAACTGAATTTCTTTTCTTCTCTTTTCTTTTCTTGACATTTGCTTCTCTTCCAGGAAGTTTCTTCAGTTCTAAAGAAAAGAAGAAGAAAAAACAAGAAAAAAAACCATAAAAAAGTCCAGTTGCCTCTTTAAAAAAGTACCTTTGGGACAACCATGACCAGGATGACTGAGAATCTCTATAGAAATGAATGGTGGCTTCCAACATGTCTTGAAAACATTCTCAAATTAAGCACAAAGCAGGCAAGTTTATTTTTATTCATTTATTTATTTGTGTGTGTGTGTGTGTTCCAGCATAACTCTGGAATGCTCGAGCAATTTCAACCAAACTTGGTATACAGATGACCTACTCTCTGGAAACAAATACTGTGGGGGTAAGACACCTCTAACAGCCCTCGAGGTGTTTGTTCTATTAAGGTACAGCCTGTTGTGCCTTAAAATGGCTTCCACTATACTACTCCAAAATGAATTCTACTGTACAGCGCAGTGGAGTTGCCATGGTACCAGATTCACAGTACTCCACAAGGAGGCTCCCTCTGGTAAGGGGGAAAATCCAACATTAGAAATTACATTTGATCCGAACATTTTCTTCCTATAAATAAATACCCAGGCAACACCAGATTATCAGCTGGTATCCTATATAATTTCAGTGATGAAAGAGACTCCATGCTACTTTGTGGCATAAATATTTCCTGGAGTTTACAGAACATTCCCTCTTGAGTAATATTTCCAATAGAAAGGAAAATAAAAAGTGTAGCTGCTTTTGTCAGATCTGGGAAGTCTTTCTGTAGACAAAGGGAACCTAACAGTTTGTAATGAAAATTCCCACACACAGATTTCTTCTCTACAGAGATTTGCAACATTTTCGTGGTGGCTCATCCCTGAAGTTTTTCCTATGATAAATGAGACTGGGATGAATGATTATGATCATCCCTGCTAATTAATTTGTGGTCGTGTTAAACATGCCTTTGAATTTGGATCTGGTTGTAACTCTATCAGTGTGAGGATTTTATTTATGGCTGTGGACAGACTGGGAATAAGGATGCTGCAAGAGAGTAAAGCCTTTTCCAGATAATTTTTTATATAAGGAGGGGAGGAGCTTCCGGGGGAAATGGCGGACCTTCCCAGAGCTCCGTAAACGATGGGGCGCTCTGGCGGGGATAGCAGGCATTATTGGCCCCCGTTGGTCATCCTGGGGGCCTAGAATTATGTAGTGGCAACCCTGGTTTGTATGATGTACAGCTGGGATCCGGATGGACCCGCTAACCAGGAGAACGGGAGACGGAGGACAGCTTAGGGACAGGAACACAGAGGCCGAGCTGCGGCAGCTACGGCAGCTGCGGCAGCAAAATGAATAAAAGAACTGACAGAGCAGAAAGGAGACGTTTTGGACGTTTTGGGCGGCTGCCAGGCGGCGGAACAGCGCGACAGCTGAGGAGCGAGCCAGAAAGAGAGAACAACGTACAGGGAGACCTCATCTTACCGGCGATGGCGACGGAGCGGCTGAGACGGCGCTGGAATATCGGGCGCCATATTTCTTTCCAACCGTCTCTCGGACCGCGTTGCGTTGCCAGGTGGAGAGGCCATTGGGGGCTGGAGGTCGGGAAAGAAGCTGCAGGGATCGAAGAGGGAAGCCGGGGGGGTCGCCGGAGGCTCGGGGCGACCCCTGAAGAGCAATAGGTCGAGCAGCTGGCCTTGGCACCTCGTCTACCCCCCCCCCCCCCGCTGAGGTGCGATTCCTTCATACTCCAAGAACTGCTTTCGGGCCTCTGGGCCTAAAGAACTGCCTAAAGAACTGCCCTGGGCCTCTGGGCCTAAAGAACTTCCTAAAGAACTGCCCTGGGCCTCACTGGTAGAACGTAGATTATTGTGGACTATGAGGTCTGTCCCCTCCCATCTTATTATTTGCCTTTTAAATATCTCTCTACTTCATTCTTTGTTAATCTTACATCCTAGACCTGCTACAAAGAGAGACCCTGCCATAGCCATAATCATAGATTGGTCATCATCCCAACTTATTCAAGGTCTGACATCCTTCGACTGCGAGGGTCCCCCCTCTCGCAGGCATGCCCCCCTGCCCTGATGAAGGCCCACCTCAATGAGGGGTTTATTAACCCAGAGAGGTGGAGGAAGCGGGGGATTAGGGTTTTTTTAGTAAAATGTTTTGTAAAGCTTTTAAGGGGTTCCAGGGAGCGGGGAGGGTTGGTTTGGCCCTGGGGTATGGATACAACCAGGCCAACATGTAGGGTCAAGACGGAAGGGAGGGTCAAGACGGAAGGTAGCGAAGCGGAGCGGGTGGGAGGAAATAACATCCCTATAAGGGGAATTCCAATCACGACGGTCGTAGGGAGGGGCAGGCGCGAGGACACCAGAAGAACGTATAGTCGGTTGGCAGACCGGGGCCACTGGATACGCCCGGTCGCTTGTACCAACCCCCGCAGATTAGGTGGACAGGATCAGCAGAGCCTGGGCCTTAGGCTGATGTTATGTAACGCGAGGTCCATGGTTAACAAGGCCCCCCTCATCAGTGACTTGATCACAGAGGGGGAGCCGGACCTCGCAGGAATAGCGGAAACCTGGTTGGGCCCGGAGGGGGGGTTGCCCCTCAGGGAAATGTGCCCTCCAGGTTACCGTGTATTCCACCAGCCACGGGCCCAAGGTAGGGGTGGGGGGGTAGCAATTATCATCCGGGACGATCTGGCACCGAGAGAATTCACTGTGTCGCAGACATCTGGTTGTGAGTCTCTGGGCGTAAAGTGGGGTCCAGGGAGTCAGTTGGGCCTGTTGATAGTATACCTGGCTCCCCGCCATACATCAACGGCCCTGCCCGAGCTCCTCGAGCGGATCGCGGAGATGGCGGTTGAGACCCCCAAACTACTAGTGATGGGGGATTTCAACCTGCCGTCAACGGGAAAGGCATCCGAGGTAGCCCGGGAATTCATGGCTTCCATGACAGCCATGGGTCTGACTCAAGTAATTCAGGACCCCACTCACGAGCGAGGCCACATTCTGGATCTTGTGTTTGTCTCCGACCAGTGGACGAGTGATCTGGGAAGAGGGCATTTAGTCATCACGCCCCTGTCATGGTCAGATCACTCACTTCTCCAGCTTGACTTCCCTGGCGCTACTCCCCACCGCGGGGAGGCGGAACCAGATTATCCCAGATGGTTCCGCCCCAAGCGCCTGATGGAACCGGATAGGTTCCAGGCTGAGCTTGGGCCATTTCCTGCTGACCTGTCCCGCTCCCGGGCTGAGGACCTGGTAGCCGCATGGAATAGTGCGGCTGCCGGTGCCTTGGACCGGGTGGCGCCTTTGCGGCCTCTCCGACGGCCACGATCGACTCGGGCCCCCTGGTTTAACGGGGAGCTAAGGGCGATGAAACGCCTTAGGAGACGCCTGGAGAGTAAGTGGAGATCCTCCCGCTCCGAAGCTGACCGAACACAGGTAAGAGCCTACATAAGGACCTACCTTGTGGCAATAAGAGTGGCCAAACGTCAGTATTGTGCCACTCTTATAGCGTCCGCAGAGAACCGCCCTGCTGCCCTGTTTCGGGTGACCCGCTCCCTTCTGTCACAGGAGCAGCGGGACCCCCCATTGCAGGGCAGGGCAGAGGAATTTGGAGAGTTCCTGCAGGATAAAATCGATCATATCCGGAGAGGTTGGACCCACTCCAGTGCTCCAGTGGGGACGTCCGAGACTAGTCTTGAGAGACCATGCTGGGAGGAGTTTGACCCTGTTGTCATCAAAGATTTGGACAGGTTGCGCGGGCGACTGCGGGCCACCACATGTTTACTGGACCCGTGTCCCTCCTGGTTGGTGCTGGCCTCCTGGGAGGGCTCACGAGGCTGGCTACTGGGACTGGTGAACGCTTCGTTGGGGGAGGGCCGGATGCCGGCCGCCTTGAAAGAGGCGGTGGTCAGGCCCCTGCTCAAGAAGCCTTCTCTGGACCCAAAGGAACTAGCAAATTATCGTCCTGTCTCCAACCTTCCTTTTTTAGCAAAGGTTGTTGAGAGTGTGGTGGCTCAGCAGTTTCCGCGTCACCTGGAGGAAGATGATTATCTAGACCCGTGCCAGTCCGGCTTCCGACTCGGTCACAGCACGGAGACGGCCTTGGTCGCGTTGGTGGATGATCTCTGGAGGGCAAAGGATGAGGGTTGTTCCTCCATCCTTGTTCTATTAGATCTCTCGGCGGCCTTCGATACCATCGACCATGGTATCCTATTGCGCCGACTGGAGGGGTTGGGGATTGGAGGCACCGTGCTACGGTGGTTCCACTCCTACCTCTCTGGCCGGACGCAATGTGTGTTGACGGGGGAGCAGAGGTCGACCGCAAGGCCCCTCATTTGTGGGGTCCCACAGGGGTCGATTCTCTCGCCTCTCTTGTTCAACATATATATGAAGCCGCTGGGCGAGATCATCCGTGGTTTTGGGGTGAGTTACCATCTGTACGCTGATGATACTCAGTTGTACATTTCCACCCCAAACCACCCCAACGAGGCTGTCGAAGTGATGACCCGATGTCTGGAAGCCGTACGGGTCTGGATGGATGACAGCAGGCTCAGGCTCAACCCCTCCAAGACAGAGTGGCTGTGGTTCCCGGCTTCCCGATTCAATCAGCATATTCCATCGCTGACCATCGGGGATGAGCAATTAGCCCCGGTGGAAGGGGCGCGCAACTTGGGCGTCCTCCTTGACGATCGGCTGACCTTAGAAGATCACGTGGCGGCCGTGGCAAGGGGGGCGTTCCACCAGGTTCACCTCGTGCACCAGTTGCGGCCCCTTTTGGACCGGGAGGCCTTGCGCACAGTCACTCACGCGCTGGTGACGTCCCGCCTGGACTACTGTAACGCTCTCTACATGGGGCTCCCCTTGAGGTGCGCCCGGAGACTGCAGTTGGTCCAGAATGCAGCCGCGCGGGTTATTATGGGGAGATCGAGATTCTCCCATATAACACCTATCCTGCGCGAGCTGCACTGGCTTCCTGTGGCCTACCGGGTGCGCTTCAAGGTACTGGTTACCATCTTCAAAGCGCTCCATGGCACAGGGCCTAGTTACCTGCGGGATCGCGTCCTGCCCCATACATCCCTGCGACCCACTCGCTCACACAGGGAGGGGCTACTCCGGGTGCCGTCCTCTAGAGAGTGCCTGGGGACGGTGCCCAGGAGTAGGGCCTTCTCTGTGGTGGGCCCTACCCTTTGGAATGACCTCCCCCCAGACATCCGGACAACAACCGATCTTCGCTCCTTCCGTATGAAGCTGAAGACCTACCTGTTTTGTCAAGCCGGCCTGGCATAACGTTACTATCTTGCCACCCCAGGTCATTTTACAATGGGAAATTTTGTTTTTAATATTTTTGGGGTTTTAAACTTTGTAAGTATGCTTATTTATGGACTTATTTTTACCTCCTCTGCACGATTTTATGGTGCTATCTTGATTATTGCTCTGTACGTCGCCCCGAGTCCCTGTGGGGAGAGGGGGCGACTAATAAGTTCAATAAAATAAATAAATAAATAAATAATGAATAATATTTGTAGCTCAGGGTTGAAATGAGAGGGTCTTTGTTGCTCCCTAAGCTTGGTTGTTTTCTTGCAGATGTTTCATTACCTAAAGTACCGTATATAACACCATCATTCATTGCCTAATGGCACCAGTGGAAATTGGCCCTTTTCAGTTACAGCAGAGGTCCTTGCTTTAAGGGAAATGCTAGAAAGAAAAAGAAAAATATCTGCCTACACTTTTCAGTTGAAGCTATATCCAATCTCCCAGATAATTTTATCTATCCCTGCCATAAGCTGTATGGGAAAATGGCGAAATGTAGTTGCCCAGAATTATATTTTTGCTTGATTTAGATCTGAATTAAAATTATTGTTAAAATCATTTTCTTGTAATAGTTTCAAAGGACTTTCTATTTATAGTTTTCTCTAAACTTTTGAAAAGCATCTACTGCTATCCTGAGGCAGTATGTACTATTATTATTCATGGGTAGTATGGATAATTTTGAATCTATTCACTTTTTGTGTGGTTGAAATTTGGGGGTAACTCTGGAATTATCCTTAACAATAGTAATAGATCATGTATTGAAGAAACAATGTTCAAATTCTAAGAAACACGATTTTCTATAAATCAATTACAAAGAATTCTGACCATCCAACAGGTACAGCTCTTTTGAGCTACATGAGCTATAGAAGGCCAAAACATATTACTATCATACAGGAACACGCAGTATATATAAGAACTTCCCACCCCCTAGTTAGTCCTTCAGCGGGGGAGATTTTCAGACAAAGTGGCCCTGGATTTGATTGGTAAAATGTGGGAAAGTTGCATTGATAAAAATAATGAATTGGTTCTGGCAACTCTTCAGGAAATATTAGCATTAGCACTTAGACTTATATACCGCTTCATAGTGCTTTTACAGCCCTCTCTAAGCAGTTTACAGAGTCAGCATATTGCTCCCAACAATCTGCGTCCTCATTTGACCCACCTTGGAAGGCTGAGTCAAATTTGAGCTGATGAGATCTGATCTGCTGAATTGCAGCTAGCAGTCAGCTGAAGTAGCCTGCAGTACTGCATTCTAACCGCTGCACCGCTTCGGCTCTATCAATATCAACCAAAGAATGCTTCAGAAACATGCCAACAGTCATTTGGTTCAGATGGGCGGCTATAGAAATGAAACAAATGAAATAAACAAGCCAGCAGACAAACAAATAAAATGTCAGCCTTTTGAAATAGTCCAGACAAGAGGCACAGTCCAGGAGTAATAACACTATTTTCATTTTATTTATTTATTTATTTATTTATTTATTTATTTATTTATTTATTTATTTATTTATTTATTTATTTATTTATTTATTTATTTATTTATTTATTTATTTATTTATTTTTTATTTTTATTTATTTATTTATTATTTATTTATTTATTTATTTATTTATTTATTTATTTATTTATTTATTTATTTATTTATTTATTTATTTATTTATTTATTTATTTATTTATTTATTTATTTATTTATTTATTTATTTATTTATTTATTTATTAAACTTCTAGACCGCCCCCTCTCCCCGAAGGGACTCGGGGCGGTGTACAGGTACAAATTTAAAAACCATACACTCGATAATATACATAACTAAAATTGAATTAAATATCCCCTGTACAAATTTATAAGAATTAAAAACTTAAACCTTAAAACCAAACCATAAAATTTAAAAATACAAACTGAGGAGGGAAAGCTGGAATTAGGCCAGGCCGGCTAGATGAAACAGGTGGGTTTTAAGTTTCTGGCGGAAGGAGCGGAGGTCCGTAGTCGTTCTAATGTCAGGGGGAAGGTCATTCCAGAGGGTCGGGCCCATCACAGAGAAGGCCCTTCCCCTGGGCGTCACCCGCTGGCACAGCCTAGTGGACGGCACCCGGAGGAGTCCCTCTTTGTGTGAGCGAATCGGCCGAAGGGATGTATGGGGCAGGATACGATCCCGCAAATAGCTAGGTCCTGTGCCATGGAGCGCTTTGAAGATGATAATCAACACCTTGAAACGCACCCGTAAAGCCACAGGCAGCCAGTGTAGCTCGCGCAGGAGAGGTGTTACATGGGAGTATCTAAAGACTCCCGAAACTACATGCCCAGCCGCATTCTGAACCAACTGCAGCCTTCGGATGCATCTCAAGGGGAGGCCCATGTAGAGAGCGTTGCAGTAGTCTACCCGGGATGTCACAAGCGCATGAGTGACTGTGTGAAGGGCACTCCGGTTCAATAGGGGTCACCGTTGGCGCACCAGGCGAACCTGGTGAAACGCCCCCCTGGCCACGGCTGTCACATGGTCATCCATTGACAGCCGGGTATCTAGAAGGACGCCCAAATTGCGTACCCGATCCACGGGGGCCAGATGTTCACCCCCAATGGCCAGTGATGGAGTAAGCTGGTTGAACCGGGGCACCGGTAGCCACAGCCACTCAGTCTTGGATGGGTTGAGTTTGAGTCTGTTACTTCCCATCCAGATCCGTAGGGCTTCCAGACACCGGGACATCACTTCGATGGCATCGTTGGGGTGGTTTGCGGTAGAGATGTACACCTGGGTGGCATCCGCGTACAGATGGTAATCTACCCCAAACCCACGAATGATCTCGCCCAGCGGCTTCATATATGCATTGAACAGGAGAGACGAGAGGACCGACCCCTGTGGCACCCCACAAGTGAGCGGCCTCGAGGTCGACCTCTGCCCCCCCTGCCAATACAAATTGCGCTCGGCCAG
This sequence comes from Natrix helvetica, assembly GCF_964273705.1. Lineage (NCBI taxonomy): Eukaryota > Metazoa > Chordata > Lepidosauria > Squamata > Natricidae > Natrix > Natrix helvetica. The sequence continues at coordinate 89,571,283 of NC_138552.1, forward strand.
AGAGGTAGGAGGAGAACCAGCGCAAAATGGTGCCCCTCACCCCCAACCCCTTCAGTCGATGCAATAGGATACCATGGTCGATGGTATCAAAAGCCGCCGAGAGGTCTAATAGGACCAGGATGGAGGAGCAGCCCCCATCTCTGGCCCTCCAGAGATCATCTACCAATGCGACCAATGCCGTCTCCGTGCTGTGACCAGGCCGGAAACCAGACTGGCGCGGGTCCAGATAATCAGTTTCCTCCAAGTGGCGTGGAAACTGTTGTGCCACCACACTCTCTACAACCTTCGCCAGAAAGCAAAGGTTGGAGACGGGACGGTAGTTGGCTAACAAAGCTGGGTCCAAGGAAGGCTTCTTGAGGAGGGGCCTCACCACCGCCTCTTTCAGGATGGCCGGCAGGAACCCCTCACTCAAAGAAGCGTTGACTAACTCCTGGAGCCAGCCTCGTGTGACCTCCCTGGATGCCAGTACAAGCCAGGAGGGGTCCAGTAAACATGTTGTGGCTCGCAGTCACCTACGCAACCGGTCCATATCGTCGGAAGTAACAGAGTCAAACTCCTCCCAGAATGGAACCTCAGGACCCGCCTCCGACGTCCCCTCCAGACCACTAGTAGGGACCAACTCGCTTCGAATCTGAGCGATTTTGACCTGCAGATACTCCCCAAATTCCTCTGCTCTACCCTGCAAAGGAGCTTCCCGCGGCCTCTGTTGGAGGAGGGAGTGGGTTACCCCAAACAGGGCGGCAGGGCAGTTATCTGCGGACGCAATAAAAGTGGCACAATACTGACGCTTGGCCACTCTTAACGCCACAAGGTAAGTCCGTAAATGGGCTCTCACCTGTGATCGGTCAGATTCAGAGCGTGACGATCTCCATCTGCTCTCTAGGCATCTCTTGCGGCGCTTCATCACCCTCAGCTCCTTGGTAAACCAAGGAGCCTGGGTGGTTCGCTGCCGCAAGAGAGGCCACAAAGGCGCAACCCGGTCCAAGGCCCCGGTGGCCGCACTGTTCCATGCAGCCACTAGGTCCTCCATCTGGGTGCGGGTCAGGGCTACAGGAAATGGCCCAAGCTCCGTCTGGAACCTATCAGGTTCCATCAGGCGTTCTGGGGCGGAACCATCTTGGACATTTCGGTTCCGCCTCCCCGCGATGGGGAGTAGCGGCTGGGAAGTCGAGCTGGAGAAGTGAGTGATCTGACCATGACAGGGGTGTAATAACTAAATCCCCTACTCCCAGGTCACTCCTCCACCGGCCAGAGACAAAGATAAGGTCCAGTGTGTGACCTCCCTCGTGTGTGGGGCCCAGAACTACTTGGGTCAGGTCCATGGCTATCATGGAGGCCATGAACTCCCGAGCTACCTCAGATGTCTCCCCTACCGATGGCAAGTTAAAGTCCCCCATGACCAACAGCCTGGGGGTCTCAACTGCCATCTCGGCGATCACCTCGAGGAGCTCTGATGCATGGCGAGGAGCCAGGTATACAATCAGCAAGCCCAACTGCCTCCCTGGGCCCCACTTCATGCATAGGGACTCACAACCGGTTTTCTGTGGCACAGTGGTCTCTCTCGGCTTGAGACCTTCCCTCACAATGACCGCTACCCCTCCACCCCTGCCTAGAGCCCGTGGCTGATGAAATGCGCGGTAACCTGGCGGGCACATTTCCACAAGAGGGAGACCTCCCTCGTGGCCCAGCCAGATCTCCGTGATTCCTGCCAGGTCCGGCTCCCCCTCCGACACCAAGTCGTTAATGAGGGGGGCTTTGTTGGCAACGGACCTGGCATTGCATAACATCAGTCTCAGGCCCTGGCTCTGTAGGTCCTGACCACTTAGATAGCGGGGGTTGGGACATATGACCGGCCGTACCCAACGACCACGGTCTCCCCATCGGTGATGATGAGATCTCTGTCTACCCTCACACCCGCCCCTCCCCATGACCGTTGGAATGGAAAAACCCTCTTCTGGAGTATCGCTACTCCTCTCCTCCTTAACGGCTCTGCTCACTTCCTTGCTAACTCCACCCGCCGGCTTGGCACTGGTCCCTCCCTCAGCCTGACTAGCCCCTCCCCCCACCCTAGAACCCCCTAAAAGATGAATCAAAAATTTGGATAAAACCCCCCTAAGGCTACGCCTCGCCCACCTCTCTAGATTAATGTATCCCTCATCGAGGTGGGCCCTCGTAAGAGCAGAGGGCCAGACCTGCGCGAGGGGGGACTCCCGCAGCAGAATTAGGTCTGCCCTTGAGTTTATTTATTTATTTATTTATTTATTTATTTGAACTTGTTAGTCGCCCCCTCTCCCCACATGGACTCGGGGCGACGTACAAAAGCAGCAATCAAAACAGTATCATATAGAGGAGGTAAAAATAAATAAATAATTTACAATGCTTAGAAAAAGTTAAAACCCCAATAACAGTAAAAATTTAAAAACTAAAATTAACAGTTAAAAAATGCCCAAGAGGTGGAGAAGCTGTAGATTTATGCCAGGCCAGCTAGTCGAAACAGGTGGGTCTTCAGTTTCATTCGGAAGGAGCGGAGGTCAGTTGTTGTCCTAATGTCTGGGGGGAGGTCATTCCAAAGGGTAGGGCCCACCACAGAGAAGGCCCTACTCCTGGGCACCGCCCTCTGACACTCTCTGGAGGACAGCACCCGGAGGAGTCCCTCTCTGTGTGAGCGAATGGGTCGCAGGGATGTATGGGGCAGGACACGATCCCGCAGATAACTAGGCCCTGTGCCATGGAGCGCTTTGAAGATGGTGACTAACACCTTGAAGCGCACCCGGTAGGCCACAGGAAGCCAGTGCAGCTCGCGCAGGAGAGGTGTTATATGGGAGAACCTCGATCTCCCCATAATTACCCGCGCGGCTGCATTCTGGACCAACTGCAGTCTCCGGGTGCACCTCAAGGGGAGCCCCATGTAGAGAGCATTACAGTAGTCCAGGCGAGACGTCACCAGCGCGTGAGTGACTGTGCGCAAGGCCTCCCGGTCCAAAAGGGGTCGCAATTGGCGCACCAGGCGAACCTGGTGGAACGCCCCCCTCGCCACGGCTGCCACATGATCTTCCATAGCCAGCCGGGCATCTAGGAGGACGCCCAAATTGCGCGCCTGTTCCACCGGGGCTAATTGCTCATCCCCGATGGCCAGCGATGGAATGTGCTGGTTGAACCGGGAAGCCGGGAGCCACAGCCACTCTGTCTTGGAGGGGTTGAGCTTCAGCCTGTTGTCACCCATTCAGACCCGTACGGCTTCCAGACACCGGGACATCACTTCGACGGAGTGAACACACAGAAACACATGACAGAAACACACATGACAGAAACACACACATTGTAGGGCTAAAATACAGAATCTTGCAAGTCTGAAAGTGCTTCTCCACTCCTTTACTTTTACTTTTGAGAAAATCAGGAGGGGGGTCCCTTCTGAGATGTTTTCCATATCCCTAATTCCTTTTGTGGACTGAAATACTTTTTCCATAATGGTTGTCTAGGCTGCAGCTCTTACTCCTCTCACTCCCACAGACCACTGTCTGTATCACATTTCTGTGAGAATATGACTGACAACTCATTCTGTGAAGAATGTCTTTTCAGTTGATTAACATGCCATCAGCCTGATTAATTAGTCTATCTGTACATTGAAACTTATATGGAGGAGGAGCCAATGTTGCGACGATATGGATGTGCGATCTCAATGCTCCTAGACCACAACCAATACTTTTACCACTGGGTGGTCCAATCGGACTTAAACTGTCCTGCAGAGATGGTGATCAGGAAGAATACATCTTGCTGATCTCAGGGAGATCGCAAACTCCCTGATCAATCCAAGAGAAGTTCTTCAAGCCGGCGACAAAAAGTCCAGCCATCAGACTGATGAAGTCAGGGCGGCTCTGAAACGGAAGGATATGGAAAGAGAAAGTGTTTCCAGCTGGAGAGGAATTTTTACCGTTTTAAAAGAGACTGCCTATAAAAACCTTAAAGTTAATTTAAATTTGAGAACAGAAGAAATACGCGGCAGAATTAAGCTTTGAATGGTTTTGGACAGTGGGTTATCTTACCTTTTAAATGTTATTTTCATGGATGGAATTTATGCAAACCTTTTAAAATGAATGGATTAAGTTTTCTTCTTTTTTTCATTATTATTTTTTGCAACCTATGGATTAAAATTCTCCTTCATTACTGCGTGTGTTTTTTCCCTTTTTCTTCTCTATTTCATTCAAGAATTTGACTTTTTTAAACTTGGAATAAAAAAGGTACAAAAAGCAACAAAGAAAATTGTAACAATAGAGGGTAAGACGACACTGTTACTCGGAGGCTGGAGGTTTGTGTATTGGAAACAAAACACTTTTACTTTCCTCACTGATTATTCTGGCTTGGCACTTCCAGGTCTCACTGTTTTGTCTATAGAGAGTGATAAGAAGAAAATCATACAGATGTTCCTTTGAAGTATATCTTTAACCAGAGAAAAGTGAAAATAAGACCTTATTGTGAATGTATGCTTAATCTTCCAAGCCAGAGCAGCAGTGTTTGTCAGCTGGAGATAATGGTACAATCTCAACAGCAGAAATAAACTTTAAGTTTGCAAAAGATATTGTTAGAAATTCAGAAATTATCAAACACATTTGAAAGGATGGAGAAGTTGGAAAATCTAGAGCATCTAACAGTAAAATATGATGAAGAAGTTGGAGATGTTTATCAAGTGGAAAAAGTGGGCTTCTCAAGAGAAGTATGATTTTGCATAATGTGTCCAAAATATGATACATTCAGCCGCGACAGTTGTACCTTAAGTGAGAACTCCAGGTTGATTTGTTCAATGAGCCATTTGTTTATTTTCTTGGCTCAGGAGTTTTCTCTAACACTAAAGGGGATCAATCTTATTTCTAACCTCTTCTTTAAAATCCAACATTCATTTCCATAGAATGTCAAAGGGAATACCATGGCTTGCACAATTATGATCTTTGCAGACACATCATCATATCTGAATACTCTTTTCCAAGACCTGCATGGCTATTCAACCAAGTGCTAGTTTGCAGCATATTTATTGGTTTCTCTTCTCTTCTCTCCTCTCCTCTCCTCTATTTATTTTATTTTATTATTTTATTTTATTATTTTATTAATTAAATTTAAATGCAACCCATCACAGTTGAGGTGACTGTGAGCAGCTTACAATTTCATTTGTTCTTTTACTATTTATGATTGATTCTAAAGTGCAGAAGCTAACAGCTGTTTCAATATTTTCATTGTCAATTCTAAGCTACTTGCTTATCTGTTGTCATTAGTTGGACCTTTTTAATGTTTCATTTTAAACCCTTTTTTCACTTTGCGCTCTGACTCTTCTTCCTAGAGCTTAGAGTTTATTTTTATTTTCAACTGTCACAGTAGTATCATCAGCATAGTGCTGGTTATTGATGTTCCTTTTTCCAGTCGCAAATGCTTTCTCCGTGCTCATCTTCCTCAAACCCAGCTGCTCTTAATATATATTGAGCATGTAGATTGATTAAGTAAAGAGAGCACATGCAGATTGTGTCACTCCTTTGCCAATTAAGATCCACAGTGTTTTGCCATGTTCTGTCTGAATGATCAGTATATAAGCTTGTATAAGGATGGTGAAAAGTTCTAAATTCCCAATTTTTAAGCACATTCTGCAGCTTGACACAATGAAAAGCCTTTCTTTGATTAATTGAGCAAATAGTGGATTGTTTTTGACATTCTTGTCTTTCTCAATCATGCAGCATCCACCAGCAATACTGGTTTGTGTTCCTTGCTCTTTTCTATAGCCAGCCTTGCTCTTTTCTAAACATCTAGCATCTCTTTTTCCATTTAAGGATTGAATCTGCATTGAATAATGTTATGCATAATTTTCTAGCATATGAAAACAAAGACATTGTACATACCCTTATATATATATATATACTCACTCTATTAACTTTTTGTTTTTGGAATCAATTTGGTTGACCATTGTATCTTTCTTCAGATACGTTCAAGGTTCTTGGTTAGAACTTTGACTGATTTTTCTTCCGTTGCTTGTCATACTTCAGTGGGTATTCCAGCAGTTCCTGTAGCCTTCTAACTTGGTAATCATAAGGGGGCTGATCTAACTTCATCTCCTAGTATTAGAGGTTCTTATAGGTAAGCACGTGTATGGAGCGTACAGTGCCTGTGTGATTTTCTGCCGAGCAGCTGGAGCATTGCAGAGGCGTCACAGAGTGTTGCAGAGCGTCACAGGAGTTAAGGATGCATGCACGCACTGCACATGTTCATGTGGAGGATGCCAGGCCCCGTTGCACCATACCGGTTGCAACAGGATCTGGAACCCACCATTGGTGTGGCCATGGTGGGCATGGCCTAGTCAGCCTCCTGCACCATGGCGGGGGCTGCTTTTGCTTTCCCCAGGCTCTTGGAAGGCCTTTGGGAGGGCAAAAACTGCCTCCCCAAAGCTCCGGAGGGCTTCTGGGAGGCTCTCCCCCCCCCAGTCTCCACGTGGGCCATGCACTTACCTCACATCTAAAATAGGTTAGGGTTAGGTTCGTTCTTTGGCTTTCCATGCCTGTTTCCAATGTCAATGTCTTGACATTTATTGCTGCAATAGTGTTTGTTCTGTCTTCTAATAGTGCTATGAATTTTTTCATTAAGTTGTTCCTGAGATTTTTGTCTTTCTCAGCTTTGGCTTCTCTTTTGTTTTTGGCAGTTTGTGCTGACATCCAGTTTGTTTTCATTTGTTTCTTCTTATTTGATTGACTCTTTCCACATTTATCTTCAATAATGCCTTTAGATTCATTTCACTGTTCCTCTGGCTGTCTCTACACTGTGAATCGCACATGAGACAGGTCCTGCGAACTTTATGATAGTGAAGGAAATTCATTTGGCTCTGGACCAATAGCTCTTTGCAAAGACCAGTTCAGTTGACATAAAGTGTAGGAATTTGTCAGCTCCTGAAAATAGGCCAGACTAGGAAGCCAAAGTCATGGCCCCCCACCGCGAGGAGGCGGAACCAAACTGTCTAAGTTGGTGCCGCCCCAGGCGCCTGATGGAACCGGATAGGTTCCAGACGGAGCTTGGGCCATTCCCTGTAGCCCTGACCCGCTCTCGCTCCGAGAACCTAGTGGCTGCCTGGAATAGGGCGGACGCTGGGGCCTTGGACCGAGTTGCGCCTTTGCGGCCTCTCCTGCGGCGACGACCCACCCGGGCTCCTTGGTTTACCGAGGACCTGAGGGTGATGAAGCGCCATAGGAGACGCCTAGAGGGCAGGTGGAGGTCCTCACGCTCCGAATCTGACCGAACACAAGTAAGAGCCTATTTACGGACTTACCTTGTGGCATTAAGAGTGGCCAAACGTAGGCATTGTGCCACTCTTATTGCGTCCGCCGATAACCGTCCTGCCGCCCTGTTTCGGGTGACCCGCTCTCTCTTATCACAGAGGACGCAGGAAGCCCCTTTACAGGGCAGAGCAGAGGAGTTTGGGGAATATCTGCAGGACAAAATCGCTCAGATCCGGAGCGGATGGGCCCCCTTCAGTGGACCAGAGGAGCCGCCAACAGTGAGTCTTGTGAGACCACTCTGGGAGGAGTTTGCGTCTGTTGCCCCCGAGGATTTGGATAGGTTGCGTGGACGGCTGCGACCGACCACATGTTTAATGGACCCGTGTCCCTCCTGGTTGGTACTGGCATCCTGGGAAGTGACACGAGGCTGGCTACTGGGCCTGGTGAATGCCTCTTTGAGTGAGGGGTCCTTTCCGGCTGCCTTGAAAGAGGCGGTGGTGAGGCCCTTACTCAAGAGGCCTTCACTTGACCCGATGGAGCTAGCTAATTATCGTCCAGTCTCCAACCTTCCCTTTTTAGCGAAGGTTGTAGAGAATGTGGTGGCACAGCAGTTCCCACGACACCTTGAGGAATCCGAATATCTAGACCCACGCGAGTCCGGCTTCCGGCCCGGACACAGCACGGAGACGGCCTTGGTCGCGTTGGTCGATGATCTCTGGAGGGCCAGAGATAGGAGTTGTTCCTCTATCCTGGTCCTATTAGATCTCTCGGCGGCTTTTGATACCATCGACCATGGTATCCTATTGCGCCGGCTGGGGGGGATGGGAGTTGGAGGCACCGTTTTGCGGTGGTTTGGCTCCTACCTCTCCGACCGGACACAATGTTTGTTGGCAGGGGGGCAGAGGTCGACTCTGAGGCCACTCACTTGTGGGGTGCCTCAGGGGTCGGTCCTCTCGCCCCTTCTGTTCAACGCATATGTGAAGCCGCTGGGGGAGATCATCCGTGGTTTTGGGGTGGAGTATCATCTGTACGCTGACGATACACAGCTGTACATTTCCACCCCATACCACCCCAACGAGGCTGTCGAGGTGATGACCCTGTGTTTGGAAGCCGTTGGGGTCTGGATGGGGGACAACAGACTCAAGCTCAACCCCTCCAAGACTGAGTGGCTGTGGCTACCGGCACCCCGGTTCAGTCAGTTGATTCCATCGCTGACCATAGGGGGCGAGCAATTGCCCCCTGTGGAACGGGCGCGCAATTTGGGTGTCCTCCTAGATGCCCGGCTGTCAATGGATGACCATGTGGCAGCCGTGGCAAGGGGGGCGTTCCACCAGGTTCGCCTGGTGCGCCAATTGCGCCCCCTACTTGACCGGGATGCCCTACACATGGTCACTCATGCACTGGTGATGTCTCGGCTGGACTACTGCAATGCCCTCTACATGGGGCTTCCCTTGGGACGCGCTCGAAGACTGCAGCTAGTCCAGAACGCAGCCGCGCGGGCTATTTTGGGGAGTACTAGGTACTCCCACGTAACACCGCTCCTGCGCGAGCTGCACTGGCTGCCTGTGGTCTTTCGGGTGCGTTTCAAGGTGTTAATCACCATCTTTAAAGCGCTCCATGGCTCAGGACCTAGGTACCTGCGGGATCGCATCCTACCACACACTTCCCTACGACTGATTTGCTCTCACAGGGGGGGCTTCTCCGGGTGCCGTCCACTAAGCAGTGTCAACGGGCGGCACCTAGGAGTAGAGCCTTCTCTGTGATGGGCCCAACCCTCTGGAATGACGTCCCCTCCGATATCAGAACCACCACTGACCTTCCCTCCTTTCGACGAAAACCTGTTCCGTTTAGCCGGCCTGGACCATTCATAACCTTATTATACCTCCTGGCAGATATATTTTAACTGGGTAATTTTAATTGGGTATTTTTTAGGATTGCTGATATACTGTCAATACCAGGTACGATTCTGGAAAAGTTAATCTAGCAAAGAATTAGTGAACACCTAGAAGTAAACAAAATAATAGCCAAAAGCCAACATGGATTTGTCAAAAACAGATCATGTTAGACTAATCTTATTGCATTCTTTGATAATGTGACAAAATTAGTGGACCAGAGGAATGTCTTCGATATAGTTTACTTGGACTTCAGTAAGGCATTTGATAAGGTAGACCATAATCTACTACTAGATAAAGTAGAAGAATGTGGGCTAGACAGCATCACAACCAGATGGATTTGTAACTGGCTGACCAACCACACTCAACGTGTAGTTCTCAATGGAACTACATCTACATGGAAGGAGGTATGCAGTGGAGTACACCAAGACTCTGTTTTGGGCCCAGTACTCTTCAACATCTTCATCAATGATTTGGATGAGGGAATAAATGGGGAATTCATCAAATTTGCAGATGACATCAAGCTGGCAGGAATAGCCAACACTACAGAAGACAGGCTAAAGATACAGAAGGATCTTGACAAACTTGAACATTGGGCACTATCTAATAAAATGAAATTCAATGGTGAAAAGAGTAAGGTTCTACATTTAGGCAACAAAAACAAAATGCACAGGTACAGTATAGGTGTTACCTTGCTCAACACTAATAACTGTGAAAGGGATCTTGTAGTCCTAGTGGACAACCATTTAAACATGAGCCAGCAACGTGCAGCAGCTGCCAAAAAGCCAACACAGTTCTAGGCTGCATAAACAGAGGGATAGAATCAAGATCACGTGAAGTGTTAATATCACTTTATAATGCCTTGGTAAGGCCACACTTGGAATACTGCATTCAGCTTTGGTCACCACGATGTAGAAAAGATGTGGAGACTCTAGAAAGAGTGCAGAGAAGAGCAACAAAGATGATTAGGGGACTGGAGACTAAAACATATGAAGAACAGTTGCAGGAACTGGGTATGTCTAGTTTAATAGAAAGAAGGACTTGGGGAGACATGATAGCAGTCTTCCAATATCTCAGGGGTTGCCACAAAGAAGAGGGAGTCAAACTATTCTCCAAAGCACCTGAAGGTAGAACAAGAAGCAACGGGTGGAAACTAATCAAGGAGAGAAGCAACTTAGAACTGAGGAGAAATTTCCTGACAGTTAGAACAATTAATCAGTGGAACAGTTTGTCTCCAGAAGTTGTGAATGCCCCAACACTGGAAGTCTTTAAGAAGATGTTGGATAGCCATTTATCTTTAATGGTATAGGGTTTCCTGCCCAGGCAGGGGGTTGGACTAGAAGACCTCCAAGGTCCCTTCCAACTCTGCTATTGTATTGTAAATCATTTAGTAAATCCTTAGTTTTTTGTACCATCCTTGAGGATGATTAGATGCAGCAGTTATGACTCTGATATGGTTATTATTGTCTTAAAAAATATTTAAACTCTTTTGATGTAAATGGATCTCTACTGTCACAGATAATAGTGTTGAGCAATCCTTGGAAAGCAAATGAGTGGTGCACTGCTGCTATTATTATGGTGGATGTTTAAGATGACACTAAAACCATTTTCAGATGTTTTGAATAAGACTCTACCAAAGTAAGGACTTTTTCCACCTCTCTCTTGAAATGGTTCCACGAAGACCATATGGAATTTCACCGAAAGTTTCTTGGTCTCATCCCAGAGAATTATGTATGTCTTTTGGAGGCATTTTCAATATTCAAGTCAATTTCTGACCACCAAAAATAACTTCCAAATTTTCCATGAAAATTATTCCAGGAGTTGTTCAATGCAGTATTTCTAGAGCAGGGTTGTCAAACTGGTGGCCCATAGTGCCGTAAATGGGAAAAACATCACAAAACATCACATGACAGCAATGTGATGCAGCTAGTTTGACACCCATGTCCTATAGTGATTCAATAACCCCCTTCTGTAATAACAACACAAACTCCCAATGAAACACTTTATGGGCAGGTATCTGATGTTGAAGATTTTTGAATGGCTTAAAATCTAAATGGAATGGTCAATTCTTCCATAACCAGTTTACAATATAAGCTAATTTGACAGCTCAGTCTTTCAATTTTGTCAGCCTGAAGTGGTGGGTCTTAAATGACCATCAGCGTTAAGATTTCCATTGCTGGTGGCATTTGGCATTTGATGTGGGAGATGACTCAAAGCATCACCATTGGGTATTATTTGTCCTGGCTTAGAAACAAGCATGTAGTCATAAGCAGTGCTGCATAAAAGATGGTAATATTAAAAGTGAAGACTTAATATTCTCAAAAGTGGTTTGTGTTCAGGAGGCTGTGGTCCCCTTCCTGTTGGCTCAGGAAGGAGGGGAATGGGACCACGTGTGCAGGAGGCTCCTCAGTGCCTGCCACAGATCAGTGTGAGCCGTGGTCCCCTTCCCCTGCACATGCGGTCCCATTCCCCTCCTTCCTGAGCCAACAGGAAGGGACCGTGGCTCACGCTGATCTGAGGCTGGCACTGAAAAGCCTCCTGCACACGTGGTCCCATTCCCCTCCTTCCTGAGCCAACAGGAAAGGGACCGCGGCTCGCACTGATCTGAGGTTGGCGCTGAGGAGCCTCCTGCACACATGGTCCCATTCCCCTCCTTCCTCTCTTGTGGCTCTTCTCCGCAGCGCAGCAGAAGGAGTTGCTGTCCCCACCACTGTGATCCTGGGGTATTTTGCTTGCATGTGAAAGGAAGAGATGAAAGAGAAAATGGGAGAATTTTTTTTTCTTTTCATGATGAGAGCAGTAAGGCACTGCCTCCCCTGCCTCCCCTGACTGCACGTCACTGGAGAGATTCCAATATTTGTGGGGCTGCCACAAAGAAGAGGAGGTTAACTTATTTTCCAAAGCATCAGAAGGCAAGACAAAATGCAATGGATGGAAATTAATCAAGGAGATATCTAACCTAGAACTAAGGAGAAACTTCCTAACAATGAGGACAATTAACTGGTGGAATGGCTTCCCTTCAGAAGTTGTGGATGCTCCATCACTGGAGGCTTTTAAGAAAAGACTGGACAGCCATTTATTTGGAATGGTATAGGGTCTCCTGTTTGAGCAGGGGATTAGATTAGATGATCTCCAAGATCCCTTCCAACTCTGTTATTTCTGATTCCTTAGCATAGCTTCTAAAAACTCCCCCAAATCACAACATTGAGATAGATTCTATAGCTCTGTGATATTAGCAACAGTGCCTTTTCTCGGGTTATTGAACTTGCCTATGAAATTTAAATATCTGTAGAATGATGGACGATGCAGGCAGGAAATGATCCTTCAGTAATTTCACAAGTTCATCAAAAGTTTGCGACTATGATGAAGCAGAAGCAGTGAGTGCTTTTACTGTAGTCAATGTCTGGGTCTTACAGACAGTCAATAAAATAGCTTGGTTTTGTTCAGATGTATTTTGATTACTTCAAGATAAAAATAAAGCCTTTCTGTACTTGAATCCCAGGAGGCAGAATGACAAATACCAGACACTTCAATATGTCAAAGTGCAGCCATTTTTGTTTTTATATATAGTAGCCAGATTCTGCTCGGGTTTTCAATTGCAGATTGCAAACCTGAACATTGTAATACCAAGTTATTTCCCTGCTGGTTTTCAGCTCACTATACTATATATATCCCATCCCTAGAGTCATCCAAAGAACTAAAGCAATACATGCAGGCCAAATTAACTAACTTTTATGAATGGACTGTAAAGAATGCTGACAAAACTCTATCCATTTCACGCAGCATTTCAAGCTATGTGAGCTGTGATGGACCAAAAAGGTATTACAAACATAGAATAAAAAAACATCAGGAAGACAAAACTGGCTCACTTCCGTTATGAACTGGGGATACTGATATTACTGAAAAAATAAAAAGAACTAACAAACCAGATGAGGGAATATCCTATATCTCAGCAGTAGGCAAACAGATCCTCTCCAGGTGTTTGGAAAGTCATCTACATTCAAAGGATATGGTAAATGATGCATATACATCAGGAGAATTATATGCTTCCTACTATATTGGAAAATGAAGCACAATTTGCTCTTCTGCAAAGTGATTCTGGGATTGATTGATTGATTTACTTATTATTTTGTTCCCACTTTTCCTCTACATGGTACAGGACTTCTTTTTTTAAAAAAAAACTTAATAATAGTTTACAGCTATATTAGACTAAAAATGACAGTATGGTTTTATGTCACTTAATGAATTTCATGACACTGGGACTTGATTACTGTAGTCATCTACTATGCCACGTTAGTTTTTCAGGATCTTAAAGTACCTTTATCCCAACAGCAATGGAGCAACAAATGTACAATAAAATTTTAATTATCCTCAAAGTGTTCAAGTAAGAACAATTATTTTATAGTTGGGAGTAGATACTTGCCATAAGACCTGAGCTGGGGTCCTTAATGGATATGCAGAAAGTAAACTGATTTGACTCTGAATGCTTCGGAGACTAGCCTGCTTAATAAGACTAGCTGGATACCTGTGCTTTGTGACAAAATTATGTGATTGGGCAATGCAGGAGAAATCTGGTTCACTCTGGTTCAATCTGTTGGCTTAGTGGTGGTCGATGATTGAAACACATAAGGGAACATTGCTTCTGCCACCTTGAGTCTGGAAGCAATTACATAGATGGAAGGCATAGACATTTTGGTGAGGTACCAACATTTAGTACTGTAAGGAGCCTCATACCGCTAGTGAGTGAAGGAGTGGAACATCTACCAGCTTGAACTGAGGTAATGGGATGTGAGGCAACTGGCAGTTGGAACAGAATTCTTTTCAGGTGGGGAGGGGGAGTAGTACTTCTTAGCATCAGAGCATATTAATTACTATATAAGAAATACTAATTATCTGATGGTCATTTTGAAAAAAAAATCCTTTTTTAGCAAGCACCTGGAAGCCAAGAGGAACATAGGTGCCAAATTTCAAGTTTGTAGGCTTTACGGTTCTGGAGATTTCGTGATTATGTGTGGGTGGTATTTCGCTTTTATATATATAGATTTACATTTTCATTTCCAACAAATTGAAAGTTCCATAGGAAAAAGTGCCTAACTTGGATAAATATATGCTGAATTTGGTATTAAACAGATAGCAATAAGGATGCGATTTCCAATTAGTATTGGTAACTCCTGAACACATCTAGAAGGACCTCAGCTGCCAGAGAGACATAGCTGACAAACATACAAGAGAGGCCTCCAAAAATGTCTGTTTCCTTCCAAAATAAATTGAGTGGGAATAAGAAAGAGAGCCCTTCTAAAATTACTTCTTAGTTGTCAGGCAGAGCTGTCAGAAAAGTAGACTCCCTTGTTTGTTCACATCCATTACCTACAACTCATAAAGATCCAACTCAAGTCTTGTAGCCTGCTTGTCTTTCTCACTGTAACATAACTGACACACAAGTTCCTACTTGATTCGTTTGTATCAAGTTAGTTTTTGCACACATTGCGTCTGAGCTTCTCTGTCCTGGCCAAACACTAAACAACTCCCCAAACTACAAATCTTCCCAACATCACTGATGGCTATTTAGAAGTCTCTGCTCCATTTCTGATGAGGATCAGAATCAGCCTTATTGAAATGGTGTTTCGGTCATGGTTATTGTGCTCAAAATAAGATGCTAACCCCAAATAAATAAAGGAAAAAACTTTAACCAAGGGTGAGGAAATAAATTTAATTGTGATGCATAATTAATTCCTCAGAGTTCCAAGAGGGGTCTCCTTAAACTGAAGACCTGGAACATCTGCAGGGGTGATTTTAAAAAGTTAATTTGATAGCAATGGCCACCCGTGCAATTAAACTTCTGTTTAAATAAAGATCCACTATTTTTACTTTTTAAAAAACCTCTCCAAGGAAGTTCTCACTCAAAACATATACATATTTTAAAATGCCTCCGTAATGCAAACTATAATAGAGTATTTGTTTGGCTGAGGTTTTCCCAACTCAAGTTGAAGGCCCACGCTTTCCTTTGCCAGTTGAAATGACAGCTGGCATTTTTATGAACAGGTACAATGTCAGTGAGGATATATGAGCTGCGCGTGGAAGACAAAGAAGCAATATTACTATTCTATCTGGTGCTGACAAGAGAAATCCTTTATATTCTTCTTTTCTTTAAAGGTAGGTTATTTTAATTAGCATCGTGTTGGATCTAGCTCTGTAATTCTTCTGGAAAACTGATGGAAAGGCTTGCTCCAGATGGTTGGGGCTTTTCCAGAGCACATGTGGGGCATGTGGGGAGATATGAGGTGGAGAACAGAGGGGAAACCCAATGTGACTTCTGTACAAGAACGCACCACTTTCCAAAGTAAGATGACAATAAATGAAGACTGTGAGGACCAAGTCAACACTTGGCTACACTTCCCAACGCTACTGCTCTACAAACAAAGAATTCCTTTTGTTGCTTGGTTTCTGAAACATTAAGATTATTGACCATAGCGCAGTTGATGTATGTTTTATATATGAATCACCCTACCTCATCTATTCATACTCATTTTAGAAAGCACTAATTAACTACCTTGCTTATTGTCTTACAAATTAATAGGGGGGAAGCACAGAAGATTTTTCATGCAAGGATTCATCCGATGCCAAATTCGCTGGGTTGAATATGAGACTCCGGAGCCAAGCTGTCAGGGTTGGAAATGCAGAAATATACAAAAGAAAGGGTGATTCATAATAGCTGGCAACGCCAGGTACTCTGCTAAACAGTGGGGGAAATGGCAGAGATGGGGATAGACAGACAGTGTACCAGCTGACTCTACTTACATGGAAAACTGAATTGCTATAATCTCTCACTATTTGACTGGTAGTAGGAAAACCATCTCCATATGGCTATTGCTTCCTTGCCATTCTTGAAGGTCAGACCATAACGATGATGAAAATATTAGACAAAGGAAACCACTTTGAGGATTTTTAGCATCTCTCACACAACAAATAGTCATTCAGTCTTCACCACATAAATAGAATAAATGAAGTAAACCGCCTGGGTAAGAAAGAAACTGACACCTTTTCATAAAGGAGATTCTACTGTATTCAATTTGTGGTATATAACAATAATTATGGGACAGGGATTCCCTTATTTATGAGCTCTTGAGGATCATCCCAAAACAATAAATTGAGCCAGGATAACACTAAATTTGATTCAGAATCCAATCTGGGTCAGTCACTGGAACTAGAGCAGGGGTGAAATGCTACCAGTTTGGGCCGGTTTGCCTGAACCGGTAGTAAAAAATGCTTAGCAAGGAAGAAGAGAAAGAGAAAAAGAGAGGGAGGGAGGGAGGGAAAAAGGAGAGAGAGGAAGGATCGCAAACCTGGCACTAGATGCACCTTCAGAGGATACCTTGAAAGAACACAGCAATCCAGGGCTGGAAGGGACCTGGAGGTCATCTAGTCCAACCCCCTGCTACAGGAGGACATTGTTAAAGTGAGTTTCTGTCTTTTGATACCCCCGTCACATGACTACATAGCCACACTCACCCAATCACATGACCCCCACCAAGCCACGCCCACAGAATCAGTAGGAACAAAATTTAGATTTCACCACTGGAGCAGTCTCCGGAGCTTTTGGACTCATGCTGGGGCCCGTCCTCAGGAAACTTATCTATCAGAGCATGTGAATTTGATTTTATTTACATTTCACTTATGACAAGCTTCCAGTCATGTTTCTAATATTTCCATCTCCTCCTCTTACTTTTGTCAAATTAATGACTACCGTTTCTAATAAAGACAGGAAGCCTCTAGAAACTTCCTGTCACCTATGAAGGCAGAAGCCTCGAAAGTTCCTCCTTCACTTCCAGGCTCTCTGCAAGTTTGTTAAGGTTTGCTCTTTCTCGAAGACCTTTTTTTTTCTCTCCTAAGGACATCATTTCTCCTGTGCAGAAGTCCATAACAGGATTTTCTAAAAGCCAGTGGAAAATCAGTGATGTCTCTCAAACCTGAACTAAGATGACTTATGCCAGTGCACTTGGATAATTTTTTTTAAGAGGCTACAGTATTTATACAGTTGCAGGATAAGGAGAGTTCAGTAAAGATTAGGTTGTGGCCAAAATGTTTATTAGAGAGTTTAAACTAGAAAATAAGAATGACATGTTGTTTCTTGGCTTAATGAACTTTTCAGCTTCTGTTATTAATGAGGCCTAGCAAATTAGTTCTGAAGGAAATTCTAATCCGGAAAGAAAAAGGTGATTTACTCTGATTTAGGTAAAAATGCTAGGACACTCTTTGAAGAATAAGTCATGCTGAGTGAACCTTATTTTTTCTTTTTATGAGAGATATCCTAATTTGATTTCAGTAAGGATTTACAATACAATACAATACAATAGCAGAGTTGAAAGGGACCTTGGAGGTCTTCTAGTCCAACCCCCTGCCTAGGCAGGAAACCCTATACCGTTTCAGACAAATGGCTATCCAACATCTTCTTAAAGACTTCCAGTTTTGGGGCATTCACAACTTCTGGAGGCAAGCTGCTCCACTGATTAATTGTTCTAACTGTCACGAAATTTCTCCTCAGTTCTAAGTTGCTTCTCTCCTTGATTAGTTTCCACCCATTGCTTCTTGTTCTACCCTCAGGTGCCTTGGAGAATAGTTTGACTCCCTCTTCTTTGTGGCAACCCCTGAGATATTGGAACACTGCTATCATGTCACCCCTAGTCCTTCTTTCTATTAAACTAGACATACCCAGTTCCTGCAACCGTTCTTCATATGTTTTAGTCTCCAGTCCCCTAATCATCTTCTCTTCACTCTTTCTAGAGTCTCCACATCTTTTTTACATGGTGGCGACCAAAACTGAATGCAGTATTCCAAGTGTGGCCTTACCAAGGCATTATAAAGTGGTATTAACACTTCACGTGTATTAACACTTCAACATTTTCTAGTGTTCTCCCGTGGGATCCTTGTAGACAAGATGATAATATGCAGGGCTACATCCTATAAAGAGACTCTATATAAAATGTTTTATAGGTGGCACTTAACACCAGCTAGGCTAGCCAAAATGTATAAAAATGTATCACCTAATTGCTGGAAATGTGACCAAATACCAGGCATGTTAGATATTTGCATAAACTGCTGTAGTCTCCACTCAGGTCCGCCACTAGGGCGGGAACAAGGGGTTGTTCTGATTGGACGGGAGGTCTGCCAGCTCCCCATAAAAGGGGAGCTGCACGACCCCGGATTCAGCTGGATCACTACTACCTAACTAATAAAGAGCTGTTGTCACAATCGTCTGGAGTCTGTCCTCTTGTTGCCCGAATCTAACACGGGCGACGAAGGTGGGATCGAGAGGCAGATAGGATGAAGATCTACTAGCAAGAATCTACGGAATCGATCCAGCCCCGGGTTTCGGCGGAAATCCCGGAAGCCATCTCAGCACGGCAAATTCAAACGCAAGACAAGATGGCGATGCACGCTCCACCAACCCCGTACGATCCAGTAGCCGAACATTGGGAATCCTACATGTTGAAATTCGAATGCTTCCTCGAGGCAAACAATCTCATGGGAGTACCAGACTCCCGGAAAAAGAATATGTTCCTGGGCTACTGTGGTCGAGAGGTCTTCGAGACGGCCAGGGATCTATCGGAGCCAACCCCCATCCAGGCGGTAACCTGGACAGCGCTACAGCAGACGCTACAGATGCACTACGCGCCAAAACCGTCCCGCCACATTCGCCGCCACAAATTCCACATGAGGAACCAGAAAGCCGACGAATCCATCAACCAGTACGTTGCAGTGCTCCGAAAGGCAGCAACGTATTGCGAATTCAGGAATCTGGATAAGCACATCCTAGAACGCCTCGTTTGCGGAGTGCGGGACATTTCTTTGCAGAAACGGTTGTTGGCTAAACCCAACTTAACCCTGCAAATCGCACTTGATGAGGCAAGAGCTTCGGAATCGGCGGATACATCAACAGAGACACTGCAATGCGGGTACAGCGCACCCCAATCCGGAACCAGACAGACCCGGGTGCCTCACGAGGCCACCGACCAGGAGACCGAGGACAGCGAGGGCGAAGACAGCCATCGCATGCGCAGTAGCCACACAAAACCGGTGCGAAAATTCGAATCCCGTTTGCCGCCCTGCGCAAGCTGCAGAGGGAAACACCCCCGATCTACCTGCCGTTTTAGAGACGTTGTTCGCTAGCGTTGCGACAAAGTAGGACACACGGGTGATTGGCGAACACGGGTTGATCATTATCTACTAATTCAACACATTACCCCTAGCTCCACGACGGGAAGGAGCCCCACTGAACTCCTCATGGGTCACCGACTACGGTCTCACCTAGACCGGCTACACCCAAATTACTCTGCCACATCGCCCCCAGACTCCAGGAGCAAAATTCGGAATTTTAGTATAGGGCAGTGGTTCTCAATTATTTTCTGTCATGCCCCCCCTAGAAAGAAGAAAACATTTCACGCCCCCCGCGCGACTGTAAATAGTATCATTTGTCTATAAAATTGTTATAAGTACACCTCTGCATAACACTGTATCCTTGTCAATCCATGATGGATCCCAATAAGGACGGTTACCCCTTGCGATGATGTCCAGCCACCAAACTCCCATATTTTGCGAAGTGGATAATGGACTACAAAGAGAAAATATGGTTTTAGGGCTTGAAAGCTACGCAGAAGAAAGGAAGGCCAACCCATCAAAAGGATGGAGAGCTGAAGAAGGATTATTACAATATCCCTGGAAATACTACCACCTTATTGGAGCTCATAGGCTGCTTGTACTAGATTCTTGGCAGAGCTGAGATGTTCCAGCAGGGGGCTAGACTAGAAGACCTCAAAGGTCCCTTTCTCTTACCTTCCTGTCTCCTTCCCCCACCCTACCCTATTCCAACAAAAACATTATAAAAATATTTATTTCCCATTTCTTGCCAGCCGTAGCAAAGAGGTTGGCCTTTCCTAATGGCCTCCTCTCCAAGCCCTCCTTGGCCCAGCTTCCCCGCAGCCCACAAAGCTTCCCGGTTTGGGTGTGGGGGGCAAGGGAAATCCCAATGCGGCAGCCGCGATGTTCCGGACGGAGCGATTCCTGGGTTTGTATTTGCGAGCTCCGAAGCGAGCGCTCCTCCGGGGCGAAGGCAGGCAGGCAAGCAGGCGGGGCGTGCGCTGGGGTGGCTCGGCCACCGGGCGTGGCCAAAGCGGTCCCCGAGAGGCTTGTTTGCTCGGCCAGCAGGGCGGAGGCGGAGGGGCGGACCCCCATTTCCCGGCGGCTTTCGTGCTCTGCCCCCGACCCGGCGAGGAAGATGAGCCGATGGGACCCGCCATTGCCGCCTTCACCGCCAGTTAGCTCAGAGGAGACGTGAGCGAGGCCACAAACACCTCTTTGTGCACCGGCGGCCGCGGCCCCCTTGTTTGCACCCAGATGGAAAGGGAGCCTTCGCGCCCCCCTTTATGGAGCCTCGCGCCCCCCCTGGGGGGCACGCCCCACTATTTGAGAACCGCTGGTATAGGGGATTCCGTATACGCCCACAACTATGCAGGGGGGACGCTGTGGATTCTGGCAAAGGTAATAGGCATCACCGGGCCTCGTTCCTACTTGTTAGAATTGGAAGACGGTAGGAACTGGAAAAGGCACATCGACCAACTCCGAGGTCGCCTGTCACACTCCAACCTAAGATCATCTAATGGAGAGCTCATACGATCAGAAGGATTGCCGACACAACAACCCGACACACCCATCGCAGACGACTATGGCACAGCGGAACCGAGGGTGGAACCAGAGGCCGGCGTAAGAACGGAGCGGCTCCCGAGCGAAGGGACTCAACAATCCCAGACCAGGTCGGGGGAACAAAAAGAACACTCCGAGCAAGCACCCACCCACTCTGGCGCAACCCGAACTACGCAGGTCCACCCGAGCAAGGCAGAAACCCGCTTACTTACAGGACTTTGTAACTAACAGGAACACTCCATCTAAGAGGGGAGGGGTGTTAGATATTTGCATAAACCGCTGTAGTCTCCACTCAGGTCCGCCACTAGGGCGGGAACAAGGGGTTGTTCTGATTGGACGGGAGGTCTGCCAGCTCCCCATAAAAGGGGAGCTGCACGACCCCGGATTCAGCTGGATCACTACTACCTAACTAATAAAGAGCTGTTGTCACAATCGTCTGGAGTCTGTCCTCTCGTTGCCCGAATCTAACAAGGCACCTACTACCACATGTGATGGAAATGTAGAAAGGCAAAAGACTACTGGAGAAAGATTCAATTGTGATTGGAAGAAGTGACGGGACAGAAATTGAAATTTAAACCGGAACTCTTCTTATTAGGAATTATAAAAGAAAGTCAAAGTAAAGAATTAACATATTTAACATTACATATCATAACAGCAGCGAGAATAGTTTATGCCCAACAATGAAAGACTGAGAACATACCTCTAGAAAGGGAAATAATAAAGAAAATATTAGACTGTGCAGAATGTGATAGATTAACGCTGAAACTAAAAAACAAAGGAGAGACAGAATACTATGAGATTTGGAATAGATTTTACCAATGGTTGGATTTGAGGAACAGAAGTCAGAACAGAAAGAACAAGGATGTATAGATCGAAAGAAGATGCAATATATGTATTATATTATGTAAATGTTACATTTATAAGGGGTTACGTATGTGTATATAATTAATAATGTCTGCAGAATGCATAAGATATTTGTGTTATACTTTAGTTTTTGTATGGTAGAGACAACGCAGGATGGTTGCACCATGTTCAACTTTTATTTTTAACAATAAAGTTTTTTTTTTAAAAAAAAGATGATAGTATGGAGGGAAGATAAGCTACCGTTAGAGGAACTTGAAAACAGTTTATTTTACCCATCAATGGCAGATGATTGAAGACCATTTGCAGAGGGGTTAAAATGTCAATTACTGCATGATCAAAGCTCCATCATTTTTAATGTTCAGCAAACACATTACACAAATGTAAAAAAAAGGAGGGCTTTGATTGCATAGTTGTGCTGTTATTTTGATTTTTTTTTCATGCATCCTAATGTTGTCTCTGTTCTTATTTATATTTATCAATATGTTACCGAGGTTCAATTCCAAATCCAATGAGCAGGTTTTTAGTGAATAATTTGGATAAAAAAGGAGGAAACATGTTCATCTTTTCAAATACCATTTAAATGTTTTAGAAGAAAGAAACAGGATTCAAAGTGATCTTGATGCTCAAAAACTGAGCGAAAAAGAAGATACAGATGTATAGGTTTTCATTGAGGGTAGAAGAATCTGGTGCACAAATACAAAATAGGTGACAACTGGAGAAGCAAAACTGCATGTGAAAAGATTTAGAGATACAAATGCACAATGAGATCAATATGAGTCAGGAATGTAGTGTGATAATTTTAAAAAGCAACTGGAATTCTAATAATATCAATGGAAGTACAGCTTATTGATCAAAGGCCATAATGATACCACTCTATTTTCCTTGGTCAGATCTCAATTAAAGTACTATGCTTCTGTGCACAGTGCTTAAGAAGGATATTGGCAAATTGATCTGGAATGTGTAAAGCTGGTTGTGGACTGATAAAGCTGGTTGTAGAAAGAAAAACTGAACAAGTTGGGTGTGTTTCACTTTATGAAAGAACACTTTAGATATTATAGAGCCGTGATGGTGAGCCTATGGCACGTGTGCCCAAAGTGCACACAGAGTCATGTCGGCTGGAATGCATGGTATCACCGGTTCCTCTTCTGGGTTTCTGGTGCCCATGCACATGCAACGATCAGCTGTTTTTGTGCATGCAGCAGTGCCGGAAACTGGAAGAGCTGGTCTTCAGTTTCCATTGTGCACATGCGGGCCAGCCAGCTGATTGTCATGTTCGCATGCAAGCCAGTAACCGGAAGACAAGCTGGCCGGTGCGCATGCATGTGCCGGAAACCGGAAGTTCATTTCCCGGCGCGAACATGCCCACTTGGCAGCTTCTCTTTTCGTCCCCGATGAGCATGCACATGCACTCCCTTTTTGCCATCACTGTTATACAGTAATGTCTAAAAGACTATTTCCTATACAGTTGAGTTCATTTGTTTTGGGTTGCATTGATCTAAACTACTGGATTGACAGATAACAAAATGTACTTCAATTAAACTTTAAGAACTTCCTGATGATATAAGATTTTATTTTATTTTTATTTATCAAATTTAGATACTGCCCACCTTACTCACAGAATGTGAAAGGTTTAAACAGTGGAACAGTCCAAGGCTGCAGGAAACCTGGCTTTAAGGAGATTCAAAGAACTGAATAAATTAGGTCCCTTTGCATTTATTTAGAGACATTTTCATGGAATTCCTGGTCTTTCTGACATGGGTGAATCCCAAATTATATTGTAGCCTCTTTCAATTGAACTACTGCTGGATTAAATTGAGCGGAATTTGGGCGTGTCTTATACACCGAATGTAGCCCCGCCCACCCACAGCCTCCACCCTTTGGCCTCTGCCTCCCAGCAATTTATCTCCTTACAGCAAATGGGAAAATGGGGCTTGCAGAGGCTGCAATAGGCTATGGCAATTCCTGCAGCCTGAAACAGCTAATCATCGGGAGGCCCATGCTGAAAGTGAAACTGAAAGTGAAACAGGCTGATTGCTGTTTGCTGCAAGGGGCAAAGTGCTGGGAGGCAGAGGCAGATTTTTTCCCCTTTTAATCAGGCTAAACTGAAACAGACTGTTTGCTATTCGCAGTAAGGAGGCAAATCAATAACTATAAATACCTTTAGAGTGTTCAAATTATTAGACTTATTTTTTAAAGACTGCTTTATTATTGTTCTAGACAACTTAACAAAACGAAGAAGCTTTTTAAAACAAATGCTTGATCTGAAGTGCTATTGTATCTTCTTTTAAATAGCAGAGAATAACATATACTTCCAGAAAGCCACATCAATTTTAACAGCATCTGTACAAGCATAGTCTGAAATGTAGCACCACAAACGGTGTGAATCGTCTATACTGTTTGCTGTTTGCTGCAAGGAGGCAAATTGCTGGGAGGCAGGCCCTTGTTTTCCTTCCCAAAAGCTAGGTGTGGGTTCCGGATCCTGTTACAACTGGTACACTGCAATGGGGCCTGGCATCCACCACGTGAATGCGCGCAGCACATGTGCAGCATGCACATGCGTACTTACTGCCCATGATGCTCCAGCTGCTCGGCGGAGCATTGCACAGGCTCCATATGCTCTGTGCGCGAAAGCCCCGATCAGCTCAAATAGCAGTAAGGAGATCAGGCAGGTGGGTGGGACCTCTGGAGCACCAGACCGGAACGGTACCTGGTGCTCCCAGCAGGCACTAGTGTGCCCGTACTGGGGCATACTGGTTGTATCCCACCACTGGTGTGTCTTATACTTTGGAGTGTCTTATACTCCAAAAAATACAGTACTTGTTAAGTGTATCTCCCATTATCTTTGCATGATAATGCAGAAGGTGGCAAAAGCTGATCACATGACCTCGGGACACTGCGACCGTTATAAATATGTCAGTTGCCAAGCATCTGAATTTTGATCACATGACCACAGCGATGCTGCCATGATCGTAAGTGGGAAAATAGTTATCAGTCCTTTTTTCAGTGCCAATGTAACCTTGAACAGACATTAAATGAATTGTTGTAAGACGAGGATAACTGTGTTATCTTTTCCTATTCCAAGTATTACTTCCCTAAAAGAAGTACAGGTGATTTCCTACTCCCACCCCACCCCCGCCCCCATGGACAAAGTTCCCAGTAGTGTAATCTTCAATAGATCTGGTTGAACATTTCAAGGGATGACATCTTCAAAAGGATTTCTCTGACATTTTCATCACATTGTGCCAGCAAATGAAGCCACTGCAGGCATTCTGAAACTTCAGTGTTGTAAAATATGATCACATTTTAATTAATTATTGAACTGTTTCAAATAAATTCTAATTGCCTTGGAATCTCAAAAAAAAATTATTCTTGGGCAATGGGCACACTTGTAGGCAAGGTAGCTCAAAATATGCTCAACTCTCCTTACTTTAAAGGATTTTAGCAAAGGTTAGTTGGATACCTGCCTAAAGTTGATACATATAAATTAAATTTTTCAAAGGGCATAAAAATTATTTCTTCAACTGCCTTTCTTTACCTACCAATACCAGCAAATATCTGCAAGACAGCCCTAAAATACAGTTAAATATCACCTCAATTACAGTAAGTGAATTTGAAATATTGAAATATGCTGGTTAATTTTTGGCTAATATAACCCATTGTTTATTTACAGAATTAATTAGTATTTTTAGTTTCAGCTTTGATATAGCTGTTTGCAGCACTCCAAACCTGTTGCAAATGTAACGCCTGCAGATGGGAAATGAATAATAGATTCTGTAGGCAGGAAGGGTTTTTTTGTGAAATTTTAATATTCCACTTACAGCAGTGCTTTGAAACCTGTTTGCTATCTTGATTTAAGCTTCCTTTCTTTCATAGACAAGCAAATTGAGGAAATGCCCCAATTGGCCAGCATTCTCAATATTGCCTTTCAAAACAGACATTTCAAATTGGCAATTGAACCTGCATTTTGCAAGCAGTATTTTCCTTTAGTCTAAACCAGGGTGTTAACTATTTGGTATCTTTAAAAAAAATGTGCAAGCTGAAGCCCACCTGAGGCAATTATCTATAAAACTAGCAAGCTACAAAATACCAAGAGGAAAGCAATGAATTGTCCTCACAAATATGTCTTTCCAAGGCAGCTATTGCAAAAATGGAAAGTAGGTGAATAGAATAGAATATCAGAATTGGAAGGAACCTTGGAGGTCTTCTAGTCCAACCCCCTGTTTAAGCAGGAGACCCTGTACAATTCCAAACAGGTGGCTATCCAATACCTTCTTAAAAGCCTCCAGTGATGGAGCACCCCCAACTTCTGAAGGTAAGCTGTTCCACTGGTTGAATGTTCTCACTATCGGAAACTTTCTCTTTAGTTTTAGGTCGGATCTCTCTGATCCATTGTTTCTTGTCTTGCCTTTTGATGCTTTGGAAAATAGGAAAATAGTCCCCCTCTTCTTTATTTATTTATTATTTATTTAGTTTGTGAAAGAGGTATGAGATAAAAGGTATAAGTATAAACATGGACATGAAAACAGAAAATGGATACGAATAAATGGGAACAGGGATGGTAGGCATGCTGGTGCGCTTATGCAGACCTCTTAGGAAAGGGGTGAGGTCCTCACTAGACAGTTAAGGTTAAAATTATGAAGGTTTGAGGATGTGACAGCAGAGTCGGGTGATGCATTCCAGACATTGACCAGTCTGTTGCCAAAGTCATATTTTTTGCAATCGAGTTTGGAGTGGTTTATTTTGGCTTTGTATCTATTGTTTACCCGTGTATTATTGCGTTTGAAGCTGAAGTACTCATTGACAGGTAGGACTTTGTAGCAGACAATTTTGTGTATTACACTTAGGTCAGACCTTAGTTGGCATAGTTCTAGGTTGTCAAAGCCCAAATTTCAAGCCTGGTGGCATAAGGTATTCTATTGTGATTAGAGGAGTGGAGTACTCTTCTCATGAAATACCTCTGGAATTGCTTGATTGTATTAATGTCTGATATGCAGTGTGGATTCCAGACAGACGAGGTGTATTTGAGAACTGGTCTGTCAAAAGTTTTGTATGCACTAATTTGCAGTACAATGTTACCGGAGAAGAAGCTTCGCAAAATTAGGTTCTTTGTAGCAGCCTTTTAAATATTGGAACACTGCTGTCACATCAGCCCCGTGACATGATAGCGGAAAGACAAAACTTTGTCCTTGAATGAGCATGTGGCTCAGAAGTGAGCCCCATTCTTCTCTTTAAAGACATACTCAGGTTGTAGAACTGCTCAGTGCCAATCTGATTTGAGAAATAGGGACCCACAAAAGAAGATCAAAGATTTTGAATAGTCTGCTAGTAGCAACTGAGATTCTGGAGACCAAAAAAGCCTTGCAGCAGTGGTGGGTTCCAGATTCCATTCCAACCGGTACGGACATGCATTCTAGCGTCGAATGACGCTTCCGCAAGCCTCCACGATGCTCCAGCTGCTCTGCAGAGCATCACGCAGGCGCCATACATTCCATGCACGTGTGCAGAAGTGCCAACAGCATAAAGCACCAGCAAGGAGCGCAGGTAGGCAGGTGGGCCCTCCGGAGCACTGTAACGGAACGGTATCCGGTGCTCCAGGCAGGATCCAGTACGCCCGTACCGGAGTGTACCGCCTGCAACCCACCACTGCCTTGCAGCCAACTGTTGATAGTCACCACAACTACAGTAAACGTGCTTTATTTCTTTTGAAATTATAGTAGTTACTTCTAAATTTGCGTTCATACTATAAATTACTATATGCAAACATTAGGCAGATGTTCCTATCCCTTTTTTTGGCAGTGTAGTACTTTTATTTCTTTCGGTTTTGCATTGCAGATGTGCCATCCTGCTAGAAGCACAAGGAGGAAAAGATTTTGTTTCGTTTTACTTTTAAGGCAAAGACACCCTTGCCAGACGGAATTAGTTCCTAAAAACAGCATGAAGAATAATATTGCCGTGACGCTCAGCTTCAAAATTGGGTGGTAAAGTAAAAAGTATCTTCCTAATTATTGGTATTCAACAAATTATGGATATGATTAGTGGGACAGTTGGGCAAAATACAAAAATATATATAAAATGCAGTATTCATTATCTTTTAGAGATCTTACACTCACTAGTGGAGAAGCAGATACAGGTAGTCCTTGATTTGCAACAGTTCATTTAGTGACTGTTCAAAGCTACAATAGCACTGAAAAAAGTGACTTATGATGGTTTTTCAAATCTACAACTATTGCAGCCTTCTCCCTGGTCAAATGTGATCAAACTTCAGATGCTTGGCAACTGACTCCTTTTTATGATGGTTGCAGTGTCCTGGGGTCACGTGATCACCTTTGGTGACCTTCTGACAAGCAAAGTAACTGTTACTAATTTAACAAGTGCAGTGATTCACTTAACAAAGGTGGCAATAAAGGTCATAAAATAGGGCAAAACGCAGTTAAGAAATGTCTCAGCAACAGAGATTTTGGACTTAATAGCAATAGCACTTAGACATATACTGCTTTACAGTGCTTTATAGCCCTCTCTAAGAGTTTTACAGAGTCAGCATATTGCTCGCAACATTCTGGGTCCTCATTTTACCCACCTCGGAAGGATGGAAGGCTGAGTCAACCTTGAGCCTAGTGAGATTTGAACTGCCAAATTGCAGGCAGCCGGTAGTCAGCAGATGTTGCTTGCAGTACTGCACTCTAATCACTGTGCTACCGTGACTAATTGCGGTCTTAAGTCAAGGACTAGCTGTATATTCTTCTGAATCCGAATCTATACTAGGAGAATCACTGAGAAAAAATAACAGCTCTGCAAGAACTTGCTCAGTAGACATGAAGCACTTGATGACTTGAGGACACAGTGGCTCAGTAGCTAAGACTCTGAGCTTGTTGATCAGAAAGCTTGGCAGTTCGGTGGTTCGAATCCCTAGCACCGTATAATGGAGTGACCTCCAGTTATTTGCTCCAACTTCTGCCAACCTACCAGTTTGAAAGCATGTAAAAATGCAAGTAGAAAAATAGGGACCACTTTGGTGGGGAGGTAACAGCATTCTGTGTGCCTTTGGCATTTAGTCATGCTGACCACATCACTACATAGATGTCTTTGGATAGTGCTGGCTCTTCGGATTTGAAACAGAGATGAGCACCGCTCCTAGAGTTGGGAACGGCTAGCACACATGTGCTACGGCAGTGATGGCGAACCTATGGCACGTGTGCCACAGGTGGCACGCGGAGCCATTTGTCAGAGCATGCGAGACGCTGCCCTGTTAGCTGGCCAGAGTGCACATGCGCGCTGGCCAGTTGAGTTCACCCTTTTAAAAAGCCATTTTCCGTCCTCCCCAGGCTCTGGAGCCTTTATAGAAGCCTGGAGAGGGTGAAAAGAGCCTCCCCCGCCCCCTCGGGAGGTTTCATAAGCTTCCCTGAAGCCTCCGGAGTGCAAAAATCTGGCCCTACGGGCAAACCGGAAGTTCAAGAACGGACTTCCAGTTTGCTTGGAGGGTCGTTTTGACTGCTCCGGAGGCTTCAGGGAAGCGTCCTAAAGGTCCCTCAAGCCTCCAGAGGGCTTCCAGGGGGGCGGGGAGGCTGTTTTCGTCCTCTGCAGTCTCCTATAAAGCCTCTGAAGCCTGGGGAGGGCAAAAAAGCATGCAAAAATGGGGGTTCGCGCCTGTAGTGCACACATGGGCACTGGGGGGGTCACGCATTGCATTATGGATGTGGCATGCCCGCACACTACCCCCCTGCGCTCCCCCCCTTATGGCACGCGAGCCAAAAAAGGTTTGCCATCGCTGTGCTAGGGGATCCTTTATCTTACTTGATTCATATGATATAGTCTATATATGGTGGAATGAAGGTGGGGACCACATACCTCTCTCCCAGGTGAAGGATTTAATTTTATATGAAATGGCAAGATAAATTTGATTGATTTTTTATATGCCATTGAGTTATTGTTGATCCAATCTTTCTCCATGATCAAAATGGCAGGATAGAGTTGCCAAGTTGTTGGACATAAACTAATCACAGCAAAGCTGTTGAATCGTTGGCCATAATCCAATCATCAGGTACACTCACAAACAAGATAAAATGAGATTGGTATCTCAAAAACTGACATGTTTTGAGTTACCTGAAAGAGAAAAACAGAGGTTATTAAATCCTATAATAGGAAAAAAGGAAAATAAGGTAATTCATCCACTTCCTATTTAAAGAAAATAAGGTTGATTATATAATATTTAAAATGTTTTGAATAATAATAACAAAGTAAACAGATATAGAGGCTATATGAAGGTAGATAATTGATACAGGAAAGCAGTGGAAGGCATGATCAATAGTTTTCTTTTGATTGTAGCAATTGATATAGGCTAAATTTAGGTTCTAGTTCTGTTTCCAAATATTCAGTAAATTTGGAAAGTTCAAGGGCAAAAAACTTTATGCAATGAGTATATTAAACCTCCTTGTTAATCATTTTGAAATGTAATTACCTGATCCAAAATATCTACACTAGAATTTTATTTACAATACAATACAATACAATGCAATACAATACAATACAATACAATACAATACAATACAATACGACTTACGGTTCCGGCGGCTACGGCGACGGGCAAGGACTTTGCCCGTTCCCGCTCTTCGGTGGGCTTCCCCCATCTTCGGGGGGGCACAGGATGCCCCGAAGAGGCGCCCTGCCGAAGGAGCAGCTCGCGGAAGGCTCTGGCACCGGCGGCGGCTGGTGGGGGCTTTTCCGCTTTGCTGCAGGCACCGGGGAGCAGTTTTGGAGGACGCGCCTGCGTCTCGCCCCATGCCGATCGGAGAATGCAAAACTGAAGGAAGCAGCGGCGGTGCGGTGAGATGCTTCCTCTCTTCATCCCCTTACTTTTGATTTGAAAGGCTTTTCAGTACTTTTAAAAGTTAACCTTTCGGAGTTACTTTTTGAGGAGCGGCTAGAGGGGAGGGGGATTCCCCCCCCCTTGGACAAGCGGCTTGTTAAAATTCTGCTCTCGCCCCCTGGGGAAGGAGGAGGGGGGAGAGCCAACTAACGATGCCTCACCCCAGTAAAAGTGCGTTTCATGGGACTTAGATCCAGAACTTATTGATGACCTGAGAACTTTTTGAACTTTTAAAATCTTCTATGCCTCTGAGCCCAAAGCTGGCAGGGCAAGATGGCACACTTCCGTTGTCTTCATGAACTGTGAAACCTGACTCCACCTTTAAAATTCAGGCTTCCGGTCTTTGTCTCCGAGTCACCCAGAGGAATCTCTTGTGGATTGTTTTTTTCTGAACTCTTTGGAGAAAAAACTTTCATCTATTGCTAGAGTGATTAAAGAAACTTCCACCTGTTTGGATCCTCTGCCTTCTGGATTCGCCTGCCTGCTCTACTTCTCCAGCTGCCCAGTTCCTACACTGACTGATCTCTTTGTTTTATAAACCATGTCTCCAAAAAGACCACCTCCTGGAAAACCTGGCTTTGCCACTTCTGCTCCAACATCTGCAACATCCAGTCTGGCCACACAGTCAAAGATAACAGAACTGATGCAACCTAAGACTACAGAGATAGACCTTCAACAAATGCTTCAACAAATTTTACAAGGCCAGGAGGAAATTAAGAAACAGCTAAGGGAAATGAAAGATGAAATTAAAGAGAATCAAGTTCAAATTTATAAGAACTCACAGAGACTGGACCTTGTGGAGGGTGGGGTGGCGGAGGCGAAAGGGGGGGTAGAGGCTTTACAGAAGGGGAACAAAGAACTTGATATCCAACAAATGAAAACAGAGT
Organism: Natrix helvetica; assembly: GCF_964273705.1. Lineage (NCBI taxonomy): Eukaryota > Metazoa > Chordata > Lepidosauria > Squamata > Natricidae > Natrix > Natrix helvetica. Next base: position 89,602,730 of record NC_138552.1, read on the forward strand.
TTGAGAGAATGTCCTTTTATCTTAGATTTCAAAATGTAATAGAAGCAGATGGGGAAAACATAAGGGACATTATGACTAATATTCTAGCTGAATACATACACAAAGATAAACAGCAGATGGAATGGGAGATAGATCTGGTCTATAGAGTGAATTCAGCATATGCCAGAACACACAATGTACCCAGGGAGGTTCATATTAAATTCCCTAGGAAAACCACAAGAGATGAAATTCTGGGTGTACAAAGGGGGCAAACACTGACATACCACGACAGGGAGATAACCATTCTGAAGCAGATTCCCAAAAAAATTAGGGAGAAAAGGAAAAGCTATTCGCAATTGGCGAATAAACTATACCAGAAGGGGGTGTGGTTTAGATGGTTGATGCCTGAAGGTATGCTGATATTCTGGGAGGAGACAAGAATCAGAATCAACACACCCATAGAGGCACAGGCCTTTATGGAAAAAAATAAAGCGAACCTAGAAAAAATAGAAGATACCACAACGGTCACACAGGACACGGGAGGGGCCGGAGCTCTGCCAGTGGGGGGTGAAGGGGAAACACTAAGAAAGCTCAGATCACAAAAATGAATAAGAAAACCACAATGTTATAAACAGACCGAAAGTAATAATGAAATTATATCTAGACTATATATCATAACTATATAAATTGATTGAAAATTATTTTTTCTAGAATTAATATGCTGATTTTTTATGATTATGTATTAATGTTTGATATTTAGATGTAACCTATGAGTTTGGAGGGAGGAGGCGTCTGCCACACTTGCAACTGCCAAAATTTGTAACCATTCCACTTACCCTTTTCCTTATAAATGTTTTAAAAAACCAATAAAACTTTCTGAAAAAAAACAACAATACAATACAATACAATACAATACAATAGCAGAGTTGGAAGGGACTTTGGAGGTCTTCTAGTCCAACCCCCTGCCTAGGCAGGAAACCCTATACCGTTTCAGACAGATGCTATCCAACATCTTCTTAAAGACTTCCAGTGTTGGGGCATTCACAACTTCTGGAGGCAAGCTGTTCCACTGATTAATTTTTCTGTCAGGAAGTTTCTCCTCAGTTCTAAGTTGCTTCTCTCCTTGATTAGTTTCCTCCCATTCCTCAGGTGCCTTGGAAAATAGTTTAACTCCCTCTTCTTTGTGGCAACCCCTGAGATATTGGAACACTGCTATCATGTCTCCCCTAGTCCTTCTTTCTCTTAAGCTAAACATACCCAGTTCCTGCAACCGTTCTTCATATGTTTTAGTCTCCAGTCCCCTAATCATCTTTGTTGCTCTTCTCTGCACTCTTTCTACAGTCTCCACATCTTTTCTACATTGTGATGACCAAAGCTGAATGCAGTATTCCAAGTGTGGCCTTACCAAGGCATTATAAAGTGATATTAACACTTCACGTGATCTTGATTCTATCCCTCTGTTTATGCAGCCTAGAACTGTGTTGGCTTTTTGGCAGCTGCTGCACGTTGCTGGCTCATATTTAAATGGTTGTCCACTAGGACTCCAAGATCCCTTTCACAGTTAGCACTATTGAGCAAGGTACCACCTATACTGTACCTGTGCATTTTGTTTTTGTTGCCTAAATGTAGAACCTTACTCTTTTCACCAGTGAATTTCATTTTATTAGATAGTGCCCAATGTTCAAGTTTGTCAAGATCCTTCTGTATCTTTAGCCTATCTTCTGGAGTATTTGGCTATTCCTGCCAGCTTGGTGTCATCTGCAAATTTGATGAATTCCCCATTTATTCCCTCATCCAAATCATTGATGAAGATGTTGAAGAGTACTGGGCCCAAAACAGAGCCTTGGGGTACTCCACTGCATACTTCCTTCCATGAAGATACAGTTCCATTGAGGACTACATGTTGAGTGTGATTGGTCAGCCAGTTACAAATCCATCTGGTGGTGATACTGTCTAACCCACATTCTTCTACTTTATCTAGTAGTAGATTATGGTCTACCTTATCAAATGCCTTACTGAAGTCCAAGTAAACTATATCGACAGCATTCCTCTGGTCCACTAATTTTGTCACATTATCAAAGAATGCAATAAGATTAGTCTGGCATGATCTGTTTTTGACAAACCCATGTTGGCTTTTGGCTATTATTTTGTTTGCTTCTAGGTGTTCATTAATTCTTTGCTTGATTATCTTTTCCAGAATCTTACCTGGTATTGAGGTCAGGCTGATAGGTTTGTAGTTTCCTGGATCTGTTTTTTTCCCCCTTTTTTGAAGATGGGAATCACATCAGATCTTTTCGAGTCCTCTGGTAGTTCCCCGGTGCTCCAGGATCTCTGAAAGATATAGTTCAGTGGTTCTGAGATCTCATCTGCCAGTTCCTTCAGAACCCTGGGGTGTAATCCATCTGGTCCTGGTGATTTGAACTTGTCTAGGGTAGACATATGCTCACTTACCATTTTCTTCCCTATTTCAACTTGTGTTCCTAATCTGATTTTTGTGGTGCTGTTTTTGATAGGTTGGACTGTTTTATTCCTTTGTGTAAAGACAGATGCAAAACATGAGTTAAATAGTTCTGCTTTCTCCCTGTTGCTTGTCACCTTCTTGCCACTTTCTCCCAGCAATGGACCCATTGTTTCCTTAACTTTTTTCTTGTTTTTAACATGTTGGAAAAAGCTTTTTTTTGTTGTTATTTTTTACTTTTGTAGCAAATCTTTCTTCATTGTGAACCTTAGCTTTCCTCACTTCATCTTTACATGCTCGGGCTATTTGCTGATATTTTGCCTTAGTTATGTCTCTCCCCCTCCTTTCCACTTTTTATACTTACCTTTTTTGTCTTTCAATTTGTCAGAGGGTTCTTTATGCAGCCATGCTGGTTTCTCTTTGGAGCTGTTATTTTTCTTCTTCATTGTTATTGTGCAAGACTGGGCTTTTGTAGTCTCATTTTTCAAAAATTCCCAAGCTTCTTGAGTTGTTTTCCCCTTGAGGATTCTCATCCATGGAATTTTTCCCAAGCTCTCTCTAAGTTTATTGAAATTAGCTCTCTGCATTTCTGTATTTCTTTATCCCAGAAAGACTAGTACAACTCGATACTTGTTATTTTCAATCTGATTTTGCATTCTGTCTCATTGCAATCATATTTTTAAGATTAGTTCTCAAATATAAAGTTTTCAGATGTATTAAAAAGTCATCATAAATATGTTGTATGTTTATCTGTTTTCCATATTGAAGATTTAAATTATTTGACTTTTATTTGTAATATAGGATATACTAAAACTGAGGAAACTGGCATCAGATTCATATTTCAGTGCTTCACATTTGTGACTTAAGAGAGAGAGAGTGAGAGGATGGGAGGGAGGGAGGGAGCATGAGTGAAAGAAAGAGAGAACGAGAGCGACAACCTTGTAAGTAAATAAACTGTAAAACTATATTATTTATTTATGAATTTAAAGAGACTTAGAAACAATGCTGTACATTCAGAGCAAACATTCTAGGCCATTTAACAATTGATTACGTTTATAACAGCATAATGAGGATTTCTCAAAAGTATTCATACAGGTAACACAAATTCACTTACCCAACAGCATTAAATGAGAATATATAAGCAGCAATTTCCTCCAGCTCATAAATCAAAACAAACCCTTTTGATTTTTTTTGTTCTAGAGATACAATACACATGAAACACAAAACAAACATTCAGACTGGATCCATTCAATCGGCAGCTCACAGAGACCCTCCCCTTAGAATAGGGCTTCTCAACCTTAGAAACTTTAAGGGGTGTGGACTCTGATTCCCAGAATTCCCCTTTCCAGTTCGTGGGAGGACTCTGGGAGTCAGATTTCATATCTCTTAAGCTTAACAAACACTCCCCTGCAGTTAAAATTTTATCAATGAAGAAGTTGCTGTACTCTATTTTTAATAACAGTTTAAAACCAGTACCATGAAGGTTAGTGAATATGGGGATGCTGCAAGTATGAAAAAAAAGGTCATAAGTCACTTTTTTAGTGCCATTGTAACTTTGAATGGTCACTAAATGAACTGTTGTAAGTCAAGGACTACCTGTATCCTGCTTTGCAAATTCACAATGAACTGAGTTTGAAAGCCCCATCTACCAACATGGACAATATCAAGGAATGCTAAGAATAACAGTTCAAAATATCTGTTGAGTATGGCCTTGCTCTCCTTTTATATCGTTGGAAGCAACGTCCTTCTGGGTTCCATTCCAAGTGTGGCAAAAGACACTGGAAACATGGAGGCTGCTTGGAAAGATGTTTTTTTTTAATGGTGGACAGAACCACATGGTTTGAGGTCCTGGGAGGAAAAGGGAAGAGATGCTGAGAGTGCCCTGGTTTTATGCCCAATCTGGGCTTTTGAATTTGAGCTTGTATTCTGATTGGTTGTCAGACTACCATGGGGCCATGCAGGGGCAACTCTGTAGGCTGTCCTGAGTCCCAGGCTTGGTTGAGCCTTGCTGGATGATGTCATCTTCCCAGGTGCCATGTTGTGAGATGGGTAGAGGGCTAATCCTATCATGTCCTGAGGGCTATGTCTTAATCGCATTACTCTGGAGCTGAAGCGGGGAGGCAGGGAGCTGCAGGGAGCTGCTTTGTCTTTAAAACATGTTTCTTCTTTTCTCATCCAGGGTATAATATTCTGCCTTTTTAATATTTCCTAAAATATTTCATTTTTCTAGGAGAGGGGTGGGTGTTAACTTTCTACAATATACAAAGCATGTTTTTTGTTACAAAAGTATAAACTTTCTATTAGCATTAGCAAAGTTAATTTTTAAGGAACATCAGTCATAGGATACACGCTCAGGGACTTTAAGGCTTTCTAGCAGGGGAGATAGAGGGGAAATTCACTTGTATCATTCAGATTATTGTATTATTCGGAATTATTTTAATAAGTGGGGTAAGGACATAGTAATCAATCATTGATCATGGGACTTCAGTTTTTATATCTTATAGTACTACCCTTCTTTTTGTGCAGTGTATATAATTGTGTCATAAGCTTAATAAAGGTAAGTGAACTTTCCTTTCCCCTTTCAATAATTTATTCTTCCTCGCTGAGTGTTAAAAGTTTTTTCTTTCCTCCCTTCTTTGTAGGAATAGTATAGTTTTCCATTTTTAATAAGGCATTAAAAGGATTCTTAGCCACAGAAAAGTTATATTGTAGGATGTGGTGTGCATACTGTATGTACTTCAGTGATACAACTAGTTAAATTTAAACACCTCAAGAAATGTATTGTACATGGAACAACCATAATAAGAAAAGGGTCAGGGAAAAATCTGAAGCCAGGCCAGGACTAAATCTAAAAACGTTCAACTTAGAAATGGTTAACATGATATGCTAAGCCATAGTTTATATGAACAACCATTATTATGTTTTATAAGCATAATCCTAAAGTAAACTGAAATGGTTAATCGAAAGCAGGGGTGTCAAACTCGATTTCATTGAGGGCTGCATCAGGGTTGTGTTTGACCTTGGGGGACGGGGTAGGCATGGTCAGTGTGGTCAGCTCGACATTACTTGTGTCGGGAGCACCTGTGGTGGCCCAAGCACTCTTCCAGCAAAAATGGGCTCTCGAACTCAATTTTCAGCTGTGACGGCCCCTGCAACCCTCTGCCAGTGAAACAGAGCTTGGGAGTGCTGCCCATGGTCCTCACAAGCTCTGTTTTCAGCTGTAACCTCCTACAACCCTCTGCTAGCGAAAATGGAGCTCAGGAGGTCTGCACACAGCCCTCCCGAGCTCCAATTTCACTGGCAGAGGCACTGCGAGCTGGTCCTTTGCTGTTTCCAGGGAGGCAATGCGGGCCAGATCCAGTCTTTGGGCCTTGAGTTTGGCACCCCTGATCTAAAGCTGGCAGATTGTATGCTGCTAGTTCTGACTGTTAAAGTTTCCAATTAACTAGTTAAATTGAGTTATGATGGGTGACATGTTTCCATTCCCCTTAAAATTCTAGTCACCAACCAATTTGCAACCAAATAGAGGAAAAAAAGGGGACTCATCTTTTTTCACTGCCATCATCACAAAGATCTTCTGTAACAGCAATTAGGAAGATAAATTTGGTCCCAAATTAAAAAAAATAAATCAAAAGCTTTTCACACTCTGCTTTAAAGCATGTTTTACAAGCCACAATAGCTCAGTTCCAAATGGATGTTAAACCTCAGTCAATCAAACCACCTTATGGCTTAGTATGATGCATAGACCCCCTCAATCAACAGCCATCCTTGCTTTCAACAGAGGCAGAAGGGCAGCCCTTCATGGTGATGGAAACTACTCTAATTAGAACTGCAGGACCATAATCTATCAAGTGGGAATGTCTCACCAAGGGCTGGCAGATTTTGAGTTCTTTGGAATAATAAGAAGCAACATGTAAGATTTCGCCATCTTCAAGGATTATTTTACTGTTTGTGCTAGGAAGAACAGAATCTTTCCCGAATTACACACTCCCTTGCATAACAAATGCTCTTTTACCCTGAGCAGCCCTCAGGATAATATTTAAAAGTATTATTGAACTCCGGAATCTAAATATTGAGGAGTGAAAATAAATCTGCTAAGAGAAAAGAAAAACTAAGCTTTCTACTAAGACTGCGCTTAGGTAGATATTAAATATCTTAGGCTTGGATATGGAAATGGGAACTGTAGCCGGTAATGTTAGTTGTTTTACAGGTTTGGTCATGTCCATATGTTCAACCAAGGAAGTGTATGGGGATTACAGTTCAATAGCCTGTCTTTCGGATGGGAATTAGATGGAGACATTGCCTGAATGTACCAGATGTTATGACTGACACTTATATTTAGCTTCTTTTTTGTACTTCAAAGGGTCAGCTACGTGATCTACTGTATTCCTACTAGTCATGGCCTATTCATCTTTAAATTTTGTCTGCTGAAATCACTAGAAATTCAAAGTACCCCAGAAACCATGTACAATACCTAACATTAAAACTTTTCTCAGTCCTCAGTTAGAGGGATTACAATGCAGAGGTCCAGGGTTTTCCATGGATAAGTTCCACAGCAGACAAGGTGCTTCAGGGTAGAAGCTCACTGTGATGGCATTTGATTTTGATTTGCTTCAATGTACCATATAGGATAATTAATGTCCATAAAGAGAAAGCATCATGAGGCACAGTTTTATTTGTTATCTATGTTTCATGGCTAAGTTATATTTTTGCCCATTAATTGTCAGCAAAAGCAGTCTGCCTCCAGTCTTCCCTTCTTGAAAAGCTGGCATGTAGGATTGGCTGATACAATACCAAAATTGTCTGTTTGTGTATGATCCGTTTAAGAAATAGCGACAGTAAATAGTTCCAGACCTGAGCATCATATGTAGACATCAAGAATAATAATATAATAATAATAAACTTTTATTTCTAGACCGCACCCTTTCCTAGGCAGGACTCGGGGCGGTGTACAGTCATGTTAAAACCATATACAAATACATAGACATGAACGTAGACGTAGACGTAAACATAAACGTAGACGGAGGAGGTAAAAAATATACTGTACAATTCTTAGTTAAAATACAAATACAATTAAAATTCCCTTTAAAAATTCCCCAATAAAATGTTTGCCAGGAGGTGGAAGATGGAACTATCAATCGGCTAAGCCAGCTAGTCGGAACAGGTGAGTCTTGAGCTTCTGTCAGAAGGAGCGGAGGTCATTAGTAGTTCTAATATCGGGAGGGAGGTCATTCCAGAGGGTTGGGCCCATCACAGAGAAGCCACTACTCCTAGGCGCCACCCGCTGGCACTGCTTGGCGGATGGCACCTGGAGGAGTCCCTCTCTGTGAGAGCGGATAGGTCATAGAGATGTATGAGGTGAGATGCGGTCCCGCAGGTAACGGTAAAGAAAAAAAGAAGTGGTGAGCTCCAGTCTTCAGTATTGTCTGATTAACAGCAAAGTTGAATAATGTAGAGGCAGAAGGACAACACAATCCATGAGACAATGGAGACAGCTGCCAGTTAAGCTGGACAACCTTCACAGAGGATTTAAAAATAAATCAAGAATGACTACAGAGCTAGTAGATAAGGAAGACATTCGGGGTTGGACATCAAGAGTAAATTTGGAGGGTTGTGGTTGATGAAGCAGGCAATGTAGAAGATGACCAGGCAGATCCTGAGAGTGGAGTCAACCACATCATTCGTTTCAAGTTGCTACATTCCCACAAGACACCTAAGTCCAGCCTCCCATGAACTCTATTGACCCTTATTCAGCGCCAATTTGGCTTGACCTTTAGTATATCAGGTTCATGTGTATAGGTAGCATGCACTAAACTTTCAGTGCTTTGATCACTTTGATCATGGCTGCATAAAGAACTATCTGACAAACTGAAAGACAAAAAAGGTAAGTATAAAAAATGGAAGGAGGGGGACATAACTAAGGCAGAATATCAGCAAATAGCCCGAGCCTGTAAAGATGAAGTGAGGAAAGCTAAGGCTCACAATGAAGAAAGGCTTGCCACAAAAGTAAAAATTAACAAAAAAAGCTTCTTCCAACATGTTAAAAACAAGAAAAAAGTTAAGGAAACAATTGGTTCATTGCTAGGAGAAAGTGGCAAGAAGGTGACAAGCAACAGGGAGAAAGCAGAACTATTTAACTCATGTTTTGCATCTATCTTTACACAAAGGGATAAAACAGTCCAACCTATCAAAAGCAGCACCACAAAAATCAGATTAGGAACACAAATTGAAATAGGGAAGAAAATGGTAAGTGAGCACATGTCTACCCTAGATGAGTTCAAATCACCAGGACCAGATGGATTACACCCCAGGGTTCTGAAGGAACTAGCAGAAAAGATCTCAGAACCACTGAGTTATATCTTTCAGAGATCCTGGAACACCGGGGAACTACCAGAGGACTGGAAAAGAGCTGATGTGGTTCCCATCTTCAAAAAAGGGAAAAAAATAGATCCAGGAAACTACAGACCTATCAGCCTGACTTCAACACTTGGAATACTGCATTCAGCTTTGGTCACCAGGATGTAGAAAATGTGGAGATGTGGAGACTCTAGAAAGATGATTAGGGGACTGGAGACTAAAACATATGAAGAACGGTTGCAGGAACTGCATATGTCTGTCTAGCTTAAGAGAAAGAAGGACTAGGGGAGACATGATAGCAGTGTTCCAATATCTCAGGGGTTGCCACAAAGAAGAGGGAGTCAAACTATTCTCCAAGGCATCTGAGGGTAGAACAAGAAGCAATGGGTGGAAACTAATAAAGGAGAGAAGCAACTTAGAACTGAGGAGAAATTTCCTGACAGTTAGAACAATTAATCAGTGGAACAGCTTGCCTCCAGAAGTTGTGAATGCCCCAACACTGGAAGTCTTTAAGAAGATGTTGGATAGCCATCTGTCTGAAACGGTATAGGGTTTCCTCCCTAGAAGGACTAGAAGGCCTCCAAGGTCCCTTCCAACTCTACTATTGTATTGTATTGTATTGTATTGTATTGTATTGTATTGTATTGTATTGTATTGTATTGTATTGTATTGTATTGTATTGATCTTTACTTCTGTTCCTGATTTCTTGTGCTTGACAGAAGATGGGAGTGGAGAAACCCCATCACGAGACAGCAGAAGATCTTTGCTTTGGTGAAAGCCAGCACATAAATTCAGAAGCTGGTGGGGAGCAAGAAGTGTGTTTATATGTCTGTCTAAGTATTTTGAAGCCAGATGCCTTCTACAGGATTTTTGTATATTCAAGGAAGGTTAATTGGAGATTAGACTTTGTGTTGGGTGGAGGTTTAGAAATTGCTGGGAGTTTAGGGACTTGAGGTGTTGCATGGGTTTCATTTGCCATTTCTATGAAGTGGATGATCTGTGGGTGTCAAGGAACAACTTTATGTTCTGGAGTTCTGGACCTATCACTCTGAATGCCTAGCTCTTTTCTTTCACTGCTGGAGGTGGTTTTGATTGGTTAAAGGCACCTCATAAGGAGAATGAAATCTAGTCCTTTCATTCTGGCACATACTTTTGGCTATGTTTTTTTTTAAAAAAAAATACTTTCCTTGTGCAGATATGTTTCTTCTTTAAAAAAAAAGGTTTTTGGTGTCAATGGAGCTTTTCGGGGGGAAAAACAAAACCATTGCTACATGAGGAAAATTATTATTTTAGACAAAGTTGCAGTGGAAAGAAATAGATTTTCCAGTTCTTACATGCAGTGATGCTGAGCGCAACAAACCACTATAAGCTTAGGGTGAAGTAAATATGATTAGAAAGTGGATCGGTTCCGGTTCCGGTTCCGGCGGCGGCGACGGGCAGCTCTTTGCCCGCTCCAGCTCCCCGGTGTGCTTCCCCACTCCTTGGGGGGCACAGGACACCCCGCAGAGGGGTCCTGCTGGAGGGGCGGCATCGCGGGGGTCTCCTGCAGCGGCGGCGGCCGGCGGGAGGTCTCTCGCGCGCCCAAGGCACCGGGGAGCAAGATCGGAGGGCGCTTCGCATTTCTGCGCCTCGCGCCTCGCTAAAGCCGACCGGAGAATGCAACAATAGAAGGACGCAGCTGCGGTGCGGTGAGGTTGCTTCTCTCTTCACTCCCTATTCTGCACGAAGGATTATTCAGCTTTCTTTAAAACAACTTTCGGAGCAAGTTGGAGGCGCGGCTGGAGGGAGGGGGTTTCCCCCCCCCCCTTGGACAAGCGGCGAGGAACAATTTTGCTCTCAGCCCCCGGGGGAGGAGGAGGGGGGAGAGCCAACGAATGAAGCCTCACCCAGGTTGAGATGATTTTCTTTTCAATTTAATTTTATATATTACTGTGATTTGAGGACTTCTGGAACTTTTTTAAAAACTTTGTTATGCCTCTGTGCCCAAAACTGGCAGGGCAAGATGGCACACTTCCGTTGTCTTTATGAACTGTGAAACCTGACTCCACCTTTAAAATTCAGGCTTCCGGTCTTTGTCTCTGTGTCTCCCAGAGGAAACTCTTGTGGATTGGTATTTTTTGAACTTTCTAGGGGAAACTTTTCATCTATTGCCAGACTTATTAGAGAGATTCTCTTCTGCCTGGTTCTCCTGCTCCCGGAATTCACCTGGCTACCCTTCTTTTCTAACTGTTTATCTTATATATGGACTGAACTTTTAACGTTATAAAGGATGGCATCCAAAAGACCACCTCCTGGAAAACCTGGCTTTGCCACGTCTGCTCCAACATCTGCAACATCCAGTCCAGCCACACAGTCAAAGATAACAGAACTGATGCAACCCAAGACTACAGAGATGGACTTTCAACAAATGCTTCAACAAATTTTACAGGGCCAGGAGGAAATCAAGAAACAGCTAAGGGAAATGAAAGATGAAATTAAAGAAAATCAAGCCCAAATTTATAAGAACTCACAAAGACTGAACCTTGTGGAAGGGGGGGTGGAGGAGGTGAAGGGGGTGGTAGAAGCTGTGCAGAAAGGGAACAAAGATCTTGACATCCAACAGATGAAATTAGAATTTGAGAGAATGTCCTATTATCTTAGATTTCAAAATGTTATAGAAGAAGATGGGGAAAACATAAGGGACATCATGACAAACATCCTGGCTGACTACACACACAAAGAAAAACAACAGATGGGGTGGGATATAGACCTGGTTTATAGAGTGAACTCAGCTTATGCTAGAACACACAATGTACCCAGGGAGGTTCACATTAAATTTCTTAGAAAAAGCACAAGAGATGAAATTCTGGGTGTACAAAGGGGGCAAGCATTGACATATCATGATATGGAGATAACCATTCTGAAGCAGATCCCTAAGAAGATTAGAGAAAAAAGGAAGAATTATTCGCAATTAGCGAATAAATTATACCAGAAAGGGGTGTGGTTTAGATGGTTGATGCCTGAAGGTATGCTGATATTCTGGGAGGAGACAAGAATCAGAATCAATTCACCCATAGAGGCGCAGGCCTTTATGGAAAAAAATAAAACACTCCTAGAGAAAACACCAGACATTACAACGGACACGCAGGACACGGGAGGGGCCAGAGCTCTGCCAGTAGAGGGAGATGGGGCAATAGCAAGAAGACTCAGATCACAAAAATAAACAAGAAAATCATATTATTATAAATTGACCGAAAGTGATAATGGAATTATACTTGGATTTTATACTGTAATGTTTAATCTGATTGAATTTAGTAATAGAACTAATATGCTGATTGTAATCAATTATATACCAATGCATTATATATAAATGTATACGATGGGTATGGAGGGAGGGGCGCCTTTCACATTTTGCAACTGCCAAAATTTGTAGACCTGTCCATTTACCCTTTTCCCTATAAATGTTGAAAACCCAATAAAATTTTATTATAAAAAAAAAAAAAAAAGAAAGTGGATCAAAATAACTCACAACTTCCATATCATTTAGTTTAGACTCTATAATAAGAAATGTAATATTTTACTATCTAACTGGTAGTGGCCATTTTGATTTCAATCAATCAGAAAAGAGCTGGAAGGGACCTTGGGGGCGGGGGTCTTCTAGTCCAACCATTTCAGACAAGTGACTGTCCAGTCTCTTCTCAAAAATCTCCAGTGATGAAGCACCTAAAACTTCGGAAAGCAAGCTGTTCCACTGGTTAATTGTCCTCACTGTTAGGAAGTTTCTCCTTAAATTCCAATTGCTTCTCATCTTGATTAATTTCCATCCATTGTTTTTTGTCTTACCTGCTTTGGAAAATAAGTAGACCCCTTCCTCTTGGTGGCTGCCTCCGCCTCCTCCATCATTACACATCATTAGTTATTAATAATTACTAATAATTATTAAAGTTATTATTAAACATCTTACACTGCTATCTAATGTCCATGCGTATTTACCCATGTAGTGTGATTGTAGTATTATCCTTCTTATTATCTTCTCTACTCTACCTTTTATTGGGATGATGATGATAATAATGATGATGATGATGTTCTGTTGTTTTGCATGTACACTGAGTGCTTCTGTACCAGAGACAAATTCCTTGTGTGTTGAATCATGCTTAGCCAAATGAGTTCAATTCAATTATGGTCAGTAAGGATTAAAACCTTATGTAACCCTATGGGCTGTGTGTGTACCTGTACATTTGCCCAGTCATATCATCATTGAATATAGCTGCTCTAAGAAACGATGCCTTTAAATATGTGTACTCAGAATGTACATGGTGCAAGGGAGGAGGAGCCAGCATCGCGACGAGACAACGTGCAGTCTCGACAGTCCAAGACCGCCATTGATACTTTTACTGCTGTAAGGTCCATATGGACCTAAACCGTCCCGAAGAGACGGTGAACAGGGAGACAAATCCTTGCTGGTCTCAGGAACATCGCAAAGTCCCTGATTGACCCAAGGGAAGCTCTCCAAACCGGCGGTAAACAGGCAGCCCCCAGACTGACAAAGTCGGAGATGGCTCTGGAAGGAAGGCAGTGAAAGTGAGTCCATCTGGTGAGATTTTTTCTTTGAGAATGATTGCCCAAAGAAACTTTTTAAAAAAAGATAAATTAGTCCTTTAAGCAAAGAATAAAGTGGTGTAATTTATCTTTATTGGACTGCCTTGGAAAGTTTTTTTCCTTTTTCTTTGTAACAATGTTTTGTGGATTGAAGTGATTGTAATGCTTTCTGTTTCTCCTCGCAAGTGAACGAACTGTTTATTTTCTTTCTCCTATTCTTTGCTGCCTTATTTGTTGGCTTGATCTAAAACCTTTTTTATCCTAACAATTCTCCTTACTACTTCTTAATTTCCATTGAAGACATTTAGAGATTTTTGTTTTCCACAAGCTTGAGACAAATAGGAGAAAAATCAAATCTACTACTCGGAAGCCAGAACCTGTTTTTTCTTTGAAACAATGTATTCTTTGTTCTCTCTATTTCTGATCTTACTGACTCTGTAACTGAAAGCTTTGCAGATTACTTGTGCAGCCTGATAAGGAGTCAAGGGCATGGTTGTTTTCACAGGTGCCTTTTAAAAACACTTTTGGCAAGGGAAGGAAAAGAAAAGAAAAAGACAGAACCGTTCCTCTTTGAAGAATATAAAAGAACTCGTGCTAAATTCAATTTAAAACACATTATATATACAAAAGAGATTTTGAAAGCTAGAGTGGCAGTGGACATTAGACATCTTCTTTCTTTTCTCTCCTTGCTTTTTTCTCTTTTGGAAACATGTATCAATTTTCGGATGAGGGAACCCTAAGCTTTCAAGATTTTTTGGTTGGAATTCAAAATATATTGGAAGGATTTGAGAGATTTGAAAAGAAGTTGGATAGACTACTGTCTTCTACAGCAAAAAATGATGGGGTTGGAGCCACAAAAATTAAAGAAATGAAGGAAGATGGAGAAGATAAAGATAAGATAACAGATGAACTTATTGATGGAGTAAACATGGGTGAAAGTTGAAAGAAGGGAATATTGAAAAGTGAATTTGATATTTTGGAGCTCTATCCCTCTGTTCAAGATATGAGGGGGGGGAATTGATGATGATTGAACTAAGAAGAGAAACCATCTCAGAAATACGTTTGATAACCAAAGATATGCTAATTTTAATACCAGTTCAAGGGCAATAAGATTACCTGAGAGATCTTTCAAGCAACAAGGTGCGGAGAGAAGCCCATAAAAACCTTATAAAGGAACTGATAAGAGGATTGACACAACAACTGGCAAAGGAGATAAGACTGTTTTCTTATTGGAAAGATACAGGTTGATAATGAATGTTGATGATAAAAAATTTAATTAACTTTTGGTGACTAATAGGTAGGAATTTTAGTACTTTGTAGATTCTTTTAGATTGTTTTTAAATGTTTATTCATTAATAAGTAATTCATTGTGATAATAACAACGAAATAATAACTCTAACTAGTAAAAGCAACTTGGATATAAATAGCTAATTGGGACCTGGGAAAAAAATATGAATGTTATTAACAAATGTTTGTTTAGATTTTGTTATAAAGAGGTAATCTTTCTTGGGTCTGATGAAAGGAGAGGTGATATAAACAGTAAATGATTTTTAGTTACCTATAATTATAATGATAATAATAATGAAATAATAATCTTGACTAGCAAAAGCTATCTGGATATAAATAGCAAATTGAGACCTGGGAAAAAGACTTACAAATTTTATTAACAAATTTTTGTTTAGACTATGTATAAAAATGGAATCTTGAGAGATGTGATATATATACCAAATGATTTTTAATTAACTACAATAATAACAAGGAAACGTTAATGGATAATGTTTGATGATATCTACATGTGTTGGCATTAGTAAAAGCAATTAGATAAAAGCTCTAAATGGTGAGTTGGGGGGAAAGGGGGGGATGCTTAGATATTTTATTAATTGATTTCTTTTTTAGGATATGTCACAAGGTATAATGTTACAGGTTTATTGAAATTACTGATGAATGCCAGTAGGTGGTTGTGTTTTTAAATACAAATGATTTCATATAAAAGCATGTTTAAATAATTTTAGTTAAATGAGAATGGTGGTATATTGATAGTAAAATACATGAAGATTTCAGATGTAAAATGTACTATTCAATATGAAGTATATGTATGATTGTGGTAGAAACGCACGAAAACTATCTGTAACCAATCGACATGCTTTCTATAAGATGTAAGGAAGGATGATTCTTTTTTTGTGTGTTTTTGTTTAATTAAAACAATAAAAAAACTTTTCAAAAAAATAAAGAATGTACATGGTGCGATTCTATTATACCCATAGAATAGCTCCTTTAATGAAGTCCTCATAGCAAAAGCAAACATCCTTAGACCTATTTTAAAGGGAGATACTTAATTTACAAAGGTAGTTTGAGGTCTTGTGATGTTAGGTGATCAAATGAATGCATTCTGATTTTATAAATTCCTGCCCTAGGAGCAGTGTGGGTGAGGGGCAGAGGGGGACGGGGTTGTTCACCTTAGAGAATCTTCCCAATCAGATTAATATCACCCAAACATTAAAAAAAGCAAAGGGAAAGATGAAGAAAGATCATAAGCCTGTCATTTGTGCCAGCAGACACTTTGTATGCTCTGCACACACTTCAAATCAGCCCTGATGATTCTTCCCTTCACTATGAATTGGGCTATTAAAGAATACAAGAAACAAAAAAATGGAACACTTGCGCCAAACGTATTAAAAAAAGGGGGGGAGTGCTTGCTATAACCGAACTCATCCCCACTGATTATAACATTTAGTGAGCCAGGGGAGTTTTTACTGATGCAAGACATAAATCATTTTATGTTACATTTTATATCTCTGCCCCCTCCGTTTAAAATATACCATTTATATCTAAGGAACTGAACACCTTAACAGAGGAAAATGACTTTGCCCACAGTACCAACAATTGCTGTGGAATCTCATCTCTTTGACAGTATGATAGCTAGTTTGCTCCCTGTTGGAATCTCAAGTAGTTTTTTAAGGTCCACAACATCTACGTGTTTCATAAAACAAACCACTGGTTTCTAATATAACCCGGTCCTATATATTGAATCAGCCCCCGTCTATACAATGTTTCCAATGTTGTGACGTTACTAAGATATACAGAGATGAGGATGGGATGAAAATATAAAGAGAGATATAAATAATATCAGTCCTTGTGTGTGTGTTTGTCTGTGTGTTTGCGAATTCTTTCTTTTGATGCAATGTTGGATGATGTGATTAGCTTTACTGGGTCTGGTTGAATAGGTGCTTGTTTCCCAAAGAAATGAAAAACAATACAAGTGCATCGCACAATCATTTCTAATTTTGTTTCCGGGGAAACAAATGAAAAGGCAGAAGCAAACAAAGGAAATGAATACAGAACTTTCTTTGCTGTTTTTCTCATTTGTTTCACATCAGAGGCTTTGCCTATCAGAATGATATATATGGTTACATCCAGGGACGTTTCTCTGAAGCAGTGGGCTCCAACCTTTTGGAGACCAGCAATTGGTTCCATGGAGAGACATTTTTTTTTTCTGCAGACCAGAGGGGGTGTGGTTTCATGAGGGGCTTCTTACATCCAGGGATGGGATTGGAGTCTGAATCTGAGGAGGAAGATGAACAGCTGATAGAGAGCGGAAGAGTGGCTCCGTTGGCTGTGGAAGAAACTGGGGAAGGGCAAAGTCAGGCTGGGCAGAGCAGGGGAGATGTAGAACAAGGGAGAGGGGATTCAAATGAAGACAATGGCCCACCCCCTCTTCATCCTAGGGCATGGAGGGAAGAATGGAGAAGAGAGCAATGTGGGTTGCGTGGCTTACGAGGGAGGAAAGGGCCCTGATTCCCTTCACAAAGGCACACCTGGGGATGGAGTTTAAAGGAGAGGCTATATGGAAGAGGCAGTTGTCAGGAACAAATATTGAGTTCATTTGGGGTTAACTACTCATCTGAGTTACTGGCATCCTCCCAACTGGGTTGATTTACTGCAGTGCTACTTCCCTTCTAGAACTCCTTATCTTGCTTGTCCTGCTGGATTCATTATCTTATCTTGCCTTGTTGGATTTATAGTTGGAAGTTCTCTGCTTACAATATTTGAACTGAAGTATTTTCAGCCAAAGGCTGTTACAGGTTTGTGGAAGAGGTTTTCTTCAGGCTGGAGAGTTGAAAGAGCTGTTCGGTGCACAGTTGGTGCTAATAAAGTGACTCATACCAGTTCTCTGGCTGTGTTGCCTTTGTGCCACGCCCCGGGTCATCACAGGGCTTTCCTTTTTTTGTGTGTGTGCAGCATGGTTTCTGGCATGCCATGTCCTGGGTGCATGGACTGGGGGTTGGAGACCCCTTGCTTTAATGGGATGGGACACTGATGATCATTAGAAAATCATCCACTCTTGAGTATCATGCAATAGGAATCCATATAATGCTACTGGAAGTACAGAACAGGAGTCTCAATCTTTCTGAATCAATTAGCATCTTTAGAACTTTAGTTTTGAAAGTTGACGGGCACCACTATTTATAAAATGTATTGGCCGCCCACCTTACCATAGGGTAACTCTGGGTGGTTTACAGTCATAAAAATACGTCTATACATATATAATTAAAACACACATAATTAAAATCAGACATTAAAACCTAAGGATGTTATAGGGAGGGCGGGGGCAGAGTGGGGGGGCAACTTTTATTAATTGATCAGCTACCTCCACTGAGCTGTCGCCCCATTGAGACCTTAAGCCGACTGGCAGAGCCAGGTCTTTAGGCCCCTACAAAAGGATAGAAGGGTTGGGGCCAAACACACATGGCGGGGGACAAGAATATAAAATGTCAGCAATGCCATTGGACAAGTCAATGGCAACTACAACTGTATGATTGAAATCCCAACTGGTTTTTAACTGTGTTACGTACATATTGCATTTGCATTGTAGGCTGCAATGTGCTTACAATTAAAAAGTTTAAGAACTAGACTTAAGATAACTCAATTTGAGGACCCACATTGTTGGGGGCAATATGCTGACTGTAAACCGCTTAGAGAGGGCTGTAAAAGCACTATGAAGTGGTATATAAGTCTAAGTGCTATTGCTATTTGTATCATTTTTGGTTTAGCTGCAATTTAAATTAGGGAAGTTACCTTTTTATTTTTAAAGGGGGAAAATAAGGACTGCAGGTTTTAACTCCTCTGTTCAAGCAAATGTTAATTATTTATTTATTGGATTGAGGGACTGAAATAGTGACTTTGCATGACATGCAACAGAAACAAATCAAAATAAAGAAAAATAACTAACATTAGCAAAACATATATGCTCTCCCCTGAAAATAAGCCCTCCCCGAAACTATTGCAACACAGCACCTGCCATGAGGCAACCCCACTTGCTGCCTCCTGAATCTCAAGTGCTTATTTTGGGGATCAAAAGAAAATAAGACCCTATGTCATTTTCAGGGAAAGACAGCGTGTGTGTGGATAATTAAGAGTATCAGTACCTAGAGTTGATAGTAGTTGATACCTTTGCCTTTGCTAAAAAGAAATTCCTTTGAAGCATTTCACTGAAAAACATATTGTTAAATCCACCCAGAAACTTAACTTCAACTGAAATTCCATTTGAACTGAAATTTGCCTTAAAGTGGAATTGAATCTATCATTTGGAAAGCATGTATAAAGGCCTGTGGTTAAAAAAAAAAAAAAAAAAAAAACCCATGCCGGATGCCTCCAAACTGTTCTAAAATCAGCACCAAAAATACCCATTCTTTAGTTGGATTTAGTGTCAAAGTTTCTGCTAAGCTCACCAAATTCCCTTTCTGCTAGTTGAGGGCCAACAATTCGCTCTCTCCAGTCCTGAATTTTGCCCCAGAACACACTGTTGCAGAAATTGATTGATAAGGATGCAGCAATGTGGGAGAGCTGAAAATGATGCCTGTGAGTGGGAAAACAGAGGGAACTGAAGCTCTGCAGCTGCTGAGAATTTGGAACTGGGTTTTGTGAGAAAAAAAACCCACAGTTTTAGCAACTTGTATGCAGTACTTCCACGAAGGATATTAGAAGGTGGCGTTCTAATGGAGAAGAATCTGAGGATCCTGGTATCTCACTTAACAGAAACCTGGCCCCGAGAAATATCTGTACTTGCTCTTTTACCTTTTTATGTTGCTTAATCTCTTTTCATATTGTAATATCCCAAACTTCTGTTTATGATTTTACCACACGTTAGGTTTCCTTAATCTGATCTTTTCAAGTAAAAAAAAGAAAGAACCTGAGATAAATGCCTTCCTTGTATGTTCCCAAAGTAGTCCTGCAAGTATTTTATTACTGATAAATTGTTTTGTGGGCACTTCATTACTGAAGTGTAGAGACATAACCATAATGTGTTTAATCATTAACCATCTGGTAAAGATGATAGAAGATAATGTCTGGAATTCAACAGAAGGAAAAGGCAACACAGTGTAAGAATTGTTGGCTGGATCAGTCTAAGACACATCCAATTTGGCATTTGGCTCTTGACTGTATCAAGGTAGGTATTTCTGGGTACAAATACACCAAATATGCAAATACGATTTCTTTGGCTTTTCCCAGTTTAAGGAAAAAGAGTGGGAAATGGAAACTGTCATCATGAGTTTAAGTACTCATTCTCTTGTGATGCAACAGACACAAACAATTTTAGGAGAATACTAGATCTAATGAGAGATATGGGACTACTGGTGAAAATGCATCTTTATTTTGAGTAGTATCAAGGAAACATCTGAGCACAATGAAATAGAAACATGGTGGGCCCATTCAAATGACATGTTAAGCATGACATCCTTAAGATTGGAGAATGTACTTATTCAGGGAACATTGGGCATCAAACAAGCAAATGGTTTGTAGGTATGACAGGAATTCAAGCTCACACTATTCTGTGTTAACTATCATAATTAAAGCTATATGGCAATGTTTCACTCTCAATCTAAGGAGGGATCATTGTGTAGGAAAAACAGCACCATGAGGGAAGTATGGAGTACTCAAGGGGAATTCCAGTATTTCCAGAAGTAGTCTTCAGAAGGTTAAATTAGAAGACCCTAATAGTAACAGAGTTGGAAGGGACCTTGCAGGTCATCTAGTCCAACCCCCTGCCCAAGCAAGAGACCCTACATCTGCCTCTATCTAGGATTGAACTCACAACCTCCTTACTGTGAGGCAAGAGCTCCACCTTTAGGCCCCCACAGCTGATGAAGTTCTAATGAAGATAGATCACACTTAGTCACCCCAGATTGTTAATTAACTATTGGAAAGATGAAACACTGAGGAAGACGGATGGAGTTTAAAATGCATAGCTCCATACAGCCTGAACAAAATCTCCACATGGTACACATTACTTCATTTACTTTTGTTGAATCAATCACAACCTGCACATAACATTGGCATAATAAGTATGAGCTAAATCTTTTCAGTTTTTTAGCTCTTATCTGTAATGCTGGGAAAAGTTGACGGAGGAGAAGAATAGGACCATCAGCAACAAGATGGATATATATGAATTTTGTTTAGATTTTTTATTTATTTTATATTCAGAAGAAATGGTGTGTCCATTTTGTATGTTTATTTGTTTAACCATCCATCCATCCATCCCTTCCTTCATTCACCTGTTTGTTCATTCAATTTCTACAGTTGCCTACTGACACTGAATGACTAAAGATGCATTAGTCATTATGAGATGAGTAGAGTTTTTAAATGATGGTTTAAAAAAAAATTAAACCAAGTTATACTTTCTCATGTCAGGGAATGAAACCATAACAACCCAGTATAATCAAGTAGGCTTTTAAAAAATGGCTTATCGGGAACATTTTTTCTGGGTTTATCCCAATTAAACCATGTTTAAAATCCTTAGTAACTGTTGCTTTTTTCAAGGAAGCTTATGGTGCTGGAGTGAAAGTGTTCAGGATGTTTCTTCAACCAATCCTTTTGTCACACCCAGGGGTGAGGTGCTGGGGTTTCACAGGTGTTTGAGAGAAACTCTAGCTAAGATCCTGTGCAGTTCAGAGAATCCCCAAATCCCATTCCTGGCTGGCCCCGGCCACACCTCCCCTCCCAGGAGTCCCCACATGGCCTGTTTTGGATGCAGGTAAGTGCAGGGCACTCACGGAGGCTCAGATAGGGCGAAAAATTGGTCTACCGGAAGTTTGGTAAGGCCAGAAACAGGGCAATTTCTGGCCTCCAGAGGGCCTACGGAGCCTGTAGAGGCTGTTCTGCCTTTCCAGAGGCTCGAGGAAAGCCTTGGGAACCCAGGGATGGCAAAAACACCCCCACCACCTTGGTGCAGGAGGCTGACTAGGCCACGCTCACCATGACCAAGCCCACCTAGCAAGCGGGAAGAGAACCCCTTGCTAAAATTTTTGAAGCCCACCCCTGGCCACACCTGAACCAAGGATTAGAACAAGAGGCACTTACAAACTTGTGATCTCAGGAAGGAACACAAAGAAAGAAAGAAAGAAAGAAAGAAAGAAAGAAAGAAAGAAAGAAAGAAAGAAAGAAAGAAAGAAAGAAAAAGTAAGAGCACATCAGAGAAATTGTAACCACGAGGAGAAATTATGGCTATGGCAAAGAGCTCATTCTAACACAAATTGCTTTCAAAGGGAGGCAAATAAGAGAACAGTTACTGGGCTAAACGTGACTCTTAAAATAGGAAATAAGGTTCCGAAAATAGGAAGGAAACTACAATAGTATCAAAAGGAACGTGTTGTTTTAAAATGGATACTGTTAATATGCTGTTCTGGAGGTGATCACAGGCAGAAAAAAAAAACTAATCCCATCTTTATTATTATTTTTTCCTCATTTCCATCTGGCACTTTCTTTCACACCATCACACAAAGCCTATTAATCTTTCAAATGCGCACCCACTTGCTCTGAAAGAAAAAAGCTGCTGAAAAGAGGGGCGGGGGGGGGGAAATTGCTGACTAATTTTAGCTCAGATTATAGGTTCGTCTCCAGAAAATCTCTGTTTCCTGGATCTAAAACCAGGCAATGTGAAACACGGCACAATAGCTGCGATTGCAAGCAGGCTGTAAACCTGTTTTCTTATATTGGAGTCATAAGCAAATGTGCTACAGGGTTAGTTGCTATGAAAAAGCATTTAATTATTATTTCAATTATTATTGAATGCAAAAGGAGAAGCCCTTGTAATTGGAACTGCTGTAAATTCTCTATTGACTTAACTTGAAATGTAAGGCAAACACGGAGTTGATTAGACCCAACGTGTCTTTGATTGACCTTCTTGAGCTGAGAATCTAAGAAGTATTGGACTTGGTCAGGACTTGGATTGGAGCTGTCCAGAAATACTAGGTTAGACTGGGAAACCATTTAAGAAGGAAATGATAAACGATTTCCAAGCTGCTGCCAATAAAACTACAGGGGTTTTGTCCATGGAGACACCAGCAGTTGAGCTTCATTTCAAACAGACTTTACTTTAGAATTAATCTCATAATGGGAATGGAATAGGAAAAAAAGGCAAATAAATAACTATATTTGGTGCTTTTTATCACAGTAGTGTGAAATCTCCAAGAAATATTTAAGTAGAGGATGTATGCCAAATATCGTACAAAATCAACGCAGGTTTTTTTTTTTTTTAAGGGTTAGGGTTAGGGTTAGTATCTTTTATTTTTAGGTCCCATAATAGCAAGACATAAACTTTGCAGGGAAAATAAATGCTACTGTTAGAAATATTTGTAGCAAATATCAAGTACGAGGTACTGGAATTTTGCACTAAGAAAAGAGCTAGTGCTTGCAAAGTCCTTAGCAAATGGTTTGGACCTGGCTTATGAAGGTGGGCAGCTAGGAAAAGTATAATAAAGGTATTTGTCTCGGTAAAATCTTATTTGGCAGCAAGTCCTCATGGAGTCCAAATGTTAATCATAGGAGATTAGAAGCAGAGCAAACTGCATAACGGTTAAAACTGCAGCAAGATTGCTTGGTAAAACAGAGATATTTCCTCTGAAAAAGAGATAATAAAGAAAAATTTTGGTCTGTGCAGAAATGGATAGACTGACCCTAGAACTTAAAAATATGGGGAAATGGAATATTATGAAATTTGGAACAAAATGTACCAATGGTTGGAAATGAGGAAAAGGAGTCGGAACAGAAAATACTGAGGATTTGCAGAACTGAAATTGGACTAAATTTAGACAAATATACAAATGAGGACAAGGGATATATTCATGAGTTGAAAGTAGTAATGTATGATAAGTAGGAATTGTATTTGTGGTTATGTTAAAATATGTATGGAAAGGACAAAGCCAGGACATGTGTCCAATATTTTAATGCTTATTTATTTATTTTTTTAAAAAAAGATAGAAGCAGAAGAAACTTAAGTTCTGAAGTGATAGTGTGACTCTGGCTGAGAAGTAGAGATATGTGGGCCTTTCTTCTGAATATATTATTTAAACAAAAGTGAATTTTATGGAAACCACTCAAAATATAAGCAAGATATAACATTGGGGGTCATAATATTTATTTTATCTTGTAATGATAAGTTATGCTGATCTTTTTGTAATTTTTAAATTACATAAATTATATATATAAAGTCACTACTCCCTCTTTCTGTCCTTCGGCTCATCACAGAAGACCATGCAGGCAGAAAACCATATTTTTTATTTTTAATGTTGCCTTTTTATATTTGTGTTGTATTTGTACTGATAAATAAATAAAGGGAGACTAGTATAGATCTATTTCGAGCTAATTAGCTCTCATCAGCTAGCCATACCCTTACTGGGATTTGAACCTGGGCTGTATTATATCTTAGGCAGGAGTCTTAGCCACTAAGCCACAGGCTCTCCTCCTTATCAGTTGAGCCAGGGAAATAGGTATGTATTTGTGTTACAACCCCTGGTATGCCTAAATATGGGAGGAAGGTCACTACTTCCTCTTTCTGTCCTTCGGCTCATCACAGAAGACCATGCAGGCAGAAAACCATATTTTTTATTTTTAATGTTGCCTTTTTATATTTGTGTTGTATTTGTACTGATAAATAAATAAAGGGAGACTAGTATAGATCTATTTCGAGCTAATTAGCTCTCATCAGCTAGCCATACCCTTACTGGGATTTGAACCTGGGCTGTATTATATCTTAGGCAGGAGTCTTAGCCACTAAGCCACAGGCTCTCCTCCTTATCAGTTGAGCCAGGGAAATAGGTATGTATTTGTGTTACAACCCCTGGTATGCCTAAATATGGGAGGAAGGTCACTACTTCCTCTTTCTGTCCTTCGGCTCATCACAGAAGACCATGCAGGCAGAAAACCATATTTTTTATTTTTAATGTTGCCTTTTTATATTTGTGTTGTATTTGTACTGATAAATAAATAAAGGGAGACTAGTATAGATCTATTTCGAGCTAATTAGCTCTCATCAGCTAGCCATACCCTTACTGGGATTTGAACCTGGGCTGTATTATATCTTAGGCAGGAGTCTTAGCCACTAAGCCACAGGCTCACCTCCTTATCAGTTGAGCCAGGGAAATAGGTATGTAGTGGCTAAGACTCCTGCCTAAGATATAATACAATACATATAATACATATACATACACATACATACATACATACATACATACATACATACATACATACACACACACACACACACACACAGATATACACACATACATACATACATACACAGTATATATATATACACTTTAAATCAATCCAATGTGTATATAGACTGATCAATATATTTAATATATTATTTTGCTGAAAATGGAGCCCTGGGCACCATATTCATTGAAGCAGGTGTCTAGCACACTAGACAGGATCAAGGCATAGATTGTTAGAGGAACCTCAGAGACTGGGGAATACACATAGGGGTGAAAAGTGGGATCTATCTGTCTAATGCCAGTTTTCCTATCAAACATATCTACCTTGGACTTTGATACAAGGATTTTCAGAAACTTCCCACTGCACCATATTATCTTATCTCCATTGCAAATATTCAATCACGAACTCTGCACTGTCTGCATACAAAATAGAGGCATGTTCATGTCCCAGCTAACTGACTCTAACATCACTGCAAACAACCTGTACATATTTGTTAATAAATATGTTAAAATACTTGTGGGTCTGCTTGTCTTACCCTCTGTGCATTGTTGAATGTCAATTATTCCATTCCTTAATGCTTTGCTTTACTTCCATTGATATTGCTCTAATCACCCAACAAAACATGCCCTAATTCAAACTTTATTGTGCATTTTTGCTAAATCAACTTGATAAAGATGAAATATCTTGCCTATACATCCTCTGCCTGGCAAACAAGCTGTCCAGCACTTCCCAATTCTTGCTCTTTGTCACCTTTTTGACCCTTCCAATCTGAACTCTATCAAGAACAGGAACATGGAACAAACTAATTTCTGGGTAGTTTTGGTTTCCACTCTAGCTATCTTTCTTTTTGTGTAGGAGAACAATAATTGCTTTTTTTCAGCCACCACATGGAACCTTCATACACATATTAAACAAGTCATGTAGCCATTGCATAGGCCAGTGATGGCGAACCATTTAGACACCGAGTGCCCAAACTGCACATACGTGCATGCCCAAACTGAAAGGTGTGTGCACTCTAATGTGTGAATGTGCAGATATGCATGCAGGCACAGCAGAGACCCAAAAACCAGCTGGCCAGCGGGAGTCCGGGCATCCCAACACTGGCAGTGCAGCAAGAGGTAAGATCTTTTTCTTTTGTGAGCTTCTGTTTCGTTGTTTGCAGGGAAACAGAAGCTCATGAAAGAAACACCACAGAGATCTGACCTATGAACATCTGTACTTTAACATTTCTCCAGTTACACCATGCATACTTGCAGCTTTGGTGTTTTTCAACATTCTCACACTATTTATGAATTCCTGTACATCTTTTATTTTCATGGACGCTAACCTGTTTGTTTCAATTCCATTCTTGTGCATAATGCTATCGTTCTTTTATAAGCTTTTATAATACTTCTTCCAGTATTCCATTGCTTAGTTTCATCCCAAATAATTTCATCACATTTATTTTTAATTCCATTCATTCTGCTGAAAGCTCCTTACTTAATTCTCTTCACTAGCTTCATGTTTTTTTAAAATTTCCATCAAATTGCTCTGTATTTTCTCTGCCTATCTGAATCTTAATCATTCCAGTTTCTCTTGGACCAAATTCTTTGCAATTATTCTTTTTTTCCTTCAGTACACATTATGAAATAACTTTCTCTCATTCTCGGGGTTCTTCCCTGCTCCCAGCAATCATTCTCTTATATGCTTTCCCCTGTCATTTGTAGCTCTTTTCATTTTGTCATTCCAATGAGCCTTTTTTTAAACTTCCAATTTTTTTAACTATACGCATATCTGCGACACTATATAGTATCTATAGATAATTCTTTTTATTGTGTTTCATGTATCCACTTTCTATTCATATTGTTCAGTACCTTATAATAATATTTCATAAAGAACTCAGACTTTATTTTCCTTCAATCATTCTATTTTCATTCCGGTTTCACTTCTTTTCTTTCATGTCCATTTCTTCCTAAAACCGACTTTTCGCCAACCAAAAAATGGCCTCCCCCATATCTAAAAACTCTCATCACCCTTGCATGATTTACGCATTCACATAATAAAAACTCTTCTTTGTGGCAGCCCCTCAAATACTGGAATGCTGCTATCATGTCACCCCTAGTCCTTCTTTTCTCTAGACTGGACATACCTAGTTCCTGCAACCGTGCTTCATATGTTTTAGTTTCCAGGCCTTTAATCCTCTTAGTTGCTCTTCTTTGCACTTTTCCCAAAGTCTCAACATCTTTTTTGTAATGTGGTGGCCAAAACTGGATGCAGTATTCCAGGTGTGGTCTTACTAAGGCTTTATAAAGTGGTACTGATACTTCATGTGATTTTGATTCTATGCCTCTGTTTATACAGTCAAGGATTGTATTAGCTGCTGCACATTGCTAGTTCATGTTTAAATGATCATCCACTAGGACTCCAAGGTCCCTCTCACAGTTACTGTTTTTGAGCCAGGTTTTACCTAATCTGTACTTGTATCTTTGATTTTTCCTGCCTGAACTAGCATAGTCAGTGTTGGTGAAAGTTCAGCAGCATTCCCAAAGTCATTAGCTTCTCATTTTTAACAAGTCTGTCTCCAGTTCTATTGTTATAGTTTTGTCTTTGTTCTATTAGGTCGAAGGTACATTTGCAACATACTTATCCAGGGAATCAAATATTATCTGGTTTAGGTGTTAATCTTATTTTAAGTATACAACAGCAATGGTATCTTTAAGAATGGAAGTAAACAAATGTAGATTGCTATTTATTTATTTATTTATTTATTTATTTATTTATTTATTTATTTATTTATTTATTTATTTATTTATTTCTTAGATTTTTAGACCGCCCCTCTCCCAGGAAGGGACTCGGGGCGGTGTACAGTCAACACAAATAAAATCGGTCATAATAATAAAATACATTTAAGATACATTTGGAGGGGGAGATAGGCTGTACTAAGAAATAAATATATTCTAATCCTAAAAACATCACAATTAAAACCCCAAACCCAATTAAAATAAAATAAATCCCCGGGAGGTAAAACTAAGAAGGTGCCAGGCCAGCTGATTGAAATAGGTGAGTCTTTAACTTTTGCTGGAAGGAACGGAGGTCGGTGGTAGTTCGAATGTCTGGGGGGAGGTCATTCCAGAGGGTTGGGCCCATCACAGAGAAGGATCTGCTCCTAGGCGTCGCCCGCTGGCATTGCCTAGCAGACGGCACCAGGAGGAGCCCCTCCCTGTGTGAGCGGATAGGTCGCAGGGACGTGTGAAGTAGGATGCGATCCTGCAGATAACTAGGTCCTATGCCATGGAGCGCTTTAAAGATGGTGATCAATACCTTGAAACGCACCCGAAAGGCCACAGGTAGCCAGTGCAGCTCGCGCAGGAGAGGTGTTACGTGGGAGTAACGTGTACTTCCCATAATAACCCGCGCGGCTGCGTTCTGAACTAGCTGCAGTCTCCGGATGCGTCCCAAGGGAAGCCCCATGTAGAGGGCATTGCAGTAGTCCAGGCGAGACGTCACCAGCGCATGAGTGACCGTGCGCAGGGCACTCCGGTCCAGTAGGGGGCACAATTGGCGCACCAGGCGAACCTGGTGGAACGCCCCCCTTGCCACGGCTGCCATATGGTCCTCCATTGACAGCCGGGCATCGAGGAGGACGCCCAAGTTGCGCGCCCGCTCCACGGGGGACAGTTGTTCGCCCCCTATGGCCAGCGATGGAGTCAGCTGGCTGAACCGAGGTGCCGGTACCCACAGCCACTCGGTCTTGGAGGGGTTGAGTTTGAGTCTGTTGTCCCCCATCCAGACCCCGACGGCTTCCAAACACCGGGACATCACTTCGACAGCCTCGTTGGGGTGGTTTGGGGTTGAAATGTACAGCTGAGTATCATCAGCGTAAAGATGGTACTCAACCCCAAAACCACGGATGATCTCACCCAGCGGCTTCACATATGCGTTGAACAGGAGAGGCGAGAGGACCGACCCCTGCGGCACCCCACAAGTGAGTGGCCTCAGGGACGACCTCTGCCCCCCTGTCAACACACATTGCTTCCGGTCGGAGAGGTAGGAACCGAACCACCGCAAAACGGTGCCTCCGACTCCCATCCCCTCCAACCGGCGCAATAGGATACCATGGTCGATGGTATCAAAAGCCACCGAGAGGTCTAATAGGACCAGGATAGAGGAACAACCCCTATCTCTGGCCCTCCAGAGATCATCGACCAACGCGACCAAGGCTGTCTCAGTGCTGTGCCCGGGTTGGAAGCCGGACTGGCATGGGTCTAGATAGTCGGATTCGTCTAGGTGTCGTGGAAATTGCTGCGCCACCACATTCTCAACAACCTTCGCCAAGAAGGGGAGGTTGGAGACTGGACGATAATTAGCTAGCTCCATTGGGTCGAGCGAAGGTCTCTTGAGCAAGGGTCTCACCACCGCCTCTTTCAAGGCGGTTGGTAAGTATCCCTCACCCAATGAGGTGTTCACCAGGCCCAGGAGCCAGCCTCGTGTCACCTCCCAGGCTGCCAGTACCAGCCAGGAGGGGCACGGGTCCGTTAAACATGTGGTGGGTCACAACAGCTCAATAGCTGTGTGAATTAACTCTAATCCTAGACAACCATCATTAATTCAGATCACTGGAATAATCAAAGCAGTATAGACTAATCCATTATGCTCCGTTTCGTAGCATTTGAAAGGAAGTCAACTTTAACCTTCTTTTAATAACCTGAAACCAAAACTGTAATGTTGTACAAAACCTAATCAACCAACTGTTTAATAAAGAAACCTTTAATTCATTACAATGGCCTTACATTGCACGGGAGAATTCAGCTGAGATTGATTATAATTTTGATTGCCTTCTTTTTTCATTTAAGCCCATTTCCATATTGTTAACTCACATATACTTCTACATCTAGCGGATGCAAACAGGGTGGCATTATAATAAGCTAGTGGTTTATGAAGGGAACATATCTCTTTCCTTTTCAATGAAGGGAAATCTGTTACAGGTAACATTTGTTAGTAGCAGATTTTATTCCCAATAGAGCACAGAGCAGCCATTTATTTATATAACTGAAAATTAAAAAGACAGCAAAACTCTACCACCCAAGGATGACAAGTCAATAGTCAGCTTTCACTGTCATGCCAAACTCCGCACTCCATAAAAAAGCAATTGTTGACTTTTAAACCATTTCAGGATAGTTGTGTTGAGCTGTTGAAGATATCTAATTGAAACCCAGCATGGCTCATGTCCTTTAAAAGGGTCTCAATCCTTTCTTTCTTTCCATTCTGCTCCTAAAAGAAGCAATGAACAAAGATTTTGGATTAAACTTTTTTCCAAACTAATTTCTAAATTTGAAAGGGCTCAGATAAAACTGGCTTGAAATGGTAAGTAACAAATTCAAATTGAATTATGCTTCCTTTGAACTTCTTATTTCAAATCTGAATTTGGGTGGGAGAGGGAGGAAGATGAGGGAGGAGAGATATATACAAGCCTCATTTTTAGAATCACCTGCCTTGTGAAAACATGCAAAAAAAATAAATAAAAGGGGATAGATAGGTTAGACAGATAGATAGATAGATGGATAGATAGATAGATAGATAGATAGATAGATAGATAGATAGATAGATAGACAGACAGACAGACAGACAGACAGACAGACAGACAGACAGACAGACAGACAAGCTAGATATAGATAAATAAATAAACAGATAAAGGTAGTTCTCGACTTATGACCACAATTGAGACCAACATTTCTGTTGTTAAGTGAGACATTTGTTAAGTGAATTTTGCCCCGTTTTACGACCTTTCTTGCCACAGTTGTTAAGTGAATCATTGCAGTAATTCAGTTGTGAAGTGAATCTGACTCCCCCATTGACTTTCCTTGTCCGAAGGTCAATAAAGATGATAACATGACCTTGGGACACAGCAACAGTCATAAGTATGAGCCAGTTGCCAAATTCTAATTTTTTTTTAATCACAGGATCGTGGGGATGCTACAAAGGTTGTAACTGTGAAAAATGGCCATAAGTCACATTTTTCAGTGCTGTTGGAATTTTGAATGGTCTCTAAATGAACTGTTGTAAGTTGAGGACTACCTGTAGATAGACAGACAGAATAACAGAATGGCATAGTAGAAAGGGACCTCAGAGGACTTCTAGTCCAACCCCCAGATAGATAGATGATAGATAGATGATAGATAGATAGATAGATAGATAGATAGATAGATAGATAGATAGATAGATAGATAGATAGATGATAGGTAGATAGATGATAGATAGAAGATAGATAGATAGATAGATAGATAGATAGATAGATAGATAGATAGATAGATAGATAGATAGATGATAGATAGATAGATGATAGATAGATGATAGATAGATAGATAGATAGATAGATAGATAGATAGATAGATAGATGATAGATAGATAGATAGATAGATAGATAGATAGATAGATAGATAGAAGATAGATAGATAGATAGATAGATGGCATAGACAGACAGACAGACAGACAGACAGACAGACAGACAGACAGACAGACAGACAGTTAGATAGATGAGATAGAGATGGATGATAGACAGATAGATGAGAGATAGAGATGGATGATAGACAGATAGACAGACAGACAGATAGAAAAATAGATAGATGATAGGTGGCATAGATAGATAGATAGATAGATAGATAGATAGATAGATAGATAGATAGATAGATAGATAGATAGATAGATAGACAGACAGACAGACAGACAGACAGACAGTTAGTTTGATAGATAGAGATATGCCATACATTTTAAAAACTGCCCATGTTATTAACAATTAAGAGAGTAAAGGATCAAAAAACAAAACAGGTCTCCAAAACGAAATCTGAATTAAAGGAACAATGACCATCTGAATGAGGAAGAAATGCTACCAGAATTAAGGTCCATCATCTTTAATATCACTAGCTGCTTTCTCTTTTCTTTAAGGGTGCAGCAACTGTCTAATCTATTACAAGCAGCCTATTACCTGAACAGAAGAAGCGTCTAAAAAAAAATTTTTTTTTTGAAAGCACACAACACACACACAAAAATAGTCCAGCTCATTTAATTTTTAACCTGCCCAACAGATAATAAAATACTTAGGCAAACAGCACAGGCTAGCTCAAGGGGGATCCTGTGTGCATTGTATTTGTCTAATTAGAGACCAGGACCAGGCCGACTTCTGGGAAGGAGATAAGCCTGTTGGAGGCCGGAGAGACCAATTGCCCTGAGAAGGTTGCTCGCCTCCCTCTTTGAAAAGCTTCTCCTGCAATATGAAAGTGATGTCTTCAAGGGCACATTGATGCTGAATTTAAATCTGTTCCAGCCCATTTTATGTTTTCAGCCCTTCTAGCAAGGATGTCTTGTTTGCTTATTTATTTATAGTTGGATTGTATCAGCCATTAAGAGGAAGCTCTCTGGGCAATCTGTAGAATTTGAAGAGAGACTTTTAATCATATTGCAAGAGCTGATGGAAGTAAATGGAAGCGGAAATACTTAGCTTTAAATTTTTAATATTTCTGTGTTATCAGCCAGGACAGTAATAACCTTTGTTGTTCTCTTTTTTACTTTACTTTCTCCCTTAAATTTTGTATATTTTAATAACACATGCATGTAGTTTTTATTGTTATTTCCACGAATGTATTCCTCCTTGCAGTGATGAAATTCAATTTTTTTTACTACCGGTTCTGTGGGCGTGGCTTGTGGACGTGGCAGGGGAAGGGTACTGCAAAATCTCCATTCCCTCCCCACTCCAGGGGAAGGATACTGCAAAATCTCCATTCCCTCCCCACTCCAGGGGAAGGATACTGCAAAATCTCCATTCCCTCCCCACTCCAGGGTAATGATATTGCAAAATCTCCATTCCCTCCCCACTCCAGGGGAAGGATACTGCAAAATCCCCATTCCCTCCCCACTCCAGGGGAATGATATTGCAAAATCTCCATTCCCTCCCCACTCCAGGGGAAGGATACTGTAAAAAACCCATTCCCTCTCCACTCCAGGAGAAGGATACTGCAAAATCCCATTCCCTCCCCATTCCAGGGGAAGGATACTGCATAATCTCCATTCCCTCCCCACTCCAGGGGAAGGATACTGCAAAATCCCATTCCCTCCCCACTCCAGGGAAGGATACTGCATAATCTCCATTCCCTCCCCACTCCAGGGGAAGGATACTGCAAAATCCCATTCCCTCCCCACTCCAGGGGAATGAAATTGCAAAATCCCCATTCCCTCCCCACTCCAGGGGAATGATATTGCAAAATCTCCATTCCCTCCCCACTCCAGGGGAAGGATACTGTAAAAACCCCATTCCCTCTCCACTCCAGGAGAAGGATACTGCAAAATCCCATTCCCTCCCCATTCCAGGGGAAGGATACTGCAAAATCCCATTACCTCCCCACTCCAGGGGAAGGATACTGCATAATCTCCATTCCCTCCCCACTCCAGGAGAAGGATACTGCATAATCTCCATTCCCTCCCCACTCCAGGGGAAAGATACTGCAAAATCCCCATAGTGACCAAAGGTGATATTTGCCCGTTCTCCAAACTACTCAACATTTCCGCTCCTGGTTCTGTAGAACCTGTCAGAACCTGCTGAATTTCCCCCCTGCTTCCTTTGGTTTCTTTATCTTACTAATATTTTTTTAGATATTAAAGTCTATCCAAGCATGCCTGACATTCTGGTTGATGCTTTAGAAATATTACTTTAAATGTTAAAGCAGAATCCAAATAAAGCCAGCAATGGGAATCCCAAATTGTAAATGACGCTCAGACATTCCTAGACATACGCATTATAGAAATCTCCATGCATTGAGTTCACATCTTGGTGTCTTCATAGATGCATCTGCAGGTTTCTTGGTTTATGTTGTCTCCTTCCAGGTTGTGAACATATAAAAAAAAAGCTATAATGACCTTTAAGGGTCTTTTAAGGAAAAGATAGCTACAAGAA
Source organism: Natrix helvetica (assembly GCF_964273705.1). Lineage (NCBI taxonomy): Eukaryota > Metazoa > Chordata > Lepidosauria > Squamata > Natricidae > Natrix > Natrix helvetica. The sequence goes on from NC_138552.1 coordinate 89,636,518, forward strand.
AATGGCTTGAGAACATAGCCATGCTTCGATAAAAGAAGTCTAGTCCATCAAAGGGTGAAGAGCTCCTGAAAATGTAGACTCAGTGCCAGCTCATACAATTAGTCCCCAACTTATGACTGCAATTGAGCCCAAGGTTTCTGTTGTTAAGCAAGACATTTGTTGATTGAGTTTTGCCCCATTTTATGACTTAACTTGACATGGTGGTTAAGTGAATCACTGCAGTTGTAAAGTGAGTAACATGGTTGTTAAGTGAACCTGGCTTCCCCCATTGAATTGGCTTGTCAGAAGGTTGCAAAAAGTGATCACATAACTCTGGGACACTGCAACCATCATAAATATGAGGATATGGCAATGGTTGTAAGTATGAAAAATGATTATAATGCTCCCTTTTTTTCAGTGGTGTTGTAACTTTGAATGGTCACTAAATGAACTGATGTGAATCGAGGACTACCTGTATTGTAATTCACTTGAAACATTTTTCTGTCCCTCTGAACATCTTAATTCCTGAGTGTACTGGCATAATTTCATCCACAATCATCCACAATCAGCTGCTAATGAGAGCAAAGAGGAACAGCCACCTAATTCTGCATGAATTTCAGTGGTTCTCAACCTGTGAGCCACAAACCCCTGGGGGAGGGGGCACGATGTTGTCACAATGAGGGCTTGAAGAAATGTTATTATTTAAATCGAGAAATAGGTCTAGTCATCCATTGCCATGGTCCTTGGCCACAAAAGGTATTTAAAGGGTTGAGAAAAGTTGAGAACCACTGGATATATTTAATAGATTTATTTGCCATTCATCTCTCCATTATAGGCATAGACATATTTCCTGGTATGCCTGTGCATATTTACCCAGGCATATCATCATTATGTTCAAAGTTTCTTCCTCTTGAGTAAGTTTGCACAGAATTACAATGTGTTTGAAAATTGCTATGCTGAGCTGTGGTGTTTAATGAGCATTTTTCTTCTGGCTGCATAACAGAAACTATCCTAACTTACTAATGGATTTTTTAAAAAGAAGGTAACTGATACAGTACGGTGTAAAAATGAGAGGAAATATTTTTTGGTTCAATTTTTCATAAGAACACATCAAATGCATATCTGTCAGATTGGTATGCAATCTAGGAAGCATTGCCCTTTCGCTGTTCCACACTTCTGAGATTTTTGCAATGGAGCAAAAGTACAGAAATGCTATTATTACCAGAGGCAGAGTACATATAACAATACATCTATTTGGCAAAACAGCACTCCAGAATGCACGTATAACAGGGAAAGCATGTCCATTCTGAGAAATACAGAGAGAAAGGTGCACATTGAAAGTAATATATGACAGGAATATGAATCTAATTTCTTTTAAAGAAACAAATATGAAAAAAAAAGCAAATGGAATGGAGAGGAAAAAAATAACCCACGTGTCCACCATGATGGAAAACTGAGTCTCAAATAACTATGTGACATGAAGCATGACATCCCTCAGAATCATCTATGACACCTCAAAGATAGCTTCGCCTCACTCTACTATTTATAGCAATTTGGCTGCTTTTTTTGGAGGGTGGGGGAAGGGTGAATTGGAAAAACATGAGCTCTAAAAAGCGCTTCCATCTGTTCACCACCATTTTACTTTCATTCCCCTCATCCCATTTGGCCTTTGGTCTTGAGAATGAGGAGCGTGGCACATGAAAGTATGTTTATGTACTTACCAGGGTCACCCAGTCCAAAAAAGATCTTTTCCCAAAGCTGTTTTTGACATGCCGTCATTTTCTTTCTGCAAATCACAGAGCTTCCCATATGGAAAAAAAACCAAGTAAAAATGGTCATTTGTTTCCCTGTCATCTAGTCATTGCACAAAAAGCATCTCCTTTAAATGACTTGACACCCTCTGTCGGTGTTTGTGATAGGACAGAAGAGCAAACCCAATCCATTCTCTCCTGTGATGCTCATATAGAATATTTCCATTTCTTCAAAAAAGCCATTTTTTCCTCCGATGGAAGATTTGTATACCTTATCAGCAAACACTTGACATATAAGCAATGGTATACCATATGGGTAATATACAGACATTTATAGGGAGACTTTTTAAAATTAAAATGATGAAACGGCAAAATTATCAGCAGAACTGAGAATTAATCCTGTAAGTGTAAATGAAAACAAAATTTCGTAAGAAAGTTCTATTGAACTTCAAAATTCCACCACACTAGAGACACTGGTGGTAGTTTAGCTGATCTGCCAATACAGCTGACCTCAGTTAAATTGGCTAACAAACTGATTTAATTTTTGTTCTCCCTTGGTGGGAGCTGCTGTTGAACATAACCCAGAAGATGCAGCTAGAATCAAGTGGAACAAAATCAAAGACACTGATTTTCAAACATTGGGTGGCGCAGTGGTTAGAGTACTGCAAACTACTTTCTGCTATGTGCTGGCTGCCTGCAATTTGGCAGTTCGAATCTCACTAGGCTCAAAATTGACTCAGCCTTCCATCTTTCAGAGGTGGGTCAAATGAGGTCAAAGGTTTGGGGCAAGATGCTGACTCTGTAAACCGCTTAGAGGGGGCTGTAAAGCACTGTGGAGTGGTATATAAGTCTAAGTGCTATTTGCTATGATCGAGACCTTCAAGGTTCCCTCTAAGATGTTTGTACAGGTAAACCTCATTGAACCTCTGCCCTATTTAGCAACCATGTGGAGCTACGCAGTGCTGGAAAAGTAGCTTTACAATCAACTCTCATACTTACATCCTTCACAGTGTCCTCAGGGTCATGTGTTAAGAGTCAGGCATTTCACAACCAGAGGGTGTTTATGAGTGTCATAGCATCCTGAGGTCACATTTTCATGCTTCACAGCCAAGCAGAGTCAATGAAGAAGCTGGAAGTACAATCACAAGTTATGGTCATATGAGGTCTTGCATAATTTCCACATTGCTTAGTGATGAAGTTGCAGGTCCCCAATTGCAGTTAGCAGTTAAGCAAAGTCTACCTGGATTAGTGTCCAAAACTGAATACAACTTCAGTCCCGATGCCTAAAGTATCCAAAACTTGAGATCAACTTGAAATGTTCTGCTTAGATCTACCTCACCTTTCATAATGTGATGGGATTGTGGTTACTTTGTGCTGGTGTTCCCGACAGGAAATGCATTCACCAAAATATCATGAAGATAGTGTGCTTTAGTTCAAAGAGTTCATGGAGCTCATATTTATTGTATGGAGTCTAACGGTCTATATTTTTTCTGGAAGGCTCTGGGACAATTTTATGCAGAAGGTAGTTACAGAAAATAAAATTTAAAAAATCAATAATTGTCCTAAGAGGTCGTGTGACCATTGTTTTCTTTAAAAAGTTCTCCGCTGCTATTCAATTCTGCTTATAATACGCTTTTTGCAAAGAGTGCATTTATGATAGCAATTCTGTTCATCTCACATATACTCCCACTTTGCCAATAAAAGATATACTTTCCCCAATATAATGGACAATAGAATCAATAATGATGAAGATATTATCTTTCGTACTTCCCAAGTGCAGTTCCGCGATATGTGGAGCAAACCTCAAGGACTTTTGTCATAAAGGCTGATAACTGAAATAAGATACATTTCTTGCTTGGGGACAAAGCTGAGAAATCATTTCTTTTCTGTGCATGTTTTTTTTTAAAATAGCTACAGGTATCCTTACTGTCAGGGCCAGATTTAGATGAAAAGAGGCCCTAGGCTATTCCACTTATGGGGCCCTTTCACCTCCCATTTTTAAGTTTGTAAATTACATGAGAGATAATAAAATGCATCATGACTGTGATATATATCAATATATTAAATGAAACATGTTGTAATTGGTACTAACCTTTATAAAAAATGTGGCACGGATAATAAATAAAAATAAAAGGCCCCTCTTGATCTTGAGGCCCTAGGCTGAAGCCTAGTTAGCCTATAGGAAAATCCGGCCCTGCTTACTGTTTATTGCCAGTTTAATGCAGTGGTTAAGGAGCTGGCCTAGAAACCAGCAGATTGTGAGTTCAAATCCTGCCTTAGCCAGATGGGTGACCTTGGACTAGCCACTCTCTCTCAGCCTAACCCACCTCACGGGGTTGTTATTGCGAGGAAAATAAGAGGATGGGGTTCCAGAATTACTTATAAAGTGATAAAGGTGTAATTAGAATCTGACCTAATAATTAAAATACCAATATAGTAGCAATTTCAATTTTAATTCTGTGTGCCATAATCTGGATCAGCATTTCTCAAACCTGGTTACTTTAAACTGGCTGGGGAATTCTAGGAGTTGAAGTCTACAATCTTAAAGTTACCAAGTTAAATGAATATTTATGCTATTATTTTGCCCTCCCCCCCCCCCGAAAAATATACAGCTATGGAATACAGCTAATAGACCTTGAACATGGTGGCTGAGAAATTTTGGGTGCTGAAGTCCACATATCATAAAGTTGCTTCCACTGATTAATTGGAATTGATTTAAGGAGCCTGATTATATATAGACCATGGCTTAGCATGTTATTGAATCCAGCCAGAGCCTAACAAGAAGTTTATTTGAATGTTCCTTCATTGTAAGATGAAAATTAGACATTCTATAATTTTATTATCTTCAATTAATGTATTAATTGCTAAGAATTATAAAGTTTGTATTTGGGAAAAGTGATCTTAAAATACATGCATATAGGAAGAATTGGAAGCCCTTAATAATAATTGCACTCTCGAGGCAAAGCTCTATTCCTGCCTGCTGATTTTTTGAAAAGAGTCACGAAGATGCTTCATAAGCACTTTCCCAAGAGGAGGAGCCAATGTCATGACGAGACGATGTGTGATCTCAATGCTCTGAAATCGCCAACAATACTTTTGCCGCTGGGTGGTCCAAACAGACCTAAACCATCCTGCAGAGACAGTGAACAGGAAGAAGACGTCTTGCTGATCTCAGGGACATCACAAAGTACCTGATCGATCCAAGGGAAGTTCTTCAAGCCAGCGACAAAAAATCCAGCCATTAGGCTGATGAAGTTGGGGCGGCTCCAAAATGGAAGGATATGGAAAGAGAAAGTGTTTCCAGCTGGTGAGGAATTTTTACCGTTTTAAAAGAGACTGCCTATAAAAACTTAAAATTAATTTAAATTGGAGAACAGAAGAAATAAGTGGTGGAATTAAATTTGGACAGTGTGTTATCTTACTTTTTAAATGCTATCTTCATGGATGGAATGTATGCAAGCCTTTTAAAATGAATGGATTAAGTTTTCTTCTTCTATTTTTTTTTCTCTGTTACTATTCTTTGTAAACTTTGTACTAAGATTCTCCTCTTTCATTACTGTAGGTGTTCTTCTAACTCATTCAAGAATTGGACTTTTTTTTTAACTTGAAATACAAAAAAGATACAGATAGAAAGAAAGAAAATTGCAACAATAACACTGCTACTCGGAGGCTGGAGGTTTGTGTATCGGAAACGAAACACTCTTACTTTTCTCACTGATTATCCTGGCTTGGCATTCCAAGGTCTCACTGCTTGTTTATAGAGTGTGATAAGAAGAAAAGCACATATATGTCCATTTGAAGTATATCTTTAACCAGAGAAAGGTGAAAATAAAACGTTATTGTGAATCTATGCTTAATCTTGTTAAAACCTTCCAAGCTAGAGCAGCAGTGTTTGTTAGCTGGAGATAATGGCACAATTTCAACAGCAGAAAGAAAATTTAAGTTTGCAAAAGATATTCTCAGAAATACAGAAATTATCAAACACATATGAGAGGATAGAGAAGAAGTTGGAAGATTTAGAGCATCTAACAGCAAAATATGATGAAGTTGGAGATGCTTATCAAGTGGAAAAAGTGGCGGTTAAAATCCTAAAAATCGAAGAGGAAAATGCTGATACTTATGGTAATTGGTTTGTCTCTGAAAATGGAAAGAGTGGAATACTGAAAGAGGAATTAAATGGAGGGGAAATCTACCTCAGATGGCAAGATACAGAAGAAGAAAAAACAAAAGACTTTATGGATTTAAAGAGAGAAATATTATTAGCAATATCATTGATAACACTACTGACAATCAAAGATAAACTGATTAAGGAAACAGAAGAAGGGCATTGAAATTACATGAGAGATTTTATAAGCAAGGAGTTGCTAAGAGGAGTCCATACAAAGTTGATTAAGGAGATGATTAGAGGACTGACACCACAAATGGCAGAAGATATGAGACTGTTTTGCTACTGGAAAGATACAGGTTGATAGATGAAAGTGCAGAATTTAAAACTAGTTAAACTTAGTGAAATTTAGTGACAATAGATATAGTTAAATAAATAATTGATAATGATAATAATGTATACAATGTGTAGTGTTATGATAAGTAATAATTGGATATGAATATTGAATGGTACCCATAAAAGGAAGATTAGAAATCCTTTTGGATTATACATAAAAGTTAATAAAAGAGAACTAAAATAGATACAGTTAAGTCTTGATTATTAGAGGGAAAATATTATGATGCAGGATATAGTTAAATAAAGGAGGAATAATGATAACAACGTATATACAGGTATGGGTACAACATAAGGAAACTGGATGTAAATTGTAAACAGTGATTTGGAAAGGAGGATTAGAAAACTTTTTTATTAAATATTATGGATGTTTAGCTATAATAGGACATAAGGATTCAGTGTTATTGGAGGATTTTAGAAATAGTAAATGAAATGCCAATATGTGGTTATGTATTAAATCTTGGTATATTTTATGATGAACGACATTTGAACAATTATAGTCAAATGAAAATAGAGATATGGTGATGGTAACATGTATAAATATGTGAAATACTTGAGTTAATATGAATTATGCTTGTTGACTGTGGAAGAGATGTACGAAAGCCTTTTTGTAACCAACTGATACACTTTCTACAGTATGTAAAGAAGGATGTGTTGTGTTTGTTTTGAAAATTAAAAAAAATATTAAAAAAGCACTTTCCCCAAAAAAATTTTAAACTTGTGCAATAAAAAGAAAAAAACAGCCTGCAAATATGTCCTAGTAAACTCATTAGACTGTTGGTTTTTTTTAATTATTATTATTATTATTATATACTTTATTCATTAAACATGAAACTCAGCCAACTGAACATTCAAAAATGCATTACAAATACCAGTGACTGGTGCTAATGGCTGATACGGTTTGCTGCCACTGCCCTAGGTATCAACCAAGTACCTTCTTAAAATATAAGATGTTCCAAGTAGCACAGGTTTTTTTGCAGTTCCGCTGGTGTTATTGCAGGAAGCTACAATTTGTTGATGTATCTTTTTAAAATTTTGGACATGGTGTCAAGTGACCTGATGACAATGGGTATCAATGTTACTTGCTTCATCCATAGCCATATAGTTTCGATGGCCAGGCTGCAATATTTCATTATTTTTTCTAGTTCTTTTTCTTTGACTCTGGCACCTCCAGGAAGAGCAATATCAATAAACTGTATACTTCAGCCCTCTACAACCCTGATATCTGGTGTGTTGTGCTCCAAATGATGATCCGTTTGTATTCAAAAGTCCCACAAGATCTTCATCTTCTCATTTTCGATAACTTTTTCCACTTTATATTCCCTATTGTTGTTGTTGTTGTTGTTGTTGTTGTTGTTAATTTTTGGTGAGATTCACAGCCTTTGGGGTTGGTTGGTAGCTCAACAGCTCGAGTCCTAACTAAGGACCTAGGAACTGTTAAGGTAATGTCAGAGGATATAAGTTGTTCCAAGTAGGGTGGTTTTTTGTAGAGTCAGAATGTTCAAGTCAGGTAAATTTAGAATTTTCAAATAGTGAGGTAGCCTTTTAGGTATTGCTCCAAGGGCTCCAATTACAATTGGGACAACACATGATTTCTTTCTCCACAGTTGCTCAACCTCAATTTGCAAGTCCTGGTATTTTGTGATTTTTTTCTTGCTGTTTATCTTCAATTCGTGCATCACCAGGTATTGCAATGTCAATGAACCATACTTTTTTCTTTTCAATTATTGTTATGTCAGATGTGTTGTAGGCCAAGTGCCTGTCAGTCTGGATTCTGAAGTCCCACAAGATCTTGCCTTTCTCATTCTCTAAAACCTTCTCAACCTGATGGTTCCAGTGGTTTTTGCTGTACTCAGATCCAAACTTTTGGCACAATTTCCAGTGAATAATCTTAGCAACACGGTCGTGGCATTGTAGGTAGTCAGTTTGTGAAATTTTGCTGCATCTGCTGGGCAAGTGGTCTACTGTCTCATCTTTCTCATTACAGAAACGACATTTGGTGTTGGTGGTAACACATTGAATTTTTGCCTTCATGCAGTTTGTGGCTAAGGCTTGTTCTTGAGCTGCCAAAATCAAGCCTTCTGTTTCTTTTTCAGTACTCCTGATCTTAACCAGTTCCGTTTTTGGTCAGCTTTGCCTTCAATACTTTTCAAGTATTGGCCATGCTGCATCATCATCATCATCATCATCATCATCATCATCATCATCATCATCATCAGTTTGATCAGGCTTCACTTGTTACTTTCTCCATTATTTAAAAGAGTAATGAACAAGTATTGAACAACAGCCATGGTGGCGCAGTGGTTAGAGTGCAGTACTGCAGGCTACTTCTGCTGATCACCGGCTGACTGCACTTTGGCAGATCGAATCTCACCAGGCTCAAGGTTGACTCAGCCTTCCATCCTTCCAAGGTGCGTAAAATGAGGACTTAGATTGTTGGGGGCAATATTCTGACTCTGTAAACTGCTTAGAGAGGGCTGTAAAGCACCATGAAGTTGTATGTAAGTCTGAGTGCTATTGCTGTTACAGGTAGTCCTCACTTAATTAGGGTAATTGGGACCAGAATTTCTATTGCTTCTATTGCAGTTTTAAAATGCGATGTCATGTAACTTGAGGCTTAGTGATGGAAATTCCATCACTTCTGGTTGCCAATTATCCTTAAGTATGACATACTATGTGGTCATCATTTGCCATCTCCTGCCAGCTTTCCCTTTGTTCTTGTTTGTCAGAAGCTGGCAGTGAAGGTCATAAATGGTGACCATGCAATGTGGGACATGGTACTATTGTAATTGCAAGTCAATCACGAAGTGCCTGAATCATATTGTTCGGCTGACACCTTATGGTCAGGTTAGAACACAGAATATAGAATAATAGAGTTGGAAGGGACGTCAAACATCTGCTAATCCAATTCCCAGCTCAAGCAGGAGACTCTATACTATTTCAGACAAACGGTTGTCCAGTCTCTTTTTGAAAACCTCCAGTGATGGAGACCTACAACTTCTGAGGGCAGGTCTTTTTTACTGATTGATTGCTCTCGCCGTTAGGAAATTTCTCCTTAGTTCTAGGTTGCTAGTTAGTTTCCAATCATTGTTTTTTTTTCTTGGCTTTTGGTGATTTGGAAAATAGTTTGACCCTTTATAATAATAATAATAATTTGAATTTATTAGCCGCTCCCTTTCCAGGCAGGACTCGGGGCAGCGTACAATGGAGCATATAGAACATAAAACATGTGTACAAAGACATAAACATACATATATACAAAGACACACATGCACGGAGGAGGTAACAAATTACAACATTTAGACAGTTAAAAATCACCATTAAAATACCCCAATTGTAAGAAACCCAATGTACAATTAAAATTTAAAATTTAAAAAGACAGTCAGGAGGAGTGAGAAAAATTACGGTTGAGCCAGGCCAGATAATTGAAAGAGGTGGGTCTTCAGCTGTACACGGAAGGAGCGGAGATTGGAAGTAATCCTGATGTCACGGGGGAGGTCATTCCACAGGGCTGGGCCCATCACAGAGAAGGCTCTGCTCCTGGGTGTCGCCCCCCGACACTGTTTGGCGGACGGCACCCGGAGAAGTCCCTCTCTGTGTGAGCGAATTGGTCGTAGGGATGTGTGGGGCAGGATGCGATCCTGCATGTAACTAGGCCCTGTGCCATGAAGCGCTTTAAAGATCATAATCAAAACCTTGAAACGCACTCGGTAGACCACAGGAAGCCAGTGCAGCTCGCGCAGGAGAGGTGTTACAGGGGAGTATCTAGTCCTCCCCATAATCACCCGAGCGGCCGCGTTCTGGACCAACTGTAGTCTCCGAGTGCATCTCAAGGGAAGCCCCATGTAGAGAGCATTGCAGTAGTCCAGGCAAGACGTCACTAGCACATGGGTGACTGTGCGTAGGGCATCCCGGTCCAATAAGGGGCGCAATTGGCGCATCAGGCGGACCTGATGGAACGCCCCCCTTGCCACGGCTGTTACATGGTCATCCATGGACAGCCGGGCATCTAGGAGGACGCCCAAATTGCGCACCTGTTCCATGGGGGCTAGTTGCACGCCCCCGATGGCCAGAGATGGAAGCACCTGGTTGAACCAGGAGGCCGGAAGCCACAGCCACTCCGTCTTGGAAGGGTTGAGTTTTAGTCGGTTGCCATCCATCCAGACCCGTACGGCCTCCAAACACCGGGACATCATTTCGACGGCCTCATTGGGGTGGTTCGGGGTGGAAATGTATAGCTGAGTATCATCAGCGTACAGATGATATCCCACCCCAAAACCACGGATGATCTCGCCCAGCGGTTTCATGTATGTGTTGAACAGGAGAGGCAAGAGCACCGATCCCTGTGGCACTCCACATGTGAGTGGCCTCTGGGTCGATCTCTGCTCCCCTGCCAACACACGTTGCATCCGGTCAGAGAGGTAGGAGCCAAACCACCGTAAAACGGTGCCCCTGACTCCCAACCCCTCCAGCCGGTGCAACAGGATACCATGGTCGATGGTATCGAACGCCGCCGAGAGATCTAATAGGACCAGGATAGAGGAACAACCCCTATCTCTGGCCCTCCAGAGATCATCAACCAATGCGACCAAGGCCGTCTCCGTGCTGTGCCCGGGTCAGAAGCCGGACTGGCGTGGGTCTAGATAATCATTTTCCTCCAGGTGACGTGGGAACTGCTGTACCACCACACTCTCTACAACCTTCGCTAAGAAAGGAAGGTTGGAGACTGGACGATAATTGACTAGGTCCGTTGGGTCCAGGGAAGGCTTCTTGAGCAGGGGCCTCACCACCGCCTCTTTCAAGGCGGCCGGTAGAGACCCCTCACCCAACGAGGCGTTCACTAGGCCCAGGAGCCAGTCGCGCGTAACCTCCCAGGATGCCAGTACAAGCCAGGAGGGACACGGGTCCAATAAACATGTGGTGGGTCGCAGACGTCCACGCAACCTGTCCAAATCCTCGATGGCAACCAAGTCAAACTCCTCCCAGATCGATTCCTCAAGACTCGCCATGGACGTCTCCATTGGATCACTGACAGGAACCCAATCTCTCCGGATTTGAGCGATTTTATCCTGCAGATATTTACCAAATTCCTCTGCTCTGCCCTGTAAAGGGGCTTCCCGCGGTCTCTCAAACAAGAGGGAGTGAGTCACCCGAAACAGGGCGGCAGGGCGGTTATCTGCGGACGCAATAAGAGTGGCGCAATGTTGACGTTTGGCCGCTCTTAATGCCACGAGGTACGTCCTCAAATAGGCTCGTGCCTGTGCTCGGTCAAATTCGGAACGGGAGGATCTCCAACGACTCTCTAGGCGTCTCTTGTGGCGTTTCATCACCCTTAGCTCCTCGGTAAACCAAGGGGCCAGGGTGGTTCGTCGCCGCAGGAGAGGCCGCAGAGGCGCCACCCGGTCTAGGGCCCCGGTAGTCGCACTATTCCATGCGTCTACCAGGTCCTCCACTCGGGGGCGGGTCAGGTCCACAGGAGGTGGCCCAAGCTCCGTCTGGAACCTATCTGGTTCCATCAGGCGCTTGGGGCGGAACCATCTAATACCTTCCAGTTCCGCCTCCTCGCGGCGGGGGGTAGCACCAGGGAAGTCCAGCCGGAGAAGTGAGTGATCCGACCATGACAGGGGAATAATGGCTGGATCCCCTATTCCCAGATCACTCATCCACTGGCCAGAGACAAAGACAAGGTCCAGCGTGTGGCCTCCCTCGTGAGTAGGGCCCTGAATTAACTGGGTCAGGTCCATGGCTGTCATGGAAGCCATGAACTCCCGAACCCCCTCAGACGCTTCTCCCATCGACGGCAGATTAAAATCCCCCATCACTAAAAGTTTGGGGGTCTCAACCGCCACCGATGAGATCAGCTCAAGGAGTTCAGGCAGGGCCGCTGACGTATAGCGAGGAGCCAGGTATACTATCAGCAGGCCCAACTGCCTCCTTGGGCCCCATCTCACGAAAAGGGACTCACACCCGGATGTCTGTGGCACGGTGAACTCTCTCGGCTCTAAGTCTTCCCGGATAATCACTGCTACCCCGCCGCCCCTTCCCTGGGCCCGAGGCTGGTGAAATGCTTGATAACCTGGCGGGCACATTTCCACGAGGGGTAGACCTCCCTCGTGGCCCAACCAGGTAGGATCCCCTTAAATATTGGAACAGTGATATCATGTCACCCCTAGTCCTTTTAGACATCCCTAGACATACCCAATTCTTGTAACCATTCTTCATATGTTTTAGCCTCTAGTCCCCTAATCATTTTTATTGTTCTTCTCTGCACTCTTTTGTATTGTGGTGTTCAGAAGTGTGGTCTTTCTAAGGCTTTGTAAAGTGGTATTAGAACTTCATGTGATTTGATTATATCCCTCTATTAATGCAGCCTATGATTGCACTGGCTTTTTTGGCTGCCGCTGCACCCCATTGGCTTATTTTTAAGTGATTGTCCACCAGAACTCCAAGATCTGTGTCGCAGTTACTGACATTAAGCCATGTCTCACCAAGTCTATACCTACTGTATATAGTTGGTTTTTCTTGCCTAAGTATAAAACCTTACTTTTATCTACATTGAATTTCATTTTGTTAGATAAGGCCCAGTGTCAAAATCTGTCAAGATCTTTTAACAAATTTGAAGCCTTCTGCCAAATGGCCACCCCAGATAAGTGAGTGGAATAAAAAGGGCTTATGTTTTAAATCATTTGCAGCATTTTTACTTTTACATTAAGATTAGATACATGCTATATTAGTTCTTTAGCAAAACACTAGGTTCTTTGTTGGAAACTTTGAAGGCCATTTAAATTGGCCTTTGCTTACCCATACTCTCTTTCAAAAGATGGCAAGGGGAGTCATTTTTTTAAAAAAAATATTGAAGTGAAATACTTGATTGAAGGACACCTGAAGATGGGGCGGGACGGTGGGGGATAAATGTCATCCAATAAGTCTACTCTTTTTTCTATTTTCACTCCATTCTGCCAAAAAATAAAGAAGCCGCATGTTTTATTAGAGCCCATGAACAAATCTTTTGTCAAATCAAATTGTGAAGTACTTAAATCAAATCGACTTGCCCTCAAATCTCAAATTGCAAACTGGAACAACAGCACACTCGCTCTTAATCTAGAAACTCTAGTTTCCATAGCGCCAAGGTTGATTTGCACCAGCTTTTGGTCAAAGCGCCCTTTGAAGTGAAGCTATCAAGTGAAGTAGAGCCACTTTTCTTCGTCGCTTCACGTCCTTAGATGACAGCAACTTCCGAAGGCGTGCTTCAGAAACAAAACAGCCATGTTGCTTAAGACAAATCAGGTCTTCGTGGAGGGGAAGAGATCAGAGGTGGGTTGCTCCCAGTTCGGCCCGGTTCAACCGAACCGATAGTGGAATTCAGGCCTGGGTTGCAGAACCGGCAATGACCCAGAACCGGTTCCCTCGCCACCGCTGGGCCACCACCATTTTGGTTTTTAGTGACTGTGCGTGCACAGTTCACTATAAATTGTTCTGCACATGCACAAAGAACAATTTACATTGCACAGCGCACACATGGGTTGCAAACCGGTAGTAAGACCAGCAGCAACCCACCCCCGGAAGAGATGCAAAGTAAAGTACTTCATTGAGATAGTTAAGGCAAGGAAGGCAACACCCACTCTCCAAATTAATGTAACCAGATGGCACTGCGTGGTTCAGATTAACTGAGTTGGAAGAGACCTTGCAGGTCATCTAGTCCAACCCCCTGCCCAAGCAGGAGACCCTACATTTGCCTCTGCTTAGGATCGAACTCATAACCTCCTGATTGTGAAGGAGTTTAAAAGATTAATTTATCATGGAAAACAGAAATCTCTTTTACTTATGATTATTTATTTATTTATGAATTGTACAATGTTTTGATTACCTCCTCCTTGTCGTTTATTTGTATATTGAGTTGTACGCCGCCCCGAGTCCCTTGGTGGAGAGGGTGCGGCCTATAAATTGAATTAATAAAAATAATAAATAAATAAGCAAGAGCTCCACCTTTAAAGTAAATGCTTGTGGTACTGATTCAGGTTGGGGAGTTACACGTAGACCTTGATTTACAACAGTTCATTTAGTGACTGCTCAAAGTTTTAGTGACCGTTTTTCAGCCAGAAAATCTAATGGGATTAGTAATGCCCAGAAAGCAGTATTTCAAAAGCTCAATATACTTAGATAAGGGTCTGCTTCATTTTAATCCCTCAACAGCAACTCTGCAAGGTGGTTGAGCTGACCCATGATCACATATTGAGACTTTATGGCTAAAACTGTATCTTTTTGCAAATTTTAACTTTTTCTCTTATATAATAACCGTTGTCTTGTATACTAGTCTTTTATTGGTCTTGGGCCATAAATAAATTTAGTCTTGGGCTGTAAATACTGGTTGATTGTGTTTGATTGATTGATCTGTGAACAGTATATACTCTGGTGCTATTGTAGGACCCAATCCCGGCTACTTTGGTTTCCTCTCATGTCACAAAACTATTTCTTTTCTTCCAGACTTCTAATATTCGGTGATTTACTTTTATAGGCGGGTTTGATTTTGCTCTTTTTATTGTTTAACCAATATGAGCATTCCTTAATTTAGTTAGGCCTTTGGAAAACTAATAAATGGTTTGGCAAAAATAAGTAATTAAATGTATATATTTCTGAGTTCAAAGTTCATCCTATGCCAGGGATTCCCAATCCCCAGTTCGTGGCTTGATACTGAGCTGCGGCCTGTTGGGAACCGGGCCACGCAAATAACAGGCCAGTGGATGGACCACCAAGTTGGACCTAGATCAGGGGTATCAAACTAAGTTTCATTGAGGGCAGCATCAGGGCTGTGGTTGACCTTGGGTGTGGCCAGATTGATACCACTCACTGGGCATGGCCAACTGGGTAGATGTGGCCAGCTTGATGCCACTCTCCAAACTGCTGGCATGTTTCCTCTTCACAATGGGTAGACTGGGCCAAAGCCATGTTGGCCCAATTCTTCCTCTTCGCTGGGATGACATGACAGCCCCTTACATTTTGCAGGACAGCCCCATGGACTGGATCCCACCACATTGTGGGCTGGATCCGGCCCGTGGGCCTTGTGACATCCCTGATCTAGGTGAACTCCTAATTGAACAGAGCAGAAATAGAAAAAGAAAGAAAAAGACCATTGCTTAGCTGGAAAGAGGTAGGGCTTCCCCCCCCCCAATGGGGCAAGAATTCAATTCAATTCAATTCAATTCAATTCAATTTATTTGATTTCTAGACCGCCCCCTCTCCCCAAAGGGACTCGGGGTGGTGTACAGGCACCAAATTAAAAAACCATACACATAAGAATAAATACCATTAAAATCAAATTAAACCTTAACCCCTGTACAAATTTATAAAAATTAAACCTCGGCCTAAAACCCACCCGTAAAATTTAAAAATACAGACCGAGGTGGGAGAGCTGGAATTAGGCCAGGCCGGCTAAATTGAACAGGTGGGTTTTAAGCTTCTTACGGAAGGAGCGGAGATCCGTGGTTATTCTAATATCAGGGGGAAGGTCATTCCAGAGGGTCGGGCCCATCACAGAGAAGGCCCTTCCCCTGGGCGTCGCCCGCTGGCACCCTCCTCAGGGTGCCGTCCTAGTGGATGGCACCCTGAGGAGTCCCTCTCTGTGTGAGCGGATCGGCCGAAGGGATGTATGGGGCAGGATACGATCCCGCAAATACCTAGGTCCTGTGCCATGGAGCGCTTTAAAGATGATAATCAGCACCTTCATAAAGACATTGAAGAGACTCAGCTTAAGTCTACCTCTTGGTGGCTGCTATTTTTCCTTTCTTTAAAAAAAATAATTCTTACCTATTTCAAAAATGGCAGAATAACTATACAAATATATGATGCTCCAGAGATTCTGAAAGAGCTGGATTTTCCAGAAGAAATAAGGCTGGACAATTTTATTTAATTCAAGGAGAAACTGATATTATTTTTATCTCTTTATCTAGAGTGAGCACAAATCCCTAGAACAATGAAAGGGATTTCTTCAGTTGGTTCTCAGTAGGATGGATTTACAATAAAGAGGTGGAATCATCTAGACCAGTATTTCTCAACCTTGGCGGGTTTAAGATGAGTGGACTTCAACTCCCAAAATTCCCCAGCCAGCATGGGAGTTGAAGTCCACTCATCTTAAACTCACCAAGGTTGAGAAACACTGATCTAGACACTCTTGGTTCATTTCAAAAAAGCTAAGGAGATTTAGACTGGGTTAACACTTAGACCATCAGAAAATCCTAGGCCTATAGCTTAGACTATTACAATCTGGGTCCCCATTTTACTGACCTCGGAACAATGGAAGGCTGAATCAACCTTGAGCCGGTCAGAATCAAACTCCTGCTGTGGGCAGAGTTAGATTGCAATATTGCATTCTAATCAGTACACCATTACAGTTCCACATAAATGGAATAATGTATTTTCCTACACATCTGAATTTATTTCGGGTCAAAGGAAGTAGAAGAACTTTGCACCTCACCTGTGAGAATCTAAATCTAATTTTCTTCTTTTGTGGGGAGAAATATTTGAAAGATTTTATTCAGTTAAATGAAAAGGAGTGGAAAACCACGGCAGATCTTTCAGTGAAATATAGGCTAGTAGTGTATTGTAGTCACTACAACTGGTTATGGAAAAAAAAGAAGAAAGGGTGAGTTTGTCTCACAATTTCAGGCATCCTCTCTTCCTGGTTATTATTTTCTGTGCTATCATTTTCTTTCTATGCTGACCTATTATCATATCCTTTCAGTCATTCTCAAATAGGTGAGTCATATTATTTCCTTCACGGCACAGTCATTTCCTTGAAATTCACTATATTCAGACTAATATTAAAATTATTAAAAGTAAAAGGAAGGTATATAAAGCTGGCTTATTTGATCAAGGTCAAAATAGATATGTATGTATGTGTGTGGTGTGTGTGTGTGTGTATGTGTTTGTGTATATGTGTCTGTTGCATTTGTGCTGATAAATAAATAAAGGGAGACTAGTATAGATCTATTTCAAGCTATTTAGCTCTCATCAGCTAGCCATACACTTACTGGGAATTGAACCTGGGCTGTATTACATATTAGGCAGATGTATTAGCCACTAAGCCACAGGCTCTCCTCCTTTATCAGGTAAGCCAGGGAAATAGGTATGTATTGTGTCACAACCCCTGGTATGCCCAAATATGGGAGGGAGCATACTGCTTCCCTTTTTCTGTCTTTCGGCTCACTCCAGGAGACCATCCAGGCAGAAAACCATCTTTTATGTTGCCTTGGTTACATTTCTGTTGCATTTGTGCTGATAAATAAATAAAGGGAGACTAGTATAGATCTATTTCTATTGGGCAATATATATACAGAATGAATACACACACACACACACAGAGATAGATATAGATATAGATATAGATATAGATATAGAGATAGAGATAGAGATATAGATATAGATATAGATATAGATATAGATCTAGATATAGATATAGATCTAGATATAGATATAGATAGATATAGATATAGATATATAGATATGTGTTGGTATACCCAGATGGCAATACTCACCACAGGAATCACCTATAATCAATGGAAACATACTCAATGGCTAAGACCAGTTTGTCGATCAGAAAAGTTGGCAGTTCGGCAGTTCGAATCCCTAGTACAGGTCTCCTACGTGAGCAGGGGGTTGGACTAGATGACCTCCAAGGTCCCTTCCAACTCTGTTACTGTTAGAAGTTCCTAAGAACTGCTGGTATTTGCTTGATATGTTTGCATATGATAGTAGGATGCACAAAGTAAGTGAAGCTATATATTATTGTACTCTATAAAAGTTCCTCCTATTATGGAATGGAAAGGGAGAGGAGTCAGAATTAACAGGGAAGGTTCAAAATGGAGAAATCTGACAAAAGTAGATTTCGTGCCATCTCACTGCAAGGGCTGTGCATTGTGACGTTGCATACATGGCCAAAAGGCATTATGCTTGACTTTCTTTCCTTCTTTCTTTTTGAATTCCAGCTGTCAGGTTTAGTTAGGTATCACTAGGTCTTTCCTCACCACCGAATTCAACATTTTTCTATTTATTCTTGGGCTGGCAGAAAACTATACTGGCATGAAACGTGTTGTTCCCATTGCCATGTCTTCCCTGGCTCCTTTGCCTGTCTTTCAAGTCACTTCAATCATCTGTGACGCCCATCTAAGATAATAAGCAAGAAAGCCAAACAGATTTTATATCCTTGGATTTTGCCCTTAGAGGATTCAGTAGAAGAGAGAAAACATCAACATAGCTAAGGACAATTTGAGGCTCAGGCTGCCTCACACATGAGCTGGAGATGAGTTGAAGAGAGAAAACATAGAAGAAAAATAATGTTCCAAGGTCATGTTTTTGTTACGGTTAGGTGCACATGCCGAAAAACCCGTGACATAAATTGTTTTTGAAGGGGTTTGCAATTTATCATATAAGCAGATTATTTTAAGTGAGAATAATAGTTTTGTTGGAGAAAGGAAAGTGGCAGGACTTCAAGAAATGCCTGTGGAAGGAAGGAAGGAAGGAAGGAAGGAAGGAAGGAAGGAAGGAAGGAAGGAAGGAAGGAAGGAAGG
The DNA here is from genome assembly GCF_964273705.1 of Natrix helvetica. NCBI lineage: Eukaryota > Metazoa > Chordata > Lepidosauria > Squamata > Natricidae > Natrix > Natrix helvetica. Next base: position 89,655,309 of record NC_138552.1, read on the forward strand.
AAGGAAGGAAGGAAGATTGCATACACTTATAGAATCAGGAGGTTTCTCCTTCATATGCCTGTATCACTTTTTAAAAGAAACAAAACCTTCTCCTGCAAGAGAAGGCAACTAATGTTATTTCTTCTGTGAACAGAAGAAATTGTGAAATTGCTGCAATAAGGAAAATTTCTCTCTCTAAATCTAAAAGAAGTTATGCAACCTCTTCATGGTCCCTATTAGGTGGTCCCTCAACCATAAACTGAGAAACTTTTTTTAAAATTCAATTTATTTATAATTCCAAGAATATCCTGATATGGCTAGTTTTTATTTTATTTTATAGGACACAGGGCATACAAGGACAGAGACAAGTTCCTGTCTTCCTATTGGCCAGTAAGTTCTGTAAAATGTGTGTGTGTGTGTGTGTGTGTGTGTGTGTGTGTGTGTGTGTGTGTGTGTGTGTGTGTGTCTATCTATCATCTATCTATCTCTCCAGCATTGTGGTCTAATGGTGAAGACATTCGCCTTCCACTTGGGAGGTTCAGAGTTCAATCTTAGGCAGTGTCAAATGTTTCTCTATCAAGCCACAAAGAGAAAATATCTGCTGCGAACTCCATGTGGCATCAAGAAGGGCATCTGGCCAGTAAATGCCCAGTTCCATCCAGTTGCTCCAGCTCTATCTCAGATTAAAGGCGGTGGTGTCTGTGTTTACAGGTTTGTAAGCAGGGTCTTGGAGTAGGTTGGATAGTTTGGCTTGGTAGTCAGACATGTTCATCACCACTGTGGCGTTACCTTTGTCTGCTGGGAGAATGATTATGTTGTTGTCTTTTCTCAGGTTGCTGAGTGCTATTTCTTCTTGTTGCTGTAAATTGCTTCTGGGTGGATTACTGGAGCAAAGGACGGTGCTGACTGCAAGTCTGATTTTATTGGCTTCATCTGGGTTGATTTTGGTGAGTGTAGCTTCAACTCCCCATATGATGTCTTCAATGGGGATGCATTTAGGGGCGACTGAACACCTCCTACCTGGAAAAAACCACCAAATCCAAAATAAAAGCCTCTCCCATCAGTGAAGAGATCCAGCAAAGAATAATCCCCAGAGAGAAATCTTCCAGATGCCCCAAACTCTATGGCCTCCCCAAGATACACAAAGAAAGAACACCACTCAGACCCATAGTCAGCTCCATAGGCTCACCTCTACAGAATCTTGCCAAATTCCTTGCCAAACAACTCCAACCCCACGCAGAATCCATCACCTCACACGTACAAAACTCACTCCACTTCATAGAAACAATAAAGAAACAAAACCTACAACCCAGCGACCTACTTGTGACTTTCAATGTCATATCCCTCTTCACCCAAGTGCCTATAAAAGAAGCTTTGACAGCTATCCAGAACAAACACAACCCCCCTAAACACATCATGGACCTGACCAACCACTGCCTAACCAACATATACTTCATCCATAATGAACAAAGATACAAACAGATAGAAGGAGCACCCATGGGATCATCCCTCTCGCCCATCATTGCAAACTTATACATGGAATATTTTGAAATTAACGCCTTAGATAAATCTGTACACAAACCCAAACTCTGGCTTAGATATGTTGATAACACTTTTGTGATTTGGCCACACGGGAAAGAAAAACTGGACAACTTCCTCACACATCTCAACAGCTACACCCAAAATACAATTCACCATGGAAATAGAAGCAAACAACCAACTTCCCTTTCTGGACGTCCTAATCTACAAAAAACCCAATGGCTCCCTAGGACACACCATCTACCGAGAAAAAAAACTTACACACACCAACCGCTACTTAAACACACAATCCCATCACCACCCTGTGCAGATCAACTGTGTAGCCAAGACCCTCATCTCCAAAACCAAACACCTAGCCGATAAAGACCACCTGAAAACTGAATTACACACTCTCACAAACGTATTAATCTCCAACGGATTCCAAAGAAAAACAATTACCAACCTAATCCAAAGGGAGACTCCCTCCAAAAACCGAGACACAGAACAGGACAATGGCATCGCCCTCCTCCCTTACATCAAAAGCACCACAGATGAAATCAGCAAAATTCTCCACAAACACAATATCAAGACAGCCTTCAATACTGACCAAAAAAATAGCCAACATTTTAAGAAACCCCAAAGACAAAATCCAGCTAGAAAACCAAGGAGTCTACGAAATGCCATGCAAAATTTGCCCTGAAACATACATAGGACAAACGAACAGGAGAATAAATGCACGCATCGCAGAACACAAAAACGTAGTGTTTTCTTTTCTAAAAAAAGAAAAAACTTCCTCCCTTTTCCAGCACCTTAAAGCTACAGGACATGAAATTAATTTTGAAGGAATCAGGTTAATCTCCAAAACAGAACACTTCAACAAGAAAATAATTATGGAAGCTATTGAAATAGCTTGAATGAACTGACAATACCTCCTGCCTACCAGACATCTGGAAACCAACCCTAGTCAACAAACAAGCCCCACCCACCACCCAGGCTGTTACAACATGAAACAACAATAGACATACAGCCAGCACCAATCAGCACCAATCTACCAATCATGATACAAACCCACAACTAATCATTCCACTTACTGAAACAAAGCCAGCACTCCACCCCCCACCCCCACCCCAAGATTTATAGAAAGATGGCAGCTCCGATCACACTTTAAGCCCAAAACCCAGCCTGAAGACTATTTGATAACTGAATGATTGACCCGTGTATGACTTGGACTGTTAACTGGACTCTGAATACCTCTATATTTCCACATAGTAAACTACTATATTTTATACTATTCAGTGTCCCTGTATGCTGGTTTGTGTGTGCTCGTCCATACCACTCTCATTAAACTTCTCTGCACACTCGTTCTCCTAACTGGGAGCTTACTTACTTAACAATATATATATATTGTTAACAATATATATATTGTATATGTATGTATGTATGTATTTGTGTTACAACCCCTTGTATGCCCAAATATGGGAGGAAGCTCACTACTCCTTCTTTCTGTCCTTTGGCTCATTACAGAAAACCATCCAGGCAGAAAACCATATTTTTATTTTTAATGTTGCCTTTTTATATTTGTGTTGTATTTGTGCTGATAAATAAATAAAGGGAGATTAGTATAGATCCATTTCAAGCTATTTAGCTCTCATCAGCTAGCCTTACTGGTACAGGTTCAAATCCCAGTAAGGGTATGGCTAGCTGATGAGAGCTAAATAGCTTGAAATGGATCTATACTAGTCTCCCTTTATTTATTTATCAGCACAAATACAACACACACACACACACACACACACACACACACACACACACACACACACACACACACACATATATATATATATATATATATATATATATATATATATATATATATATATATATATGCTGGTTTTGTTGTATTCGGGTCTTTTCCCGTGTAAGGTTGAGATTGTCTTTGCAACGTTTCGGCAGGATCACACCTGCCATCTTCAAGCTGTGGGCTTAAAATGGGAACGGAGCTGCCATCTTTCTGTAAGTCTTGGTGGGAGGGGATGGGGTGGTGGCTTTGTTTCAGTAAGTGGAATGATTGGTTGTGTGGTTGTATCATGATTGGTAGATTGGTGCTGATTGGTGCAGGTTGTGTGTGCATTGTTGTTTTGTATTTTAACGGCTTGGGTGGTGGGTGGTGTTCGTTTATTGGCTAGGGCTGGTTTCCAGATGTTTGGTAGGCGGGAGGTATAGAAGGTATCTTCTATAAGACAGAAAAACACTCCAACAAACTCTACAGACTAGAAAAACGACAGAAGCCTAACCCCCCTCCTCAGCAACTCATGAAACAAACAGTACACAACATATCAGACAGAACCCTCACCACAGCTGAAACCAATGTCCTTTCCAGAGGATTCAACTTTGCAGTTGCCCCTAAACGCATCCTCAGTGAAGACATCATATGCGGAGTTGAAGCTACACTCATCAGATTCAACGCAGATGAAGCCAATAAAATCAGACTTGCAGTCAGCAACGTCCTTTGCTCCAGCATTCCACCCAGAAGCAACTTACAGCAACAAGAAGAAAAAGCACTCTCCAACCTGAAGAAAGACAACAACATAATCATTCTCCCAGCAGACAAAGGAAACGCCACAGTGGTGATGAACACATCTGACTACCAAGCCAAACTATCCAACCTACTCCAAGACCCTGCTTACAAACCTATAAACACAGACCCCACCACCTACCTGGAAAAAACCACCAAATCCAAAATAAAAGCCTCTGCCATCAGTGAAGAGATCCAGCAAAGAATCATCCCCAGAGAGAAATCTTCCAGATGCCCCAAACTCTATAGACTCCCCAAGATACACAAAGAAGGAACACCACTCAGACCCATAGTCAGCTCCATAGGCTCACCTCTACAGAACCTTGCCAAATTCCTCGCCAAACAACTCCAACCCTACGCAGAATCCATCACCTCAAACGTACAAAACTCACTCCACTTCATAGAAACAATAAAGAAACAAAACTTACAACCCAGTGACCTACTTGTGAGTTTCGACGTCATATCCCTCTTCACCCAGGTGCCCATAAAAGAAGCCTTGACAGCCATCCAGAAAAAACACAACCCCCCTAAACACATCCTAGACCTGACCAACCACTGCCTAACCAACACATACTTCATCCATAATGGACAAAGATACAAACAGATAGAAGGAGCACCCATGGGATCACCCCTCTCTCCTGTCATTGCAAACTTATACATGGAACATTTTGAAACCAATGCCTTAGACAAATCTGAACACAAACCCAAACTCTGGCTTAGATATGTTGATGACACTTTCGTGATTTGGCCACATGGAAAAGAAAAACTGGACAACTTCCTCACACATCTCAACAACCTACACCCCAAAATACAATTCACCATGGAAATAGAAGCAAACAACCAACTTCCCTTTCTGGATGTCCTAATCTACAAAAAACCCAATGGCTCCCTAGGACACACCATCTACCGGAAAAAAACACACACCAACCGCTACTTAAATGCACAATCCCATCACCACCCTGCACAGATCAACTCTGTAGCCAAGACCCTCATCTCCAGAACCAAACGCCTAGCCGACAAAGACCACCTGAAAACTGAATTACACAAACTCACAAATGTATTAATCTCCAATGGATTCCAAAGAAAAACAATCACCAACCTAATCCAAAAGGAGACTCCCCCAAAAAACCAAGATACAGAACAGGAAAATGGCATCGCCCTCCTCCCCTACATCAAAGGCACCACAGATAAAATCAGCAAAATTCTCCACAAACACAATATCAGGACAGCCTTCACCACTGACCAAAAAATAGCCAACATCTTAAGAAACCCCAAAGACAAAATCCAGCTAGAAAACCAAGGAGTCTACGAAATACCATGCAAAATCTGCCCAGCAATATACATAGGGCAAACAAACAGGAGAATAAATGCACGCATCACAGAACACAAAAATGCAGTAAGAAAAAAAGAAAAAACTTCTTCCCTTTTCCAGCACCTTAAAGCTACAGGACACGAAATCAACTTTGAAGGAGCCAGGTTAATCTCCAAAACAGAACACCTCCACAAGAGAATAATCATGGAAGCCATCGAAATAGAGAAACACCCCCACAGCATGAACAAACGTGATGATACCTCCCGCCTACCAAACATCTGGAAACCAGCCCTAGGCAACAAACGAACACCACCCACCACCCAAGCCGTTAAAATACAAAACAACAATGCACACACAACCTGCACCAATCAGCACCAATCTACCAATCATGATACAACCACACAACCAATCATTCCACTTACTGAAACAAAGCCACCACCCCATCCCCTCCCACCAAGACTTACAGAAAGACGGCAGCTCCATTCCCATTTTAAGCCCACAGCTTGAAGATGGCAGGTGTGATCCTGCCGAAACGTTGCAAAGACAATCTCAACCTTACACGGGAAAAGACCCGAATACAACAAAACCAGCATACCTACACCCGTGAAAATCTACGAAAACAAATATATATATATATATATATATATATATATATATATATATATATATATATATATATATATATATATATATATATATATATATATATATATATATATATATATATATATGTATGTATATATATGTGTGTGTGTGTGTGTGTGTGTGTGTGTGTGTGTGTGTGTATATATATATATATATATATATATATATATATATATATATATATATGACTGAAATAATGATTTCAGAAGTATTCCAGATTAATATGCTCAATGAAGTGACCTTCTTTTAACTGATGAACATTCAGATTCTGAGTTCAATTCTAGATTAATATTTTTTTAAAAACAATCATATGATACATTTAATTTGTTCCAACAAATCCGCCAAAAACAACATTGCACTATGGGTGTTGCTTGGGTACCATAAAATATCCTGTTGAAACTTTTGTGTTTCTCCATCTGCTCTTTGACTTCAGATACTTTGAAGTCTGAAGTCTACTTCAGATAGTCTCAGATACTTCAGATAGTCTCAGATACATTGAGACTATCTGAGTCTGTACAGGCTATTAAAGTTCTGACCTTCTGGGCGGAATGCAATCCAGCTGTTGCTAAAGAGCTATACTAGAAAAGGCCTTGGGCTCATGCCCATCTTTCTCTGCTTGAAATAACTCATTATTTTTATTGGTTAATTCAAGGTTGGCTCTATACAGAAGACAAGTGCATGTACTTTAGGAGTCAAGGTGAATTTCTTACTGCAAACAAATACTAGACAAAGATCCCAGTGCAAAATTCAGCACTGCCTCACTGATTGTTGGCATATCACATTTTCACAAAGAATGGGCAGGCAAACCATACTAAAAGAAAAATCAATACTGATTTCCTTTGCTGACTTAGCAAGAATATGTTTTGTTTTTCATATGTCTCCCTATAGCTTTTCTTAATAAAGCGGCCTTCAGAATCAGACTCCATCAACAGTACCTTGATAGTTCCAAGTTGGTTCAGAGTGCTTTGAAGTCAAATGAACTCAATCATGGTGTGTGTGGGGGGGCGGGGGGGGGTCCAACATGATCAGAATGATGCAATCCCCCTCTTTCTATGTGTGTTTCAATAGGTTCCACCCAGTGGTGGGATTCAATTTTTTTTTACTACCCATTCTGTGGGTGTGACCTTGTAGGCGTGGCTTGGCTTGATGGATGTAGCAACAGAAGGATACTGTAAAATCCTCATTTCTACCCCACTCCAGGGCAAGGATACTGTAACATCCCCATTTCCACCCCACTCCAGGGGAAGGATACTACAAAATCCCCATTCCCTCCCCACCCCACCAACCTGTTTTCCAGCTTTGTTCTCCTATGCAGGGCAACAGAAGATGACCCAGGAGATCAGCTGGGACTCCAATCAGCTGGGACTTGGGAGGCAGTGAATAGATGGGGCGGGGCTAGTCAGAGGTGGTATTTGCCAGTTCTCTGAACTATTCAAAATTTCCGCTAACTGGTCAGAAGTTGCTGAATAACACCTCTGGTTTCACCCATTCAAAAGATGTGAGACCTTCAGGGCAATACACAATGTGTTTTCATCGTTTTGAGCCAATCAGTCAATAGCCAATAGTTACACACTTTTAACAAGGTTTTTATTTAATTTTGTTTGTTGATTCTCTACAAGAAGCATTTATTTTGCTTTTGTTTGTATGTCTGAGTCAGTGTTGACTCCTGATGATGGCCTTGAGAAGTCCCTGCTGTTTTCTTGACAAGATTTCAAAAATGGTTTGCCATTACCTTTTTCCTAGGGCTACAAAAGAGTGACTGGCCCAAGAACATACAGCTGACTTTGTGTCTAAGGCAGGACTAGAACTCACAGTCTCCCATTTCTAGCTTAATGGCTTAAGCTCTACACCAAATTGCCTCTTATTTACGTATCAAGTTCATAACAAATTAAAGTGATAGATCTGGAATAAATGGATTTCATTCCAAAGCAATTATGTTCATGTAAAAATCTGTCCAGATGCATTTGTCACTCGAGTCAAAATGCTCTCCTACTACACATCAATCCTGTATGATTCTCTCCAGGCCTTCTGCAAACATTTAATCTGTGCTTGTTGTGCAAATGAAAAGAGGAGTACAGATTCCCCAAAACCCAAAGGTCCCATACTTTAGCTGTTGGGTTTTGTTAACATTTTGTTAACATCTTGTTGAAATCTTACTCCAGTCTAATCAGCATTCAGTAAGGAAATTGGTCTATATGACTGAGGCTTCTACTTTTTGGATCAGAGTTATATATGCATCTTCCCTTGTTCGAAGTATTGCCCTTGTCTCTTTAATGGTTTTTGTTAATGGTTTCCACAGTTCTTCCTCTAATTTTTGCAATATTAAGCTGTCAGCCCATCTGCGCCTTTCCAACTTTTTTTTTTACTGCTCCTTGAGTTTCAAAATAGCTCTTGTTCCTATGAAAAAGAACACCACAAAACAAAACTAAAATCTCATTGACTGGTGATAGTCAATTGCTGAGCATAAATGTATGGTTTAGAAGAATGGATATTAACCCACAGAAACCAATTCCTTAAAGCTAGCAAAACAGACCTTCACAATTCAGTGATTTGTGGGGAGGAGGGTACTATCCTTGCTTAACTTTTCCTCTATTGGGCAAATTTTTTATAAATATATTTACTTGCACTGTTGGGACCAATGGGTCAAGCTGGGTAGAAATTTCTTGTTTACTGTGTACGGAGTATTTATTGCCAGGGCCTGGCAAATGATAAAATTGCTAGCAGATAGAGTTGTACATTGTATACTAGTTTTAAAAAAATATTTAAAATCTAATTTCTACCACATACAAAAAATCAATCAATCAATCAATCAATCAATCAATCAATCTACCTATCTATCTATCTATCTATCTATCTATCTATCTATCTATCTATCTATCTATCTATCTATCTATCTATCTATCTATCTATCATCTATCTATCTATCTATTCATCCATCCATCCATGCATGCATCTATCTATCTATGTATCTATCTATCACACATAAATGCACATGCTACAATAATAATCTTCAAAATATCTGAGCAGAACAGATATCTGAACAGAAATTTAATGGTTCAGAGGGTCCCTTTGACAATAGCTTGCTGGCTGAGCAATTTTTCAGAGTCACTAAATCTGTGGTCTCTAGATATAAACTGTTACAGAAAACAATGAAGTAATTCAAGCCTTTTTATAAAGAAAAGGTTTTTTTTTCTTATTTACAGTTCTTTTTCCAAAGTCTTAAGTAAGTTTCCTTTAGGAAGATCTAAAGCAGTGTTTCTCAGCCTTGGCGACTTTAAGTCCTGTGGACTTCAACTCCCAGAATTCCCCAGCCAGGCTGGGGGATTCTGGGAGTTGAAGTCCACAGGACTTAAAGTCGCCAAGGCTGAGAAACACTGATCTAGAGTGTGTCCTCCTTGATCAGGGGGATGAACTTAGAAGAGCTCCAAGCTACCTTCCAAATCATCCTATTAATAAATAGTCCGACTGAATCGATCTAAAATTGGACAGATGTAACCTGGTATGCATCAACTAATTCTTCAGTTTTGAGACATTAGTAAGAAATTAATTCCAATATTTATTTAACTGAATCTGGTCAGATCTATTTTTGCAGAAAGTTTCCACTTCTGTTTGAATATTTTATCCCATTTTGATAAGACGGATTTTTTTTTATTTAAAAAAAAATACATATAGGCTTCCTGGATTTCTCAAGGTAGCCAATAAGGAGAGAGGAGTCACTGGATTTCCAACTAACTCGAATCAGTAAGGCAAATCTAGGCCTGAATTGACTGATTAAAAAAAAAATACAGTGATCAAATCCAGAAGCGACATAAAAACAATATAATGAAGGTAAATAAGGTATCCTATATTAGATCATATCATAATATAATACTGTACAACCTTCCCCTAAAACATAACATAATAATCTATGGAGATTCTCAGTTATCTAGGTCACAGTTGTCCCAAAGGTCTTTTTCAAGAGGCAACTGGACTTTCTGGTTTTTCTTTGAAGACATTTTGCTTCTCATCCATGACGCTTCTTCAGCTCTGAAGACGCTAAAGAAGAAGCTTCTTGGATGAGAAGCTAAGCATCTTTGGGATAACATAATAGTGTTATTCACTTGTTTATATATTCTTTTTTTTAAAAAAAAAAACCTTATAAACTAAATTATAAACTTCAAATTTTGACCCCACTTAATAAAGACTTATTAAATCTTTAAGGAAAACCTATTGTATTTGACATTTACCCATATAACAAATGTTACAAATACTCTTTTATAACATCTGTACATTTCCTGTTCTCAAAGTAGGACAGTACAACTATAAAATATTGATAAAACTCTACCATTAACACCCACACATTAATCAAAACATCTATCCACTGGCAGATCTGAATGCTCCTGTAAAGAAGTCTATTCTTACCATTTTACAAAGGGATATTTTTTTAATGTCAGGGAAAAAGGCAGGGGGGCGATTGAGGGTTTCAGCTGCAGAATTCCCAAATCCCCAGGCTTTTCTCGAGTGGGTACTGTGAGAGCAGGTAGATTCTACTTAATTTTCCTAAAAGTAATCACGATCCAAGGCATAAATGTTAGGAATCCTATTTCATTACAAGAACTTTCTATTATATATATATCTGTTCATTAAGGTTATGTATAGCTCTGCGTTAACATTAAAAGTAAGTTGAAGGGATTTCTAAAAAATACTGAATACTGGGTAATACTGTAAAGGTTCCTTTGGTTTTAAGTGATATGGATCAGTGGATCGCTACCGGTATGCTGCTCATGGGGCCGGGCATCCTGTTCGTGCACCTCTGCTGCGTGCACATGCTTATGCATGTGAAAGAATGTGCACTCCACCGCCCCTGCGACATCCAGCTGCTTGTCGGAGGTCGCGCAGGTGCCACACGCTTTGCGCAGGTGCACAATTGCCCGGTTGCTTTAAAAACAGGTATAGAATGCAGGCAGGTGGGTGGGCCAAACCGCCCACCATACCTGTATGCTATCAGCTGCTCCCGCCTACTACCGGTACGGCCGTACTGGGCCATACCAGGCCATACAGCCAGAACCCACCACTGATATGGATATACCCCAACCTTGTTAACATTGCTGATTAGTGCTGTAGGTTCCGCTGAGATTCTGCCTCATTTGCAAACCAAGCTGAAACTTGAAATCGAATCTGCAGAATACGTTCAGCAAAAATAAGTATCATATAAACACTTGAGCCACATAAGTCACTTGAGCACATAGGTAGCAGTGTTCCAATATGTAAGGAGCTGCCACAAGGAAGAGATGGTCAACCTATTCTCCAAAGCACCTGAAGGCAGGACAAGAATGAATGGATGGAAACTAATCAAGGAGAGAAGCAACCTACTGTAGAACTAAGGATTAGTGCTGATAACTAGAACAATTAATCAGTGGAAGAACTTGCCTCCAGAAGTTGTGGGTTCTCAAACACTGAAAGTTTTTAAAGAAGAGATTGGACAGATGTTTGTCTGAAATGGTATAGGGTTTCCTGCCTGAAAAGGGGGCTCTACTAGAAGACCTCCAAGGTCCCTTCCACGTATGTTGTTGTTGGTATTGTTGTTATTAGATAAAGATATTTAGTTCAAGAATGAGAATACAGAGAATAAATGACTCTATTTTGATAGTGAAGAAACTGGAGGGGAAAAAAAACAGCATCAAGGTTGAGAATTTATTTCCATGTTTCTCAAACATCTAACCTTTAAATATTCAGCAGGCATGGCAATATTAGTTTCTGAACATGACAGATTTATGATATTGCCTTAAACAAGTGCATTCTAGTATAATAATGGCAACCTATAACACATGTGCCAAAGGTCATTTGGGATGACATGCCAAGGTTCACCAAAACCTGACAACAGCTATTCTAGAGAGCACCAACCATTCTCATCCAATTTTTGAAGGAGTAGAGCTGTAAAGCCCTTGAAACATCCTCTAAAAGGATAAAAGAATGGGGCATACTTTTGCATGGTTTTCAGAGGTTGCAGAGGCTGTGGAATAGCATTCTCTGAAGCCACTTCAAGATCAAAGGTCTTGTGCGACCTTGAGCAGCCTTGAGTTGGTCACAGGGCCGGTCAATAGAAAAACAACAACACCTAAAGGTTTGATAACACACAATAGATACTGGGAGTGCCAGGCCAAGGAGGCAATCACACTGTTTTCCAAGGAATCAGTGGTGGGATTCAATTTTTTTTACTACCGGTTCTGTGGGCGTGACTTGGTGGGCATGGCTTGGTAGGTGTGGCAGGGGAAGGATACTGTAAAATCTCCATTCCCTCCCCACTCCAGTGGAAGGATACTGCAAAATCCCTATTTCCTCCTGATCAGCTGGGACTCAGGAGGCAGAAAATAGATGGGGGCAGGGCCAGTCAGAGGCGGCATTTACCGGTTCTACTCAAACTACTCAAAAGTTCCACTACCGGTTCTCCAGAACTGGTCAGAACCTACTGAATACCACCTCAGGCTCACATGCTTGGAGGAATGGCATACGGTGGCCTTTTTGAGTGGCAGAGATGCTGCTGCTGACTGCCACTATTCAGGGTGGCCTAGACGAGTTGGAGATAGAGAGTTGCTTCTTTTTCGTTCAAATGTAACATGCCAACAAAGTCAAGTTAGGCATTTTCCAAATTTTTTGCATGCTAAGCCTAAACGGTTTGCCATCACTGGTCTAGTACTTAGAACTTCAGTTCTAAGACTACATCGTAACAGTAGAGTGTCGCAACAGAGTGCATTTTAACATCTGAATAATGTGAAAAAATTGTAGCAGGAAAGCAAAATAATGCTTCAGATTTAGTATGCCAAAGTTTCCACTATTTCAATTTATGCTGCACAATTTTCCTACACAATTTTCCTAATCTGTGTATTTGTGTGTGAACTCGTGTGTATGTGTGTTTATTCTCAACACAGAAATATACTTTCCACTTATAAAATCAAGGCATGCAGCAAATGGGATTGGGAATATTTCAGTCAGGAATGAAATGTTATGAAGAATTGATTTAATTGAAGCTATTCTGCCAAGCAGCTCTCAAGAAAAATGTTCCCATGAATTAAGTCCCATTTTAATATTTCACAAGAACGTCATGCTTTTTTAATTAGTTCAATTTTTTAAAAAAATAATAATTACTCTGAAATACCTGTGTTCATTTGGATTAATATAAAGTCTGGTTGATTCTACTTTTTTTAAAAAAAATTAAACATTCTGTTGTACCTGTATCTCGGATTGGAATATGTATTTTCTCATCTTAGCCAGAAAACACATCAAGCATAGCTGTTGCTTGTATCTACAATGAGAGGCAATCCTTAGAGGTAATCCAAACATAACTGCTTATTTGTTTCAAATCCTGCAGAACCAAAAGAGCTAATGATGTAGCTGCTAGTTAATACATATAGCATTCCGTTTTTCTTTTACATCCAACCACAAGTTCCCCTTTCTATCTTGACTCAGGAAGATAGGAATAAATCCTACAAATGGCCCTAGCTTTCTAACATCATCTCAAAGGATCCAAGTTTAACAAATCCCCCCGCCCCCCACAACACACAAATTTGTTCTTAAGGTAGATGCATGCCTTGTTTTCTGTGTTGTTTCATATTCAGTTTCCCCCCCCCCTCATCTCCTACTTCTGAGAACAAAGTGTTCCCGCTTAAATGTACTTGAGAAATATTATTCTTTTGTTGAATCACCCGAGATAAGTAGTTCTTTCAGAACATTGAAAGTATCTCAGTTAGAACATTAATCAAATAAATGTATACTGCATCCTTTTCTGTGTCCTTAAAACCCAGGCCTTTGGGGAAGTAATATGGTGGGAAGAACAGCTAATAGGACAACCTAAAAAAAATTGGGCACAACATTTCCAGGATGGGATTCTACCGGTTTGGACCAGTTTAGGCGAACCGGTAGCTCCGACTATCAGCTGGTAGCAAACCGGTTCGCTCCAGCTTTCAGCTGGGCCTGCCCACCTGCCCCTACGCTATACTCATCTATATTCCCTTTTCTGAAGCCCAGCTGATAGGCGTGGCAGAGTAGATTGCTGCGCCTCAGCTGTTTCCCTCCCAGCAGTATTGCGGAAGGTGATTGCTCTGTAAAATGTGCACACGCGCAAAGCTCACCGAACTGGTTGTTAAACCAGTAGGATCCTACCCCTGAACATATCCCATCTTTCCACTGACAAATTCCTAATATTTCTCTTATACTGGTATTGAAACATTCTCCATTGCAACTAAGGGTAGCACCATAGTTTAGATAGTATAAGCCATGATGGCACTGTGGTTAGAATGCAATATTGAAGGCTAACTCTGGTCACTGCTAGGAGTTCGATCCTGACCAGCTTAAGGTTGATTCAGCCTTCCATCCTTCTGATCAGTAAAATGAGGAGCCAGATTGTTGGGGCCAATATGCTGACTCTGTAAACCGCTTAGAGGGGGCTTTAAATCACTATGAAGTAGTATATAAGTCTAAGTGCTATTGTTATCATTCTATCTATGCAATTCAGGGCTAGTCCTGCATACAAATGTTCAGACTGGATCTAGAATTAGTGATGTTGCTACTAGTTTACATCCAGTTTGTTCTTAACAGCAAAATAATGCTATTAACAGCATGTTGCTGTATTGCAACATATTTTATTTATTTATTAAACAAATTTATATGGCTGCCCATCTCACACACACAGGTGACTGAATAGTTTACATTAAAAATCCACAACATAAAACACACACACAGAAACAGCAACACTTTTAAACTAATCACTTGATGAACTCCATGTCCATTCAGAGTTCCCAGGCCTCCTAACAAAACCCTGCCTTTGGGCCTTTCAAAAAATTAAGGTGGAATCCAATCGTACTGTGGAAAGTTATCACCCAGCCCTCTCCCCAAAAAATGAAATATCCTAGGAAATATTGAAAAGGCAGAATATTATATTTCCCTGGATGTGAAAAGGAAGAAACAGGTTTTAAAAGACAGAATAGCTGCGTGCAGCTTCCTGCCCATCCCCCTTTTGTCAATGAGCTAGTTCACTTTACATAACAAAGAGTTCTCCCCTTCAGCTCCAGGGGGGTGGGATTAAGGCATGATAATATTGGCCCTTTACCCAACTCACCACATGGCATCTGAGAACTCAACCAAACCTGGATTCAAAATGCAGCCTAGAGAGTTGCCCCTGCATGGCTCCATGGGAGTCTGACAACCAATCAGAATACAAGCTCAAGATCAAAGGCCAGAGAGGGCATAAAACCAGGGACTCAGCTTCTCTTCTCCCCTTCTCTTTTTCTCCACCAACATTGAAGCATGTGATCACCTTTTCTGTTCAGGACTCAAGCCATGTGGTCCTGTCCACCATTAAACCATCTTTCCAAGCAGCCTCCATGTCTCCAGTATCTTTTTTCCCCACTTGGAGCCGAATCCAGAAGGACATTTCTTTCAACAGTACTCTGGGAGAATGGTATTCCATTGAAAAGGGGACACCACCGGAAAGGACCTTTTCACCAGATATATATCACTAATAGATGGGACCTGCAACATACTCTCCTGTTAGGCCCAGTAGATTTAATAGAGGAAAGGCAGTCTCAGTTTGTTAAAAGTTAAATAACATTCATATAAATGGTACCTACATATCTTTTAACAAAATGTGAACATATGAATGCTGACAGAGGGAATCAATGCTCACTTCAAAAAAGAATATTCAACTAGGGATAAAAATTAGAGCATTTTCTTTATGTGAATGGGTTGTTTGTATTTAACTTGTTTAGTGTGGTAATCTTCCCATACCAAATTGCTGTGTTTTGAAATTTGGATTGGCATTTCAAATCATAATTATTTAACAGTAATTATTTGATGATTTCAGATTTAAATGCAAAGAAGATCATCTAAAACTAAGAATCTACAAGCACACTGAAGATTTGCTATAAGAGGAAAAAAAATTACAATGAAATAGGTATAAAACTTGCACATACAGTATTTATTAACAGTGATGAAAACTCCACTGTATTTGGTTGATGAAATTAACTTCTAATCTTTCCACATAAAGCGAAGTCCATTGGACTCCCCCCGCCCCCATCTCTAGCTGTTACATATAAAGTGAAAAATGGCCATTCTTTTGTTTCAATTCCCAATGTCTGGCATCCAGTTTCACAGTGCTGGAAATTTTGTCCTTGTTCATGCCTGCACATAGGCATATATTTATTTCTCCACTTGCCCCAGATCCTCTGGCCGGCTTGCTGGGAGAAAAAATGTAAAATATGTATGCAATGTCATATGCCACCCATTTTTATTTTTGTTTCAATAGTGGAAAATATGAGATTAAATATTCAAGCTAGAAGGTAGCTTTCCAGTTTGATGTACTGATTTTTTTTAAAAAAATGCTGTTTTAAAAAATTAATTGCAATGTAACTATTTTTAGCTAAAAAGATGGATGGAGTAACTTTAATATGAGCTGGAAATGACAAGGGTAAAGAGTAGGATTTTTTTCATCCCTAAAATGGGAAATCAGCAAGATTGTTTTTTGAAGA
Organism: Natrix helvetica; assembly: GCF_964273705.1. Lineage (NCBI taxonomy): Eukaryota > Metazoa > Chordata > Lepidosauria > Squamata > Natricidae > Natrix > Natrix helvetica. The sequence continues at coordinate 89,671,840 of NC_138552.1, forward strand.
ACTCTGGGCAATTCAAGCTCCTGGAGCCATAGTTCCTAAGAAAGGAGACAGTTTGGTCTAGTGGTTAAGGCACCAGACTAGAAAGCAAGGAGAGTAAGTTCTAGTCTCACGTTAGTCAGCTGCATGACTTGGACCAGTCACTCTCTCTCAGCCCAATTCACCTCACAGAGTTTTGTTGTTGCAGGGGAAAATAGAAGGAGGCAGATGTGTTGGATATGTTTGTTGCCTAGAGTTATATGTGAAACTAATAAAGGTGGGATACATAAAGGAGGATTTAGTAGGAGTGCAGAATGCCAAAAGAGAAGAGTGTTGGGTTCAGAGGGAGACACCAAGCGATCCAGCTGCAAACAGAAAAACCAATCATTCAAATAAATCAGAGGTGGGGAACTATGGCCCTTTTATGACTTGTGAACTTCAACTCCCAGAATTCCTAAGTCAGCATGCTGGTTCATTCTGAATATTCTGGGAGTTGAAGTCCACAAGTCATAAAAGGGCCATAGTTCCCCACCTGTGAAATATATATAAATAGATCAGCTGCTCCAGTTCCAACAGGAAAATACATGATTATGCAAATCTTATGTAATCTTTGATCCTAACCATGTCAAGAACTAAATTTCCATTTCTGATAGCAGAAGAACAGAATAACAGAGTTGGAAGGGACCTTGGTGGTCTTCTAGTCCAACCCCTTGCTCAGGCAGGACACCATACCATTTCAGACAAATGGTTGTTCAATCTCTTTTTAAATAAACTTCCAGTGTTGCAGCAGTCACAACTATAAATATAAATCATTGTGATCTGTTATCTTTAGTGTTTCCATGTAGGATTATTTATTTCTCTGGGGAAAAAAAAGAAGACAAATTTTCTAGCCCCCAGATAGTTTATTTTTAAAATGAGAAGGTCACCTTAGATTTGTTGAAAATATAGTCATGGAGACATATTATTTTTCAGCTTGATCTTTCTTTTTTAGTAGGGAGTGTTACACTTTGGACAGTGGAATAAGAGAACGCACAAGAAATTTGCCTTACTGTTTTTATCTTAGATATTAGGAGACCTTCATTCTTAATTCAGGGAAAGAGGTTTTCCTGGCCTTTGCTGCAGGAACTCCTTTTTAAAATGTCATTTCACCAATTTGCATCTTTTGCTTCTAAAGGATAATAACATTTCATGGAAATGGAATGAAATGAGAAAATGAGCGTTAGGGAGAATTCATAACAGATGTGGGTTTCTTCCGGTTCACTCCAGATCGGGCGAACAGGTAGTGGCGACTGTGGGAGGCTCCGCCCACCCACCCAGCTCCACCCACCCACCCACTTCTCTGCATGCACAGAAGCATCATGTGCGCACGCGCTTGTGCATGAGCAAACCGGTAGTAAAATAAATTGAAACCCACCATTGATTCATAAGGGTAAACTTTATGGAGGGAAAAAAGCCCACAGCACATTGACACCATAAAAACAAATCAAGAACTTCCTTTTTTCTTCATAATTAACCATTGTCACCTGTATAACATTACTCATGTTCAGAAATAATTTCCAAGTATGGCATCAAAAATAATGTGTAAAGTGTGTTTTACTTAAAATGATGAGCAAAGTGGCTTCCAAATATGTATTGCATTCTGAAATGAAACACATGGCTTTTTATTTTATTATTATGTACGTAGGTATGTATGTATGTATGTATGTATGTATGTAGGTAGGTAGGTAGGTAGGTAGGTAGGTAGGTAGGTGTGTATGTGTGTGTGTGTATATATATTATTAGACTAGCTGCATAAAGAGCCACAGTAGCACAGTGGTTAGAATGCAGTACTGCAAGCTACTTCTGCTGACTGCTGACTGCTTGCAATTTGGCAGTTCAGATCTCACTAGGCTCAAGGTTGATTAAGCCTTCTATCCTTCCAAAATCAGTAAAATGAGGACTCAGATTGTTGGGTGTGAGGGGCAGTTGTAAGTTACTTTTCCCAGTGCTGTTGCAACTTCTAAAGGTCACTAAATGAATGGTTGGAAGTTGAAAACTACCTGAACCAGATTTCCAGAGTTAACCTGATATTCTTCAACCTTCTGAATGTGACCGTCCCTAAACTCCAACCAGCTTAGCCGATATTAAGAGTTTGCAAGTTTTGTAATTCAAAACAATTTGTGAGCCACAATTTGTCTTGTTATGTCCCTAAGAATTAGTTGACAATGATAGTAGCATCAAACCAATATAACCAGGTTATTCTATGGCATTTCAAATGCTGGAAATTCTATACAATATAGTGACGTGTGGTGAGGTTTATGACTGGTGAGGCTGGTGACGTCATCAAATCACGTGGTTGCTCCGATCGCACGGGCACAGCCCAAATGGAGAAGTTTCTCTTCTCAGAAATATCAGAAAGTGACAGACAGGCTGCCGCAGCTCCACTGAGAAGACATTTCTGAGAAGAGAAACTTCTCCTTTCTCCTCCTCCCCCCCCCTTCTAGCACTGATGATGTTGCCTAGGCATTTTTTGCATCGGGCAAGCCCAGGATCCTTGCAAGGGGAATGGGACCATGTGTGCAGGTGGCTCCTCAGCAGCGCACAGTCTCAGATTAGCACAGCTGCGATCCCCTTCCCCTGCACACGTGGTCCCATTCCCCTCCTTCCTAAGCCAACATGAAGGGGACCGCGGCTGCGCTGATCTGAGGCTGGCATTGAGGAGCCGCCTGTACATGTGGTCCCATTCCCCTTGCAAGGATCCCGGGCTCGCCCGATGCAAAAAATGGCGAGATCGGCACACTTTGGGCTGCTGCTGAGATGTCCAGGCAGGCTAAACCAAGCCGCGCGCCTCTCCCAGCCACTTTCACGGCTTCCTGGAGTATTTTTTTTTATTTTCATGATGAGAGCAGTGAGGCTCTGCCACCCCTGCCTCCCCTGACTGCACGTCACTGATACAATACTGTTAAAAAAAACCAACCCCATTCAATATAGTGTATATCTTAATCATATCACCTTTTCAAATGCAATTTGCAGCCCTGAGAATTTCAGCACTGTAACCTGCCTGCCTTTTCCCCAGCTTTATGTTATACTATTGATCCCACTGGGTTCAAAGAATGATTGCCTTATTCAAGACACAGGGGCTGCTTTGCAGAAGCCAGTTGCCTTATTTATAAATGTGTTAAGAAAAAGTGCATTGAGCCCCTTTTTGGTTGAAAAAGTTTTTTTTTTAAATATATAAGATTTCCAATTGCCAGGATGTTTTCATGCTCACACTATACACACATTTATTGGTATATAAGATTTAGATGGGAGTCAGTTTGGTGTAGTGGTTAAAATATCAGACTACAAACTGGGAGATGGTGAGTTCTAGTTGTGCCTTAGACACTGAGGGAAGTTACCCTTCTCCTAGAAGAATGAAATATTTTGGGAAATATTAAAAAGACAGAATAATATATTTCCTCTAAAAGAGAAATAGAAATCTTAAGGGACACAGAAACTCAGAGCCTCAGCTCCCTGCCCCCCCCCCCCCCGCTTCCCAAGCAGATATTGAACTGGGGCAGCTTTAGAAATGCAGATTTGGTAATCCATTACTGTCTGGAGCAAGGTCTGGCTCTGAACAAAGGTAAGGATTGCCTTCAGTCACAATAGGAATTGCACAACAAGCCCCTTCATTGCATCAGCCAAACTTCAACCAAGCTTATCTCAGACAAACTCCTAAAATAGGAGTCTGACTACAGCCAATACAATACATTTCTTGCACAGGAATAGGAAGCTCAAGAGTAAGGCCCAAGATAGGGTATAAATAACCCTCACTCTCCACTCCATGTGGTCAGCTGCACCAGGCCCATGTGCTTGATGGTTCTGCTTCATTAAACCATCATTCAAATCAACCCCCGTGTCTTTCTCCCTGCTTGGAAGTCAACCAGATAGATATTTCTTCCAACAACTCAGTTGTGTGACCTTGGGCCAGTCTCTCAGGCCTAGGAAAAAGGCAACGGCAATCCACAACTGGGGAAAAAAAACTTGTTAAGAAAACTGCAGGGATCTGTACAGGCAGTCTTCAGGAACCGATAAAACAGAAATAAGGAATTTAAAAAAAAGAGATTTAGCTTAACAGGAGAAATCAGATGGTTCACTCTTACTGAACAAATCATGAACATTTTTGAATTTCTATGAGAAATGTAAAGAATCACATTATCAGAATAATAAATATCTTTCCCCAGGGCTAACATATTAGCATCTGTATTATAGTTTTGAGTTGCTTTATGAGTGCAATATTGCGAGTACTCTCAAATAGAACAGGCCACTGATTTTTTTTCTTTAGATTGTTATTTTTCACATTTTCAAAGTAAGTCTTCGCATGAATTCTTAGTGCTGATCCTGCTTTCCATATCAAACATTTCCCTAGCTGCTTCCCTATTCATTTTATACTGGAAACTTATTTAAATCAAAACATTACACATGGGAACATAACGCTTGGATGAAGAGTTATAAATGTTAGTTTAAATAAGAAAACCAAAAAAGAAAAGTAATGCTCTTTATATAATGCCTGCACATTGCCTGATGTTGTCACTCTGAAGCTTTACTTCTGATGGAAATATGAATATGGAAAGAAAGAAAGGAAATATAACTCATGGAAAGCAGGACTACTCAGCTGTTGTCTAATTTGCTTTAAGGTCATGGACTAGTGAAATCCCCTTTTATTATTTGGTGGGTAGCCTGTCTGAATGTGTCAGGCTTTGGGGGTATTACTTGGGAAATCAATTTCCAACACTTTTGTTGTTTAGCATGGGGAAAATAGGAACCATGTTTTTTTTTGTTTTTTTTGTTACTGCATCAAAACAGAGAAACATTCTCAAGAATTTTACTCCATTAGCATTAGAGGGAGTATGCAAAATAGAATGGCATAGAAAAATCTATTACTCAACTGGCCATAACTCTTTCATTTTGCAAGACGGTATAATGAAATGTTCTGTGAAGCAAAAAATAGCTACTTAAACAGGTATGCTGAGAGCCTTTTGAGCAAAGGGAAGGGGTGGTAGCAAGTGATAATTATGCCTCTTTGTCAATGAATGATAGCCGGTGATTGGGGAGAAAGAGAGAAAGTACTAGAAGAAATTAACTTACTCATCTTTGTTTCCATCTTCTTTGGGTGAGTTAGGTAGCTAAAATAGTGACAAAGCTTCTTACAACATCTGGGAATGGGAGATGGGTAGAAAAAAAAAGGAGTAAAAAATATTCAAAGTTTTATCCACTTCCTTCTAAGATTCCATGATTGGACAAAATGTAGAATTATAATCAGATGGATCAGTATAATTAGAAGACCTATCAGACCCAGAATCCAATTATATGTGTTTGTGTTTGCTTGTATGTGTGTGTGTGTGTGTGTATGTGTATGTGTTTAAAGTGTAAGTATAAATGTAAAGGAAAAGGGTAAAAGAGTCCCTGTGGATTTTACTCTGCTAATCATTGCCGATTAAGAGGGCTTATTTCCATTTTGAGGTCATTGAGCCAGCACTGTCCTAAGACTCTTCTATGGTCATGTGGTGTTATCATAGAACGCTGTTACCTTCCCACCTATGTATCTATTCACATTTGCATGTTTTTGAACTGCAAGGTTGAGAGGACAGGCATGGGAGCAAATCCTGTTGCACGAACTTGGGCTGTTCCTTTTCCCCCTGGCAAGTCCAGCATCTTAACCATATTTGCTGGCTGAATCTTCTCCAGAACAATACCATTTCCTGTCTGAAGGATTTATTTCATTTGGAGGAAGACTGGCATGTTCTAGAATTCTAGAAGCTAGAATGTTAGGGAATAGGGAAGATAAAACAGAATCTTGATTATCGAAAACAAAAATTAAAATTAAAAAATTCAACAATTTGCTAAACTGTAATATTGCCCTACTAATAGATAGTACAAGCAAAATGCACCAGAATTTTTACTGATTCATAAATCATTATTACAAGTCCAACTTGTGCATACTGGATCTTAAGACAAATGCTTGATCTTAGTTAAAAAACCAAAAAGTTAAGACAGACACTATATCATGCCCCCTTCAGACCCTGAATCTGCAGGACAAGATGAGCTGCAACTTGAGCCGATAGAGATTGAGGGAGTGGCTTTGTTGGTATTGGAGGAAAATGGAGAAGGCCAGAGCCTTTCAGGATTAGAACGGTTTGTAGACAGGGAGGAACAGGGGCAGGATGAACATGAGAGACAGAGCTCAGGTGATGAGCAAGGACTACCCCCTCCTGATTTGAGAGCGCGGAGAGTGGAAAGAAGATGAGAACAGCACAGACTGAGTAGGCTACTCGGGAGAAGAGTACCCTACCCATCTTCACAAGGCACATCCTGGGAATGAAACTTAAGGACATGCTGTGGGGAGGGACAAATGCTGAGCTCCTAAAGTGATTGAAGTTTCCAAGAGTCCTTGCATTCTTTCTGGCTTTCTGGACTAATTAACTGGATCCTTTGCTTCCTGAACTCCTTGATTTTCCCAGCTGGATTTATTGCTGCACAGCCTTATTGCTGTCCAGCCAGTGCTGGTCTAGACTATTTTCAGCCAGAGGCTGCTTGAGATGTGTGTGTGGGTTTGTCATCACTTTGCTCTGGGACTTGCCAGAAATATGGGAGTGTTTGGGCAAATTTGGATCAATAAAGGGGAGTTTGAATGCCAGTTGCCTGTGTGGTCTCTGTGCCATGCCTTGGGTCATCACAAACTATCTGCTGTATAGAAGGGAAGTGTCCATAAAACTATTCCCGAAGATCTCAATTGCAAATCAACATAAACCTGAACTGCAGCTAGGGAAAGATTGGAGATCTCAGGTACCTGGATCTAAATTACATGGGCCCACACTACATTTTCCTGCACTAATTTCCAAAGGCCTATGATGTCTTCCCCAGTTTGATTTAACAGACAGAGAATGTAATTAAATGTAATGCTCTATCCTCTTGAGCCTCTCTTTTATCCAAACTGCCCCTTTCATAGCAACAAATTGATAGTTAAGCAAAGGCACCTGAGAAGATACTGGACCTTAAATGACAATGTTTGAATCACAATATACAGAAGTTTATTACAGAATGTCCTAGTTCTTAATCTTATAGATGCCTTTTACAGGGTGGAATTTATCACTCTGCTGGATTTCTCCAAATATGTAAATATGCTTTTTGGCAATTCGGTCTTGTCAAAATATGCATGAATACATTTTCAGTGAAGATCTTTTAAATACACATGTGGAGGAACACTTAATATATTTCTGCGAAGGATTTTTAAAGCTTCATCTTTTCCTTGCAAAAGTATTGATGGCCCACTTCTTAGAATGTGAAATGGCTCATGACAGCAGCTGGGGCAAAAAATTAATCATCAGAAGGGAATTGTTGATTAAAAACATGAAAATGACAAGAACTGGAAACAGACGTCCCCATCTTTTCAGGCCTGAAATCTGAGCTCTGACACTTTCTGGCCAAACGATTATTACAATTCTGCTGTGTCCTTGATAGGAAATTGATCCTGCAGAGATGCCCTGTATTTTATTCCGGCTGAAGAAATGGGAAGTATGAATTAATACAAACACAACAGTTCTCTTTTGTTTTTAGAACTGTGCGTCTATGAATTAAGTCCACACTTGTCATGATCTCCAAATCTCAAAGCTTGCAAGCAGCTGCCTTTGAAAAAACATGCAGCAAATCTTTCTGGTTAAATAACTGAATCTGACAGTAACCAATAGTCCTGAAGCTGCAGGAGGAGCACAATGTTTAAAGTGCAAGTTCTGAAGGTTGAAACTGATCGGTAGACTGACAACAGAGGCAGGTTGCTGCTGGTTTTACTACCAGTTTGAAACCTGCACGCAACGCATGCACGTGTGCTGCTCAATGTAAATTGTTGGGGCATGGGCAGAACAATTTACAGTGAACTGTGCATGCGCAGTCACTAAAAACCAAAATGCCAGCAGCCTAACAACAGTGAGGGAACCAGTTCAGGGGCATGGCAGGCCTGGGTCGCTGCCGGTTCTGTGATCCAGGCATGAATTCCACTACTGGTTCGGCCGAACCTGTCCGAACCGGGAGCAGCCCACTTCTGGCTGACAGTGTTAAAAGATACCAGCAAAGGAGGGGGAAGGTTTACTGAGAATTAACTCTTCTGCCAAATTCTAAGATTCTAGATTGGCAAACAAACCTTTCAAGAACTGAAGGAATATTAAGTAAAATTAAGGAGCCATATTAGGTGGATAATGCATTCGTTTTATGGCCTTTTAAATAATGGAGATATATATATATATATATAGCACCACATTACAGAGTGAGCTCCGATTACTTGTCCCAGCTTCTGCCAACCTAGCAGTTCAAAAGCAAGTAAAAAAATGCAAGTACAAAATTAGGGACCACCTTGGTAAGAAGGTAACAGTGTTCCATGTTACTTCGGAGTTTAGTCATGCTGGCCACAAGACCACAGAGACATCTTCAGACAGCGCTGGCTCTTTGGCTTAGAAATGGAGATGAGCACCGTCCCCTAGAGTCGGGAACGATTAGCACATATGTGCTGGGGAACCTTTACCTTTATATAAATGTCTCTCCCCCCCCTAATGTTTTTTTCAATTCTGATATTGTACCATTGTAAGCCATGAAACAAAATGCTTCAAGATGACCCATGAACAGATTAAAATGACACATTATTGTCATTTAATTTTTTTTACTGTGAGCACTGACCCACATTAAAAATGAAATTCTGTTGCCTGCTCTCAAGAGAAAGTATGTATCTATCCAAACACATACATAACACACATATACACATACACACACACACATACATACATACATACATACATACATACATACATACATACATACATAAATATATACCTGCACCAGGGATGGGTTCCTGCCAGTTCTAACTTCTTCTATAGTTCCACAAATGTACAGTGCCGTTTAGAACTGGTTCCAGCTCCCTCCCCCCGCCCGTCCGGACATCATCAAGATGAAGAGCCAGGGGAAGAATTCTGGGAGTTGAAGTCCACAAGTCTTAAAGCTGTCAAGTTTGAACACCCCTGGGGTTTTTTTTTCTAAAGGGTTAGGTGTGCAAGGGTCTTGTAACTTGACAGCTTTAAGACTTGCGTGCTTCAAATGCCAGAGTTTCTAAGCCAACATTTTGGTTGCTAAGCAAGAGCGTTGTTAAGTGAGTTTCACCACATTTTACAAGCTGGCCACTCCCACCCGATCAAATGGCCATCAAACCACACCCACCCAGTCACATGGCCAGCAAGCCACTCCCACAAAGCAGGCCACACCTACAGAAGAGGTTCTAAAAAGTTTTGAAACCCACCAATGACCTGCACCCATACTTATGTATATTAATCACTGTCCATTTTGAATACATAGTGAAAAGAGGAAACTTGAGACTTCGCAAAGTTGATGCCATATAGAAAAAAACTGAATCTGAATGTTCTGCTTTGGACACCATGAAGCTTTCTCCCAGAAGGTAACAAGGGAAACAAGTTGTAAAGAGGATGTGTAGTGTCTCAGACAATCCTGCAGACTCTGCTCAAGCATTGCTTATATGCCCTGTCCTGAATAGAAGGAAGTGAACTATCAATGATCTTTTCTACCATCCCCACCACTCTCTGCACCGCCTTCCTGTCTAAAGCAGTTTTTGTGTTCATTTTCTTTTAAATTTTGAATGGCTTTTTCTATCAAAGAGAGCTGTGATTAAATTCAAATGACAAAGTGTGTATTATGAAGTGCATTTTTAACCATAGTAAACTTTGTCTGTCTGTCTGTCTGTCTGTCTGTCTATCTATCTATCATCTATCTATCATCTATCTATCTATCTATCTATCTATCTATCTATCATCTATCTATCATCTATCTATCTATCTATCTATCTATCTATCTATCTATCTATCTATCTATCTATCTATCATCTATCTATCTATATATCTATATATGTACGTCTTTGGTTGTTCGGGTTTTTCCCCGCGTAGAATTGGAAGTATATTCACGACGTTTCGATGAAGTCTCATTCATCATCTTCAGGTTGGTGCTTCCGGCTTGGTGCTTCCAGGAGCAAATATATCTATCTATCTATATATCTATATCTATATCTATATCTATATCTATATCTATATCTATATCTATATCTATATCTATATCTATATCTATATCTATATCTATATCTATATCTATATCTATATCTATATCTATATCTATATCTATATCTATATCTATATCTATATCTATATCTATCTATGTCATCTATATCTATAAATATATCTCTATCTCTATATCTATATCTACATATCTATATCTATCTATCATCCATCCATCCATCCATCCATCCACCCACCCACCCACCCACCCACCCACCCACCTACCTACCTACCTACCTACCTACCTACCTACCTACCTACCTACCTACCTATCATCTCCATCCATACAAACTTTGTTTTCCCTGAAAATGTGAGCAGCTAAACTGAAAAGTGCTGTTTTAATCACAGGTGTTATTATTTTAAGTAATTAGGGCTACTCTTTTGTTTCCTGAAACAGAGACCAATTGTATCATTTACTTCAGTTAGGATTAGAGGCAATAATTCAGAAAACAGCCAACCAACCAAATAGAATAACAAGTACCACCCTGAAAAAAATAACCTAAATCCACAATTCATTTTTAAATTTGTGATTCCAAATCAACAATTAGGTTTTTGCAGCAACTACAGCCATAAAGTAGCAGGATCTAACCTCATAATGAAAACACAGCTTCCATAATGCTTTGGGGCTCTAGAAGAGTTAAGACAGCAGCAGTTTAAGAGTGGGAAGTTGCACAGAACTATTTGCTACCTCCGAAAGGCCAATTAGATAAAATGGAATGAAAATCACATGTGATCTCCCCAAATGGAGCCTGTTTGATATAATGGTTAAGACAGGGGTCCCAAACCCTGAGCCACGGTCCATTCGGAACTGGGCCTCGGCAAGGGGAGCATGCATACATAGGCACACAGCTCCACATGCAAGGCAGCTCCACTCATGCAAGCAGCAGGTGCTTGAGCTCATGCATACGGCTTCACTCCTGTGAGCAGCAGGTGCTTGCGCCCACATGCCCAGCTCCATTTGCACAAGTGGCAGGCACTTATGTTCGCTCATGTAGCTCCACTAGTGTAAGCGGTGGGTGCTTGCACTTCTGTATGCAGCTCCACTTGCGCAAGTGGTGGGTATTTGCACTTGCAACTCCACTGTTATGAGTGGCAGGCGCTTGCTCTCATGTGCAAAACTCCATTCGCATGCATAGCAGGCACGCACACCCGCTGCTCACGCAAATGGAACTGTGCATGCCTCAGGACTATTCCTCCACTCTTGCACCAAGCCAACAAACCAGAAAGGTTGGGAACTGCTGGGTTAAGGCATCAGGTTAAAAACTGGGAGACTGTGAATTCTAGTCCTGCCTTAGGCACAAAGCCAACTGACTGATAATGCACCAGCCACTGCTTAGTGGCCCTAGGAAGCAGGCAAGAGCAAACCATTTCCAGGAAAGAGAGAGAGAGAGGGAGGGAGGGAGGGAGGGAGGGAGAGAGAGAGAGAGAGAGAGAGAGAGAGAGAGAGAGAGAGAGAGAGAGAGAGAGAGAGAGAGAGAGAGAGAGAGAGAGAGAGAGAGAGAGAGAGAGAGAGAGAGAGAGAGAGAGAGAGAGAGAGAGAGAGACCTACCGAGACCATTGCAAGAAATTTGTTGCAGGAATTTATCCAGACAATCATCAGAAGTTAAAGTGACATGTATGTATGTATGTATGTATGTATGCATGCATGCATGCATGTATGTATGTATGTATGTATGTATCGCATTTTTCAGAGTAAAAGACACACCTTTATTCCTCAAAAAAGAGTCTAAAAATCTGGGTGCGTCTTATACAGCGAATGCAGCCTTTTTGCCCCCCGAAGCCCCGCCCCCCTTCACCAAAATGGCCGTGCATAGCCTTATGGAGGCTTTCAGAGAGCTCCTGGGGGCTGAGGGCAGAAATGAGCAAAAAATGGGCTGTTTTTTGTCCCCCCCTTACCCCAGCAGCACTATATAAGCCTCCGTAAAGCTATGCATGCAATTTTTTGGATGAAAAACTTTTTTGCTCATCCCCCCCCCCCCCGAGCACTCTGCAAGCCCCCTCAAGGCTATTCATGCCTTTAAAAAAACAGGCCCATTTTCGCGAAAAACAGGCTGTTTGGGGGAGGTTTGCAGAGTTCAAAAACTTTTTTCCCCTTTTGGAAAGCTCTTTAGCTGATTGATGAGAATTACATTGATCAAGTGCTGTGTCAGCAGAAAGAAAGTCTTAGGTGCTGCAGATTGTCAGTGATTTACTTCTCCAGCACATGGATAAATACACCTGGAAACATCTACCTACCTATCTACTCTCTCTCTCTCTCCCTACCTACCTACTCTATTTATCTCTCTATCCCTCTAGCTACCTACCTACACTTTCTTCCTCCCTACCTCCCTATTGTATTTCTCTCTCTCTCTATCCCTCTATCTACCTACCTACCTACCTGCCTACCTGCCTACACACTCTCTCTCTTCCTACATATCTACTGTATTTCTTTCTCTCTCTCTATCTCTTTCAATTTCTCTCTATCCCTCTACCTACCTACCTACCTACCTACCTACCTACCTACCTACCTACCTATCTACCTACCTACCTACACACTCCCTCCCTCCCTACCTACTGTATTTCTCTCTCTCTTCCTCCCCTCTACCTACCTACCTAGCTACTCTCTCTCCCTACCTACCTACTGTATTTCTCTCTTTCTCTCCCTCTCTATCCCTCTATCTACCTACCTATTTTTTTTAATTTGCCTTTAAGCTGTCCCCTAATATGCTAGCTATTTCCATTTCTTTTTAAAAAGTGGTGGTGGGGGAACTGTGGAAGGGAATAATTTGCTGACAGTTGGCAATCTACTACAAATTTTCCCATGTTGTAAAGGGCACAGTATTCACCCACTCACGTGAACATAAATAATAGCAGGGCAAAAACTATTTCAAGAGACACATTATATTGCAACACCTAGTGAAAATGAGAGAGTGATGCTCCCAGGCAAAAAATTAGAAGGGATAGGAGGGAGGGAGGGAGGGAGGGAGGGAGGGAGGGAGAGAGAGAGAGAGAGAGAGAGAGAGAGAGAGAGAGAGAGAGAGAGAGAGAGAGAGAGAGAGAGAGAGAGAGACCCTCTTTTTGGAGCTTCTTAGTGATATCAAGAATGACCAATTTAATTTAGATTTTTATATTCTAGAAGTTTCCTTCTCATTTTTATATGGGACAGGAGAGGGGATCTTTATATGCCAGCTCATATGTGATCACTCCCCCATCTCATTCATGGCAGCCATGCTGACTGCATATCAAAGATTCCATGAATGTAGGGAGATGAAAGGTTGAAGGTATTAAAATTATATCTGATTGTGGCTCTCATCAATTCCTTCAGTCAGTGATTTTGAAAAGAACAAAGATAGACAGAGAAATAGATGCCTCACTTCAAGGGCCCGATAATAACAATGTTTATCTGGGGAAGAAAAGATCTTGATGAATGCCTGAGAGGCTGAGATAGTTGAGGAGAGCTGCTCCAAGTATACACACTCCTTAAATAGGAACAAGAGTGAAGATGAAAAATCTAGTTTTTCCACTGAAGGGCAGATATAGCTGGTTTAGGCTTGGTTATCTTGTGAGGGAAAAAGCAAATGATGAAAGAAAGAAAAGATTCAATAATTTATCATAGCAGCTTAGGTATCAAAATAAGGAAAAAACATGAGTATGATAATGTAATGAACATGGTATCTGTTTCAACAAGTCCCCTATTTTTTAAAAATATAAAAAAACAAGGCAATGATTTCTGACATCATAGGGTTTGGGGGCCCAAAAAGAAAGATAACATCTTTAACTAACTACTCTGTTTCCCCTCAAAATAAGGCCTCCCAGGATAATGAGCCCAATTGGGCTTTTGAGTGCATACACTAAAGTAAGTCTTGCCCTGAAAATCAGCTCTCACTATTGCAACAGAGCAGCAGCCATGAGGTGCCCACACTTGCTGCCTACTGCATCTCAAAAATAATAAGACCTCCCCTAAAAATAAGGCCAAGTGCATGTTTCTGGGGTCAAAAGAAAATAAGATCCTGTCTTATTTTTGGGGAAACACAGTAACAACAAAGATGAGGATGATATTGATGACGAAGTCACACCGGAGTAGTACAGAATATGGCAGGATAGTTTTCTCTATGGTAAATAGATATTTTGTGGCTTGCCAAGTCCACCATATAAAACATTTATTTACATATATGCAGCTCTCTGAATGCCGTCATTTTGTAAGTTTGCTGTGATATGCACGAGTCCCAAAGAGTTGATTATATTATAATGTTGTATTCAAGGAACTATCCCCAAATTTGAAGTCACTAGGATTATCCTAGTGCACCTAGTGCAGATGTTTTGAGCTACATGTTCCACAGAATCTTGAATTTGCTTATGGTATCTGGAGTAATGTTTTCTTCTCCAAAACCTCTGTCTATATAGACAGAGGTTTTGAGAAGAAAACATTACCCCAGATACCATAAGCAAATTCAAGATTCTGTGGAACATGTAGCTCAAAACATCTGGAGGACATTAAGTGATGCCTACCTCTGACAGATGGGCAATTATTGCATTGGGCACAAATGAGCACTGGAGCATCCCAGGGATTTCTAGATTAAAAAACAACAACAGCAACAGCACAATTTCCTGCCAATAATGAAATGGGCTATCTGCAGGGAGAATGGATAAAAGATGGGTGAAAATTGTTTCCGTGATTCATCAGATTTACTGAGAAATGTCTTATCCTCATTTTGAGGGGATGAAATCCCAAGGACAGCAGTGTCCATGAAAGAAGGACAAATCAAGTAGGTAGTTGTACAATTGTGCAATTGTCAAACCCTTACCTCCATTTTACATGCATGTGAGAAGAATGGATGCAAAGAGGCAAGGGTTTGACCACATGGTCATGACACCCATCTTGACTGTTTTTCTTGTCTTTCTCTGGGGGCATCCTTACTCAAAGAGCAACTACAACTGCTCTACTTCAGACTTTATAGTAGTGAAACAGAATGTGAGAAACATTCCTCTAGTGGTGTTTTTCAGACCAATGGAAGAAGACTGGAAAGACCAGAGCCTTCATATCAGGCTAACAGATGGCATGAGCTGGATTGCACTTCATAAAACAAGGATGAATTGATTTAACTGAACTACCTTGAACCCAGACATTTTAGGCTTTGTTGCTCAAAGCAAAAACCAAGAAGTAATTATTTCACACAAGAACTTGTCTACTGCAGGAGTAAGTGATGGAGCGATGAAGATGGTTCCTCTTTCCCCACTCAGTGCATGGCCTCTTATATATTAATAGATAAGGGGAATTAAGAAAGAAATAATTATTGCAAAGCAACAAATATGATTTAATCTGTATAAATGAGACATGGAGGATGATTTTCATTATTATTATCATTCTCATGATTAGAATAAAGGATGGGAAGAATACAGTTTGTTTGAGAGGAACAAAAGCAACAGAAAGGAAGGAATTGCACAAGATACTAAATATATCTTCATCTGGACAGAAATTCAAAGTAATGAACTATTGGCACAGTAGAAAGTATGCTTGTAGTAGCAGTGATGATGGAATTTTATTACTCTGACATCTTTTGAGAGATCAATTTTGCCCTGCATAGTCCTTCCATGAAATTACTGATCTGACTTACTGACAACTATTTTTTCCAATGGTAGAGGAACATCCCAGAGCGACAGCTACCCTAGATTTGATACTAATCAGTGGAGAAGACTGAGTAGATAAAGTAGAAATAGTGGAGCCTTAGGAAAAAGTAATCATGTAATGCTGGAATTCTTGATAGTAAGTGAAACTACAGTGGAATACAGTAAAATGTAAAGCTTAGATACCAAGAAAGCTGTTTCTAATAAACATAGAGCAATTGCAAATGAAATTCCAGGGGAAGAGAATACAGAATAACAGAGTTGGAAGGGACCTTGGAGATCTTCTAGCCTGACCCTCTAGTCAAGCAGGAGACCCTATACCATTTTAGAGAAATGGTTGTCTAATCCTTTCTTAAAAGCACCCACAACCTCTGAAGGCAAGATGTTCCACTGGTTGATTGTTCTTACTGTCAAGAAACATCTCCTTAGTTCTAGGTTGCTTCTCTCTTTGTTCGGTTTATCAGTTTATTATCAGAAGCTTATGGGCACTGCTAAAAAGAAGTTAGTATATCACAGATATGAGGTGTCGGGGATGGGGGTGGAAGGCAGCAAGAAAAATGATTGCATGAAAGACTTATTGAAAATCTGAAAATGTAGAGGTCGGGGAGAAAAAAGAATACAAGAAGATATGCTGGTTTTGTAGAGATGGTGTCAGAAAAGCTAAAGCACAGAACACAGGCTTTGATGTATATTTTTTGAATAAATTTGTTCAACTACCTCTATCCGTCTAGCAGAATCCAGCCAGATTTTGTCACACACACACACACACACCACCTACTTGAATAACACCGGAGACCATTTATATTGATTCCTCTGACAATTCTAAGATAAATCATAATGTAAGTAATCTTCATGGACTTCGCAACAATGCGGTGATAATTAGAATTGTCGTGAACAGGTCTTGTCACATTAATTTTGCTTTATTTATTTATTTTTTGGGGGGATCAAGTTGCTTCCTTAGCAGATTGTGAGAAAGTTATGCACATAATACATTTTGACTTCAATAAAGTATTTGGCAATTTTTTGACATTTTGATTAGCATCCTAGTTAAATATGAGCTGGATGGCATGTTTGTCAGATGGATCCCCAGACGGCTTGAAAACCATATCCAATAGTGTTCAGCAGCATTCTTTATCAAAGCAGAAACCTCCTCGGCCTGGTACTAGTCAATATTTTCATTAATGATTTGATGAAGAAGTAAAATGAATGTTTATCACATTTGCAGATGGCATGAAACAGGCTGGAATAGCCAGTAGTCTGAGATATGAAATTAAATCCCACTTCTTCAGGGGTGTCAAACTCGATTTCATTGACGGCTGCATGAGGGTTGTGTTTGACTTCATGGGGCCAGGCTGGGGGTGGCCAGCTTGATGTCACTGAGGGTGCTGTGGTGGCCCGAATGTTCTGCCAGTGAAAATGGTCTTCCAAGCTCCATTTTCAGCTGTGATGGCTTCCTGCAACCCTCTGCCAGTGAAAATGGAAATCGGGAGGGCCGTACGTGGCCCTTGCAAACTCCTGGCAGGCCAGTCCTTTGCCGTTTCCATGACAGCCCTGCGGGTCAGATCTAAGCTCCTCGCAGGCCGGATCCAGGTCACAGGCCTTGAGTAGGGTAAAGAAGTGGAGTGAAAATAAGAAAATTAAAGCTCTTCGCTTAGAGAAAAAGGGACAGATGCACAGATATAAGGTAGGAAACAGTGACCTGTGACAATAATGCCAAATCCAATCTAAACATTCTGTCTAACTGTGACAAATAACAACAACAACAAAGAAGTCTGGCCAGTGGACATTGCAATATCTGGAGAGCAGAAGACAAGAGAAAGAACTGGAGAAAACCATAAAATATAAACATCTGCAAATAGAATGACTGTGGCAAAATAAAACAAAAATGCTACCAATAACAATAGGCACCTATCGCCCCAGAATTTAAATTATGGAACAGAAGTCAAGCCATAGATTTCAATGGAATTTGAGGGGAAAATAGAACCAATTGCCAAAGAAGAAGGTGGTACTCCCTTCTTCACGAGATGTTTGCAGTCAGAGATTGGATAGCCCTTGCTTGAATTTGGATTCCTATATTGATAAGACTGATGATCACTCCAAATGAACTGTTCTGATTCTGATTCTATAAAGTTTGGGGAAAGAAACAAGAGAATCCAGAATCAGACAAGATATTAGCAGTTCCGATGTACCATTGTGAGTCACACTCAAGAGTCGAGTCTCAAGTGAGATGGGTGGCTATATAAATTAAATCAATCAATCAACAAGAGAAGGGAATAGACTTCATAGGGGTCCATGAGTAATTGTGAGAGGGATCTTGGAGTCCTAGTGGACAACCATTTAAACATGAGCCAGCAGTGTGCAGCAGCTGCCAAAAAAGCCAACACAGTCCTAGGCTACATCAACAGAGGGATAGAATCAAGATCACGTGAAGTGTTAATACCACTTTATAATGCCTTGGTAAGGCCACACTTGGAATACTGTATTCAGTTCTGGTCGTCACGATGTAAAAAAGATGTGGAGACTCTAGAAAGAGTGCAGAGAAGAGCAACAAAGATGATCAGGGGACTGGAGGCTAAAACATATGAAGAACGGTTGCAGGAACTGGGTATGTCTAGTTTAATAGAAAGAAGGACTAGGGGAGGCATGATAGCAGTGTTCCAATATCTCAGGGGTTGCCACAAAGAAGAGGGAGACAAACTATTTTACAAGGCACCTGAGGGTAGAACAAGAAGCAATGGGTGGAAACTAATCAAGGAGAGAAGCAACTTAGAACTGAGGAGAAACCTCCTGACAGTTAGAACAATTAATCAGTGGAACAGCTTGCCTTCAGAAGTTGTGAATACCCCAACACCGGAAGTCTTTAAGAAGATGTTGGATAGCCATTTGTCTGAAATGGTATAGGGTTTCCTGCCTAGGCAGGGGGTTGGACTAGAAGACCTCCAAGGTCCCTTCCAACTCTGCTATTGTATTGTATTGTGATCAAAATTCGAACACTTGGCAACTAGCTCATATTTATGTGATTGCAGTGTCCACGGGTTACCTATGTGACCTTCTTATGGCTTCCCTGCTGATTTTGCTTGTCAGAAGTTTGCAAAAGCTGATCACAAGACCCTGGGACACTGCAGCCATCATCAATATGAACCAATTGCCAAACATCTGAATTTTGATCATGGAGATGCTGCAATGTAAGTGTCATAAGTGTGAAAAATGGCCACAAGTCATTTTTTTCAATGCTGTTGCAACTTTGAACAGTAAGTAAATGAACTGATGTAAGTCGAGGACTACTTGTATGCTGTTGAACAGCAAAGTCTTTAAAAGCAGGTGGGAATAGTTCTTCCATTTTCTTTTTATCCCATTGATTTTTCCTGATTTTTTTTTAAATGACTAACAACTTGGTGACATGTTTTAAAAATTGTTTATCTACAGAGGGTGGGGGACAACTGTATACTGCTTCTAATATTTGGAACTTTTTTCCCATGCTTCAAAATGAATATCCAAGCAAGATGCAGATGTTATGGCTGATTTCTATCTCCCTTGGAGTATTGTTGTTACAATAAGCCCTAATTCTGTCAATCAGAAGGCCAGAAATGTCAGCATAATCAAAAGAAATGAGAAGCCTGTTACATTAAGATTCCTTTGAGCTCCCTGTTCACAGTCAGCCCAACATGATCCTGGTGTGAAAAGCAAGAACAAAATAGTGCTTCACTATATTTAATTGCTACCAAATATTTTTAAACATCACAGTATGGAGCCAGCAGTTTCATTGTTATATAACAGAAAGCGTAGGTTTGGATACGGCATGTCTGCTATAACTACTTTTGGCAATTTTAACAAATATAAATAAATATCAGCAGCAGCAGCCTTACATTCTTGTTGCATGTACTTTTGTAGGCAGGGGTGGGCTTCACATAATTTAACAACCGGTTCGCCCAGAATCGAAAATGTGAGTGCGTGCCTTACGTCAAAAACACAGTGATTGTATAGGACGAGATAGCTTCACTCGCGCACGTACCTTGTGTACCTAGGTGGGTGGGCCTAGCCGCTGGCTGTAACTGCAGGTTCATCCGAACCAGTCTGAACCGGCTGAATCCCACCCCTGTTTGTAGGGTTATATTTCTAGTCTTCATCTGCCTAGTTTTGTGTGCATAATACCTAGTTTTGAAAATTAGTGGGACCTACAACTCCACTCACAGCTTCAGCCAGGCCAATCTTCTCATTTTTCCTCAAATAGACAGCATTCTTTGGTTATGGCAAAGATTGCTGAGATTGCTTTTAGAGTGGGATGGAGGATTTACCGTTCCAAAATATTTATGCAGATACTGTACATATACTCCAAAATGGAACCGACAGTCCCAAAAATGCTTTTGCGTCATACTAGTTTCTTTTTTAAAATTGATTTTTATTAGTTTATCAAAATATAAAGTACAGAAATACAAAGAAAAATGAAAATAATGGGAAAATAGGGGAGGGGAAAGGGAAGAAGAAAAAGTGTGGGGTTAAGGGGAAAGAGAAAAAAAAACCATTGGCTTCTGACTCTTTTTGGTGCAGTAGAATAAGGTAACAACATACAACCTCAACTTTTTACTTTTACATAATAATATATACTTCTATTACAACAAACCTATCTAATCAGCAAAACCCCAAATCAAAGTTTCATTTTTTCCTACCTCAAGCACAAAGTCCAAAAGTGATTTCCAATTAGAAACAATGTTGATTGTATCCTTTCCTTTAATCAAAGCAGTCAATTTGCAATTTGCAAACTCGATCAACGTCCTTGTTAGACTTAAAGTATCCTTCCATTTTTGTGCATAGAGTATTCTTGCTGCTCTCAAGCATATATAACATCAAAGTCCCAAGTGTCATACAAGTTTCTTAATAGATTTCATTGGTTCCCAGCCCTTTTGGCATGACTTGAATTTGCTGATTTGGAAAACAATTCTAGGTACTTCCAAAGTATTTTTGTGTTGATTAATATCATTCCCAATGTTTACAACAATGTCCAAACACTGCAGAGATGTTAGGACTGATCGTCTTGACCTTCTAGAAGACTGTTAAAACCTTATTTTTTTCCCCAAGCATTAAGGTTATGATGCTAGGGGAGTCCTATAGATTTGTTTCTTTGCTTCTTTTTAAATTATGATGTAATGTCTATTTTTTTCTTTCATTGGATTATTTTAATTGGTTGTGGGATTTTTTAATATTGCTTTTGCATGGTTTGTTCATTTCCCAGAGTTATATATTTACAATAGGTAGCTATGTAATTGAATAAATAATAGTAAATCAAAATAGGAACATGCACAATTTATAAATTAACAAAGCATAAATACTATACAGGGATAAAGATATAGTCTAAGCTTTCTTTTATATTACATAATTTTGGATATTTGGCACTTAAACACTACAGACATATTCTGCTCATAGTGAAGTATTTTAATACAAGAAAGCCTGCTATAACTATTTTGTAGTTACACATAAATGATAAATTTAAAATATGTCTAACTGACCACTGTAGATCATTTATTTATTTTATTTGTTTTATATAGGGTTTTCTATCCCACCCATATTGTGCCTATGCATTACTTTACTGCAGTTTAAATCACACTATTATAAACTACAATAAAAACACAAGAACAAAGCACATTTAAATGCAACAAAGGTAGGGAGCTGAGATCAAACTTATAAAAGCTTACACAAAAGACAAAATACACTCCAGGAAAAAGAAACTGCTGATTTCATGCACAACCTGCCCTAACTTAGGCATTTTGTAATTTTCTTGTATGATGCTTTTAAATACAGTCTTAACCTAACAAATCCTCTTCTCTTTTTTGGGAGGAAGATCAATAATTTCCTATGCTTTCAAATTGTGTTGTCAGGGAAGAGTCTTGAGAGTCCCTTGGGCTGCAAGGAGATCAATCAATCAATCAATCAATCAATCAATCAGAATAGAGCTGGAAGGGACCTTGGAGGTTTTCTAGTCCAGCCCCCTGCTGAAGCAGGAGACCCTATACCATTTCAGACAAGTGTCTGTCCAGTTTCTTTTTTGTATTGCAAAATTTTTATTGATTTTAAAATATATAGGGAAGGGTAAAAGGGTGTACAAATTTTTTTTTGCAGCTTCCACACTGGTGGCGAAAATCCCTCCAAGAAACTCACAAACTTAGCAATCTTAAAAATAAAATATAAAAGAAAGCATCAGAACAAATTTGACCAATATTATCAAACATGTGCTCTACTATTTTTCTTTGTTACTTTCTGTAATATCAACAATTACAATTATTCCAAATATATTCATTTTTGTGATCTAAGCCTTTTTGATATTGCTTCTTCTTCCCTGCCCCCCAGAGGGGCCTCAATGCCCCCCCTCCTTATCTTGCATCTTGCTGTCCTTTTCTCTACTCCCACTAAATTCCTCCTCTGGGGGGGGGGGGGGAAGATTCTTTTTAATAAAGGCTTCCGCCTCTTGAATTGTATTAATTCTGATCCTATTTCCCTCCCAGAAGACCATCATCCCCTTTGGTAACAGCCATCTAAACCAGACCCCCATGTTGTATAATTTTTTTGATAAGGAGGAATATTTCCTCCTTCTCTCTCTTATTTTTTGGGGGATCTGTTTAAGAATGGTGATCTGTTCCTCTTTGTATTTCAATGGTCTCTCCCTTTGGGTTGCAAGCACCTCATCCCTTGTGGATCTCCTGACAAATTTAACATGTACCTCTCTTGGAACGTTATGACTTCTGGCATATGCTGAGTTTATCCTATATGCTAGATCCATATCCCACCATAATTGTTTCTTATCTCCCTTAATATAATCTGCTAAAATTGTACTCATAATCTCTTTAAGATCTTCGTTTTCTTCCTCTGGCAGGTTCTGAAATCTAAGAAAAAAGGACATTCTTTCAAATTCTATTTTTGTCAGAAAATTTTCTACATCTGCATTTTCCTTGTGTATTGCTTTAACCTCCTCCCCCAGCTCCGCCGCTCCCTCCTCCAACACCAAAATTCTCTGTTTATTTCCAGCAATATGTTCTTTAACCTCTCTGAGCTCTTCTTTAACCTCTGCCATTTCTTTTCTCATTTCATTCTGCCCCCTCAATTTAAACAGTTCTTTAAACATTTCTGTAACAGATAATTCTTTTGTATCCTCTCCAGCCCCTCCTTTCTGCAGCAATGAGGTGATCTTGGACTGTTGCATTGTGGGGCCGGGGGCAGCAGATGAGGGAGCTGAGGGAGCCTTGCCCATCGGTGGTTTTCTTGAAGCCATTTACTAAGTTCAGAGATGCATGTCCAGTCTCTTCTTAAAAGTCTCCAGTGATGAAGCACCCACAACTTCTGAAGGCAAGCTGTTCCACTGGTTAATTGTTCTTACTGTTAGGACATTTCTCCTTAATTCCAGGTTGCTTCTCTCCTTGAAATCAATCATCAGTCCTAAAGGAAACCAACCCTGATTGTTTTTGAAAGGACAGATACTGTCCCACCAAATGAGAAGAGAAGACTCATTGAAAAAAAAACCCTGATGTTGGGAAAGACTGAGGGCAAAAGGAGAAGAGGATGGCAGAGGATGAGATGTTTAGACTGTATGATCAACAGAATGAAAATGAATTTGGGCAAATTAGAAACCATGATCAATCTTTGTCTTGTGGTGAACACTGTTTTAGGCTACATACATCTTAGTTAGAAATGGATGAGAGTAAGTGAATTAAATTAGGAAATATGTTTATAAATGAAATATACTCTGTACATTCCCAAGTTTACTTTATATTTCTGCAGGAAGGAAATCAAGTCCTCTCACCGTACAGTCTTGCCGTCCTCATTAGGACAAAAGTTTCAAAATCGCAAATTAGAGCAGGCTTTAGACAAAGATTAAAATGCAATGGAAAATGTTAATTTAATTGGGTGAACATTCCTCCCAGCCTGAGCTTAACTTGAAATCTCTTTGATCAAATAAGAAAAAATGGTCTTTTCCCTGAAGAGATTACCATTTTCAATCAACCAATGCTAAACACGTGGAAACCAAAACTGAGCAGGGTGCCTAATTGTGAAAGTACTGTCTCTTGGAATGCTAGCTAAGTGCAATTTCTTGGAAGCTGGGCACACACTTCGGTGTACGTTTGAGAAACAAAGGCAAGGTTTTGCTATATAAAAGGCTTTTGTGGAAGAGCTAACTCTGAAGGTTGCACGTTCAAAAATGAACATCACTTCTGGCTCAAGCAATTGCGTTTCTTCTTTATTCCCAACTCAGAAATGGACCTGCTAAGATTTCTTTCCAGTATCATTAGTAGGAGAGAACATACCATGTTTCCCTGAAAATAAGACCCAGTCTTATATATGTATATTTGCCATAAAAAAGGCACCAGGTCTTATTTTCGGGGGATGTCTTCCACTGATTCATTCCATGGCATCCCACCCAGCAGGAGTCTGTTGCCAGCCAACTTCTTCAACTCGTCACTGCTTGCACATGTCGTCCCCCAGCCTCCATTTAGTTGTCAGAAGCCTTCAGGCTCTGGATTGACACATGTGGTACCCTCCAGCCTTGTTTTACTATTTCCTGATGGCCTCTGTAGCCAAGAAATAAAGTCGGAATTGATGCTCATGTCATCCCCACCCTCCATTTTGCTGTCAGAGGCCCTTCTACAGCCGATAACAGATTTCCAAATTGATCCAGAGTTCTGCTATCAGCTGCAGAGGCCTTCAGGAAAGGTATGTAGCTCAGGGTAGAATGATTGTGTTCTTGGTGCTCCCTCAGCTTGGTTGTTTTTTGTGGAAGTTTCATTATTCAGGTAGGTAACATCAAAAGTGAAAAGATGTGAGGTTTGTGGCCTATTTATATAGACAGGTAGTTCTCGCCAAGCAAAATTGAGCCCATGTTGTGAAGTGAAACAATGGTTAAGTGAGTTCTTTTATGACCTTTCGTGCCACAGTTCTTAAGTGAATCACTGCAGTTGTTAAGTTAGTAACACAGTTGTTAAGTGAATCTGGCTTCCCCATTGACTTTGCTTGTCAGAAGGTCACGAAAGGAGATCCCATGACCCCAGGACACTGTAATGGTCATAAATATGAGTCAGTTGCCAAGCTTCTCAATTTTGATCAGGTGACCATGGGGATATTGTAATGGGCGTAAGTGTAAAATATGGTCGTAAGTCACTTTTTTCAATGCTGCTGTAACTTCAAATGGCCACTAAATGAACTGTTATAAGTTGAGGACTACCTGTAGTCTTGATTTAGATGTGGATTCCTCCTTTAAGGCTCTTTGATTAGGATAATGTTTCCTTCCTGTTTATCAACTATTAAAACACAGGGGGCCCACATAAAATTGAGTTTTCAATTATATGTCTTAGTTACAAACACGAGAGGAATTATCCAGGGATAGTGGGACAACTAAGAGAACCTCGGTGTGTAATGCTATTCCTTTGTTCTTGTTATGTGTCTTTTTTGGGTCTTAAATGTAAGATCATGTCATATTTAGAAAACTTTTGGGTACCATATATTAGGATGTTTAGTTTTACCACATGGGAATTTCATATACTACAACTTCATAACAAGTTACATTCTTAAAATTTAATTTTTCATATTTATGATTTTCTTTTTTTAATCATGTTTCTCTGTTTTTCTCACCATTACAAGGACAGCCACAAGTTATAAGTAATAACTTTCAATGTCTATGTTTTATTTATAAGAATACACTGAATGAGAAAATGTATGATATGCAGAAGAGTAATAGTCTTCAGCTACTAATCAGTTAATGGTGGGTGGTAGATTCCTGATTCTTCCCTTTCTTAACTGGATAAAATAAAAGCAGAGACCAGAAACCTAGAGTTCCAACTTCAGATGCAATTCACCATCAGGTTTTCATACCTACTCCAATCATCATGGTTCTTCTGCTAATGTTTGAATTGCAAATTGTGACACTAAAGCCAGAATGACTGAATGACTGAGATTTGCTTGTGAAAATCCAGAGGAATCACACTTGATGCGTCAAAGTAATATTTTTTTACGTGTTTTGCTTTAAATGTGGATTTACTTTAAAAAAAAAACACAATTGGGATGATATCCAAAGAAGCATGTTGCATCATTGAAATAGCACAAGCCAACTCTACTCATAAAATTATGACAGAACTAAGAATTCAATAGGAGAAAGAATAAGCTTATAATTCACAATTGAACTGAAACATGTGAAGTTATGGGCTTGTGAAATAATTTAACTTAAGGGTTCCAAATACACCCCTAACGAAGAAGACTACGAGGCTTGAGTTTCCTCAAAGTTCCATTTTATTAGAGATGTCATATTGGCACATCTGGGAAAACCCAAATCTGAAAGTTTCCAGGTTTTCCTCACCCAAATGAAATTCAAGTCCCTGCTCAGCATCCACATGTCCATCACATGGTCCAATCAGGCACTGTCCCAACTGGAGATGCTTCCCATTCATACCACTCCAGGTGCAGGGCAAGACGTCCTTGACTCTCTGACAAAGGAATGTTATTTTGACTATATCTATTATACTCCATATGATCCCCCCTCTCAAGTTCCCACATTCCCATTAAATGTGGAAGGTCTGAAGGCCCAATGCAAAAGATGGCTTTCAGGCCTGAAACTTAAGAGATAAAATTGCCAGACTGGCTCACTGTCATATGGTATTCATCACATAAGCTTTCCTACCTTCTGTAGGAACTACTGGTTGACACCACCAGCATGATAAAGAAATTATTACATTACTGTATTGATTTGTAGGCTTGGGATTCCTTCTTTTGTCTTGGGATCTTGTTCCTCCTTTTCTTGACCAAAAAAAATGTGAAGCTTCAAATTCCAAGTTGGAGGAGACTTGAACTAACAGCAGTAACATTTACTGGAAATGTTTTAATTGGGTCATGGGGAATATAGCAATTGTCATACTAGTTAGGAATTTTTTAAAAAAATCCATGCTGGCAATATGTCCTAGAGCTCATTTTTTTTGTTTGCTTCAACTTTTTTTTTCTTGTAAATAAAACTTGGGTGCTCAAAGAGAGAAAGAGAAAGAAACACATACATTATTCTAATGATATTGTTTCATATGAAATAATGCTTATGACCTTGCAATCAGTAATTACTGCTGAGTATACGAGAACAAAGTCTTTGGTTGTGTTATTTTTTATGATTCCACTGCCTTTCAAGGACACTATGGCACAAAGAATTATCTGCCTATGGACTGAGTTTTTAGAGCTGTTTCTGAGGCATAAGAATTCTGTCTATTTTTGACTACAAGGAAATGATAATTAAATACAGAAAATATATGCAAGATTACATGGAGACTGCTTCCAACTGGAGCTACTTAACAAAGGAGTTATTTTTATCGTTCCTTTTAATGAACAGAGTTATAGTTTACAGCGTTTCTTCGCTGCTGTTCATCTTCCATTTCCTCTTTGCAAAGGTGTTCCAATAATTTGTTCTTAATTCTTTAATGCAGTTTGTTATTTAGGTATGTAGCCACCTAAAAAGGTCACCTTTTGTCTACAAGGAGCTTTAGGGTGGACTGATGTGTTCCATTGAATTGCATTCTAAATTACTGGAGCAAATGGCCAAGCACTTCTCCTGCATCCCTACCTTGACTAGCTTTGATTGATTCAGACACCTCACAATTGGCAGCTGATTGCAAGAGGTGGAATCAACATCTTCATCCAAGCTAGTGATGGAGAACCTTTTCAGCTCAAGTCCAGAAATGGCCTAACTTGACTCTGCTGGTCTGTCACACTGCTCTCCCTCCACCCTGGATGAAAGAAACAATTTACAACAAAGATTAATAAATTAAATTGCATTATTTAAATGTATTATTTAATTAATAAATATTTACCTAATTGTAATTTTTTTTGAAATGCCTATCTGAGGCAGCTCTGGGTCATACAAGGCCTGGAAACTTCAAAGATTATTCTTGCGTAGCTCTGAAAATTGGAGAAAGGGACACCCAGTTCTTGCACGTTTTTTGGAGATTTCAGAGGCCGTGCAAGAGTAGGGCACTCTTGCATGACCTCCAGGGGATATGGTGATCGGGCATCAGAGGTGTTATTCAGCAGGTTCTGACCAGTTCTGGAGAACCAGTAGCAAAAATTTTGAGTAGTTCGGAAAAACCGGTAAATATACCACCTCTGACTGGTCCCGTCCCCATCTATTCTCTGCCTCCTGAGTCCCAGCTGATTGGGAGGAAATGGGGATTTTTCGGTATCCTTCCCCTGGAGTGGGGAGAAAATGGAGATTTTACAGTATCCTTCCCCTGCCATGCCCACCAGGCCATGCCCACCAAGCCACACCACACCCACCAAGCCACGCCCACAAAACCGATAGTAAAAAAAATTGAATCCCACCACTGCCGGGCATGTCAACAAAAATGGCATGATATGTCACCTGTGATCAAAGCACACAGACATTGGCTAGGAACAGATAGGCTGGCAAAGCAGACTAGACCTGTCCAGGTAAGGCAGCCAGAAGCCTCCTAGCTTCTCCCTCTCTAAAGGCAAAGGTGTAAGTTAAAAATCCAATGTGTGAAGAGGGAGAAAATCAAGAAAGTGTTGGAGAGCAGCTGAAAAAAATCAGCTTCAGAAATTAAGCTAAAAGTTAAGTCAAAGTAATACTAAATTGGGAAAATGACTTTGGAGTCAATGGATTATTATTTAGATAGACATAGGTAATCAAGCTATTTCCATCAGGATGTTATGCTTTATGCTTTTTATTATGTGTTGCTAATTAAATATATTTGTGTCTCTGAGATTTTAATTTCGGTGATGATTATCTAGTTTCATATTGTGTGCATATTCAATGAATTGTGTAGTTTTATTCTTTTCATGTGTTTTGCAACCATGTTACCCCGAAGCGTTTCCAAACAAGAGCAAGCTTGCTTCTTTTTTGTCCCATTCAATGGGGAACTATTTTTAATTTGTTGCCTGTAATTTTTGTTCTATGGAAGTATTTTATCCAACTTTGTTGTTTTCACAGGAGGCTGCTTAAAGTGGAAAGGACAATTTTATGTATTTGTCTTATGTTTACTTTACAATTAAGAATTTCTATATTATTCTGATTCCTAGGGAATGGAGAGATTTCTTTTTCCTCTAACACATGCTTCAAACTGACTCCAGAGTTACAGAATAGCAGTAGCTATAGCACTTAGACTTACCATATTTTTCAGAGTATAAGATGCACCTTTTTTTCCTCAAAAAAGAGAGTGAAAATCTGGGTGCGTTTTATACACCAAATACAGCATTTTTTGCCTCCAGAAACCCCTCCCCCTTCACCAAAATGGCCACGCAGAAGGCTTTCAGAGAGCTCCTAGGGGCTGGGGAAGGCAGAAATGAGTGAAACACGGACCATTTTATACTCAATTTTTCCCCTCCCCCGCCCCCAGGATTACTCTATAAGCCTCCTAAAGGCTATGCATGCCATTTTTTTAAAAAAAATGGACCATTTTTTGCTTGTTTTGGGGGGAGCCTGTCACCTGGGTCCTCATTTTACCTACCTCGGACAAATGGAAGGCCTAGTAAACCTTGAGCCTTCCGAGGTGGGTAAAATGAGGAGCCAAATTGTTGGGGGCAATATGCTGACTCTGTAAACTGCTTAGAGTGGGCTGTAAAGCACTGTGAAGAGGTATATAAGTCTAAGTGCTATTGCTATTGCATCTCTGTGGATTGTCAGTGCAGTACGAGTTATCAAATTCCTATCTATGCCACATGCTGAGTCTAAGGGGGAGGGTATCTACTACACAATTAGGTGGGGGCAGCCAAATTACAATAAACAAAGGATTTCTAGAAGGTGTCTGCTTTTGAAGTACACAAGGTCTAGAAACTAACACAGTAAAGATTCCAGGAACCTATTGTAGGGTATATTATCAGTATTTTGAAAACCTGTCCAAATTTCTTATACTGAACAAAATCAAGGTGGTGTTATTTTGAGTTTCTTTCTCAACCTTTCCTCTTTCCTAAGTCCTTCCTCAGAGGCATCTTTCTTCAGAGTTCCTTTTTTGGATTCATTCTTTCTCACACATTGCTTCCCCACTCCCAACATCACATCTACCAGTATATCCTTCACAGAGGAGAAAGCAGGGAACCTTCATCTATCACCCTACAGGCTCTGCCCTTGCTGTTATCATGACATGGTGGGATCTATCAATTCTGGTAAATCTGCATTCAGGAAGCATATTCCACATATGAGGTGATGGGTTCTGGGAATAGTTCCTCTGAAGTTAGCACTGCCTTATCCTCTAATTGTTCACCATTAGCATTATTGGCTTCACAATTAGGTACTTCTATTTGTACATGGTTTTATAACCTTCCTCCAGCTCTTTCATAAATGAACTGATTATGAAGACGCATTCTGTGAGAGAAGAAATAGGGAGGGAAGTCTTGTTGGCTAACGAACCCTTGCCCAAAGACCATACAGAGTACAGTGATAAGATGCATTTTTTCTTCCGGTATTTTATATTAATTTCCCTGACACTGCTAACTAAGGAATATGAATGAGAGACTGAACTTGGGAAAGATTATGTGGATGCTATGAAAAGTTGTTTCCAGACAGTATAGGGCCACAATTCCCATTATGATGGATTATACTGGCTGGAGATGATGGGAGCTGTCGACAATGAACTGTCAAGGTTTGATTTATTTTCCAGTGTTTTATGAACAATGATAACTTGCAATTAGTGGAAATTCAGATGACAACCAACTGTTATTTCTCAGTAGGTTTCAGTGGGGGGTTGCAGGCGGTACACCCCGGTACGGGTATACCGGAGCCTGCCTGGAGCAACTGCTACCGTTGTGGTATGGTGCTCCAGAGGGCCAACCCACCTGCTCCTTACCTGTCTTTAAAGCCTTCGGTGCTTCCGCGCATGCACATGGCGCATACAGCACCTGCACGATGCTCTGCCGAGCAGCTGGAGCGTCGCAGAGGCTTGCGGAGGCGGCGCTGGAAGATAAGACACATGCACTCGCTGTGCGCACGTGCACCCCGTGCGTTCATGTGGAGGACGCCAGGCCCCGTTGCAACCATACCAGTTGCAATGGGATCCAGAACCCACCACTCGTAGGTTTCCATTTAGGCCAATCAATAACTTAAATGTGTGTAAAACTATAGGAGTTACCCAAAATAATTAAATGACTATATATCACTTTTTGTGGAAGTGTTTGTCATTTAAAAGCGCTGCTCAAAGAATTACGGATATAGAAGCACAAAATGATATAGCTATCCTTAGTAGGGTGAGTAACTTGAAATGGCTGAGCAAATGCAAATATACTTTTCAAGTAGGCAGCTATTTGAAGTTACAACTGCAAAAACATCTTAGGGAGATAGTTACATGCGCGAGATTCGAATAGCTTGACACAATGGTCAGATATGGGAGATTCCATTCTATACCCTACAATGAGCATCTCTGCATTTGCCAAGCATCAGAGGTAGAAGACCTGGCTCACATCCTATTTGATTGTTGCCTGTATAAGGCAGTGAGAGACAGGTACCTTGGTCTATATACCAAACAAATGACCCATTGGGATTCCCATATCAAAACAACTTACTTTATATGCAGCCAGAACCTGAAAGTAACATTTAACACAGCACAGTACTTAAACCAAATGGTTCAATTGAGATCTGCATATGTGGGACTGATTGGGGTAGATTGTAAGGATGACATTGAAATATAATTTTAAGTCATATGATTCTATTTTACATATTTATGTATTAAATTATATGGTATCTTATCCCATAAGTATTGTATTTTACCCTACTCTTATTTTAAATTGTTTGTATAGGATTTTATTGGTGATATATGTTTGAACCTTGTGCTTTGATATGGCCTATAGGCTAATCAATAAAGCTATAATAATAATTTAAAAGTGCAGGTTTCCTGTTTCTTACCAGATTGTTTCATGTCTCCTCTCATAGGATATTCTGGACAGAACAAGTGAAACTTTTTCATTAGGTTAACGTGTCCTTTTCTTTGAATATAGAAACATAATTCAGATATTGAGTTATATTGGTGATTATTGAAGATTAATGTTACTTTTAGGCATCAAAGAACTGAGATACTTTCAGCAATAGTACAGCTGTATTATTTGGTAAATACTTTTCTGTCTTTGCCAATTTTGTATTTGCTCTGCAAATTATGCTTCCATTTTATTCTTTTACTGGTCATGGTGACACATTTTGTGACAACGTGCCAGCAAAGTTAGTAAGAAGAAGATACATAAAAAGTTTAGATTGGAAAGCTAAATAGAAGCTGTCCACAAGGGAGAGGGAAATGTTACGTTTGTTTCATCTTCTAACTTGACCAATTTTACCATCTTACCTGACCAATTTCATCTTGTTCCAATAATAAAAGACAAGAATTAAAAGTTAAATGAAGCTTTCCCAAGGAATGGGAATGGCATCACCATTCCTGTACTTAAGGGCTGTCTGAAAAAAGCAGTCCAAGGCTTGACCCAAATAAATCCAGGTCATACACAAGGTTGCAATTGCAGTGATAAGTAGGACAAGTCATACATAAGAATGTGCTATCTTATTTTCATATCTATGAGTGCCTTCAAGATCTTGCCTAACTGCAAAGAAAGAATGCATACTGCGCACCGAAATATTACCATCGTTTGTTGCAAATAATTGCTACCTTTCCCACAGTTATGATAACTCCCAAGGGACTGTTATGCTCTTGTTGAAAGACTTGACATGCAAAGAGATGTATAAAGCTTTGAAAATTCACGCAAAGCCTCCCTTCAAAGCTGTTCCTAAAAGCACACTGAAATAGCTGTGCTGTGGTGGCTCAGTGGTTAGAATGCAGTACTGCACGCTAACTCACTGCTCACTCCAGGAGTTCGATTCTGAACGGATCAAAGTTGACTCAGCCTTCCATCCTTCCGCGGTCGGTTAAAATGAAGACCCAGATTGTTGGGGGCAATATGCTGACTCTGTAAACCTCTTAGAGAGGGCTGTAAAACAGTATAAACTGTTATACAAATCTAGGTAATATTGCTTTATTTGTCCCAGCTCTAGTCCTCATTATATACTGGTAGTCTTCGACTTACAACAGTTCATTTCGTGACTGTTTGAAGTTAACAACAGCTGTGAAAAAAAAGACTTATGGCCATTTTTCACACTTATGACCGTTGCAGTGTCCTCATAATCATGCGATCTAACTTCAGATGCTTGGCAACTGACTCATATTTCTGACATTTGCAGTGCCCCGGGATCCTGTGATTCCCTTTTGCAACGTTCAGGCAAGCAAAGTCAACGATAAAGCCAGAGTCATTTAACAACCATGTTATTAACTTAACAACTTGAGTGATTCTCTTAACAAATGTGGCAAGAAAAGTCATAAAATGGAGCAAAACTCACTTAACAAATGTCTTACTTAGCTGGCGAAATTTTGGGCTCAATTGTGGTTGTAAGTCAAGGACTACCTGTATCTCCAATATGCAGAAGAGGACTATGCACATGGGCTGAAAGTTTTCAGCCAACGGCTGGAGGACCCAAAGATGCTTCCACTAGTTGATTGAAAAACACCTTTGGGATAACCATGACCCTGGATGATTGAGAATCTCCATAGGCAACTGCTGGAAAAATCGGAAAAGAATGCTTCAGTGCTCAGTAATGCCCCCAGTAATGAAACTGCCAATGGAGGCTTCAAAGCAGTGGTGGGTTTCAAATTTTTTTTGAACCTATTCTGTGGGTGTAGCCTATTTTGTGGGTGTGGCTTGGCAGTCATGTGGCCGGGCGGGTATGGCCAACTTGACATCAGTCATGCACACTCAGTCACATGACCACCACCCCCAAGCCATGTGGCAAAAATTTTTGGGACTCCTATGAAGGAGGGTGGGAAGAGAGGGGAAAACCTCCCAAAAATAGACAACTGGAGGATTAAGGGCCGAAATTAGGGAGATCGGAGAAGGCAGGACAGAGAGGAATCCAGTAGAAAGCTATCACAAGCTGGGGAAAGAACTTTGGGAGATCGGAGGAGGCAGGACAGAGAGGAATCCAGGAGAAAACTCCTGAGCTTGCCGCTGCTGTCTGGTGGATGGTGCTGCTGGACCTCTCCACGCTTCTCCGTTCCCCACCTCCACTCCCAGGTATGAGACTTGACACCGAATTGGGCTAGGATAGTGCGGACGGGCGGGGGTGAGCGAACGAGTGATAGGGCGGGGGCAGGTGTTCCGGAAGTTACTTCCGGTCCACAGGTTGAACCTTCTCTCACTGGATCGGTAAATTTCACCATCCGGTTCTCCCGAGCCGGTGCGAACTGGCAGAAACCTACCACTGCTTCAAAGTAACCCCGAATCAAGGATCTGGTGACATGTTTTGTGACTAACACATTTGGATAAAAAGCATTAAGTGAGCTGTAGCTCACTACACAGAAATTAATATGTACAAATTTTTACAGATATCCATCTCTTACATTTTGTATGATAGAAATATGCATCCTGCTATAAACAAATCAATGTATTCAACTAGCTTTTCTGGAGGCCATCACAACAGAATTGTATTATTGCTTGTGAACCATTTGTGGAAATGTCCAAATGATGATGAGATCAAATAACACATGAAGAATGATTTAAAAAGGCAGACAAGGAAAAAAATCAACCTTACACGCTTTTCTTTTTCCTACAGATCTAGGTTTTCATGCTTGAAGCCATTTATTTAAATTATTAAGCAGGGTTTTTTTGCAAACTGAAAATGTTGTTAAGGCTGTTCCTGTTAAGTCCTTATAGTATGTGGTAAATAAAGGTAAAGCAGCTAGCTGCTCAGTTGCCATGTGGAATTCAGCCTGTGATAATTTTAGATCATCACACTGATGCAAACAAACAAATCAGTTCTAGGTAGCATTATTATTATTACTTACTGGAGCCATGGATACATTTTTTTCATACAGACTTGGGTAGATATGCTAGATATATGAAAAAGTTGATAGGGTAGTGACAACAAAGCTTGGGTGGGCTGCCCACGGCTCCCCTAAGCTCTGTTTTAGCTGGCAAAATGCTCAGGCCACCCCCAGCACCCCCGGCATGAGTGATGTTGAGCTGGCTGCACTCACCTTGGCCACACTCACCCTGGCCCCCTGAGATCAAATACAATCTTGATGTGGCCCTCAAAGAAATCGAGTTTGACACACCTGCTCTAGATTATACTTGTAATTGTAGTTTTTCATGAATGAAGGTGAATGTACATGTCCCAGGATAATGTTGCATGATCCAATCACCAGGACCAGAGGTTTTGTCTTCCAAGTTTTCGGACTTGTGCTGGAGCCCATCTTCATTAGTTTATCATTCAAATGCATATAATGTTGATATGATGCTCCCATATCAGATAGAGTAAGCATATTTCAGACCCCTTTCTCTAAATGTTACCATTTGATTGGACCTTAGATGTTCACCTTCTCT
Organism: Natrix helvetica; assembly: GCF_964273705.1. Lineage (NCBI taxonomy): Eukaryota > Metazoa > Chordata > Lepidosauria > Squamata > Natricidae > Natrix > Natrix helvetica. The sequence goes on from NC_138552.1 coordinate 89,706,912, forward strand.
GTGGCTTCCCTTGCCTTTTGGAACAACCTCCCCCTGATTCAGAGGGTCCCCCACCCTAATAAAATGTTCTTTCTGCACCAACTCAGGAAGCTCAAACTGCCCAAGGAGCTGCTGATTCAGTTCTACAGAGGAATTATTGAGTCTGTCAATATTGTCTATAACTGTCTGGTTTGGCACTGCAACCCAACAAGACAGACACAGACTTCAGAGGATAATCAGAACTGCAGAAAAAACAATTACCAACCTGCCTTCCATTGAGGACCTGTTCATTGGACGAGTCAAAAAGAGGGTCGTGAAAATATTTATAGACTCCTCACATCCTGGGCATAAATTGTTTCAATTCCTACCTTCAAAACGTTGCTATGGAGCACTGCACACAAAGACAACTAGACACAAGAACAGTTTTTCCTGAACGCCATCACTCTGCTAAACAAATAATTTCTTCACCACTGCTAAACCATTCACTAAGGCTGCATTACTATTACTATTAGTCTTCTCATCATTCCTATCACCCATCTCCTCCCACTTATGACTGCAGGACTGTAACTTTGTTGCTTGTATCCTTAAATTTATATAGATATTGTTTCCTGATTGCTTATTTGTACCCTATAACCTCATTAAGTGTTGTACCTTATGATTCTTGATGAATCTATCTTGTCTTTTTATGTACACTGAGAGCTTATGCACCAAAGGCAAATTCCTTGTGTGTCCAACCACACTTGGCCAATAAAGAATTCTATTCTGTTCTGTTCTGTTCTGTTCTATTCTATTCTATTCTATTCTATTCTATTCTATTAGCTTTCCAAAGGCTGTGAAGTTCTGACTCTCCATCTAGGCATTGGGCTAAAAATGGAAGTTAGCTCAGTAAATGTATAGTTGAGATATTGTGACAATATGGTGGAATATATGATGTTTTTGTGAGGTGTTGTGGGCTTATGTTAATTTTTTTTTGTGGAATGTTGCTTTGTGTCACTTGGGATTATCATGCTTAAGATAGGTGGCCACATAAGTTTACAAAATAGTTTGCTGCTGTTCTGAGCCTTAAACAAAATATAAAGCATGACTACAATTGCAACAAATATCATAAATCAAAATGATATAAACATTCCAACTTGGACGTAAGCTATAACAGATTTTCTCTATGTTTGTTTTCTTCTACAGAGAATATATTGCAAGAAATGTGAACCACAGAGCATAGAAGTTGTTTCTTGCTTGGTGCCAAATCACCATCAATGACATAACCTGGATTTAAATGCCTGTGGAGATTCTTAGTCATCCAGATCATAGTTATCTCAAAGGTGCTTTTTTTAAATTCAAAAGGCAACTGGATTGTTTATTTTCCTTGAGGAGGAGGAAGAAGAAATGTTTCATTTCTCATCGAGGAAACTTCATCAGTTCCGATGGCAGGGGGGTGGAAGGATAGGTACTGACAGTTGAGACTGGATGGCAGGGGCGTGGAAAGATAGGTTCTGACAGGATGACAGGTGATGGGATGGAAGGATTATATTTCTTTGCAGTCATCTCTTTGTTAGCACTCTCTGAGAGCTGTTGAGGCCATCTGGGGGTTTATTTGTGATTTCAGGGTCACCTGAAGGTGCAATTGGTTGTGGAATCTTCTTGGAACTGCTGCAAGGGTTGCATTGTAAATAGCAGGGAAATAGGTGGTGATAGGTGGTAACTTATCCCCCCCCCTTGAGGGAGGGGTATTCAATTCTAATCTAGATTGCTTTATCAGTTCTAACCTGGGTTGCTTTTGATGCTAATCATATTTGATCAGGGAGATCAAATTTTAATGGGAGAAGAAGCTATCTTTTCAGGCATACTCTCTGATTTGAAATTGGCTAGGATTTTTTGTTTGTGTTATTAATACCAACCTTTTAACCATATCAGCAGCCAAACTTAATTCTATGATTCTTCTTATGCAAGAACAGGTACAGTATACAGCCTTACATTTTGCAAGGCTGGGTAAGACAGCCTCTCATTAACTTGGTAACTGAAATATGGTAATATTGGTAACTGAAGTAAGAGGTTAGTAAAATGACTAAGGCAGTGGTCGGCAAGCCGCGGCTCGCGAGCCACAAGCGGCTCTTTACACATTTTAATGCGGCTCTTCTGTGTGCCGGATTATTATCCTCCCTAATCATTGTGGATCGAAAAGAAAAAAGGGAAAGGGGCGCTTGTTTTGAAGCGCCCGCTCCCCTCCCCCCTCTCCGGCACTTCAAAACAAGCGCCCCTTTCCCTTTTTTCTTTTCGACCCACAATGATTAGGGAGGATCCTGAAGTCGGGCGGGGACGAGAAGCGAGGAGGCAGAAAAAGAAACGCAGGCTAAGGAGCTTCCCCCCCGCCCCCTCCCAGCAAAAATCTAACCAGGGAGTCGGGCAGTAGCAAATTAGCCAATCATGCGAGGAAAGCGAGGTCTGACCGAGTGGGCAGCGAAACTCCAGGGCTCTCTGTTCTAATTCCCCGTGAAAACTGTTGCCTCTGAAGCGTTTGCTCTACTGTTTGAACCTTTAAGCGTCCCTTTCCCTTTTTTCTTTTCAACCCACAATGATTAGGGAGGATCCTGAAGTCGGGCGGGGACGAGAAGCGAGGAGGTTTCTTTTTCTGCCAAAGTTGGCTGTTTTAAGACTGGTGGACTTCAATTCTCAGAATTCTGGGAATTGAAGTCCACCAGTCTTAAGAGCCAATTTTGCAGATCCCTGGGCTAATATGATTGATGTCCTTGGTGGACTTCAATTCTCAGAATTCTGGGAGTTGAAGTCCACAAGTCTTCAAGCTGTCAGGTTTGAAGACCCCTGGGTTTTTTTTTTCTAAAGGGTTAGGGGTGCAAGGATCTTGTAACTTGACAGCTTTAAGACTTGCGTGCTTCAAATGCCAGAGTTTATTGAAACTAAAAACAGTGTACCATCCTATGTATTTTCGGTTTTAAAAATGTGGCTCTCAAAATAAATTTCAATCGTGGTTTTGGCGAGATTTGGCTCAGTTGAAAAAAAAGGTTGCCCACCACTGTACTAAGGGATACAAAACGAATTCTGCAAGAGGACAAAAAGGCAATTGGACTCCATACAGTGAGGAACACTCCTGGCAGATATTTTTAATTGGGTATTTTTAGGGGTTATTTAAATATTGTTTTTAACTGCTTTGCTTTATGTACAGTTTCTTATAGCCTCCTCTTTTAGGTACTGAGTATATAATTATGTTTGTACTTTCTATTTATTTATGTGTTTTATCTGACTGTACACCGCCCCGAGTCCCTTTGGGGAGAGGGGGCGGTATAAAAGTCCAAATAAAGTAAAGTAAGTAAAGTAACAGATGCCAATATGTTGAGGGAAATCTCTTGACTCATGAAATAGGCTGATTCCCAGAAACATAGACTGGGGACATGATGAAACAGCTGCCAAGCCCGCTGACGGGTATTGCTTCTTGCCCATTCACTTTAGAAATCTATGACACTGCTAAAGTTGATCTATATCTTTTTGGATTTCAAAAAGAGCCTGAAGAAAGTTGAGGTGGTGTTCTCATCCATCCTTCTGGTCCATGGGAGAGAACTGGGAAGGAAATGAAGACTTCTTCAAGGGAATGGCTGATTATAGAAATAGTGCTGACAGGAGAGGTTTGGTTTCTTGAATTATGGCCTCTATTCCCCAGATGATTGACTGCTGAAATGAGATTGATTGTACTTCCTGAAGACTGAGAAGGAAGTGTCTGCCTGAAACCTCAGAAAAGTTATGAAGAAGATTTTAAACTGAATAATCTGGGGCTTGGAGAAGCAAAGCAGGAATTAGATACAAATTTCAGCTCTGTAGAAATAATTAAACAGCAAAACTATTAATACTGTTCGGTGGAAGTTTAGGAACAACATTAACCCACAATGTTCATGGTTTTCATTGTCTATATGCTAATCATCACTTTATGGGAAACGAAGTTTCCCATTACCATAAACTGGAAGGCTTATTACAGCAAGATCATGATTTAAAAGATACAACTGAGATCTGATAGGGTGATTCTCATGAATGGAAAAATGCAGCTACAGAACAGAACTTGCTCAAAAGAAATAGAAGTACAGTGCCCTGAAGAATGCTATCTACACACAGCATGAAGAAGTTGCATTATAAGTTAATAATATTCACATCTGTGCAGAAATCAGAGGACGTTAACCTGGACCACATTGTTTGAAGACATCTTAGTTTGAGTAAGAGAAAAAAAGAATAAAAGCACTGCCATTACTATATGGCAATAGTAATGTGCTCTCTAGTTGCTGACATGTTGGGTGCAGAAAATCAATGGGTTCATTTGTAGACCACAAAAAGAGTACAGGTAAGGCCAGACCTCTCCCCCTTATTCAAGAAAGTGAAGACTCGTGAAACTTTCAAAAGGAACCCTTTATCAAAAAGAGGTGATAGCATGGCAAATGCAAAACAGGCTCTGAGATCCCTCAGACCATACAATTGAGAATAAGGGAATTAGAGCCTGCTCCCCAACTGTCCAGTGTGGAATCAGCCAATTCATAGGTGTGAAGATGTTATTGTACTGGCCACTCTGAGAAAGAGATAAGAGAGCTTTCTCAGGGGCATCTTCTGGCTCTGCTGTCCACATGGCCCACTCCCCACTGTACATTCCCCAGGAAGTGAGAAATAGCCAGGCAGTGGAGCTGCCAGGCAACGGTTATAAATCAGGTGAAAGGTTGTACAAGAATGCAATGCAAGACAGAAAATACATAGAAAGGTAAACAGCATATAATTGTAGCAAGTTATAATTCCTTCCCCCCTTCCTCTGAAGAATGGCAGATACACAGACCTCACAGGTAGCCTCTATTTATAACCACAATTGAGCCCAAAATCTATGTTGCAAAGTGAGACAATTGTTAAGTGAGTTCTGCTGCATTTTACAACCTTCTTGCCATAGTTGTTAAGTGAATCACTGGAGATGTTAAATTAGTAACACAATTGTTAAGTGAATCTGACTTCTCTATTGACTTTGCTTGTCAGAAGGACCACAAAAGGAGATAATATGACTCTGGGACACTGCAAGTGTCATAAATATGAGTTAATTGCCAAGCATCCAAATTTTGATCATGTGACCATGGGAATGTTGGTCGTAACCAAGGGGGTGGTAGTCATAGATGTGAAAAATGGTCATAAGCCACTTTTTGTAATGTTTAATGGTCACTAAATGAACTGTTATAAATCGAGGACTACCTATATATAAATAAATTGCAACATGTGTAATAACCATAAGTCTAAACTTTAGACTTATGTCACTTGAAGATGTTAAGAAAGGCAACTACCTCCTGCAGGTTTCTTGGTAGCATTTTTCAGAAACAGTTGGCTAGTCCTATTATCCTAGGTTTGAGAGAAATTGATTGCTGTGTGGCTAGATGTCAGCCCTGTGAGGTAGTCCTGGGAAGAAACACAAATCATGGGTACTAACACTAATTTTACTTTAGGGTTACAGTAACATAATCTTGCAAGTCTGAAATCACTAATCTCCTTCTTTACTATTATTTTCCAGAAAAATAAAGTCTCTGAGATGCTTCCCACATTCCTTTTTCTTCTATGGGCTGTGAGATGTCCTGTGCATGATGGTGGCTGAGTTTGCATATCTTCCTTTTGTCTCCCAAGATTATTCCCACATACTGTTACACTAAATTAGGGACTCACAGTCTCATAGCTTGTAGCATTATGATTATTACATACACAAAAATGTGACATCACAGCTACCAGTATTTTAGCTGACATTGGCCTCCATATGCATCGAATTCTTCCCAAGAACTCTGTGGTGATTGTTATTTCCAAGCCTTCCTATGAGGTCAGCAGTTGTCATTCTTCTAGTAATCGTGCAGGGCTAGACCTTGGTTGATAAGCCATAGCTCCTGAATCCCATTGCCAGCTTGTAACAAATGGTCAGGAACTGTAACATCTGACTTCATTCTTATTGACCGTTCCAATATAGAATTGTTTTTCAATCCCCCCCATATTAAAGAGATTAGCTGATACACTTAATCTGGCTCTTCCACTAAAACCTGTCTAAAAGAGAGAATCCTTCAGGTGGAATATCTTATTGTTACTACCGTGTTTCCCCGAAAATACGACCTGTCCTGAAACTAAGGCTTTGCCACATTTTTATGGTGGGGAAAATATAAGCACTACCCCGCAAATTAGTCCCCTGGACAACCCCCCACCTCCGGGCCAGACAGAGTGCCATTCACCAACCTAGCAGTATCCCAAAAGTGCCAAGCCCTGGGAACTGGGGGGGGGGGGGCTTGGCGCCTTCAGGATACCCTAGGTTGGTGAGCGACGCTCTCTTGCGCGCCTTCGGGATACCCTAGGTTGCCGGGCGGCTACTCTCTTGCGAGCGGGCTTCCAAAGAGCCTGCCTCAGGGGTGAACGGCTGTGTTGCGCTGTCACAGCAGCACAACACAGCAGCCATGAAGCAACCACACCCAGGACAGCCACCCAGAAAAACCCCTTTCCAGCCTGGCACAGCATCATTCACTGACCTAGGGATATTGCCAAGACGCTTGAGCGCCTGTTCATTGCCACCCGGCTCTCGCGGCTTGGCGCTTTCAAAATGCCAGTGAATGGCACGCTGCATGGCTGGAGAGGGGGGGTTATGCAAGTGGCTGTTCTGCTACCACTCGCGTACCTCTCAGCCTCACAATGCCGTGGCCCAGCTCTCCCCGCAGATCCAGAGCACCTCCACCGCCGCCGCCATCCCAGCATGGCTCTTTCGGCGGCTCCCAAACCGAGTCTTCTGGCAGTGGCTGCTCTGGGCATACACTCTATGGTTGTGAGTCGGCTGCCGGCAGAGCATACTCCCAGAGTGTACAACACAGCCATTCACCCCTGAAGCTGTGCCTGGCTCTTTGGGAGCCCACTCACAAGAGAGCAGCCGCCAGCAACCCCCCAAAATAAGCCCTTCCCTGATAATAAGGCCCAAGCCATATTTTGTGTGTAAAAAGAAAATAAGACCCTACACACACACAGAGAGAGAGAGAGAGAGACAGACAGGCAGACAGATAGAGGCAGAGACAGAGACAGACAAACAGACAACTTGATACTAGAGAAAGTATTGAAAATAGAATGTTCTAAATGGTCCCTTCCAAGTCTCCTGTATGAGGCATGAAAAGTGAAACTTCAGCAGTAAGGATGATTTTAAAAACTGAAATCCTGAAGCCTGCTGTTTGAAGTTGGCTTCAAGATAACTGAATGTCTTTGCCAGATGTGGATGTCATCTGTATCACCTAGCATTTCTGTTTGTGGTTGTATCTTGTGAAATGAGTTTTTGATACCTGGTTACTGCCTAGCTTAGTCCTTAAGGTTTTATTGGCAAGATTTTTCAGAAATGATTTGCCATTGTCTGCTTCCTAGGGTAAAAAAGAGTAACTGGCCCAAAGACATGCTCCTGGCTTTGGGTCTAAGGCAGGACTAGAATCCCCAGTCTCCTGATCCTTCAGTAGTCACCAACACACCAATAAAATAATTTTAAATTTTATTCAAATTTTAAAAATTCATCTTCTTGGAGGAATAGAGAAGGATGGAACACAACTGTTAAATAAGAAATTCATGTAGATTCCAGTGGATGCAAGTTTATGAAATCAGTATAAGCAGTTCAAAAAATTAATTTAAATGATCATAAGATTTTTAGTACATCTATATTATATAGGATCACTTATGCAACTAAAATTTGAGAAATAAATGAAATATGTATGCTTGGTTTTTTTTAAACCCAGCTTTTAATATTTAATAGCTAAATCAGTATAAAAAGTAAACATCTGTATACATTAAAATATGCATGCATGGAATCTTCCAGATCTTCCAGTGGTGTGCCCATAACTGAGTCCACTTACCTTTCTATTGGTCATTCTCTCCTTCCCACTCCTTCCACCTTTCCCAGCATTATAGGCTTCTCCTGAGAGGTAGGTTTTCACATAATATTTCCCGTGACCATTATTACTATAACATTAATGTTTATATATAGATCAGGGGTGTCAAACTCGATTTCATTGCGGGCCACATCAGGGTTGTGTTTCACCTCAGCGGACAGGATGGGCATGGCCAGGGTGGGCAATGGCAAGCTTGACGTCACTTGTGTTGGGGGGGGGGTGACTGTGGAGGCCTGAGCGCTCTGCCAGCGAAAACGAGCTCCTGAGCTCCATTTTCAGCTGCGACGGGCTTCTGTAACCATCTGCCAATGAAAATGAAGCTCAGGAGGGTTGCACATGACCCTTGCAAACTCTGTTTTTACTGGCAGAGGCACCACAGGCTGGTCCTTTGCTGTTTCCAGAGTGGCCCCACAAGCCAGGTCTAAGCACCCCGCGAGCCAGATCCATCCCGTGGCCCTTGAGTTTGACACCCCTGGTACAGATTGATGGATTCTGGCATGGTTGAAATCACTGTGATCATTTTAGAGCATGAATAAATGGTCAGAGAAGAGATTTACAGGAGGCAGAAGAATGGGCAAGAGTGAGGTCATATCAGTGGTGAAATTCAAAAATGTTTACTACTGGTTCTGTGGGTGTGGCTTGGTGGTGGGGCCCTGTGACTGAGTAGGTGTGGCCAACTCAATGTCACTCATGGCCACACCCACTCAGTCACATCCCCACAACCACCACCACCAAGCCATGCCCACAGAACCCGGTATGAAAAAATGTGTGCATGAGTCCATTCACAGTGGAGCTGCTGCTCCCTTTATGCTCTCCCCTAGCCCCCTCCCTCCAGGGGGTTGAAGTACCTTAAAGGGACAGATTGCAGCAGCTCTGCTGTGAATGGAGGGAGAAAAGTTTGGATTGCCTCTGCTGCATTTAATGTTGAATTCTGTGGCAGAGACAATCCGAATGTTTTCCCCTCCATTCACAGCAGAGCTGCTGCTCCCTCCCTCCCAGGGATTACTTTAAAGAGACAGGCTTCAGCAGCTCTGCTGTGAATGGAGGGAGAAACATTTGGATTGGGTGGGTGGGTCAAGTGGTTGGAAGAGGTGAGCTGCTACAGGACGACCAGGTGGGCGTGGATGGGGCCACCAGGGATTTTTGCCACTGGTTCAGAGAACCAACGCCAATCGTCGCTGCTGGCTCAGCCAAACTGGGCTGAACTGGGAGGATTTCAACCCTGGTTAACATATTTACAAATCAAAGCACTGTAAAGAAAAGGGGTCAGCTAAAAAATAGAGAGAAGATCTGATAAAGAAGTTCTAGGGCTAGACAAACAAAGAAGAACATTGAGAAGGGCTTTAGCATATTTGAACTTATGGTAGGTTGACTAGACTCCAGAGAACTGAGCTGATCACAGAAGGAAAAAATAAAGTTTTAAGGCAGCAGTTCTTAACCTGTGGGTTGCAACCCCTTTTGGGGTTGAACAACCATTTCACAGGAGTCACTGAGACCAGTGCAACTCTAAACTTTAGACTCCACCTCGCGTTCCTTGAAATCCCCCGCGAATGGGCTCCGGAGTTATTGCTGGCTGTGCAGCGCGTCGCCACAGCTCCACGCCATAAAGAACATAGGTGCGAGTGCACACCCCGTACAATTAGCCTTGGAGACTTCATAATGGCAGGAATGTGTTCCTGTGAGGGAGGGAGGGGCTTAGGTCCTGCTCCAGGCTGTAATTATGCGGACCGTGCATGCGGCTATGTTTTCCACGCTGCTGCCAGGTACTTTTAACTACACTATATTGCCAAAAAAGTATTCGCTCACCTGCCTTTACTTGCATATGAACTTATATTGGCTCCCAATAGATGTTCAGGTGCAATTCAAGTTTCCTGGTTATTGACTTTAAAGCTTTAGATACCATAGAACCGAGCTACTTGCAGGACTACCTGCCCCCTCAACCTCTTCCTGCCCTATGCATTCCCATATGGACATGCCACATGCTCCAGATCTCTGCTGACTGATGCCTAATGGATGTTGTTACAAATTCTCTACCCAATACTCATATTAATACAGAACAGATAAATGAAAATCAGTCTGATAAAATCCGGACTAACTATAATTAGCACAAAGAATAATGAAAAAAGCCATTAATTTGGAGAAATCACGTTATAACTGATATGCATCTGCAGGATAATAAAAATGAATGAAGCATGGAGTAGACTAAGGAAATATCTAGCCACATTATGAGCACTAATGCAGTGTCAGTGACTCAACGATGAAGCCAAAGGGGGGAAAAATACTAACAGCAATTCAGTCAGGAAGACATAATCACAGGTTAAATAAGTTCAGATGCGAGTAAAGGCAGGTGAGCGAATACTTTTGGAAATATAGTGTATATCTAAATCCACAATCAGACCTGTCATCAAGAGCCAAGCTCAGGAGCCCGAATTGGCCCCATTCACACAATGAAAACCTGCTTGCTAAAAGTACCATAAACCATGCACAAAGGAAAAGAGCAAAAAAAAAAAAAGTGCAATGCAAGTAAACAATTTAAAAAATGATACAAGTGGAATTATTATTAGAAATAAAATGTAACAGAGAAAATGATATGTATGAAAATATAAAGTTGGGTTTCCTGAAATGCCACCCCGAGAACCCATCAGAGAAAGTAAATAAGCAAGGGCAACAATGGGAAGGAGGAAAGATGAGGAGGGAAAGGAAGAAAAGGTAAAGCAGAGGAAGTAAGGGAGGGAAAATTAAGAGTAGGAGAGAGGGGAAGAGGGAGGAGAAGAGAGGGAAGGGGAGGAAAGAGGGGAAGAAGAAGGGAGGAAGGAGGGCGAGGGAAAGGAAGAAAGAGTAAAAGCAGAGGAAGTAAGGGAGGAGAATTAAGAGTAGGAAAGAGGGTAAGAGGGAGGAGAAGAGAGGAGGGGGAGTGGAGGAAAGAGAGGGGAAGAAGTAGGGAGGAAGGAGAGGAGGAAAAAAGAAGGCAAAGAAGGGAGGTAGAGAAGATATAAGGAGCAAGGTTGTTGCAAAATAAAATGGGATGGCAAGAAAATGACCCAAACTGTATTATATATATTTGTAAGAAAATAATGATAAATGATAATGATATGATTAATGGTAATTATAAGAGTGAATGAACCTGAAAGAGAAAATAAAAAACTTTTTAAAAATAAAAATAAACAATAAACAATGCACAACATTTGCCCAATAAATTAAGGTTAAGCTTACCACCACCACCAAGGTTAAGAGCACTCCTGCAAACAACCCCAAACCAGGTTGAAGATCCATCCAGGCAGGGTAAGCAAGTTTGTGAATGCAGCTGCAGGCAACTTAGTTAAGGAGACTGTGGGAATAAACCACTGTGTGTCTCTGTGTATGTGTGTGTATGATTGTATAGCAGCCGAGGTTGTCCAGCCTCCAGGATGTTTTCAGGCCCAAAATTTAGGAGCAGACAAAATGTTGGCTGCCTCTATAAAAAAGATGTGGAGACTCTAGTCTAGAAAAAGTGCAAAGAAAAGCAACCAAGAGGATTAGGGGACTGGAAGTTCAAACATATGAAGAACAGTTGCAGGAACCGGGTATGTCTGGTTGAATGAAAAGAAGGACTTAAGGGTGATATGATAGCAGTCTTCCAATATCTGAGGGGCTGCCCCAAAGAAGAGGGGAGTAGAAGTAAAGTAAACTCTTAACACTTAGACAAAACCAAAGCTACACCATGCTTCAAGACAAAATTTCATTTATTTGTAATTAGAAATAAATATTTCACAATATGTAATTACATAGTGTTTTTGTGATTAATCACTCTGCTTTAATTACGTTCAATTTATAACAATAAAAATACGTCCTGCATATCAGATATTTACATTACGATTCATAACAGTAGCAAAAGTACAGTTATAGAGTAGCAACGAAAATAATTTTATGGCTGGGGGTCACCACAACATGAGGAACTGTATTAAAGGGTCGCGGCATTAGGAAGGTTGAGAACCACTGTTTTAAGGCTATGTGTAGAGTACCAAACTTCTGATCTATGAAAAAATCTACTATTTTCTAGATAGTAGTACTGTATGAATGAAAGTAGTGCTGTACTGTATGAAAGTTTGGGTCTTTGTATCGATAGGAAATATGAATAAAATTAAATTAAATTGTGCTAAACCTAAAAGTCAATCTCATGTTGGCTGTTCAGTATCTTTTTCAGGGTGTAAGGTCTGCTAAACAAAACTATTCCTTAGTTTGATTTATAACAATAAATTTATAACAATCCTGTGTGTGATGGCAATATAACAATATTAATCTTATTTACTTATTTTGTTTTATGAGGAGCACAATATAATTAGTAGCATACTCACTGTTAATACAATGCTAAGATGAGACAACCTCTTCTAACCTTTAGTAAAATAATACTAATAGAACTTGTTCCTTTCGTGCCATCTTTTTAAATTTTAAGTCAATGTTAATGTTAATCTAACACTCTAATATTTTATCTTCTTTTTAAATTGTTTTTGTTTTAATTAAATAAATACACAAAAAAGAACCATCCTTCATTACATCTTGTAGAAAGTGTGTCGATTGGTTACAAATGGATTTCGTGCGTTTCTACCACAATCATTACTTATACTTCATTCACATTGAATTGTACATTTTAAATAAAAAATCTTTATGTATTTTACTATCAATGTACCACCATTCTCATTTAACTAAAATTATTTAAACATGCTTTTATATGAAATCATTTGTATTTAAAGACACAACCACCAACTGGCATTCATTAGCAATTTCAATAAACCTCCAATAAAATTACACCTTTATAACATATTCTGAAAAAGAAATCAATTAATAAAATATCTAAGCATTTCCCCCACTTTCTCCCCCCCTCAACTCACTATTTAGAGCTTGTATCTAATTGCTTTTACCAATACCAACACATATAGATATCATTGAACATTATCCATTAACATTTCCTTGTTATTATTGTAGTTAGCTAAAAATTATTTATTATTTATATCACATCTCCTCTCATCAGACCCAAAAAAGATTACATCTTTATAACAAAGTCTAAACAAAAAATTATTAATAAAATTTATGTCTTTTTCCCAGATCCCAATTTGCAATTTATATCCAAGTTGCTTTTACTAGTTGAGATTATTATTTCATTATTATTATCATAATGAATTACTTGTTAATGAATAAACATTTAAGAACAATCTAAAAGAATCTACAAAGTACTAAAGTTCCTACTTGTTAATCACTAAAAATTAACTAAATTTTTTATCATCAACATTCATTATCAACCTGTATCTTTCCAGTAACAAAACAGTCTTATCTCTTTTGCCAGCTGTTGTGTCAATTCTCTTATTAACTCCTTTATAAGGTTTTTTATAAACTTCTCTCCACACTTTATTGCTTAAAAGATCTCTCAGGTAATCTCATTGTCCTTGAATTGGTATTGAAATTAGCATATCTTTGGTTATCAGACGTATTTCTGAAACGGTTTCTCTTCTTATCTCCATCATCATCAGCCTTTTTTCCCCTCTTATATCTTGAAAAGAGGGATAGAGCTCCAGATTGTCAAATTCGCTTTTCCATATTCCCTTCTTTCCACTTTCACCCATGTTTGCTCCATTAGTAAGTTCATCTGTTATCTTATCTTTATCTTCTATATCTTCATTCTCTTTTTTAATTTTTGGGAATCCAACCCCATCATCTTTTGTTGTGGGAAACAATAGTCTATCCAACTTCCTCTCAAATCTCCCAAATCCTTCCAATATATTTTGAATTCCAGCCAAAATATCTTGAAAACTTAAGGTTTTCTCATCTGCATATTGATACATGTTTCCAAGAAAAAAGGAGGAAAAAGGGGGGGAAAGAGTCTAATATCCATTGCCACTCTAGCCTTCAAAGTCTCTTTTATATATATAAATATATTTAACTTAAGTTGACTTAAGCACAAGTTCTTTTATACTCTTCAAAAAGGAAGGGATCTGTCTTTTTCTTTTTTTTCCCTTCCCTTGACAAAATATTTCACAAAGGCACCTGTGTAAACAATCTGTGTCCTTGGCTCTTTATCAATTTCTATAAACAAGTTGCAAACCCTTCAGTTACAAAGTCAGTGAAATCCAAGAAGAGAGAACAAAGGATACATTGTATCAAAAAACCCAAATTCTGACTTCCGAGTGGCAGATTTGACTTTCTCCTAATTGTCTCAAACTTAAGGAAAACAAAGGTCTTTTAATGTCTTTAGTGGAATTTAATAATAAATAGTAGGAAGAATTGTTAGAATAAAAAAAGGTTTTAGTTCAAGCCAAAAAATAAGGTAGCAAAAATAGGAGGGAAAAAAAATCAATTCGTTCACTTAAGAGGAAAAACAGGAAACATTACAATCACTTCAATCCACAAAACATCGTTACAAAGAAAAGGAAAAAAAAACTTTCTAAGGCAGTCCAATAAAGATAAATTTCGCCACTTTATTCTTTTACTTAACAGACTAATTTATCTTTTAAAAAAAGTTTCTTTGGGCAGTCATTCTCAAAGAAAAAACCTCACCAGATGGACTCACTTTCACTTCCTTCTTTCCGGAGCCATCTCCGACTTCGTCAGCCTGGGGCTTGGGGAGCTTCCCTTGGGTCAATCAGGGACTTTGCAATGTCCCTGAGACCAGCAAGGATTTGTCTCCATGTTCACCATCTCTACGGGACGGTTTAGGTTCATATGGACCGGGCAGCGGTAAAAGTATCAAAGGCGGTCTCGGACAGTCGAGACCGCATGTTGTTTCATCATGACATTGGCTCCTCCTTCTCCAAAACCTCTAATATTTTATCTTGTTTTTACTTGTAAGCCACCTAGAGTTGCTTCTTGGTGAGATGGGCTGCGTATGCATTTAAAAAAGAAATAAAGGGGATCATAACTTCAAGAAAATTGTGGCGGCCAGGTGACCGCATTTTTTCTCTATGTAGAATGTAGATCTTTCTAGTCCAGTTAGTAGGGAAATAGAGAAGAACATAAAGATGTTTCATTTGTGGTAACAGTACAAATGTGGGAATGCTATAAATGTGTTTGATTCTAGCCTTACTTAAATTTCAGCACAGAGACAGTATATATCTGTTTTAATAGACATTCAAGAATTGCAAGGGTTCGACGGGAGATCTCTATGGTACTATTTGCTCTGTTGAAATTAGTTTTAATTATATGTATTGTTATTTTACTGTTATTGATTTTAGTACTATTAATAACAGATTGCTGTTGTGAAAGGTGAGTTCTAAACAGAGCAATGTAATTCCTTTCCTAACCAGTATAATAAATTCAGAATGTTTTAGAAAAATAGCAGCTACTAAAATCACTGTTGGGCGGATCATGGACTACAAACAATGCAAGTAAAGAAAGAGAGGGAAGACATAAAGTATAATGTAATGAAGCAAAAATAAGTCTAATGAGTAAACCGTAGAACAATGTTTTAAGAATGAACATGAATATCTGTCTCTAACAAATATATAATCAAACAAAATATTTAATGACAGAAATAATTAGACTGACAAAATAGAACAAACATCTTCCATGCTAGAATACAATGGAGATTTTCAAGCTCACATTTATCAAATCCACCCATCCATCCTTCAGATCTTCCCTTAGCACCCAAGTTTCCTGGTAATGTTGCAGAAATTGGGCAGGTGGTAGTAGATGAAAAGTCTGAGAAATGAATCAATAAAATGTGTACACGTTGAATTTTCTATTATAATTGAGATGGAAAATGTTGGTGAATGTCTACTTCTGTTAGGAGGACAAATTTCACAGTTATCAATTTGTACAACAAGTAATGTCCCAGGATGAAAACTGCAGGAATTATAGAGCTGGAAAATCTGGTTGGCCTCATGTTGAAAAAAAGCTGGTTTGAGTCATTCCTTTTCAGAATGCAGGTAGACATTTGTGACTGGGAGAAATATTCCAAGAATCTCTCCCCACACCCAATGGGGGTTTTCTGTCCGTAGATGATTTTGGAGGGAGGTGTGTGTGTTGAATATTTCATTTTGTGTGCTCCCACCTGCAATCTAAAGCAACACAAAATATTTTTGTTTCTAACATTTAGTTTCAACTCCAAAGTAAGAAAAAAATCCCCCATCTTTTAACTGTCTATTTGCCAATTTAACAAGTCCCTTTATCTATTTTAGGATACAGCTATTACTATTGGAGGGGTCTTGATGCTCAGTGGACACAACTGGACAAGAGAAACCTTTATGTTTGCCTTTATTACTCTTGGAAAAGGCTGTTTTTTTCTTGCTTACATCAAATTTATTCAGTAACGCCACAGTAGAAAATCTGTAGCTAGAAGAATATTCTGATGATATAGATAACAGAACAAAAGAGTTGAAAAGGACCTTGGAGGTCTTCTAATCCAACCATACTGTTTGTGCAGGAAACCCTATACTGTTTCAGACAAATGGTTTTCCAATCTCTTCTTTAAACTTCCAGTGTTGGAACAGCCACAACTTCTGCAGGCAAGTTGTTCCACTGATTAATTGTTTTCACTGTCAGGAAATTTCTCCTTAGTTCTAGGTTGCTTCTCTCCTTGATGAGTTTCCATCCATTGCTTCTTGTCCTGCCTTCAGGTGCTTTGGACAATAGGTTGAGTCCCTCTTCTTAGATATTGGAGCACTATTATCATATCACCCTAGTCCTTTTTATTAAATTAGACATGCTCAATTCCTGCAACTGTTCTTTATATGTTTTAGCTTCAGTCTCCTAATCATTTTTATTGCTCTTCTCTGCACTCTTTTTAGAATGTCAACATCTGTTTTACAGATGTTGGCGACCAAAGCTGGATGCACTATTCAAAATGTGGTCTTACCAAGACGTTATAAACCAGTATTAACACTTTATGTTGGGTTGGAGCTATTTCTGAAAAACAAAGAATTTGACTTCTATGATGATATCGTACAGAAAGTTCTATGGTATTAATCTCGCACTTTTGGGTCTATTAGAGTTGGACTCAAATTAAGAGCAGTACCTTCATTGCCTAAAACTACTGGATCAAAAGCTCTTTTCATTTCTGAAAATGCTGCAACATTAACTACATCATTCAGAACTGCAATGCAATAATGAGAATAAAACTTTCTCCCATTAATCCCAACCTGGCCAGAGTAGGCTATCAGGGCAAATCACTGTAATACCCTTCATAACTATTCACAAATGAATTCCACTGAGTCCAAGGGGAGACTTCAAGGTTCCTATCCATCAGATTGCAGCATTTTATCATATTGCTATGGAGAATAACATAAGGTGATGTGCAAGTTGAGATGTTATTCACTGGTAATGTTAAAGACAGACAATTATATTTTCTATGAATGTTGTCCTTAGTATCATCAGTTAGTCAAATACACATGATTATCACTGGCTTCTATAAAAGAAGATAGTGCTATAATCATGTCAAAATATTTCCTAATGTAAGAAAAGGAATAAATGTAATGCAAAGGACCAATTAATTGGAATACTGGTAGTAGTTCAGTGTGATGGAAATCAAGGAATAAAATACAAGTTTTCAAATAATATTTCTGCAGACTTGTGAAATTCTCCATGATTAAGTTCAAAGGGACCAGTATCATATTTAAATAATGTCAGCTCATAAGTAATGGGTACGAGCCATTTCTATTTCTGGCAAATGCATTTACTAAATTGAAATATGATCAAAAATCTTAAAAGAAGCTCCAAATTGTTTAGGTAATACTATAAGGTATAATTACATTGCTGTTGCTAGGAATGCAAGTTATAAATAGCATGTAGTTCATGGTAGCACAACAGGATTGTATGCATTAAAATTTCAGAATAAATTATTGGTTACTACACATCTAGACTTTCAAAAAATTGTCTATTGCTGATGATGTTCCTTTCTCTTTCATCTGGTTTGATAGTGTGAAAATAATTGGATTAAAAATAAGCATAATATTAAGTCCACAAAAATAAGTCCACAAGGTAACGGCACAGTTCTATATGCCGATACGTTATCCACATTCTTCTTCTTCTTTTTAGGATTTAATTTGATATTATCAGGTAATAGATTGGTGAAAATCAACCTTGCATCTAAATGCTTTAGACCATGTTCTCTGCTAAAATTGACGAATACATTTGCATAATTTCAATTTATCTCATGTAACATTTTTATTCACAGTTTACTGCTGGACCATAGTGCAGGAATGATTGTATTAAATTTATTTGCATTGTTGTTGTTATGGTTGGGCTCACAATCAGCTAGATATTTAGATTTGGATTTGGCACTTTTGTATCTTCTATTGAGCCCTACATAAGGGCCTTGGATAGGCAGATTTTGTTTGAAGTAATTAAAAGTATCATCAAATAACATAAGCTGTTTCAAGTAAAGCTTGTTTTGCTGTTGACTGATGGTGAGTTTATCAATGCTAGTGGTGCTCCAGCTGTTTGGGGATTGCATCAAAAGTGTCTGTTAATATTGGCATTATTTTTGTTTATTTGTTTTGCAATAATCATTCTATTTGGAGGTGTTTGTATTTTGCGCATTTCTCCAGTTCTTTCTCTTCTTTTCTGTTGTCCCCAGGTACTGCTATGTCCACTATCCAATACCCTTTTTTCTTCTTCAATTGTTTAGTGACTTGCAAGATTCCATGCCTATCTATTTTCCTTGCAAATTATTGTTTAGACTGGATTTGGCATTTTTATCTAACTATTGATTCTTCAATGATGACGGTGGTGATGGTTTGTTACACAGTCAGCCAGATGTTAAATTAGATTTGGCATTTTTATCCAGCTATCAAGTCCTTTGCAAGGACCTGAGCTAGGCAGATTTGTTTGATGGTGTTAAAGTTGCCCTTTGCAATTGACTGATGGTGATTTTATCAATACTGATGGTATTCTTATTATCTTTTGATTTCTCTCCTTTATATATATTATCCTTTTGGGGTTTTTGGTTACAAGCTAAACACAGGTGATAGAAAGAAAGAGTGAATCTTCATCTCCTCTAAGGTTACAGGTATCTCTTTTTCCCAAAACCTGTACCTTATGTGTAAGCAAATGTATACAACATCAATTTTTCAATCAGGGCATCAGCAAACATCTATAATAGATTCCCAGAACTTTATTTTAAAAAGTCCTATTTCAACCTTGATCAAATAAACCAACTTTATATTTCTTTCTTTTCGTTTTAACAGTCTTAACCTTCCGTTCATTCAAATATTGCCATTGGATTTAATTACTGTTCAGAGTAATTAAATGGGATTCTTTATCCCATTGCACAGACTTCTTCAAGAGTTTAACAAGCCTTTTTTGTAGATATAGTAATATTTTCCAGGTTGTTCGTTTAATTTGTCATTTCTATTTCCCCTTTCATTTTTATAATTTCAGCCAGTTAGTCTTGAATATCCAGTAAAGTGTCCTTTTCCAAACCATTCTCTTGGCCTGTCTTTTATAGTTTCACGTTCAGTATTTTCTCTGTTTTGTCAGACAAAATTTGCTCCATATCTGTCATTCCCTCATTAGCCTCTTTTGGACATCTCCTTAGGGATGTACATTTTATATTTGAACAGTAAGTCATTTGAGTCCATTGCCCGATGTCACATTTGGGAAAAAATGCATTTATTTTCTTGCACCTTTTGTCAAGAGATGCATTTTAAAGCATTTTCCCCCTTTATCCTTATATATTTAGAATGACTATTTCATTGAATATACGCATGTTGTATTTGCTGAATATACTTGTTCAGTTGTAAACTAATCATAATATTCTGAAAAATGTAGTTCTTGGTTCACAAATGAATTCACGTATAGGTTTCAGAGGTGCATATTGGGTATAATTTTTAAACAAAAGATGGGACCAAGTTAATTTCTTCTTCACCGTGACCATGATGAAGGAGAGAGAAAAAAGGATGTGGATGTCGGAAGGATAACATGTAAAATAGCAATGAAGAAGACCCTGCAGTAATTTGTTTTCAATGCACTGAAATAGGCTGACAAGTCACAGATGACAAGAGAGTGTTGCAAGGAACATCAGAAGAGCTCCCTCCTACTTCATCCTGGACCTGTGATCTGTCAACCAAGCTAAGATGCCCTGAGATAAGAGATGTGAGTTGAAGGGAGAGGAAGTAATTTACAGATACTGCATGGGGATGGCTCACAGTCTTCAGAGAGAGTCCATGGAATGGGTGGAATGATGCTGTCCGCCTTAAAGTGATAAAAACAGCAGACAAGATGGCCAATCAAACCCCCTTGTTCGAACATCTGTAATTCACTAATTGGTAACAGAACCAGTAATAGATATTTTGTCTAACATATACCTGTGCCAAAGGGACTTGGTGGCTCAGAAGCTAAGACATTGAGCTTGTCAATCAGAAGGTCAGCAGTTCGAATCCCTAGTGCCACGTAATGGAGTGAGCTTGTGCATGACATTATCTGAGATAATGTTCAAGTATTTGACATGCAATAGTTCTTTACCCCATGCAAATCAAGTCACTACTTAATGCTGCAGTAAAATAAGTGATGAAGGGATGCAGTGACTCAGTGGCTAAGATGCTGAGCTTGTCGATCAGAAAGGTTGGCAGTTCGGCGGTTCGAATCCCTAGCACCACATAATGGAGTGAGCTCCCGTTACTTGTCCGAGCTTCTGCCAACCTAGCAGTTCGAAAGCACATAAAAATGCAAGTAGAAAAATAGGGACCATTTTGGTGCGAAGGTAAAAGTGTTCCATGCACCTTCGGCGATTAGTCATGCTGGCCACATGACCACGGAGACATCTCTTCAGCTTTGAAATGGCACAGCCCCCTAGAGTTGGGAATGACTAGCACATATGTGCAAGAGGAACCTTTACCTTTATACCTGTGCCAAAGTTACTCAAAGACAATATAGGAGGAGATGTATCCAAGACTGTCATGGCTACTGCAAGATAAGGTGAATGGAATTTCTGTAAATCACAATTGCAACTTTAAAAAAAACCCACAAAGCTGCAGGCACACATCTCTTACAACGGAACACTTACTAAGTTGTCACCTACAATAAAGTCAGCACTGTGGCTGTAGAGCAAGTTAATGGAATTTTTTTTAAAAAAAAGCATAGTAGTTCTTCACAGCTAATAGGACATTCACTTTTATTAATATTCTAGAATAATTCCTGAAAGGCTATAATTGTGTTTTTATAGGACCATTAAAACCAGGCCTGTGCATTTTAACTGGTCTGGACAACATACAATATATTAGAACAGTGTTTCTCAAACTTGGCGAATTTAAGTCCTGTGGACTTCAACTCCCAGAATTCCCCAGCCAGCTATGCTGGCTGGGGGATTCTGGGAGTTGAAGTCCTGTGGACTTAAAGTCGCCAAGTTTGAGAAACACTGTATTAGAAGGATAAAAGGGGAGCCTATGTTAAAAGGAGATTATTTGGATTAAAAAAAAGATGGATTAATTTGCAAAAAACTAATGAACAAAAATGCTATGAATGCTATGGTTATTAGATGACTACAGGAACCTATATTGCTGTGAAGTCGAAAATATAATGTAAATAGGATATAATATAAACCTATATTACTGTTAAAGCATAATGAGGCTGGACAATAGTTGGAATCTTAATTCCAAAGAATGGTAGGAAATTAATAGAAAACTGTATGGGATTGGTAGAAAATTAAGAGCAAAATGTATAGGATTAAAAAAAAAAATCTAGCAAAGGTAGAAATGGCTGAAATGGTTAAGTTGGCCAAATATTTGGGAGATATCTTCTAAATTTGATGAACTTGGGCAGAATAACAGGGGTTGGCAGTTTTTATATAACCCTGTCAATAATAATAATAATAATAATAATAATAATAATAATAATAATAATAATAATAATAATAATATTGAATTTATTAGCCGCTCCCTTTCCAGGCAGGACTCGGGGCGGCGTACACTAAAGACATATAAAACATAACACATGTGTACAAACACATAAACATACATATATACGAAGACATACATGTACGGAGGAGGTAATAAATTACAACATTTAGACAATTAAAACCATTTACATACCCCAATAATAAAACCCAATATACAATAAAAATTTAAAATTTAAAAAACAGTCGGGGAAAACGAAAAAATTACGGTTGAGCCAGGCCAGATAGTTGAAAAAGGCGGGTCTTCAACTGTACACGGAAGGAGCGGAGATCGGAAATAATCCTGATGTCACGGGGGAGGTCATTCCACAGGGCTGGGCCCATCACAGAGAAGGCTCTGCTCCTGGGTGTCGCCCCCCGACACTGTTTGGTGGACGGCACCCGGAGAAGTCCCTCTCTGTGTGAGCGAATTGGTCGTAGGGATGTGTGGGGCAGGATGCGATCCTGCATGTAACTAGGTCCTGAGCCATGAAGCGCTTTAAAGATCATAATCAAAACCTTGAAACGCACTCGGAAGACCACAGGAAGCCAGTGCAGCTCGCGCAGGAGAGGTGTTACAGGGGAGTATCTAGTCCTCCCCATAATCACCTGTGCGGCCGCGTTCTGGACCAACTGTAGTCTCCGAGTGCATCTCAAGGGAAGCCCCATGTAGAGAGCATTGCAGTAGTCCAGGCGAGACGTCACTAGCGCATGGGTGACTGTGCGTAGGGCATCCCGGTCCAATAAGGGGCGCAATTGGCGCATCAGGCGGACCTGATGGAACGCCCCCCTTGCCACGGCTGTTACATGGTCATCCATGGACAGCCGGGCATCCAGGAGGACGCCCAAATTGCGCACCTGTTCCATGGGGGCTAGTTGCACGCCCCCAATGGCCAGAGATGGAAGCACCTGGTTGAACCCGGGGGCCGGAAGCCACAGCCACTCCGTCTTGGAAGGGTTTGCTGGAATTTTTCCACTGAACCTCAATAACTTCTTTAAGAATTAATTTAAGTGAAAAGAACCTGGATCTTTGTGAGTCATAGGAAGTAACATTAGTGAAGGTACTATATCCAACAACATCTTGGACTGTTGAAAATCATGATTAGCACAATATGAAGTAGTTGACATATGTCCCACAATCAAGTTTTCTTTTTTTTTAAAAAAAAGTTAAGCTTATAATCACATATGAATAGTCAGAGCAATACCAGCTCAGTTATTATACATTGTGAATCTCATTCCTGAAAGCCACTCATCTTCACAGCTTTAACTTATTGTGGGAGACTTCTGTGTACTCATTGTGATGTGTACTGGTATGTAGACAGAACAAAATGTGTTAATATTAATTATGACAAGTCTCATTGAAAAATATACTCATGAGGAAGAATCATACTGACACCATCTTTTTTGAGATGAAAAATGGATCAAGTCAAATAAATGTCAGTTTGTTCTGGGATGGTTATTGTGAAACTGTGTTTCTGCTCCAAGCAAATACTGTGGTATTGAAATAAATTTCTGAAAACATATGAGGATATTGCTGTTTCAGAAACTATTACAGATCCTGTCAAGTGATGGTGTGTGTGTGTGTGTGTGTGTGTGTGTGTAAATAAAATTTAGAGTTTAAAAATACAAAGATAAAAGACTAGCACAAACTAAG
Source organism: Natrix helvetica (assembly GCF_964273705.1). Classification (NCBI taxonomy): domain Eukaryota; kingdom Metazoa; phylum Chordata; class Lepidosauria; order Squamata; family Natricidae; genus Natrix; species Natrix helvetica. Next base: position 89,730,289 of record NC_138552.1, read on the forward strand.
AAAACTATAAAAAGAGAAAAAAAGTACAAAGAGCTAGAAAAAAGATTGCATACATACACACATTCTTCCCTCTAGACAAGTATGAATAACTTCAGTAACTTAATACATTCTCTAACATTTCAACAAAAAACCCCTCTTTTTCCCATATCTCATCCCTTATCAATAATCAAGTTATAAAAACTCATCATTATCAATAATCAAGTTATAAAAACTCATCATTCTGTACTAATCAGCAAAACAAACTGACAATAAATACTAATAATATATTACATTTTAACTGTAATCTAATAAATTCATTTTAGGTTCCAATTTATCAGTTTCTCTAAGAAATAAAGCAAAAAAATATATTCCCATTTATAAACAGATTTTGAAAGCTTTGCTGCAGATTTTGAAAGAATTTCCAGAGATCACAACATATATATTAACCCTGATAAAATAATTTCACTTTGATTCCCTGTTTGCTTTTCATGATCTTTAATCCCATCAAATAATGACCCACAAACTGACTTCTCACCATTTTTTCTTTGTTTTCTCTCAGGAACATGTTCATTACTTTAACATGTCCACACAGTATATCCAATATAGAAAGATTTTCAAGTTATTCTTCTGGTTTATTATCTACACATCTGTAATTATTATCAGCTTCTTTTAATTTGTAAATCTATTGTAGCACCCCTTTTCCATATCACTCTTACATTTTAGTATTTTTAAATCCATTTTCAGATACCGCAGCATCTTTTCTCATATTACTTTTTAAATATGGCATTTTTAAAAAAAATCCAAATCCACATTCAAATCTCTCTCTCTCTCTCTCTGTTTTGTCCAATAATATCTGTTTTTCTTTTATATCCTCTGTTATAGTATAAGCCAATCTTGTAAGTAATTTCTGAGTATGTCATTGGCCAACCGTCTTAATTTTCTCTCTAGTCAAAACAGTATTACTCCATTGTATTAATGGGTCTCTTCTCCTTTAATTGTAATTGTTAGTTCTCCCTGGCTCCTTTTAATTAAGCTTCAAAATCCCTTCTTATATGTTTATTCTCCCCTCAGCAAAACTTTCCCACAAGAGTATTTTTTATAGTTAATTTCAAAAATGTCATTATTTTATAAAATTTTAAACATCCCACAGGAAATATTTTTTCAAACCCATCTAGGCCTTTAACTTTCCAGAATCAACATTCTAGTCCCACTTTTCCAGTATTCCAGAAATTAAAGTTTTTTTTTCCTTTCAAAACTATACTTACATAATACTTATTTCATCCAGGATTGTCAGATGCAAACAACCATGTGAAGGATTCAATGTACTGCTTTACTATTCAAGCCTAGAAACAGGAATCTTCTCAAACTAACAGTTTACATCTGGGTAAAACTAGATATGTTTCACTAGCATTCATTCTCTTGTCAAGACTCTAAACTAATTCCCTGTTTGACTCCTTCCTTCAGCTCTGCCAATCTCTCTCCGACAAGAGCAGAATGAGATTCTCCTAGTTTAGTAAAGCTTGTCCTTTGTTCTTAACATCTAGAACAGTGGTTCCCAATGTGGGGCCCATGCCCCACAAGGGGAGGGGGATTTGATTTTTAATGGGGGCAAACTGAACCTTGTTTAAACCTTGTTTAAAGTTAATGGCCTTTTAGGCTTCCTCCGTGTGAGTAGAGTTCACTTTTTGACTAAAGTAAGAATTAAATGTCACAGTGGGGGCATCCTATATTGTCTTTAGGTGGGGCATGGCCAAAAAAAAAAAAAAAAGGCTGGGAACCACTGATCTAGAATGTCAATAAAGCACCTATCTAAAATAGCTAAGAGAGGAAGTGGGAAAACCCGTGGCTTAGGCAGGATCTATTACTCCAACTCCCAAAACTCTTAAATCTGCTGGAGATTGCTATTTTATGATTTCTTTGCAGGGATATTGTATATGGGAAAAATTCTATGTGATCCTTGTTTTCTTCTTCATCCGGAGAGGAGTTCCAAGGAGCCAATCTATACATAGGCTCCTTTTTATACTGCAGTCATCAGCTGCATGGAAGCGGAGTAGTCTTTAGTCTGCCATGCTGACCTAGAAGTCTTCAAAGTGATGGCTTTTTTAGAATTTCATGGTGCAGCTGGAGGTGAACATATCCAACATACCTTCCTCCTCCTATTTTCGCCACAACAGCAATCCTGTGAGGTGATTAGGCTGAGACAGAGTAACTGGCCTAAGGTCAGATGGCTTTCCTGGCTAAGGCAGGTTCAAGGCTATATCACCATGATGGCGAACCTCTCTGCAGGCACATGAGCTGTCACCCCAGCTCAGCTCCCTGCTCATGTGCGCATGCCTCCTGCTGGCCAGCTGTTTTATGGGTCTCTGCCACGCATACTCACGGAGTGGGGCGCATGCGGGAGATGTATGTGCATGCATGGGAGCAGGGCACACGTGTGGGGGTCATGCACACATGCATGGGGGGGAATCACATGCGCATGAGTGTGGGGTGAGACGCGGGGGGGTCACACACTCATTGCATTATGGGTGTGTGCATGCACTTTCAGCACGTGATAACAAAAAGGTTAGCCATCACTGCTATATCACGTGACCTTGAAAACTAAAAAGAAAAAAGAAAACTATTTTTGTAGGTTCCCCACTCAGCAACCCATTTTGGATGAGAATCATTCACCAATTTAATTCCAGGAAGTGTTGCTAAGGAAAGAGAAAGAACCAGGGAAACTGTCACTCTGAGCTGAGCTTTTTGAAAATTAAGGGTAGAAGGCAGTATGTGAATTGGCTGCAGTCCTGAAACCTTGCATAGTGAGTATCTTTCATTTCAGTATTTCGGTACATGGTACTTACTGTGAAGTTGCAATGCTAAGAATTCGATCTGTGGTTTACTATGGCCGTGAGCTATCTTTCAAGTTGTGACATTTCTGATTTTGCCAAAAAGCCTCACGTAATAAAATGTTGCTCCTATATGACATGAACTAGCCATAACTATCACTCAGACAGGCCACTGAGCACATAGCAGAAGCTGGAAAAAGACATTTGAAGAAAACATAAAATAGACTGTACCATGGACACGTTCTCCAATTGTTGTCCTTTGCAGTTGATTAAATCAGAACTGGCCCATAGTCAAGGGATATATCCAATTTAGCTGTTGGGAAATATTTTATTTACATATCAGATTATTATACCCTTTCAATCTTAACTTATTCCAACTTTTCAAATGATTTTGAAGTCCACAAATATCCCACAACAGATAATACAGTGAAACAAAACAATAAAATATATTCAATTCAAACCATATCATGTTACTCTAAAATACAGAATAACAGGAAAACAGAATTGGAAGGGACACTGGAGGTCTTCCATTTATTATTTTATTTTTATTTTATTTATTTCATCAAGCATGTAATAGATAACGTATATATAAACGTCATTTTGGATATATGAAATGGATATGAATAAAAAGAAACATTAGGACAGGGATGGTGGGCACACTGGTGCGCTTATGCACGGCCCTTACAGACCCTACATTCCTTAGGAATGGAGTGAGGTTGACAGTAGACAGTTTAAAGTTAAAGTTTTGTGGGTTGGGGAAGAAACCACAGAGTCAGGTAATGCATTCCAGGCATTGACCACTCTGTTGCTGAAGTCGTATTTTCTGCAATCGAGTTTGGAGTGGTTTACCTTAAGTTTGTATCTATTGTGTGCTCATGTATTGTTGTGGTTGAAACTGAAGTAGTCATTGACAGGTAGGACATCGTAGTGGATAATTTTATGTACTATGCTTAGGTTAGATCAAAGGCGGCGTAGTTCTAAATTGTCTAAGCCCAAAATTTCAAGTCTGGTGGCATAAGGTATTCTGCTGCGAGCAGAGGAGCGGAGAATTCTTCTAGTCCAACCTCCTGCTCAAGCATTCCAGACAAATGGAATGTCCAAACTCTTATTTAAAATCTCCAATGTTGGAGTACCTACAACTTCTAAAAGCAAGCCATTTTACTGATTAATTTTTCTCACTATCAGGAAATTTCTCCTTAATTCTAGGTTGGATCTCTCGATCTCTCATTCCATTCATTACTTCTTGTCTTCCCCTCAGATGCTTTGAAGAATAGGTAATCCCTTCTTCTTTCTGGCAGCCTCTTAAATATTGGAAGACCGCTATTATGGTAACCCTAGTCCTTCTCTTTTTTTAGACTAGACAGACACACCCAGTTCCTAAAACTATTCAACATAAAACATTCATGATCACTGAGGACTTTCAGAAGACCTTCCAAAATAATCAGGCCTTGACAGGTTTTCAGAAGATTATGAGGGAAGTGGCTACTCTTATCTCCAAGTTCAAGGAATTCCATAGGATGGAAGACCCCACAAAATGACTACTGTTCTACTCACAACCACTCCTTTCAGATATCCTAATAGACCTGAACCCTCAGTAGTGTTCATGTTGGGCAGGCAGTTAAGAAGGAAAGATCAATTCATAGAAACATCATTATCTAAAGAAAAAAAAGTGGGGAAAGAGTATCCAGAATCTCAAAAATCTCCAATTTTCAAGCCACATGGACTTTTGGGGCAAAATCAAGAATTATACAAAAAAAATAAACAGGTAGCTAGGTGTCTTAGTGGCTAAGACACTGAGCTTGTCAATCAGAAAGGTCAGCAGTTCGGCGGTTCGAATCCCTAGCGTGGCATAATGGAGTGAGCTCCCATTACTTGGCCCAGATTCTGCCAACCTAGCAGTTTGAAAGCACATAAAAATGCAAGTAGAAAATTAGGGACAACCTTGGTGGAAAGGTAACAGTGTTCCATGTGCCTTCAACATTTAGCCATGCTGGCCAAGATGGCACACTTCCGTTGTCTTTATGCACTTTGAAATTTGACTCCACCCACAAAAATTGCTGGCATTTTGTCTTTGTCTCCATGACACCCAGAAATATCTTTTGAAATACTGTACCTTGGACTTGGACTGATGGATTTTATTGTCTGGATTTGAACTATAGAAAAGGTCTCTATTATTGTCTGGACTCCCTGCCTCGTGATCCCTCTCGGCTATCCCCTGTTCATCATTGCCATTCTACCTTAAGGACACAAACACCGCTGAGTTTCTCTTCATTAAGATGGCACCGAAAAGACCTCCACCTGGGAAACCAGGCTTTGCTGGCTCTGCTCCAACATCTTCAATGTCCAGCCCCAGTGGACAACAGACATTAACATCTCTATTACAAAAAACCCTTGAGGAGGACCTAACCCAGCAGTTGCTTCAAAAGATCTTAAAGGGGCAGGAGGAATTGAAAAATCAACTGAAAGAAATGAATGAACAACTCAGAGAGAACCAAAACCGAACGGCTCAAAATTCACAGAGACTGGAACTTTTGGAGGAGGGGACGGCTGAGATGAGGAGGGAGGTGAAGGGGGTCCAGAGAGGAAACCAAGAACTTGAGAACCATCAGATAAAAATAAAATTTGAAAGGATGTCTTTTTTCCTTAGATTTCAAAATGTAATTGAGGCTGATAATGAAGATTTGAGGGAGATTATGACAAACTTACTCGCTGAATACATAAAAAAAGACAGACAGCAGTTGCGGTGGGATATTGACCTGATCTATAGAGTCAATTCAGCTTATGCTAGAACACATAATGTTCCAAGAGAGGTTCATATTAAATTTCTTAGAAAGACTACAAGAGATGAGATTCTGAGTGCGCAAAGGGGGCAAACGTTAAAATACAAGGAGAGAGAGATAGTCATCCTGAAACAAATCCCAAAGAAAGTCAGAGATAAAAGAAAAAAATATCGTTTTTAGCGAAAAAGCTATTTGAAAAAGGGGTTTGGTTTCGATGGCTTCTGCCAGAAGGTATGTTGATATTCTGGGAGGGCAGTAGAGTTAGAATTAATACAACTATGGGGGCGGGGGCCTTCATGGAAAAAAGCAATGCTCTCCTAGATAAAGCTGTTGACACTATACAGGAAACGCAGGACACGGGAGGTGCCGGAGCCTTGCTGGTGGGGAGGGGGGGAGGCAGCATCGAGAAAACTTAGATCACAAAAGTGAGCTAGAAAAACACTGCAATTGCTGATACAGGAAATTTCTTTCTGTTGGATATAAAATAGATTGAAAATATTGGAAGATATAAGGTAAAATATGCTGTCAAAAATTGTTAAGTAGTATTTTACTTAATGCAGTGATGTGCAGTCAGGGGAGGCAGGGGAGGCAGAGCCTCACCGCTCTCATCATGAAAATATAAAAAAAATTACTCCAGGAAGCCGTGAAAGTGGCTGGGAGAGGCGCGCGGCTTGCTTTAGCCTCCCTGGACATCTCAGCAGCAGCCCCAAGTGTGCCGATCTCGCCATTTTTTACATCGGGCGAGCCCAGGATCATTGCAAGGGGAATGGGATGTGTGCACGAGGCTACTCAGCTCCAGCCTCAATCAGCACAGCCGCGGTCCCCTTCATCTTGCCTCAGGAAGGAGGGGAATGGGACCATGTGTGCAGGGGAAGGGGATCGCGGCTCTGCTAATCTGAGGCTGTGCGCTGAGGAGCCGCCTGCACATGTGGTCCCATTCCCCTTGCAAGGATCCCGGGCTCGCCCGATGCAAAAAATTCCTAGGTACCGTGTTTCCCCGAAAATACAACCTGTCCCGCGCTCACTGACCTAGCGTTATCCCGAAAGCGCCAAGTTACAGGAACCGGGGGTGGGGGGAGCGCTCACGTTGCTTGCCGCCTTCGGTATACCGCTAGGTTGGGGAGTGGCGTTCTGTCCGGCCAGAGGGGAGAGTTGACGGGCGGCTGCTCTCTTGTGAACTGGCTCCCGAAGAGCCGGGTACAGCAGCAGCCGCCCGGCAAATCCCCTCTCCAGCCAGGAAAAGCACCATTCACTGACCTCAGCAGCCGCCCGGCAAATCCCCTCTCCAGCCGGGAAAAGCGCCATTCACTGACCTCAACAGCCGCCCGGCAAATCCCCTCTCCAGCCGGGAAAAGCGCCATTCACTGACCTCAGCAGCCGCCTGGCAAATCCCCTCTCCAGCCGGGAAAAGCGCCATTCACTGACCTCAGCAGCCGCCCGGCAAATCCCCTCTCCAGCCGGGAAAAGCGCCATTCACTGACCTAGGGGGTACCAAGCCCTTGTGCAGCTCTCCCAGGCCACCGCTGCTGGCTGCTGCTGCCCGCCGCCGCCCCCCGCCGCCCCGCTCCGCGCATAACTTCCAAACTCCAAAACTTCCAGCATCGGCCGCTCTAGGAGTGCTCTCTATGGTGGGCCGGCTGCTGGAAGACTCTGTCCGGAAAACTCTCTGTCCGGCAGCCGGCCCACCATAGAGAGCACTCCTAGAGCGGCCGATGGTGGAAGTTTTGGAGTTTGGAAGTTATGCGCGGAGCGGAGCGGGGCGGCGGCGGGCGGCGGCAGCCAGCAGCGGTGGCCTGGGAGAGCTGCACAAGGTTCAGTGAATGGCGCTTTTCCCGGCTTGAGAGGGGATTTGCCGGGCAGCTGCTGCTGTGCCCGGCTCTTCGGGAGCCAGTTCACAAGAGAGCAGCCGCCCGTCAACTCTCCCCTCTGGCCGGACAGAACGCCACTCCCCAACCTAGTGGTATACCAAAGGTGGCAAGCAACGTGAGCGCTCCCCCCACCCCTGGCTCCTGTAACTTGGCGCTTTCGGGATAACGCTAGGTCAGTGAGCGCGGGACAGGTTGTATTTTCGGGGAAACACGGTACCTAGGCATTTTTTGCATTGGGCGAGCCCGGGATCCTTGCAAGGGGAATGGGACCACGTGTGCAGGCGGCTCCTCAGCGCACAGCCTCAGATTAGCAGAGCCGCGATCCCCTTCCCCTGCACACGTGGTCCCATTCCCCTCCTTCCTGAGGCAAGATGAAGGGGACCGCGGCTGCGCTGATTGAGGCTGGAGCTGAAGAAACTTCTCCGTTTGGGCTGCGCCCGTGCGATCGGAGCAACCACGTGGTATGATGACGTCACCAGCCTCACCAGTCATAAACGTCACCGCACGTCACTGACTTAATGTATTAACAAGTGAAAATTACGAGAGTCGGGGGGAGTGCCATTCTCTGCACAATGTATCTGCCATAATTTGTACCCTTTTGCACTACCCTTTTTCCTAAAAATTTTGTAAAACCAATAAAATTTTTGTTCAAACATTTAGCCATGCTGGCCACATGACCATGGAGACGTCTTCGGACAGTGCTGGCTCCTCAGCTTTGACTTTCTCAAGGCAGCTCCCGCCGCCACTGCTGCTCCCCTGGCTCTTTCTGATGGTCTTAGGCGACCCCTGAGAAAGGGTCTTTCGACCCCAAAGGGGTCACGATCCACAGGTTGAGAACCGCTGGACATATGTGTGAGGGGAACCTTTACCTTTAGTTATATTAGGCCCATGAGCTGCTTAGAGTCATGATGATGGAAGCAACATAGAACCAATTGATATAAATAGTATTTCCTCCAACTATTGTAGCAGATGAACTAAATGATGGGCTTGCGGAAGCATTCTGTTTGATGCATTGTTGGGTGCAGCCTTTCAGCCTTCATACTGTATAGCTGTTCTCAAGGGAATAGAGTTCATCTCTAACTCTGAATTGAATCTACTTTACAGTATTTCTGTGAAGCTAAAATGGCCAGAGGCACAGATTAAGCCAGCTGAGCTCCTGAAAGAAAATGCCCAGTTTCCTAAGAATGGCACATAAAAAGCAATGTTCCCTAATTATTAGCACTAGCAGAAAAACAGCTAAATTAAGTATATAAGTCATCAGTGCATTCACCAGCTCCAATGTTCAATTTACTGAATTTCTGTTTAAATATAAGTAATTATTACGGTAGTAATTTTATATTTTTACATATTATTAGTCCTAGCGTATGCATACACAAACAGATTAATTTATGTATGTACTGTATGTAGTATTTTTTTCCTTGTTTCCCATAAATGTTCTTTGCTTTTTGAAGTTTATACAAAATTGGTTACTCAGTAATGACACAAACTTATCTTAAATCTATCCTGATTTTTGACTATGGAGATTCTCGGTCATCCAGTTCATGGTTGTCCCAAAGGTGCCTCTTCAAGAGGCAACTGGATTTTCTGTTTTTTCTTTGAAGACATTTTGCTTCTCATCCAAGAAGCTTCTTCAGCTCTGAAGAAGAGCTGAAGAAGCTTCTTGGATGAGAAACCAAACGTCTTCAAAGAAAAATCCTGATTTTTGAAGTTGATTTGGGAGATCTCACTTATTCTGGGGGATCAAAGCGCTGAAGAGTCTTTAATAATGTCAATCAGCACTTAGAATTGAGTTCCCAAAGAAGCCAATAGTTCATGAAGAGTTTTCAGAACTTTGTGGCATATCTATCTAATAACCCAATTCATTTTTAAATGTTCTCCATTGTATTTTGAATCAGCTGCAATTCCTCTGTCATCATTAAGGGCAGTTCTGCAAGTAACAAGTATTACCAGGCCAAGCATGATCATCATGACCAATAGAAGTTGCCACTGGAAATCACTATACAGATAGTCCTCAAGTTATAACCATTCGTTTAGTGACTGTTCAAAGTTACAACAGGACTAAAAAAATGACTTATGATGCTTTTTCACACTTACAACTTCCAGCATTCCCATAGTCATGTAATCAAAATTTGGACGCTTGGCAACTAGTTCATATTTATGACGGTTGTAATGATCACGTGATCACCTTTTGTGCCCGTCTGATAAGGAAATTCAATGGGGAAAGCCAGATTCACTTAACAAGCATGTTACTAAGTGAACAACTGCAGTGATTCACTTGACAACTGTGGCAGGAAAGATCGTAAAATAGGGAAAAACTCACTTAACAACGGTCTCTCTTAGCAACAAAAAGTCTTGGGCTCATTTGTGGTGGTAAGTCAAGGACTACCTGTAATGTAGTCTGTTTCAGCAAGTTTCAGCAGGTTATGAGGGTTAAGGCTGGTTCCCAGAGGTGGGTTGCTGCCAGTTCAGCCCGGATCAGCCGAACTGGTAGTAGCGCCGTTGGGAAGCTCCGCCCACCCACCCGGATGAATTGTGCATGCACAGGAGCGCACCTGAACTGGTAGTAACAAAATTGGCAACCCACCACTGCTGGTTCCAGAAATGTTCCCAACCAAATCTGAGCTTTCTCTTGTCTAATCCTCTCTAACGCTCCTTCCTTTAGACACCCTCCACCCATTCCATGAGGATATCAGCTTTTTTATCAAGTCTATTCTAGACTAGGATATCAATTTAACCCTTCCAGTACTTCACCTGATTTGAAATTCCTGGAGGACCTCTTTAAAAATCTTAATAGGGCGGGGAGCAGGAACTAATTAGATGTAATTAGAAACCTACATCACAATACTGGTGACTAGATACTACTTTCCACATCAATTCTGAAATAGATACAGTGTTTTCTATTGGAAATACAAGCAAAATTGGCAAACCCAGAGACTTTCAGAAATCAATGACTTTGGGGGGAAAGGGCTTTTACAGTTTGGATATAGATATCTTTTAATGGAGCCTCGTGAAGAAGAGCTGTCTCCCTCCCCTCCCCTCTTCTTCTCTCATGCCAATTTATTTTTCAGACGTAGTATTTACTTTCCAGGAAAATAGTTGTCTCATTTGCAGAGAAGAACTATGACAAGGGATGCAAAATGACCTGCATATGTTATCTTATTGTGACTTATTTTAATGGAACATTGGTTATCTTCTGAAAGGGTGTTTGTTCTGGTCCCTGATTGAATTTTTGTCCAGGACTGTAGGCCGCTGAACTTCAACGATACATTTGTTGCCTGTCTGCAACCCAGCATAAGGAAGAAGGAAGGAAAAGTTGTAATGAGATGAACCACACTGCTGTTATGTTTCAGTAGAGACTTGTGTCTTTTATCTGCTCTTTTCAAATAGAATCAAAATGTGATGACGATGAGAATAGCCACTGATAATTAATCAGGATATTTCTAAAGCCTTGGAGCCTGAAAGTTGTAATGTCAATATGGCAGAATATCTAAATGCTGAGTTGCTAAAAGAAATGTCCTTCCCCTTCAATAGAAGCAGAAATGACATTGATTCCTTTCAATCTCCAAGTGCAGCTAAGCATCATGTAATGTTTTGAACGGGTAAGCAGAGAAATCCTGTTCAGGCATTTAGTTCAACATGTGAGGCTTCAGCCCAATTAAAGTATGGGCCACTGCATACAACTTCTGCAAGCTCTTTTGCCTCAGTTAAAAATAACAACAGACATTCTGTGGGAACTACTTCTTTTGGGCCTTTGCCAGATGGGAAAGCATGGACCAAGTGATGGAAAAGGTTATAAAGGAAAACAATTTGGAATAGTGCCCTCCGCCACCCCACCCCACCCCAGTAATAAAATATTGCCACTATGCCAGTATGAGAAATGCAAATAAATTCTCAGGCACAGTGAGAATGAGATAGAAACAGAGAAGCCCCTTTCCCACAATGCAGGATAGAACACCAAATTTTGAGTGTTTTCTAAGCATATACCATTCAAAGTGGAAAACAGATTCCCCAAATTCTCTACCCTATTTATAGGCAGCACAATTATTCCAAGTGTACTCGGAGGCTATTAAAATTACCAATGTTCAGGGCAGGGGTCAGCAACCTGCAGCTCTGGAGCCGCATGTGGCTCTTTCATCCCTCTGCTGCGGCTCTCTGTCGCCAGTCGGCACCACAATTTTGAGAGGCGCTTCCGGTTAAGCAGGACACATCAGGAGGAGACACTATGGCAAGGGTCGGGTTTTCTGGTCAGCTCTAAAATTGATAGGGCTTTCAGTTAAGACAGGGAGAGGAAAAAGGACGACCCGCTAGGAGACTCAATGGTGGAGAAACTGAATTTCCAGTCAGCTCCACAATTGAATGGGGGGCTTCCAGTTAAGACCTTTGGGGCTCTTTGAGTGTTTAAGGTTGCCAACTCCTGGTTTAGGGGAAGACTGAAAATTAAAATATGATAAAAAAAATTCTGAGTAATTTTGACCTAGCTTCTTTTGTGACTAAACAAGAAATCAGGGATGAGACTGGAAGGAAATAGATTCTCCTATTACCCATCTGAAGAATCTTGATTTATTTGTTTATTATTTCTTCCTTCTTTTAACTATGCTTTGCCTGAGAGGCTGATTGTTAAGATGTATAATACCTTTGTTTATTCATATTGATTGATTAGATTATGTACCATCGTTTTCACTCCCAGTGCCCATATCAATTTTCTCAGTGACAATCTGCCAATGGTCTTTCAGGACTTCATTAGTCCCAAGATCGCTATGATGATTGATTATATACCATCAAGTCAATATCAACTTTTAAATTTTCTCCATGTTGATTTGACTCTAACCTGATCCTTCAACAACTCTTCCAACAGGGCTATCATCACCACTGTAACTGAACCCATCCATCATGCTGCTGGGTTAGACTCTTCTTCTGTTCTCTTTCCTTCCACCGTTCTCAGCATTAATATCTTCTCTGGAGAGCCAGGTCGCATAATGTGTATGAAATATGATAATTTGAGCCTGGTTGTTTGTGCCACTGCTAAGATTGAAGGTGGGAAGTTGAGTTATGTCCAAATGAATCAAAGCCTTGACATCAACAATACACAGAGGCCTGACTGATGCATTGAATGAAGGTGATGATTTTAGAAACATGGAAGTCCCATCACCCTCTCTTCAGCATTTGTTGGTGGATCAAGATATATGACGGAACAATGTAGAGACACTGTGAAGTATGGCAATGCTTCATTTTTCATTATGATGACATGAAATCCAAACTGATCGGGTGATTAGTCAAATGATTAATCAGATTTAATCACAAAAATACTCAAAGAGAAAATTGTTCATGAAGTACCTCATCTGAACACATGGTCTCTTTGATAGGTGTCTTGCTTACTTGCTAAGTCTGGAATACCAAAAGCAGGGTCTGCCTCATTTGTAGGATTTGCTGTGGCTTGATAGCAATAACACTTAGTCTTACATACCACTTTACAATGCTTTTTACACCCTTCTCTAAGCAGTTTACAGAGTTAGCATATTGTCCCCAACAATTTGGGTCTTCGGAAGGATGGAAGTCTGAGTTGGTCTTGAGTCTGGTGAGATTCTCTTTGCCAAATTGCAGTTAGCTGACAGTCAGCAGAAGTAGCCTGCAGTACTGCATTCTAACCACTGCGCTACCATGGTTTTTTAGCTTCATCAAAGCTTCATCAAAGCTAAAAACACACTAGAATCCTAATTTGTGCAAACCAATACCACACCCAAATGAACATCCAGGGCTGAATAAATTGGTATTGAAGCACATGAGCCATAGTCTGCATTGCAGCAGAAACTCAGTTTGATGGCAAAATGGTACATGCAGTAAGAGACACCAAAAGCCATTCAATGAACATACTGTGTCAAGTATGGTCTTGGCTGTGCCAAGATTCATATCTATAGAAGGCACTATTCCATTTCTGACAAGTGGCTGTCCAGTCTCTTCTTAAAAGTTTCCATTTGTGGAGCACCCACAACTTCTGGAGGCAAGCAGTTCCACTGGTTAATTATTCTCAGTCAGGAAATTTCTCCTTAGTTGTAGAATAAATCTCTCCTTGATTAGTTTCCATCCATTGTTTCTTGTCTTGCCTCCTGTTCTGGTGCTTTGAAAAATAGGTTGACCTCCCTCTTCCATGTGGCAATCACTCAAATATTGAAACGCTGCTATCATTTCACCCTAGCTGTTTTTTTTTCTCTAGACTAGCCATACCCAATTGCTGCATCCATCTTCAAATGTTTTAATCTCCAGGCTCCTAATCATTTTAGTTGCTCTTCTCTCCACTCTTTGCAAAGTTTCAACATCTTTTTTATAACATGGTGACCAAACATATTACTAAGGTTTTATATAATGGTACTAATATGTCACATGATACATAGAACATAGAATAATAGTGTTGGAAATTGACTCTATCCCTCTCTCCAAGGATTGCATTAGCTAGACACACACACGCGCGCGCGCGCGCGCACACACACACACACACACACAATCTCAAAGTATGAGAATTTTGCACAGCATCTTAAGTATTCCTAATACTGCACTCTTCTGGATAGAGATCTGGTGTCCAGGATCTGTTGGAGCCACTGTTTCAGCTAAGGGTTATATCCATATCCATTTACACATAGCATTCATTGTCTTTGAACCTCTGTATGCCAGAAAAATATAGTCAACATTTTGTAATGAGAATTAGAACTGATTGTCTTTAATGAGATTGAATGTAATATATTAATTGATAAATAATTGTCATTTACATCTGCACAGGATGTTCCTTTCTTTAGTCTCTGAAATACTATAAAACACATTCTGCTGTTTGAAGCCAGAAGTGAAATCTGACTCCAAAAATAATAATCTGCTGTTTCCCTTTCTCAACCATTTAGTTTTCAAAACTGGGAGGAAACCAAATTATTGCAAAATGGAGTGAAATAATGGGGGGGGGGGGTTTAAAATAAAACAATTTAGCATTTCAAAAGGTTTATTGCTCTTGGCAGCAAGCTGTAACTATGCATAATCTGAGTCTGTGGGGGGAAAATGTATCTTGAAATGCATCAGAACTAGGTAGCAACCTGTAATTGTAGCACAATGATTTGATTACATTGTGTTTATTCAATTACTACAGCTTACTCTTATACACCCACTCCAAAAAAACTGACAAGAAGCAGTATATCATTACAGAAGTGGAAGCCATACTACAGTTATTTAATAGTTTTCCACGATTACAATTATTATATTTTTCTTTGTTCAGATATCTGTATTCTATACAGCTCCCTGTAAAATATATTTTTTTTCTGAGGTGACAGAAGAATAAGGAAAAGGAGAGGGAGAGGAGGAAAGGGGAAGGGGAAGAGAAAGAGAAAGAGAAAGGAAGAGGAGGATTTATCAGACCCAGCCACCTTATTTTTTTTTTAACCCTCCTTGCTTGGAATTGCCTAAATCTTTAAGTGAATAATTCCTAGGTCCTTGTTTAGGACTTAAATTATTAAGTTTTCACTAGTCTTAGTTCATAAACAGGTCAATGACATCATTTTGGTGAAACTCTCACTGTCCAGATACTCTTTTGGGATGACATCACATCTCTTCCCACCATTTTCCTACACACTAAGATTTGTTAAAGTTCATTCAGGGACTGTATATCAATATTTTTTTAACATATAAGTCAAAGCAACTTTCATAATAAAATTGTAGAAAGTCAAGCTGAAATGTGGAATCAAATCAAATTCTTTTGAAATGATTCAGCTGATTGGCATCTTTTTGTATATGCAAAGAAATGATTTAATAGATTTTTCTGAATCAAACAGAGCATACAAATCAGATCAAGGCTGATCATCCATCCACATTCCATTTTTTTAAAAAATAATGGCTTTTGTTTTGAAAGGCAGATTTACATAAACAGAGCACTTTCTGCACAGCATTCAAATAATTTAACACCTTCCCCAAGCAAGTAGTAAGATGCAGTTGTGCTAAAAACACTCCACTGTCTATTATTTAGATTACTTTCTGTTAGTACGTGCCATGGAACAGGACTGTGCAAAATCCACAGGGAAGTGTGAAAAAGGTAATTATTGCATTTGGATTCACAGATTTGTTTCAGATCAGATGGCTTTGCATCAAAATTTGCAGAGCCTGAACTCATGCCTCCTTCATTTTCACAAACTTCCTTTATTTCCTTCTACTGCAAGACTTCCAAACAATATTTTGTTTCTAAGAAATGGAAATTGATCTCATACGTGACAAATGTTGAAAGTAAATTATTGGCACTTGTGGATTCTCCAGAACACAACATTTTTATTGGTTTTACAGGGCACGATTTATACCGTATACTGTACATATCAAAAAATTTGAAAATTAGCTGGCTAATCATGGGTATAGTAATTATGGTAATTAGTACCAATCTTGCATTAACTCTTCTTATACTATCCCACAAGGAGGTGTGTGTGTGTGTGTGTGTGATGGCTCAAGGGTTAAAAATGCTGAGCTTGTCAGTTGGAAAGCTGACAGTCCTGGTTCAAGACCAGTGGTGGGTTCTTACCAGTTCGGCTGAAGCGGTAGTGGTTTGGCAGCCTGGTTCACTGGAACCGGTAGCGACGCAGGCCTGCCACGCTCACAAACCAGTTTTCCAGGCAGTGCCATAGGCTCCACCATCTTGTTTTTTACTTCTGCGCATGTGCAGAGCAATTTTTATTGTACTGCGCATGAATGTGTGGCATGCCCACAAGCGAATTGGCAGTATTGACTGCCAGAACCCATCCCTATCCAAGACCTGAACATCTCATGATGGGATAATCTCACGTTACTTGCTCCAGTTCCTGTCCATCTAGCAGTTCAAAAGCATATAGACAAATAGGTACCACTTCAGAGGGAAGGTAATAACATTCCATGAACCTTGGCCTATAATCATGTTGGCCACGTAACCATGGAAGTGTCTTTGGACAATGCTGGCTCCCTCAGCTAAGAAACAGAGGTGAGCACCCACCCACCCCCAGAGTTGGACCAACTGTGACAAGAAAAAACTTTATTTTTACATGTCTATGGAGATTCTCAGTCATCCAGGTCATGATTGTCTTCAAAGAAAAACCCAAAAGTCCAGTTGCCTCTTGAAAAAGCACCTTTGGGACTTTACCTTTACGTTATGCCATCCCACAATAATAAGGAAATTACTGGGCAATTATTTACTTGCTTTTGTTTTTAACTCTGTCTTCCCATTATTATTTGCTGAAGTGTTTCATATCACTTCCAAATGAGAGCAGACCCCAATTAAATTTACAGATAATCCTCAATTTATGACCAGTAACTTAGTAAATGTTACACTAGAGCCCCCAAAAGATACTTACAACCCAGATTTGAAATTCAAAAAGCCGCTCCTTCCATCAACAGTCATATGATCACATTTTGGGTGCTTAGCAACTGGCTCACAATTTATGGCCATTTGCAGTGTCCCATGGTCATATGATCACAATGTAGACTCTCTTTTTTTTTTTGCCAGATATCAGCATTTACTTCTAGTTTCTGACAGAAAACGCCCTTTGTGGACAATGAGTTTGCTTAACAACCATGATGCTCAGTAACCACCACACACACACACAAAGGAGTGGGATTTGGAGGTTCCCTGAACCAGCCATAACATTAGCTACGGGTTCTTCCAAACCTGGGTGAACATAAGCTTATACCTGGGTGAACATAAGCTGAAAATAAGAGAAGACACATGAAGTCTGGGAGAACAATTAGAGGAAGGGGATATGTGTGGAAGGGTGCCCCTTGGTCCAGTGGTTTTAAAGTGCCGTATTGCAGGCAAAGTGCAGTATTGCAGTCTGAAGTACAATCCTGATGTGGTTCAAGGTCGACTCGGCCTTCCATCCTTCCAAGGTCGGTAAAACGAGGACCAGATTGTTGGGGACAATATGCGAATAATGCTTGCATTGTAACACACACACACCCTGGAGAGTGCTGTAAAAGTGCTATGGAGTTGTATGTGAGTCCAAAGTGCTATTTCTAAATGTCTATGGAGATTATCCGCCACCCGGGTTATGCTTACTACCCAAAGGTACATTTTCATGAGGCAACTGGACTTTCTGGTTTTTCTTTGAAGACGTTTCACTTCTCATCCAAGAAGCTTCTTCAACTTCTCATCCAGAACTGAAGAAGCTTCTCAGATGAGAAATGAAACATCTTCAAAGAAAAACCAGGAAATCCAGTCGCTTCTTGAAAAAGCACCCTTGGAACAAATGCTATTGCTGAGGACCAAGATAAAATGGTGAGCGGAAGGTGAATGTTTATATCTGTTCAGAGCAGCCTCAGGGTCTCTCACTCAAAATTTGCTTGAACAACATGTGGTGGCACTTGATGCTTTGGCTGGTAGTGCAGACCAGCTCATGCTTTCTGTCCTTCAGTTTCCAGTAACTATTTTCCAGGATCAAGTATTTCTTGAGGCAGGAAGGAGTGAGGCAAGCTCTCTGCAACTGTCGCTTCTTTGACTATTGTAAGCAATGAAGTTTATCCCTCTTTTGCTATTCTCTCAGAAAGTTTGCTGTGAAGAGAAAATGGTGAACTGTATAATTAACATGATCATAGATCCATATCATGGAACATGTATGTATGTATGTATGTATGTATGTATGTGTGTGTGTGTGTGTGTGTAGATTTTCACGGGTGTAGGTATGCTGGTCTTGTTGTATTCAGGTCTTTTCCTGTGTAAGATTGAGATTGTCTTGGCAACGTTTCGGCGAGGTCTCACTCGCCATCTTCAGGCTGGGTTTTGGGCTTAAAGTGTGGTCGGAGCTGCCATCTTTCTATAAATCTTGGTGGGAGGGTGTGGAGTGCTGGAGTTGTTTCAGTAAGTGGAATGATTGGTTGTGTGGTTGTATCCTGATTGGTACAGCTTTTCCAT
The DNA here is from genome assembly GCF_964273705.1 of Natrix helvetica. Classification (NCBI taxonomy): domain Eukaryota; kingdom Metazoa; phylum Chordata; class Lepidosauria; order Squamata; family Natricidae; genus Natrix; species Natrix helvetica. The sequence goes on from NC_138552.1 coordinate 89,748,635, forward strand.
TGATTTTGCTTGTCAGAAGGTCGCAACAGTGATCACATGATCCCAGGACGTTGTGACCATCATAAATATGAGTCAGTTGCCAAGTATCTGAATTTTGATCATGTGGCGATGGGGATACTGCGATGGTCATAAGTGTGAAAAACAGACACAAGTTACTTTTTTCAGTACTGTTGTAACTTTGAATGGTTTAAACCAGGGGTGTCCAAACTTGGGAACTTTAAGACTTGTGGACTTCAACTCCCAGAATTCCCCAGCTGGCTGGGAAATTCTGGGAGTTGAAGTCCACAAGTCTTAAAGTTTCCAAGTTTGGACACCCTTGGTTTAAACAAACTGCTGTAAGTCAAGGACTAACTATATTTCAATATGTTATCACTATTTAAAAATATAAATATAATTTAAAGTCAAATACAGGATATGGCTTACGATGCTTAAAAAAGTCAGGATCAGGAAAATGTAGTTAACAACAGAATCCAATTTGTTCATTCACTTTGTTAAAATAGCCAATTACTCATTCTATCTCTAGAGTAAATTAAATATATTAGAGTACACTCTGGTGACTCTCCTAGGTATGTTATTAGTATGCACACTACACTTCATTAAAAAATTACATGGATGCAACAGCCACTATATATTTTTATTATATTTAGATGCCCAAATGCGATTGGAAATATAATACTGAATTACATTTCCCCAATTATGTTTTGCAATATTTATATTAGATTCTAAATATAATAAACTTGAGCTCAGTCACTTGAGTCAACGAACAGGGAGAATAAATCAAATTTCATGGGAGAATTCAATTAAGAAAAGGGAACAGGCTGAAGAGAGAAGAGGAAGAAGAGAGAAGAGGAAGAAGCAGAGAAGTGTAAGAGGCTACTGACTCTTACTGATTGCATGTTGTTTATAATTGGCACATAGCTTGCTGCTGATCTAGTTAAGACAACTTAAGGGGACATATAAGGGAACCAGAGAACAAGCCTCTTGAACAAACAACTAGAAATTTGGGAGGAAAGCCATTTTTTTGTTATTTGTTGTTCACCAGAGGAATATTTTAAAAGAAGGGAATGGCTCACGTAACCTTAAGATGAATTCCAACCTTAGTGTCTTCTCTGAAATCATAGATCTCAAAAGTGCCAGTTGATAGCGCTCTTGGGTACAGGGCAAACTGTCTTGCCACTGCCCCCCCCCCAGGTTATCTATAAAGATAGGCCCAGGAGAACAACACACACAGACACACACACACACACACACACACACAAACTCCCAGAATATAGAGCAGGGGTGTCAAACTCATGGCATCACATTGTCGACACGTGACCTATCATGACTTTTTTCCCCATTTGCTAAACCAGGTGTAGGCATGGCCAACGCATGATGCATCCGGCCTGTGGGCCGTGAGTTTGACATCCCTGATATAGAGGAAATCCAAAGATAAGGAATTGAGAGATGAAGAGATGCTACAAGAACCCCAAAAGTAGCAAAACAGATTCCTATATTTTGGAACTGTAAATTGTGGATTCCAGAACTTTATAGCAGTTGTTGTTTCTGGACCAAAGAGAAATAAACCTATGTGAGCACATGGCTACTATGAATGAGCTTTAGCCTCTAGGATTATATCAACTGCACTTCAGAATATTGAGGAAACTTTCAGATATCATATTATATCTCCTTTCTGTAACCTTCTGAAAAATCCTGGAGAATTGATATACTGCAGTTCTAGATAACTGGAAAAGGGTATGTGTTCCTATTTTCAAATGGGGTGCTATTGATACTTAGCAACTGATGTGTAAGTACTTTGAAATGATTGTGTGGCTTGGTAGAAGCCATCATGGGTTTATTAAAAATAAATCAAGTGAAACCAAATTTTACTGCAAAGAAATCAATTTTGTTGGCTATGGGAATGAAGTGGACTTGACTCCAGCCAAACATTTAATAAAAGGCTCCTATGATATTATAGGTTTTTTTTATATTCAGTGAATTCCATCCCATGCTATGAGCTGAAAGCTGTATGAATCTAATACTGATCAAAGCAAAACATTTTTTTTTAATGATCTGCATGTTCTGGCTCTGTTGATGCAATACAGAACTATGTTATTCACATTTTTATCCCTCAATTCCCAGTGCTGACTGATCTTCAGTCTGCAATATACTAGCATCTCAGATCCTTTACATGTGCTATCCATCCAGATGTGTTTCCTGCATTGACAAAATTGAGTCTCCCTGCCTAAATTCTGTTAATACTCTTTTTAGAAGCTTTGGCTCAGATCTCCATCTGTTTCAGGAAATGTTTGATGAGGAAGAAAACTGCCACTAGCAGAACCATAGAAGATTTTCCTCATCCTTCCTGGGGAAGTCTACAGCAAGCTCTAAAGAGCTATGGAGGATTTTTCTGGGCAAATCTTGAGACTATCAAGGTAAGGTTGTAGAATAGATGGGCAATCCTATGTCCATTTACCTGGGTGTAAATGCAAAAAAATGTACAGGAGCTCATAACACTAGACATGTCATTTGAAGGCCAATCACAAACTGTTTCTCTCTTATTTTGTCCTTGTCATGTGGAGGAATTCATTGGAGAAAGCAATTGTGTTGGAAGAGTTACTGGTAAAAGGAAGCCAGGCAACCCAAGAACTCAGCGGCTAGACACCATCAAAGCTGACATTGGCCAAATCATAGTAAAGGTTCCCCTCGCACATATGTGCTGTCGTTCCTGACTCTAGGGGGTGGTGCCCCACTCCATTTCAAAGCCAAAGAGCCCGCACTGTCTGAATATGTCTCCATGGTCATGTGGCCGGAATGACTAAACACTGAAGGCACACGGAATACTGTTACCTTCCCACCAAAGTGGTTCCAACTTTTCTACTTGCATTTTTACATGTTTTCGAACTGTTAGGTTGGCAGAATCTGGGACAAGTAACAAGAAATCACTCCGTTATGGGGTGCTAGGGATTCAAACTGCCAAACTGCTGACCTTTCTGATCAGCAAGCTCAGTGTCTTAGCCATTGAGCCACCACGTCCCTTTTGGCCAAAGCCTAGAACAACTCAAAGGAGCAGTGCAAGATTGGAAGATGTGGCGAGACCTGGCCCATAGAATCGGCAAGGGTCGGACACAACTGAATGGATGTCATCATGTAAAAGAGCTCATAAGTGATTACGAAGTGAAAATGAATGATACTTAAGCATGATTGGGAATTAGCTGCCATTAGTATAATAACAACCCAGCAATGAAAACACATATAAGATAGAACAGAAAGGCAACAGTTTTAGCTTTTTGGGGGTGGGGGAATGCATGACATAACATGAAAAAAAAAATGGCAGTTTCACAGAAAGATTAAATATTTATGACAGAATCAGTGCACCAAAAATGCAACACTTATCTCTAGCAGGATGGCATCAAGTGTTTGGCACCAGGCATGTTTGATCTGCCTTCAGGCAATTTTAATAGTAATTTAAAAGTGCTCAGTGCTCATCACTTTATGGCAGTCTCTCATTTCAAGGCATTACATAAAATGATATGAAGCTCTTAAATCCTCATCTCAAAATACATTAGTATTTCCTGCTTAGGCATTTATAGTGGCAGACCTCTCGAAGTTGGAAAGTGTGAGGCTTGCAATGAAAATGTCTTAGTTGCCCTCCAGTCCAGCCTCCATTTAGATGAATATGTCTGTCTCCATTTATTAAAGAAGAAAACCTTTGCTCTATGTTACTCACACTTCCAAAAAATCACAACCAGTTGATACATAGCAATTAATGACCAGGTGTACCCCAGTTCTAGTGCAAATAATGCAAAGTTGTTGAGAGGTTAATCATGGTATTTGAACTTTGCTTTATATCATGCACATGCCACAAAATGGTGTGCAAACATGCTGCATTTATTTCTTACTTTAGTTTTGTGCTCCAGTTCTAAAAAGTCTGGATTCAACAATATAATGATTTAATGATTAGTAAGGTTGTGCTTACAACCTTTGAAGCCTTTGAACTATCAACTGAACTGAAGAAGACTCTTGTGAGTCCATTGAACGGCAAGGTGATCAAACCGGTCAGTCGCAGAGGAGATCAACCCTGACTGCTCTTTAGCTGGCCAGATCCTGAAGATGAAACTCAAATACTTTAGCCACCAAATGAGAAGGAAGGACTGGGGTCAGACACAACTTCACAACTAACAACAAAGGTTATGCTAGGAACACACTTAAAAAGCTTTGGAAGACTTGCTTCTGAAATTCTGTAACTGTAGTATCTTTGTACTATTTGTGAAAGCATCCTTTTTTTCCTCTAACACAGGGATGACAAACTCAAGGCCTGGGGGCAGATCCAGCCTGCAAGGTGCTTAGATCTGGCCTGTGGGGTCACCCTGGAAACAGTAAAGGACCAGCCACGGCAAGCCCTTTAGAACTCCGTTTTCACTGGCAGAGGGTTGCAGGAGGCCGACACAGCTGAAAATGGAGGTTGCAAGGGCTGCGGGTGTCCCTTCCAAGCTCCATTTGCTCTGGCAGAGGGTTGCAGGAGGCCATCACAGCCAAAAACGGAGCTTGTGAGCCCATTTTTGCTGGCAGAGTGCTCGGGCCACCACAGGCGCTCTCGACACGGGTGATGTCAAGCTGGCCACACCCACCCTAGCACCCTGAAGTCAAACACAATCCTGAAGTGGCCCTCAATGAAATCGAGTTTGACACCCCTGCTCTAAGACTTCTTCAAAAGTCCCCAAAAGGTGCTGTAAGAATCACATTAGTAGTTACATCTACAGAACATTTTCCCCAAGCTTTAATGAATGGTAGAGAAGGGCTGCATTTGTGCTTGGATGAGATGTGGAGCACTTCTTACAAAATATTTCCAAGTCAGAATCATGAATATTTTTTAAATTTAGGCCTACATATGAAAAAAGGTCATTTGGGGATCAAAGAACATTTACTAATTTAGGCCTGGCCACAAGTTGTAACTCATATCACCTCTTCAAGATAGGCCAGATTAAGATACCGGAATTCTAGGAATTATCTTTATTGTAGCAAGCTAGAATAGCAATAGCTTGGAAGCCTGTCTAAGTTTCTCTCTGTTCCATCTTATACGAAATAAAATAAAAGTGGTGCTATTTTGAATTTGTCAGAGTGCACACAGTGTGACTATGTGGGACAACCCAGGAACAATAACATCAAACAGAGGTTTTAGTAATAAATAGTGATTTATCTCTACATATATATGTGTGTGTGTGTGTATGTGTGTGTATGTGTGTGTGTGTATTGTGTCACAACCCCTGGTATGCCCAAATATGGGAGGGAACACACTGGTCACCTTTCTGTCCTTCGGCTCACTCCAGGAGACCATCCAGGCAGAAAACCATATTTTTAATGTTGCCTTTATTATATTTGTGTTGTATTTGTGCTGATAAATAAATAAAGGGAGACTAGTATAGATCTATTTAGCTCTCATCAGCTAGCCATCTGCCTGGATGGTCTCCTGGAGTGAGCTGAAGGACAGAAAGGGAAGCAGTGTGTTCCCTCCCATATTTGGGCATACCAGGGGTTGTGACACAATACATACCTATTTCCCTGGCTTAGCTGATAAGGAGGAGAGCCTGTGGCTTAGTGACTAACACATCTGCCTAATATGTAATACAGCCCAGGTTCAAATCCCAGTAAGGGTATGGCTAGCTGATGAGAGCTAAATAGCTTGAAATAAATCTATACTAGTCTCCCTTTAGTTATTTATCAGCACAAATACAACACACACACACACATACATACATACATATACATATACATACATACAGTTACTACTAGGCAAAGATCAAACAATCAATCAGCAGCTACAGCAGGGAAGCATGCACGGAGAAAGAGATACACTCCAACAGGGCCTCTATTATAATACAGACTCTTAAAGTGGTAACAATCAAATACCATTGATTGGTACCATCCTACCATTGCATCATCATTACAGTATTATAGCATTACAGCAGCTGGTCAGCTATTAAATCATCATTACCCTGACAGATTACCCTCATGCTTTCCTCTTTCTCAAGACTTTGTAATTTTTTTTTGTATCTCTCTTTAAGGGCACTCTCATACCTTCCCCAAGAACATTAATATGGTAATCCATGTCATAATACATTCTTCCTTTAAAATAATTGTCCCACAATGCTTGTGAAGAACGTCAAGAAAATTTTGATAGGACCGAATTGGTGATGACATGCCTTCCAAATTTCACAAGAGAAATGTGATCCAGGAGTCCCCAACCTCTGGGTTGTGGTCCACAACTGGGCCATGACCTATATGCAACCAGGTTGTGTGAGTGGTGGGCCAGCACGCATGCACCCATCTGCAGCTCAACTTGTGCGAATTGAACCGCTTGAATGGCCCAGTACCCTTCTCCCCCCACACTGGGCTGCCAAGCCGTGAAGGTTGGGAACCACTAATGTAATCTACAAACTACAGTGATTGTAGTTTGGAATGGGGTGGGTTGAAGCTGGCTGCTGTGATAAGGAAATAAATAACTAAGTTATTGAGTCTGTTGACTGATGAAGGTAAGAAAGAAGTAAAGAATTTACAAGGTCACAAAATATTTGAATGACAATTCTTGTGAAGATACTCCAAACAAACTCCAAGACACTGAAAAAGTTGGACATTTGAGTTTAAGACTCTGCCTGCCAGATGGAGGACATGAAGTGGACACAACCTTCCTTTTTCTCGGTATTTGGTAATCTTATTTCAGGCTCCCAATTCACTTTTAAATCTAATGAAAATACTGGTATTTCAGGGGTGAGCTGCTATGGGTTAGCCCAGGTTTGGGAGAACCCGTAGCTAACATTATGGCTGGTTCAAAGAACCTCCAAATCCCACCCCTGGCTGGCCCTGCCCACCCTGCCCCTTCCAGGAGTCTCTAAGCAGCCCCTTTTGGATGTGAGGTAAGTGCAGGGCCCATGCAGAGGCTCGGGTAGGGGAAAAACCGGTACCCTGGAAGTTCTGGAAGGCCGGAAATGGGCCCATTTCTGGCCTCTGGAGGGCCTCCAGAGCCCGAGGAAAGTTTTTGCCCTTCCAGAGGCTCAAGGAAAGCCTCCAGAGCCTGGGGAAGGTGAAAACAGCCCCCTTGCCATTGTGCAGGAGGCCAACTAGGCCATGCCCACCATGGCCACGCTCACCTGGCAACTGGTCAGAGAACCCGTTGCTGGAATTTTTGAAGGCCACCCCTGGGTATTTCCCTGTTTAGTTCTTCATGACTTGGTAAGGAACACTATCAGAAGCAGCACTTTTTTCCATGTGTTCCTATCTGAATTCCAAGATCATCTTCAGAAGCTGCTCCTGAAGGCCCTTCCATGAAAAGACAGTGTAGATGTTCTGAAATGCACCCCTCTCTTGGAAGGTCCCCTGGACCTGTCCTCCCTGTCATTTCAGTGCCAGGCAACAATATCTTCTTTCCCCGGGCCTTTTAATCTCTCCCGCTTCTGATTTTTTTCACATTTTCACATTCCCAGTCACTTAGAAACATTTCATTCAGGCTGATGCATTGATGGGTTTAATATGGTCAGTCTGAACTATTGGGCTTGGAGTGTTTATTTTAACTGTTTAGAAAGCTGTGTAATTTTAAGCCACTCCGAATGATATGGTACCCTGGGTTTGAAAGGTGGCATCTGCATTTTAAGAAATAAGTCAATGCTTTTATATTTGCCCAGGGAAGCAAAAGAAATTGCGTTTCCTCGCAGGAAATGCTGAGTGATGTCTGGCTGGCTGTACTAAATGGCATGGGAGAGTAACTTCTTTTTCCAGCTCGAACTTAATGACATCCCCTCAATTTTACATGTTGAATAATAAAATAGTTAAAAGAAAATTGCAAAGCAAATACTGAACTAAGAAAGAAGAGCAACAGGCACCAATGAATATCCAATGTGCCTCCATTTGTGGAACAGGCAAACTCATTGGGAGATTGACAATGTCTCAACATCCCAAAGCAGGAGGGGGGGAGTTTATGTTAATTTAATGTAAATTCAGTTCACTTAAATAAAGACAGCTAATATAATCATTCACTGGAGATTTAACTTATCACATTAAAACTTACAACTCAACACAATTGTTCAACAACGTTTGGACCTGTAGTGGTATTCAGTTGGTTCAGAGTAGTTCGGGCGAATTGGTAGCGCCGACGATCAGCTGGCCCCGCCCACCCGCCCTCACCCTGTCCTTTATTTCTGGTTTTCTAGCTCATCTCAATCGTACAGCACAGCTGATTCCGCCCCCCCCCCCCATTTGCTGTTCTACTTGCTGACTTGTAAGTTAAGCAGCTGAGCTTCTAAATGCTGCTCGCAAGCAAAGTGTGTGCACATGCAAAGTATGCATGCACATGTGAAGAGTGCGCTCACTGAACCAGTTGTTAAACCGGCAGTATCCCACCACTGGTTTGGACACTGTGGCGAAAACGTCTAGTTGTCTCAGGTTGGGTCCAAGTCTCAAATGTCACACTGGAAAAATTTTAGAACAGACTTTGGAATCATTACAATCACACAAAATAACTAAAATCGAATCTAATCATTCTATGATAGGTAGGAAAGCCTATTGGGTTCTGATTGATCCCCCAGTTGTGAGATGATTAGCTGCCATCTTTATTGCCTGAAAATATGCTGGCATTAAAAAATATTCCATTGAAGAAGCAAATTTAAGCCACGCTGGTTAGCTGAATAGGTGGCATTTTGTTTCCTCACTCAATACTTTATTGCCCAGAATGCTTTTCCCCTCTTTTTGGATACCCTCATAAACGATTGTATTAATGTCAACCAAATTTGATTATATTTCAATCTTGGAAAGGATAATTATAGAAATAAACATAAAAAATAACTGAGAAAAAAGCAGTTTATGAAAGAAAAGATGGAAATAGAACAATTTTGGTGATCTCTATTTCAGAATATTGCCAATGAGGTTTTTTTCTTCCTTCAGAGGCCTATTTTCATTCACTTTTTTAAATGCTCCCAAATATGCTTTTAAGGCTTTGGAAAATTATGTCATTTTCAAAGCGCCTTAAGAGTGTGTAATCCTTATGTGGTTTGGACAAGGGGAGGAAAAAGCACTTTTCTGAAGTAATGGCAATTTGCTAGATAACTAGTTTATACACTAAGAAAATGCCAAAGATGCACTTTGAAAAAAGCAATGTGTGATATATATCGAAGTATGCATATTGCCTACAAAAGTGGAAAAGTTAAAATGCGCTGCATAATAAATCAATACTTATCTAAGAAGAAAGAAATAAGACAATGGTAAAAACCTTCTTGTACTGAATTGATTCTAGATGATTTAATGGGGTTGACCATATGGTTGGCTTGGTAAGATAGATGTGAAAATGACTTGTCACTGCCTGAACTGATTGATTGATTATGGATTGATTTACCGTAAATCTTTGAACTTTTCTAAAACATTTCCCAATCTAAGCTGCAGTCATGAAATTTCTGTAATTATATATACAAGAAAACATGAGAAAGCACAGCCAAAAATATAGGGGCGCTAATAAAATCATAAAAGAAAACATGGAATAATGAATAAATGAACGACATATGTAGAAACTGAAAAACTATAATACAGAACTAGCTTAATCTTTCAAAATATTACTTTAAAAATAGCCATATAGATCATCTATTGCTCCATCTTCTCCATTTTGGCAGAATATGTTATTTCAATGCAATGATATTTATGTAATATACTTAGGTTCTTAATATTATATTATTTTAGTACTTTAGAATATTAATATTATTATAATATCATAATATTAATAGAACAAAATAGAATATTAATGTAAGTAAAAGAGAAGAAAAGTATTGCTGAGAGTTGAGGCATATACATTTACATTTATTATTATTTAAAACCTGGATGTAATATCAGTATTACAGTTTCATTTGTTCAGGTTACAAGAATTATAATTACCTGACTTTTCTCCAAAGTTAAATATAAGGAACCCTACAACCTTGCAGATGACTGCAAGGAATATCTCCTTCCATTTTCCACCATTCAGTCAGAACTGAAGAAGCTTCTTGGATCAGAAGCAAAACGCCTTCAAGGAAAGACAAAGGAAGTCCAGTTGCCTTTTGAAAAAAGCACCTTTGGGACAACCATGACCTGGATGACTGAGAATCTCCATAGATAATGAGCCCTACAATTTCTTGATTGTCTCCTATATAAACATTGCCCAAGTCTGACTTGGCTTATTTTTTTTAAGAGCAGGGGAAATCATGTTAAAATGTCAATAAGAAAAAGTCATTACCTACCATTAGCTTTCCTGTGCATTTTCAAAGGCCACCACTACCTCTAACTAAAATGGAAGCATCTTTATTTAGCAATGGACCGGATAAAGCACAATTTAGATGGGTTCTTATTAGAGCATGCATATTTATTTAAATGTATAGTTCACCCAACTCCAGTTGACTCTTATTGTGATGGCTATCAAGACGTATTTTTTTTTGTACTGGTTGGGATAGTCTTCCCTTGTTCTGCAGTCCGGTGCTTGTTTTGTGAGTGAATATTTTTGTGCTCTGCTGGTTTTGCTCCCTTTTGCTTCAGAGTAACTTCTATAGAATCAGAGTTGGAAGGAAACTTTTCTCAATACAGGAAATGTTCTACAATTAAGCATTGGAAATATATAGCTGTTCTGTCTCTAGGGACAGGAAGAAATTTATTCAGTTCAAACTCTTTTCATATATCCAGTTCTCACCTTTTAAAGCTACAACAGAACTTGAATGTATTACTGGGGCAAAATTTAATGCTATTAACATTTTGTAGCAGGGATTAAACTGGGAAAAATGCATATAAAACATGAATTGAAAGAAAATCAGGTGAAAAACTGTGAAGGCATATCCATATCTTATGAGAAAGAATCCATACACATGCATGATGTTATGGAAGATTGTCCTCTCCATCAAGTATGTGCATTCACACACACACACACACACACACACACACACAGCGCACGCGCGCGAGAGAGAGAGACAGAGAGAGAGAGAGAGAGAGACAGACAGACAGACAGACAGACAGACACAGACAGACAGAGACAGAGACAGAGACAGAGAGAGAGAGAGGATCCAATCAATAGAAATTGTCGAGAAGGTAATTTCAACTCAGCAGTATGAAAAAATTCCCCTTGGTAAAAATTAATGGTAGTGAGGCTAGTTTGTCATTTGTAGTTTGACTCAGTTTCTTATTTTTTCTAATTCTTATTGTTTCTGATTTCTGCAAGTTTCTATATCACCATGGACATTTAACAAAAAATAAAGAAAAAAATAAAAAAGCAACCAGCATGAAAATCAATATCAGTATGTTTTCATGCACATTGAATTATCTTTGTGCGTATGTGTCTGTATCTGTGTGTAAGTGTGTGTGTGTGTGTATGTGTGTGTGTGTCTGACCTTACATAGTAAAAATTGTCATTCCTCTGGAGTTTTATTAGGAACAAAAGCTAATATAGATGACTTTCTCCAATATTTTGTATTTCTAGGCAATTACTTTTTAAAATGGATCCATTAGGTAGGGTATGCACCAAGCAAAAAAGGAAGAAACCAAACAAGCCATGATTAATTTCTCCCAGAAATTCTGACCTAGTCAGTTTCTTTGTTCTTGAGAAAGACTTTTTCTGAGATTTGCATCTAGAGGCATATTTTACATCAAAAAAGCTGTGCCCATATACAGGTGGTCCTTGAGTTACGACCACAATTGAGCCCCAAAATTATGTAGCTAAGTGAAACATTTGTTAAGTGGTTTTGCCCTATTTTACGAATTTTCTTGTCACAGTTGTTAAGTGAATCATTGCATTTGTTAAGTTAGTAGCATGGTTGTTAAATGAATCTGGATTTCCCATTGATTTTGCTGGTCCTAGGACACTGCAGCCTTCATAAATATGAATCAGTTGCCAAGCATCTGAATTTTGATCGTTCATGAACATGGGGATGCTGCAGTGGGCATAAGTGTGAAAAACAGTCATAAGTCACTTTTTCATTGCCGTTATAAGTTTGAAAGGTCACTAAATGAACTGTTGTAAGTCGAGGACTACCTGTGATGGTTTTGCCCATATTTAATAACCATGTTTACTCCATGGAATTAAGGATTTCAGTTCCTAAAAGAAATGGACTTCTTACATTACATAAAGTTGTAAGGTGATTGGCTAATGTGTGGCTCAGTATGTCACATAAACACAATCAAAATTCTTTAGCGATGGCTAAGGTCACTGATCAAACAATGCTGTTGTAACATTCAGGGTTTCAAACTGTAGCTGGGATATTACATAAAATGTAGGCATAATTGAAGAAAAGATTATGGACTTCAACTTTGGGTAGCATCAAGACTTCCTTTTATGAATGAATGAATTTCACAGACAAGATACAATTGTCCTGGGTCCTCACCTGAATCATGGTTCACTACCCAGTTATCTTAATTTCGAGTTTCTAATGCTAATGTAATCCTGCAAGATATGTAAAAGAAGATATTAGACTTGGAAATAAGGATTACAAACACTGATAGTCCCATATCAGCAAGGCCAGGAAAAGATAGTCCATGAAAGATAATCTTTTCACCTTGCCCTATACTTCAATCTTTTCACAGCAATCTTTTTTGTATCATTGTCCTCTAAGTCTCAGGAGACCTTGGAACAGATGGGAAGACAAAAAAGAAAAATAGAAGAAAAATAGGAAAGAAGACAAAATGGGGATGAGTCCTGTCTCAAAGTGTTACAAGTTATGAAAAAAGAAAACAAATTGTTATAAGAATGTAATATTTCCATTTAACTGTGGAATCTATGCTATGATCTTTGTAAGACAGAACAAGATCCATATTTATTTTAACTGTTCATGCAGATCTCTTGTTTAATCCTAGCATGTTAATGTGAAATTCGGATGGACTAGAACAGTGATGGCTAATCTTTTCTGAATTGAGTGCCCAAAGCGTGTGTGTGCAATGTAATGCGCGCACATCCCTGTGCTTGCATCTCACCCACACACATGTGCATGCACCCCCTGCACACACCCACACACCCACATGCACGTGTGGGCCCCCGTAACACTCCGCTCCCCAGGCATGCACGGTAGAGACCCGATGACCAGCTAGCTGATGGGAGGCGTACGCGCATGCATGGTGGAGCTGAATTAAGGCGATGGCTCACGTGCCCACAGAGAGGGCGCTGCGTGCCACCTGTGGCACACATGCCATAGATTCCCCATCACGGGAAGGTTCTCTATCACTAGAAGCTACCCAAGACAAAGTTAACATGGAATGGAAACTGACATATCTGCCCTTAGAAACAACAGAGAAAATGTATTTTGTGCAGAAATTCTCATTGTCACATTTAGTAATTGCTAAGAGAGAAGAGGATGTTCTCACCTTAAATTTTACAAAAAGAATTACTCCCCAGAACAGAATGAAATCTAGCCTTTCTTTGGTCTTAATTTCCCCAGCTTTGCATCATAAACGAGCACTGAGTTGTTCTTCACAAAATAGGAAAGCCTCCAGAGCCCAGGGAGGGCAAAAATGCCCCCCTTCCCAGTCATGGTGTAGGAGGCAGAGTAGGCCATGCCCACCATGGCCACACCCACCCAGCAACCAGGCAGAGAACCCCTTGCTAATTTTTTTGAAGCCCACCTCTGTCTGCACCCATCTCATCACATTCATCCCATCTCATCCCACTCTCCCACCCTTGTCCAGATAAACAGCCTTTCTCGCTGCTGATCATGACATCAGTTTTTTGGGGGTGATTATTATTATTATTATTATTATTATTATTATTATTATTATTATTATTATTATTATTATTATTATTTATTAGCGTTTATATACCGCCCCCTCTCCCGAAAGGGACTCGGGGCGGTGTACAGTCCGTATCCAAATACAACAGATTAAAACATAGAAATAGTTACATAAATACATGTATGAGAGGAGGATAAGATATACCAAACTGTACAGCTAAGTAAAAGTTTTGATGTTGAAATACTAGTTCTCTTTCATCAACATGTGATCCAAATCACTAAAATCTGGTCTAAAGAAATGACCTTTTGCAAGCTAAATTTCAATTTATTTCCCTTTCTGCAGTTTGAAATTTAAAGAAATCACCAGGGTTCTTTTTTTTCCAGATGAAAAGATAGGCAGCTAAGGACATTATCCTCATTCTCATTCAAATGCTCCTTAAGTGGAACAAAGTGCTGGGCAAAACATTAAAAAACAACCCTCAACATTTAGCTTTTCACACGAAGGTGGCAGAGGATAATGTTTACTTTGAACATTTTTGGGAAAAAGAGAATAATAGTTCCTGTAGCAGATCAAAGGCTCAGTGCTTGATATGTGCATAAACATGACATTCAAACTGGAAACCAAATAAAAGAAAGATTATTAAAATTATAGGTGGCCATATAAATGCAGAACAAGGAATAATTTTAAAAAATCATTGTGTTGTGGCCCACCAACTGCCAGCAGAGCAGTTTGCTCAGAAAATATTATTTCTAAAGGTTGTGGTTGTTATAATCTTAGTGCCAAAAAAGTGTTTTCTTATGACATAAAGCTCATGCTAGTTTGCTCAGTTAGTTGTGGATAGATTATCAATGCATGCAACACATCAGAGGTGGTATTTAGTAGGTTCTGAACAGTTCTGGAGAACAGGTAGCGGAAATTTTGAGTAATTCGGCGAACCGGTAAATACCTCTGCCTGGCCTATTCTCTGCCTCCTGAGCCCCAACTGATCGGGAGGTAATGGGGATTTTGCAATAACCTTCCCCTGGAGTGGGGAGGGAATGGAGATTTTACAGTATCCTTCCCCTGCCACCCCCACCAAGCCACACCACACCCACCAAGCCATGCCCACAGAACCCTAAAAGTTTTTGAATCCCACCACTGCAACACATGCAAGTGATTTTGCTGGTTATAGAATCTTGATTTTGATTCAAGAGAAATCTTTTAGTTTTGCTTCAAATTTCACTTCGTTTGAATTCCAACTAAAGAAGGGTGGTGTAGTTTATTTCCATCCCATGTCATTTACCAATGGTGGAAACTCCAACTAGAATGAGGGAAGGAATTAAAAGATTGGAAAGCTTGGAGTCCATGCAGGGAAGGAAAAGACAGAGGGTGAATGCCACTGCCCACTCCCCAGAATTCCTGAAGAGTTTATCTGACTGCTCCCAATAGAATGGAATCAGTCTGCCAGATTTTTGTAAAATGCAACAATAAAAATGCAACTCTGATCAGCCACTGTGTTGTTCTGATTCCTTGAGTCTGACATTCCCTTACATCACTTTAAAAATCTGTTCTGTCCAGAGGCATCCATCAACCGGATAGGGGGCAAAAGACCAAGTTGATAGATAAATATAGGTAAGTATATTTGTATACTATATATTCTATACAAACATGTCTTTTTTTTCTGTATTGGAGATGTGACCACTTTGAAGAAAAGTTAACACTCATAATTTGCTCATGCCCTCTGGTTGTTCCATTTTGTTAAATTATATTACAGAAATGTGAATTCATCTTTCTAAGAAGTGTTTTCTATCTATTGTATGTGAGTTGTTGCAAAAACAAGATGGTTGTATGTTCTTGGAAAGAGATCTCTGTACCACAGACTGGCTTGATATCTATCTATCTATCTATCTATCTATCTATCTATCTATCTATCTATCTATCTATCTATCTATCTATCTATCTATCTATCTATCATCTATCATTATCTATCTATCTATCTATCTATCTATCTATCTATCTATCTATCTATCTATCTATCTATCTATCTATCATTATCTGTAATTATCTATATATCCATCCATCCATCCATCCATCCATCCATCATTATCTATCATCTTTCTTTCTTTCTTTCTTTCTTTCTTTCTTTCTTTCTTTCTTTCTTTCTTTCTTTCCCTATCTATCATTATCTATCATTATCTGTCTGTCTGTCTGTCTGTCGTCTATCTATCTATCATCAATCTACCTATCTATCTATCTATCTATCTATCTATCTATCTATCTATCATCTATCTATCTATCATTATCTATCTATCATCTATCAGGCTTATATGGTCACCCATATTAAGAAGTATAACACTGGTGGCTCATCACAATTTTAGAAACGCAATTTTTGTTTTAGAAAAGTAAAAACAACCCACCCACTGATACCAGAAACCTCCTCCTCCTCCCTCTCTTCTCTTCCTTCGCCCACTATCAGCAGGCACCAACCTCATCCTATCTCAACATGGGAGTGAAAAACTAGACAATTCTTTATCGACAGAATGGAAGAACAGAACAATATTATTCTATGTCCTCAAGAATTCCATGATTAAGAATCAATTTGTTCTGCAAAAATTGAATTGAATTATATTTTTAAACATTTATGTTTATTTCTTTTTCTGTTTCTTTCCCCTCATTAAAACAATTATGAGCCCATAATCGATTGGTTATAATTCAACAGATTCTTTGCAATGTCCTTTTGGGGTATTAGTACCGCTCTATTCCACAATTATGGTATCCACTTCAACAATTTCAAATTCTCCTTGGTCATATCTGTTCTACATAAATATGCATAGTTTTTATTAGATTCTATTTTATTAGTTTTTTTTTCTTTTTTTATCTTGCAAAGTCATTTTTGCTAGGCATGAATAAGACTCACACGTGAAGAGTTCAAATGAGCTACATTACTGCTTGATGCCTATTTCACACCAGTCTTCCCAAACTGCTAGCACCTGGGCCAGTCTAGAAATGGTTCAATGGTATTGAAGGAAGGCCGAGCCTTGCCCTCTTATGCTTATATAATGATGCCAGACTAATTCCCTGCTTGATTCTTCCCCCTAGTTTGGCCAGTCTCTCTCCAACACTTTTGAGTGTTCTTGTGCCACTGAGAGTCACACAAATAAAGATTTTGTAGAGGGGTGCAAGTGAGCTTGGCCCATAGTAATTAAGCACATTAAAATTGTGCTTAATTATTATGTGACCCATATAATGTAGTGTGAAATTTTGGGGAATGAGTCAACCCTTAAAGGATGGCATTTATTTTGTCTGTACATCCCTGACTTCTCCCCTTTTCCCCTTGTGCTAGCCTTCCTCAAAACACCATAGGTGTTTTGTTTGATTAAATCTTCAATCATTCCTCAAGTCTTAATATGGATTTTGACACCAATGTAGAAATTTATATATATTTTTTCTGTAGAACGTAGCTAGTCATACCAAAGTATTACAATTCTGTTCCTCAAATGTTTTGCCATTTCAGGAATCCTAAATATCTCATGAATTTGCTTCGAGTGAAATTTATTGCAAAATATTATTATTAAATGCATTTCAGAAAAGACTTTTCCTAATACCTCAGTCAGTTATATTTGCATATTTTTAAAAGAATCTAATTTATTTTTTATGCCATTGCTCACCCAAACTATAAAAAAAAAATCACAACTTTTTTTCTTTCTGTGAAAATATCATTCTTTTCTCAGAAAGCCAAAAACCAATTAATATTATTCAAAAGGCAATTATACAGGATTGTACATGCTTGACAATTGTTATGGGAAGTATGAAAAGGTACTGAAAAATGAAATAAAGGGAATGTTACTGTTGCTATTACAGTTGCTGTTTTATTCCATAGATTTATATCACCATCTTTCTACCTATAGGTCATCCATGGAAGCTACAAACAATAATGATACTGACTTATAAAATGTAGTTCTCAGAAGCCATTAAAAAAAAACTGCATAGGACCATGGATAAAATTATGTGAGTGAAAGAGCTAGTAGTTATATTTTCTAAAATTTATTTAAAACAAAAACTAGCTTGAAAATAAGATATCATGAGGGGGAAAATAGCAATAGCAGTAGCAGCACTTAAACTTACATACCACCCCATAGTGCATTCTCTGGGTGGTTTACAGAGTCAGCTTACTGCCCCCAATAATCTGGGTCCTCATTTTACCAACCTTGGAAGGATGGAAGGCTGAGTCAAATTAGAGCCGGTCCAGTTTCGAACTTCAGGCTGTGGGCAGACTTTGCCTGCAATGCTGCATTCTAACCACTGTGCTACCACAGCTCTATAAAAAATAAAGCAGTATTTTTTAAGGGAGAAAAATGGGGAAAATGTTTTTTCCAAATTCCCTAAACTTTCTTTTGCATTGACTTTCCAGAAAATGAACCCAGGGTCTTGAGAATTCCTAATTACAGGCAGGTGAGAATTAAACTCTGCCAGGATATAAAGAAGACTGATGTTCATAATTTTCTTTTCAAGCATTCAGTACTTCTTGTGTAGGCCAACCAAGATGAAGATTGGCATCTTAATAAGTCAGTGCGACTATTAAATTGGAAGAGTCCTGTTTGGCTAGTAACAATTATAATATAGAGAGCTGTCCAATGTAACCTCTGCCCTCCTCAGGTATTGTGCACTTGTATGCTGTACATATATGTTTGTAAGTCATGGACCACCTGTATGAGTTTTTGTGCCTGTCTTTTCTGTTATTGAAAGAAGTACCCAAACCAATTTTTAAACTGCCTAAAAATATTCTGAGCAAGATTTTAGCGCTTGCTTCAATTTTATTTTAATTAATTAGGTTGTCCCAGGCTGTGATCATTAATACATATGGGAGATAAAAGACGTGAGTTAATATTGTCATTGCCAGAACATAACCTAGTGCTCGGGAGAGCCTTGTGATGCGTTCCCATAGAAACAAATAGAGTGTTGCCAAACAGCCTCTGAAGGACCTCTGCTGAAATTGCAGGAACTCTTGGGAGGGTGGCAAAATTGACACAGGTCACCGCAATTTCATGTGCAACATTGCTGGCACATTCTTCCCTTTGGTGTTATGAAGCACTGTAATTGGATCCTTTAAAGACCTTGTTACAGTCAATACGGTTTTATTAAAAAGGCACTGCTTTCACCACTGGTTCTCCCAGCCACACAGGCCCTCTTATGCACTTTGTTGCTCTTCTGTCAAATGAACTTGACTCACAGGGAGGGAAATCCCGTTCCATTCAGATCTGGCATTTTTAATAGCCACAAAAGATTAGGAACAGGGGAGCAAAAGCAGACACTCAAGCCTCACTCACAGTCTTTCTACTCTCATCAGCCACAGCTTTGGACTCCCACCTTGTCAGAGCATTTGCAGCGTGACTACAATTAGAAGACAACCCAGGAGCCAAACAGCACACAAAGACGTAGACATTTAACAGTGGTTTATATATAACACATAGAGAAACATATTTGGTAGCAAATACCTGACAAGTAATCCCTCCTCCTCCTCCTCCTCCTCCTCCTCCTCCTCCTCCTCCTCCTCCTCCTCCTCCTCCTCCTCCTCCTCCTCCTCCTCTTCCTCCTCCTTAACCCTACACAGAGAATTTAGCAATGGAAACTGGACACAAGGAAAGAGATACACGAAGAGAGAGGCCTCTCATGGCCTCCTATATATAGACATCTCTTAAAGTGATAAAGTGGAAAAGTGTGGACCCCTTCATAGTCTTAACTTGGCTATACCAATGCTGATTCATCCTTATTGCATCAGCCTTACATTTCATCAGCTTTACATTGCATCAGTTCTACATTGGTTGGTCAGCTTTAAATAATGATTACCCTGACACACGTACTAAAAGGTCAGCTCTTTGAGATAGCCTAGACATGGAGCACCAACCATGATTACTAGCAGTGTCTTTATTGTAAGTAATAGAATCGTGCAGGTCTGAAAGTACCTCTCTCTTCCTTTACTTTTAGTCTTCGAAAAACCAGAGATGGTTCTTTCTGAGATGCTTTCTCCACTCCCACCCCTCGTCTGGACTTAGATCTCATTTATCAGACTGTTGTCTTGTTGTTGTTAGTTGCAAAGTCGTGTCCGACCCATCACAACCCCATGGGGAACGTTCCTCCAGGCCTTCTTGTCCTCTACTATCATCTGTAATCCATTTAAGCTCATGTCTACTGCTTCAGTGACTCCATCCAGCCACCTCATTCTCTGTTGTCCCCTTTTTCTTTTGCCTTCAATCTTTCCCAGCATTAAGCTCTTCTCCTGTGAATCCTTCCTTCTCATTAGGTGGCCAACGTATTTGGGTTTCATCTTCAGGATCTGGCCTTCTAAAGAACAGTCAGGGTTGATCTCCTCTAGGACTGACCGGTTTGATCACCTTGCAGTCCAAGGGACTCACAGGAGTCTTCTCCAGCACCATAGCATCATTGTCTAGATTGTGTCTTTTCCTCCTGTTTCCCAAGACCATTCCCAAATACCATTACAGGCAGCAGAAGGTCTCAAGAGGATTCCCCCCCCCCCCATATTCCAAATTCTCTTGGATTTCTCAGTTTATGAGAAACAGAAAGGAAGTTGTTAGAGGAGAAATTAGCACTTACAAGCAACTCCTCCTCTTCTTCCTTCTCTTCCTCCAAAGAGGACGTAGGAGTATTTGGTATGTTTGCCACCTTGAGTTATTTATAAAAATAATAAAAGCTTGGTAAAAAAACTAAATCAATCAATCAAACAATCATGTCTTCATTTTTTAAAAAAGGACAGAATCCTGACCAGTATATCAAGATCCCCAAGCTAAATCAGAAACCAGTCTGACTTTAATTTTATTTTTTATCACTGTACGATGATCCTAAATCTAGCAGAGTCTGCATCCTTGTTCTGTAGTAAGGTAGAAAAAAACAACACTGAAAACCTAATGGTTTGGATGGAAGAAAACACACACCTTATTGAGTGAATAACAAATAATTTGTAAATTGGAATGTGCTACTGACAGACCAGGCAGCAATTCTCTGAGATTACGAAGGAAATTAAGTTGAAGTTTTCTAAAGCAGCTGTCATCAATGTAGCATTGCAAACATGTCCCATTTGCTACCTATCCAGACCAGGTAATAAGTAATTTTTCACAACAGAACTATACAATTCCAATATCACTTGTAATGTAATTGCAGTGATACTGTTGCGATAAGATAGTAATTTTCTAGCTTGTCAGGAGATGGGAAATACTGGACTGTTATTTGGAAATGAATTAAAACAAATCAAAAACTCTATTAAGGATTCAATTTTGGTTATAACTTCATGAATTTAAATTATTTTAAGAACAATAAACATTACAAAAAAGTACCTTTTGTGGCCTTTTTTTTCCACCATAACTAAAGGTAGGATCATACAGATTTAAAGACAATTTTTAAATTCAATGATAAAGTATGTGGCTTTGGGAGCTGATTTGCCACCCCATAAAGAAGGTTTGGTCATAGCGGGAGATTTTATAGAATGAAATTTATGTCTCCCATCCACTGATTTTGCAGATTGAGTTATTATAATTGTAATAAGTATATAACAGTATATACAGTATATATACAATATACAGTCATTTACAAAAAGCAGTTGCACGACTTTTGTTTGAGCAGAGGATGTCTAAAATCCCTGTGAATATCTACTGGAGACTAACACACAATGGCACTGAATCACAAATTGGGTTATTATGATATTGGAGGCTATAACAGATTAAAAGTGAATGGGGAAACAACCCTTCTATACAAATAATCCTTGACTGACAACATTTAGGGTTGTTTAGCAAACATTCAAAGTTACAATGATAGTGAAAAAAGTGACTTACAACCAGTCCTCACAATTATGACTTTTGCAGCATCCCCATGGTTATGTGATCAAATATTGGGTATTGGTAACCAGCATGTATTTGGAATGGTTGCAGCACCCCAGGCAGTGGCGGGATTTAACTGGTGTAATAACCAGTTTGCTGTGCACATGCACATTGCATTTGAAGTCAGCACTAAATCTTACCTTTTCCTGAAGCCCTGGTGAGTAAAACAGCTGAGACATGGCAGTCCACTCTGCTGTGCCGATCAGCTGATCTTCAAACAAAGGAAATATAGGATGGAATAGAGCAGGAGCAGGTGGGCGGGGCCAACTGATCTCCAGAACCACCGGTTTGCCCAAACCAGTCCAAACCGGCTGAATCCCACACCCTGAGCCCAGGGCCATGTAAATGCTACCTGTGATGTATTCAGCCAACTTCCAACAAACAAAGTCAATGGGGGAAGTCTGATTTGTGAGAGACTGACATGCTGGCTGGGGAATACTGGGAATTAAATCCAGACTTCTTAAAGTTGCAAAGATTGAGTTGCACTGCTCTAATGAGAGAGTTTGGTCATAGAATTTAGTTCCCTCTCCTCTTCCCTCAAGCATGTGTACATGTACCTGCCTTCCCATAATTTGGGCGTCCTAACAGTACCATAATGAGTGAAAGGTTAATTTATTTACATAAATAAATCATGACTCACACTTAGGATGGGAAACGATATGCTTCTGAGTTCAGCATCTCAGTCTAATGTAGATGCTGGCTAGAATGCTCCGAGTTGTATTTCAGAAGTGTGTGTGTGTGTGTGCAAAAATTATATTTCAGGAACATATGAGTGTGTGTATATGTATATGTATATGCATATATCTATCTATGTATGTATATATGTATGCATATATCTATGTATGTATATATGTTTGCATATATATCTCTCTCTCTGTGTGTACATATATTGCATTTGTGCTGATAAATAAATAAAGGGAGACTAGTACAGATCTATTTCAAGCTATTTAGCTCTCATCAGCTAGCCATACCCTTACTGTGATTTGAACCTGGACTGTTTTTACATGTTAGGCATTTGTATTAGCCACTAAGCCACAAGCTCTCTTCCCTTATCAGCTGAGCCAAGGAAATAAGTAAGTGTTATGTCAAGGCACCTGGTATGCTCAAATATGGGAGGGAGCATACTGCTCCCCTTTTTGCCTTTCAGCTCCACCCTAGGAGCCTTCCAGGCAGGAAACCATTTTTGTGTTGCATTTCTGCTAATAAATAAATAAATAAATAAAGGGAGACTAATATAGATCTATTTCAAGCTATTTAGCTCTCATCAGCTAGCCATACCTTTACTGGGATTTGAACCTGGGCCTATATGTATATATGTATATATGATGTATATATGATGTATATATGATGTATATATGTTGTATATGATGTATATATGATGTATATATGTATATATGATGTATATGATGTATATGATGTATATATGTATATATGTATATATGTATATATGTATATATGTATATATGTATACATGTATACATGTATACATGTATACATGTATACATGTATACATGTATACATGTATACATGTATATATGCATATATGCATATATGCATATATGTATTGTGTCACAACCCCTGGTATGCCCAAATATGGGAGGGAGCATACTGCTTCCCTTTTCTGTCTTTCGTTTCACCCTAGGAGCCATCCAGGCAGAAAGCCATTTTTTTATGTTGCCTTTGTTATATTTGTGTTGCATTTGTGCTGATAAATAAATAAAGGGAGTCTCCCTTTATTTATTTATCAGCACAAATGCAACACATATATGTATATATGAATGTATATATCTATGTATATATGTACACACACACACACGTTCCCAAAATATAACTTAGAGCACTCTAGCCAGCATCTAAATTAGACTGTTCTAAATAAATATATGTGAAGAACAGTGCTTTGTGTTTGTGCAAGGAGAGGATATTTATGCTTTTATTTCATATGAGTAGATATATCAGTGCCAAATTTACAGTGTGACATAAATGGGATTAGGTGAACATTAAGCTCACCATAGTTTAGTTCAGGAAAATGAGCCTCAGGTGATCGATTTCGACAGGAGATATGGAGCTAGTGGAGGAAAATGCATGCCATTATGACAAAATTTAGAAAAATAATAATAATGTAATTCTTGTAGTTTACTTGAGCATAAAAACTGTACATGCATTATCTGTTAGCAACGAAAACAATAGATGGTGTTACCATCTATCAGAAGCTGCTTCTGTCAGTCAGCTGCAGTGAAGAATCACTCTGGTTACTAATGAGAAGAATCTGTCTGGATACTGGCTAGCAAGGCCTGCAGCCTGTAATCAAAAGCTGCAGCCAATCATTGGATAGCTTCGAAAATTGCCAGATTGGGTGGTGCAGGAACTGAAGTACAGTAAGAAAAGGGGGAAGACAAAACCCTAGTGAAATGCTCCAGTGCAATGCTACTGGATATTTAACCATATATTAAAACATGTAAATCTTAATTCTTTTCCTAAAATCTGGATCAACATGTTAAAAAAATTCTAACCAATATGGAACAACTATATTCTTGTTTAAATTAAGACAGATCATTTTTTGTAAGTACTAGTTTACAAAATGCCATTGTCTACTGGGTTGTTTTGCTTATCCACTAATCCACTGATACATATCCAAGTATTGCAATGCAGCCTTCATAATGTCTGATTGGAACGGGTTTCATTGAATGAGTTCTTGCACATATCTCCCTTCTGGTCTAAATGTACTTTAGGAGCCAGGAAGGCAGCAAGGTGCTAGAGAAATTATGACACAATGAAAAATAAGCTATGAAATCACCAAGTAACTAAACCAACAACCGGATTCTGGTTGAATAGGGGTGTCTTGCTCAGGCTTCCTGATTTGTTTTCATTGGAGGGTGTTAACCGAAGGGATCAAATTCAGGCATGACTCTTCATGAAATACAGGAATCCATACTCAATAAATGAGGATCATTCAAACTGAATAAATAAATATAAATAAAATAAAAATCAAACAAAACATATGAAGAACGGTTGAAGGAATCGGCTATGTCTAGTTTAATGAAAAGAAGGATTAGGGGTGACATGATAGCAGTCTTCCAATACCTAAGGGTCTGCCAAAAGAAGACCTATTCTCCAAAGAACCTGAAGGCAGGACAAGAAGCAATGAAGGAAATTAAACAATGAGAGAATCAATCTAGAATTAAGGAGAAATTTCCTGACTTTTAGAACAATTAATCAGTGGAATGATTTGCCTCCAGAAGCTATGGGTATAAAATGGTATAGGGCCGTGATGGTGAACCTATGGCACACTTGCCCAATATGGCACGTGAAGCCATGTCGCCCGGCATGCACAGCCTTGCCTGTTTGTCTTCTGGGTTTCTGCCATGTATACACAAGTGATGATCAGCTGTCCTTCACGCACGCGGCAGTGCGGCAAAATGGTGTGCACATGAGCACCAGCCAACTGATTGTCGGGTCTGCATGCACGCCAGAACCCGGAAGTTCGGCTTTTGCAGAGTGTGATCCCTTCATGTGCGTGGCAGTGGCAAAAACCAGCCTGCACATGTGCACAAACCAACTGATCAATCTGTGCGCATATGCTCTAGAACCCAGAAGTTTGGCTTTTTCGGAGTGTGGCCCCGACAAGCGAGCGGACAATGTTTCCACATGATCTTTTCAGCACTCAGTGGTGAAAAGGTTTGCCATTACTGGTATAGGATCTCCTGCTTGACCAGTGAGTAGGACTAGAAGACCTCTGAGGTCCCTCTGTTATTCTGTTAAAAGGCAAAAGGATTATGGTCAGTGTAGCTCTGATATTCCAAGAAATCAACCATGGCCCCTTAGGAGTCTCCCACCACTGGACAGGTGCAGCAGGTGGGGCTGGGTGAGACAGCTGGCATGGGGAACACCGTGCCACCCAGGCTGCTATCTCGTCGTCCAAGTGAGGGCACCAGACAAAGCTGCGCGCTAAAGCTTTCATATGCGCTATGCCCCGGTGGTCCACATGGAGACGAGTGAGCACCTGGTGGCGGAGGGGTGGGGCGATGACGACCCTGTCACCACAAAGCAAGCACCCGCTATGGATGGCAAGTTCCAGCTGGCGGGATTTGAACGGGCAGAACTCTTCGGGGACTCTGGCCAATGGCCAGCCCCTCAAAACCCAAGAGACAATCTGAGAGAGGACAGGGTCAGCCTTGGTGTGGGCCGCCACGTCCGAGGCTGTCAGGGGAAGGTCGAGGGAGGTGATGGAGAGGATGGACATAGAGGACACTGGAGAAGGGTCAACGCCAGGAAGGGGGCAGCGGCTAAGGGCATCAACATTCCCCAGCTGCTTGCCAGGACGGTACAGCAGCGTATACAAATACGCTGCCAGGAACTCCGTCCAGCGGGTCATCCTAGGAGAAAGGATCGGAGGGGTAGGTCGGTCACCGACCAGAAGCCCAAGGAGAGGCTTGTGGTCAGTGTAAAGCGTGAAATGCTGACCGTAGAGGTAGTTGTGGAATTTTTTAATCCCGGACACCGTAGCCAGAGCCTCCTTGTCAATCTGGCTGTAGTTCCTCTCAGCCGGGGAGATATATATATATACACTCATATTCCCTGCATGTATAAGCTCATCTGCAAATAAGCAGGCCCTCCAAATTTTAATCAAAATACACATTTTCATGTCATTTTGGTTTTAATAGTGGCAGTGTTACTTGGTTGCTGAATAACAGAAGTTAACAATTAAACATAGATCTATATTATGTCTTTGATTATTCAGCCTTACTATCATAATGTGTGTGTGTGTGTGTGTGTGTGTGTGTGTGTGTGTGTGAACCCATATATTGTGCAACATTAATAAACATGCTTGTATTGGGTATCCTGATATCAAAATAATACAGTCTCATTCTGAAGAATTTTTAAATTACTTTATCAGCTGATTTCCTGAACTAATTTCTTGCCTAAATTAAACTTTTTTTCCCTCTTACCTACATTCATTCAAAAATATTTCCAGACAGCAATCTCATAGCCTCCCCAGGATTTGCAACAGGGAAAATGAGCATCTGGGGAAAAAAGAGGTGGAACTATGTGATGTCTGAATAATTATAATAATGTACTTATACTCTCAAAAAAGTTTTGCCTAGATTTTAAATTACATTGCTAGAACTTTGTGGTGCCATGCACACTAAAGGCCAGGGGTCAAAGCAGTCTCTCTTCCGCCTTTTGTCCTACAGTCTGGCTAGAAAATGCTGGGGATATTCTGACAGTACAAATTCATTTCTCAGGTCCCTTTCAAAACCATACACTATAACCCTAAATCCAATCCAGCCAGGCAATCTAAAAAGATGCTATGATAAAAATTGATAGCTCCATCAAAAGCTGCAGAATGATTCAGGAGAACACAGTTATGCACACACTGTCTATTTTCCAGCTAATATCATCCATCAGGGTGATCAATGCAGTTTCTGTTCCAAAATCAGGGTTGGGCCCAACGTGGAAATAAACTCTGACTACCTAGATTTGAAAGGTGACCCCCCCTCTTCTAAACCTTTGCTCCAAAATAAACGTTGAAGAATAGGGGTGCGGTTTTCACAGATGCAATAAAGAAAGAAAGAAAAGAGGCAAAGAAAGAAAGATGGCAAGGAAAGAGGAGGAAAGGAGAGGGAAGGGAAGGGAAGGAAAACGAAAGAAAGGAAGAAAACAACCTGGAAAATTCTGTTGTTCTCTGAGGAATTGTTCCTCAGAGTATATGTGTTTTTGATCAGAACTAATAAAGGCCTACTATAGATATTTGCTGTATAGAACTGCTCTATTGAAACTTTATATTTATATTATATTATATTATATTATATTATATTATATTATATTATATTATATTATATTATATATATGCTGGTTTTGTTGTATTTGGGTCTTTTCCCGTGTAAGATTGAGATTATATGGGAAAAGACCCAAATACAACAAAACCAGCATACCTACACCCGTGAAAATCTACGAAAACAAATATATATATTATTTATATTATTTATATTTATATTTATATTTATATTTATATTATTTATATTTACATTTACATTTATATTATTTATATTTATATTGTGGATGCTTGGGTGATTTAGGAGCGGGGAATTTTTGTGTGTATGGGGGGAGGGGATTGTCATGTGTCTTGGACCTGGTCTCTGGATGTTATGTAAATTTTGTTGTATTGGTATACTGTGTATATACATACAATGACAATAAAGTATTCTTCTTTATATTGACTAATTTTGTTCATAACTTTCTAAATTATATGATGATTCATATATATTTTCATCGACAGTAGTAACAGATACAATTGTGATCAGTGGGCTGCTAAAGCAAAGCAAGGTTATGGCGTACACTTGAAAGGAGACCGAGAAGCTTGTAATTCTGTCTGTCTGGCAAGGACAAAGAATGCTTATTCACAGAGAATATGCACGTGTAAAGCTTGTAACAATTCTAGGTGATTAGTGGACTGATAACAGTAACAAAGACTTCGACATCCTGCATAGCTCAGCTAAAAGTTAGGAATAGAGATGGCCTAGAGCAGAGGTGTCAAATTTGATTTCATTGAGGACCACATCAGGGTTGTGTTTGACTTTGGGGGGCCGGGATGGGCATGGCCAGGGTGGGCATGGCCAGCTTGACATCACTCATGTCGGAGGCACCTCTGGCCCGAGCGCTCTGCCAGCAAAAACAGGCTTTGTTTTCAGCTGGGAAAGCCTCCTGCAACTGTCTGTCAGAAAAAACAAAGCTCGGGAGAGCCATGTGTGGCCATCCCGAGCTATGTTTTCACTGGGAGAGGCACCCAGATCAGTCATTCGCTGTTTCCAGGGCAGCCCCAGATCTAAGCACCCCATGGGCCAGATTAGGCCCGTAGGCCTTGAGTTTGATATCCATGGCCTAGAGCAAATGGAATGTGTATAACTCCTGGAGCATTCATTAGCCAAGACTTAGGAATAGGGATGGCTAGAGATCAATAGAACACATTGTTAGATCATTACTAAAATGTTTATTAGATATTTCTTATATAGCCCGCCTTGTCCCGCCTTTGCTTTAGTGAAAATATATAAAGCTTTCTTAATCCTTTGTTCTGGGCTTAATCCTTTGTTCTGAGCACTCCAATAAAAGAAAAGAAAACCTGCCCCTCATTTCTCGTGTCCTTCATTGGCCTCACCACCAGGCTCAGACCCGAACTAGGGACAACAGCTGGTAGCCAATTTTGGGAGTTTACAATGTCATCTGTTTTTGTGGCTCACAGAGACTCAGTATGCCATTTTGCTGATTTTTTTTCTGCCATTGTGTTTCTTTTGCCATAATAAAGAATCATTTCCACTACTCTGAATATTAGAATAAGTATTAGATATAAATATTAAAACAAATAGTCACTGTTCAAAATCTTGCCCAATTTAACTCTCTACCTGTAAGATGCCACTGCTCTGCTTAAAAAAGTATTTGGTTCTCCGGTTCTGGCGGCTGACAGCGACGGGCAAGTGTTTGCTCGCTCCGGCTCCCCGGTGGGCTTCCACACTTCTTGGGGGGCACAGAACGCCCCGCAGAGGCGTCCTGCCGGAGGGGTGGCACCGCGGGGGATCCCTGGATCGGCGGCAGCCGGCGGGAGGTCCCCCGCCTCGCCCAAGGCACCGGGGAGCAGATCGGAGGACGCTTGGGCGTCTTTGCTGAGAGGCTGTGCGGAGAAAAAGAAAACTGAAGGATGCGGCGGCGGAGCGGTGAGGCGTAGACTTCCTCCATCCCCATTACTAACTTAAAAACTTGTCAGTTGCGCAAAAAATTTTTTTCCGATTTGTCTTGGAGAGGCGTGGCTGGAGCGGAGGGGGATTTTTCCCCCCCTTCGGACAAGTGGCTGGAAACAAGTGTGCTCTCAGCCCCAAGGGAAGGAGGAGGGGGAGAGCCAAACCAAAGATGCCACACCCTAACTAAGTGGATTTTCTGATTTAAACTTATAATATAATGAGATCTGGAAGCTTTGGGAATTTTGAACTTTGAAAACTTTTTTTTGTTGCCTCGAAACCCGAAGCTGGCAGGGCAAGATGGCACACTTCCGTTGTCTTTATGAAATGTGAAACTTGACTCCTCCTTCCAAACTTCAGGCTTCCGGTCTTTGTCTCTGTGCTACTTGGATAACTCTCTTGTTGATTGTTTGCCTTTGAACTCCTTGGAGTGAAAAACTTTTGCTCATCTGCCAGGGTGATTAGAAAATTCCCCTCTGCCTGGACCCTTTGTCTCCTGGACTCTCTTGGCTGTTCTACTCTTCTGACTGATCCTTCTCTATACTGACTGGACTCTTTACATCATAAACAATGGCATCTAAAAGACCACCTCCTGGAAAGTCAGGCTTTGCTGCCTCTGCCCCGACATCTGCAACCTCCAGTCCTAGCACACAATCAACGTTAACAGCCTTCAAGCAACCTAAATCTACGGACCTGGAGTTTCATCAAATGTTTCAACAAATTCTACAGGGACAAGAGGAAATAAAGAGACAACTGAAGGAGATGAAAGAAGAAATTAAAGAGAACCAGGATAAAATTAATAGGAACTCACAGAGATTGGATCTTTTGGAGGATGGGGCGGCTGAGATGAGGGGGGGGGGGATAGAGGGTGTGCAGAAGGGAAACAAAGAACTTGACACCCAACAAATGAAAATAGAGTTTGAGAGAATGTCTTTTTATCTTAGATTCCAAAACGTGATGGAGACAGATGATGAAAATATAAGGGACATCATGACAAACATTTTGGCTGAGTATATTCAGAAGGAGAAACAACAGATGGCGTGGGAAATAGATCTGGCTTATAGAGTGAATTCAGCTTATGCTAGAACACACAATGTTCCCAGGGAGGTACACATTAAATTTCTTAGGAAAAGTACAAGAGATGAAATTCTGAATGCACAAAGGGGGCAAGCCTTGACATACAAAGATAAGGAGATAACCATTCTGAAACAGATCCCCAAGAAAGTGAGGGGAAAAAGAAAACATTATTCGCAATTGGCGAATAAACTATACCAGAAGGGGGTGTGGTTTAGATGGTTGATGCCTGAAGGTATGTTAATATTCTGGGAGGAGACAAGAGTTAGGATTAATACACCCATAGAGGCGCAGGCCTTTATGGAGAAAAATAAACTACTCCTAGAAAAACCAGATGACTCCTCAACAGACATACAAGACACGGGAGGGGCCGGAGCTCTGCCAGCGGGGGGAGATGGGGCGACAACAAGAAAGCTCAGATCACACAAATGAGTAAGAAAAGTCACCTGATATAAATTGATCGAAATTACCAATTGAATTTACCACACTGACTATATGTTATTACTTAATATTGAATTTTATGCAAATGTATACTATGAGTTTGGAGGGGGGGTGCACCTACCGTATTTCGCAGCTGCCAAAATTTGTAACTTTTCCCTTACCTTTTCCTTTTGTAAAATATAAAAAAACCAATAAAACTGTTTAAAAAAAAGTATTTGGTTCTGATGCCCAAACAAAGGCCTTGAAAATGTGCAAGTGAAAGTTTTGACTAGCAATTAAAAAAAAAGATTCAAATTCTCACCTGAGGATGTAGGCCAGTTGTTGTCTCTCAGCCCGGCTCCTATGAATAAAAAGAATCTCATCTCATCTTATCTTATTTTTTACATATATAAAAGGATGTGTGTGAGTGTGTGTGTGTGTGTGTGTGTGTGTGTGTGTGTGTACGTATGTTTGTTCCAGCATAACTCTGGAATGCCTTGAGACGTTTCAACCAAGCTTGGTACACAGATGACATATCCTGGGGAAACAAATACTGGGGGGGAAACACCCCTGGTGTCTGTGTGTGTCTCTGTGTGTTTCAGCATAACTCTGGAAATCCTAGGCCTTTAAGGTGAATGCAGAGTCGACAGGAAGTTCTTCAGCTGGACAGATGTGGGAGGTGTGGGCTCTCAAGAGCCTCACATCAACCCTGCCTGACAAACCAACTTCGAGGTCCA
Organism: Natrix helvetica; assembly: GCF_964273705.1. Taxonomy (NCBI): domain Eukaryota; kingdom Metazoa; phylum Chordata; class Lepidosauria; order Squamata; family Natricidae; genus Natrix; species Natrix helvetica. The sequence continues at coordinate 89,780,153 of NC_138552.1, forward strand.
TTTGGACCAGGACCCCCCTTGGAGGGGGGGTGAAGAGGACAGCGTATCATTAAACCCAGGGGGAGGCAACAGATCCCTTGTAGGTCGGAGATTTGTCTTTTGAATCAGAGTCGGGGCGACAGCCTATAAATATGGCTGACAAGACACTGAACTTCTTGCCAAAGCAAAAGGAACATGAGGTTTCAGAAGAGATGAACAACTGGTAAAATAATTTATCTAGCCCACAGCCATAAATCAAACCTTGAAAAGGCAAAGAAATATTGAGAACATAAATAATATTGATGATCAGGTCGGGACTTTTCCAAAAAGAACGAAAGAAAGAAAGAGAAAATTGAGAGTTGAAACACCCCTCCCCCCAAGTTATTTACTCGAAACAATTTTGGACAGAAAGGAGAAAGCAGAGAAATGACAAATCTTGGTTTTGGATTTGAAAAAGAAACCAAACACTTTGAAGATTTATTCTATTTGAACTTTTTCCAATTGATAAATCTTAACTCAATAAAAAAAGAAAAAGAAGAAGAAGCACTTATTCTTACTGATGACTGATAACCTAACTTTGACTGTGCGGGAAGTTTTAATTAACCAACTGCCATAAATCAGAACTTTGAAAAGTAAGAGCCAAAGATGATTGATTGTACAAAGGCTTAACCACAATCTCATTGATTGCAAGCCTGTTTCAAGTGAATCTCACCCCAAGTGAGATTGTACAAAGCCTTAACCCCAATCTCGTTGATTGCAAGCCTGTTTCAAGTGATATATTGTGAGCAGCTGCAACAGACCGGACCCGGTAAAGGAAAGAATAACAACAGAATAATAATGAAATCCACACTGGGAAATATGATGAGGTTTTTTTTTTTTTTTTTCCTTTCTTCTTCTTTTCACTCGATAAAAGAGTGAGATGGCCCCAGCTTCTCTTCTGGTTTGAATTTAAGGTGGTCCAGAGTCTCAAAGTGGGATTTGTATAACTAACTGCAATTTTGGATCTGGACATTAAGGTAGAACAAAAGACTAAGATATCCACCATCATTTTTCTCCACAGCAATTGAAGCAGACAAACTTAAGGTGGAACAGAACTCTATTATTGCGATAATAAACTATTATTAACTATTGCGATAAAAAGACAGAATCACAAATTGAGGGCATGTAAGGATGTATAACTAAATAAAGATAATAATGAGAATAGGTGGGAATTGTAACCAGGTCTACAGCTCGACCAAAATTAGGTTGGGGAGGGCGGGTTTAAAAGCACAATGACTATATATATATATATATATATATATATATATATATATATATATATATATATATATGTGTGTGTGTGTGTGTGTGTGTGTGTGTGTGTGTGTGTGTGTGCGTGCGTGTGTATGCTGGTTTTGTTGTATTCGGGTCTTTTCCCGTGTGAGGTTGAGATTGTCTTTGCAACGTTTCGGCAGGATCACACCTGCCATCTTCAAGCTGTGGGCTTAAAATGGGAACGGAGCTGCCGTCTTTCTGTAAGTCTTGGTGGGAGGGGATGGGGTGGTGGCTTTGTTTCAGTAAGTGGAATGATTGGTTGTGTGGTTGTATCATGATTGGTAGATTGGTGCTGATTGGTGCAGGTTGTGTGTGCATTGTTGTTTTGTATTTTAACGGCTTGGGTGGTGGGTGGTGTTCGTTTGTTGGCTAGGGCTGGTTTCCAGATGTTTGGTAGGCGGGAGGTATCATCACGTTTGTTCATGCTGTGGGGGTGTTTCTCTATTTCGATGGCTTCCATGATTATTCTCTTGTGGAGGTGTTCTGTTTTGGAGATTAACCTGGCTCCTTCAAAGTTGATTTTGTGTCCTGTAGCTTTAAGGTGCTGGAAAAGGGAAGAAGTTTTTTCTTTTTTTCTTACTGCATTTTTGTGTTCTGTGATGCGTGCATTTATTCTCCTGTTTGTTTGCCCTATGTATATTGCTGGGCAGATTTTGCATGGTATTTCGTAGACTCCTTGGTTTTCTAGCTGGATTTTGTCTTTGGGGTTTCTTAAGATGTTGGCTATTTTTTGGTCAGTGGTGAAGGCTGTCCTGATATTGTGCTTGTGGAGAATTTTGCTGATTTTATCTGTGGTGCCTTTGATGTAAGGGAGGAGGGCGATGCCATTTTCCTGTTCTGTATCTTGGTTTTTTGGGGGAGTCTCCTTTTGGATTAGGTTGGTGATTGTTTTTCTTTGGAATCCATTGGAGATTAATACATTTGTGAGTTTGTGTAATTCAGTTTTCAGGTGGTCTTTGTCGGCTAGGCGTTTGGTTCTGGAGATGAGGGTCTTGGCTACAGAGTTGATCTGTGCAGGGTGGTGATGGGATTGTGCATTTAAGTAGCGATTGGTGTGTGTTTTTTTCTGGTAGATGGTGTGTCCTAGGGAGCCATTGGGTTTTTTGTAGATTAGGACATCCAGAAAGGGAAGTTGGTTGTTTGCTTCTATTTCCATGGTGAATTGTATTTTGGGGTGTAGGTTGTTGAGATGTGTGAGGAAGTTGTCCAGTTTTTCTTTTCCATATGGCCAAATCACGAAAGTGTCATCAACATATCTAAGCCAGAGTTTGGGTTTGTGTTCAGATTTGTCTAAGGCATTGGTTTCAAAATGTTCCATGTATAAGTTTGCAATGACAGGAGAGAGGGGTGATCCCATGGGTGCTCCTTCTATCTGTTTGTATCTTTGTCCATTATGGATGAAATATGTGTTGGTTAGGCAGTGGTTGGTCAGGTCTAGGATGTGTTTAGGGGGGTTGTGTTTCTTCTGGATGGCTGTCAAGGCTTCTTTTATGGGCACCTGGGTGAAGAGGGATATGACGTCGAAACTCACAAGTAGGTCACTGGGTTGTAAGTTTTGTTTCTTTATTGTTTCTATGAAGTGGAGTGAGTTTTGTACGTTTGAGGTGATGGATTCTGCGTAGGGTTGGAGTTGTTTGGCGAGGAATTTGGCAAGGTTCTGGAGAGGAGAGCCTATGGAACTGACTATGGGTCTGAGTGGTGTTCCTTCTTTGTGTATCTTGGGGAGTCCATAGAGTTTGGGGCATCTGGAAGATTTCTCTCTGGGGATGATTCTTTGCTGGATCTCTTCACTTCTTCCCTTTTCCAGCACCTTAAAGCTACAGGACACAAAATCAACTTTGAAGGAGCCAGGTTAATCTCCAAAACAGAACACCTCCACAAGAGAATAATCATGGAAGCCATCGAAATAGAGAAACACCCCCACAGCATGAACAAACGTGATGATACCTCCCGCCTACCAAACATCTGGAAACCAGCCCTAGCCAACAAACGAACACCACCCACCACCCAAGCCGTTAAAATACAAAACAACAATGCACACACAACCTGCACCAATCAGCACCAATCTACCAATCATGATACAACCACACAACCAATCATTCCACTTACTGAAACAAAGCCACCACCCCATCCCCTCCCACCAAGACTTACAGAAAGACGGCAGCTCCGTTCCCATTTTAAGCCCACAGCTTGAAGATGGCAGGTGTGATCCTGCCGAAACGTTGCAAAGACAATCTCAACCTTACACGGGAAAAGACCCGAATACAACAAAACCAGCATACCTACACCCGTGAAAATCTACAAAAACAAAAATCTTACCTCTACGGGGAGGAAACCTTCTTGCTCACCAGATCCTACGAGAGGCTTGAAGTCCGGAGAGCCACCATCTTATGTGACCTAACATTCCTACGCAACTGCCGAGATAAAAGCCTGATCCCCACATGCTTCCAACTAAAATTCCATTCACAAACCTCAGCCACCGAAAGGATCCTGAAAAGAACTGAATTAGCCCTAATCAGAAACGAACTCCACAGGAAAAGATTCCTACTAGACCAAACCAACCGGGACCTACTCACTCTTCACCTCAAACTCAGCAACAAAATCCACCCAGCACTCTGGGACAAATTCAAACAACTAGCCCTTTGGAGAGCAGAAAAAGAAACCTTCTATAAGACAGAAAAACACTCCAACAAACTCTACAGACTAGAAAAACGACAGAAGCCTAACCCCCCTCCTCAGCAACTCATGAAACAAACAGTACACAACATATCAGACAGAACCCTCACCACAGCTGAAACCAATGTCCTTTCCAGAGGATTCAACTTTGCAGTTGCCCCTAAACGCATCCCCACTGAAGACATCATATGCGGAGTTGAAGCTACACTCATCAAAATCAACGCAGATGAAGCCAATAAAATCAGACTTGCAGTCAGCAACGTCCTTTGCTCCAGCATTCCACCCAGAAGCAACTTACAGCAACAAGAAGAAAAAGCACTCTCCAACCTGAAGAAAGACAACAACATAATCATTCTCCCAGCAGACAAAGGAAACGCCACAGTGGTGATGAACACATCTGACTACCAAGCCAAACTATCCAACCTACTCCAAGACCCTGCTTACAAACCTATAAACACAGACCCCACCACCTACCTGGAAAAAACCACCAAATCCAAAATAAAAGCCTCTGCCATCAGTGAAGAGATCCAGCAAAGAATCATCCCCAGAGAGAAATCTTCCAGATGCCCCAAACTCTATGGACTCCCCAAGATACACAAAGAAGGAACACCACTCAGACCCATAGTCAGCTCCATAGGCTCACCTCTACAGAACCTTGCCAAATTCCTCGCCAAACAACTCCAACCCTACGCAGAATCCATCACCTCAAACGTACAAAACTCACTCCACTTCATAGAAACAATAAAGAAACAAAACTTACAACCCAGTGACCTACTTGTGAGTTTCGACGTCATATCCCTCTTCACCCAGGTGCCCATAAAAGAAGCCTTGACAGCCATCCAGAAGAAACACAACCCCCCTAAACACATCCTAGACCTGACCAACCACTGCCTAACCAACACATATTTCATCCATAATGGACAAAGATACAAACAGATAGAAGGAGCACCCATGGGATCACCCCTCTCTCCTGTCATTGCAAACTTATACATGGAACATTTTGAAACCAATGCCTTAGACCAGTGGTGGGCAACCTTTTTTTTCAACTGAGCCAAATCTCGCCAAAACCACGATTGAAATTTACTTTGAGAGCCACATTTTTAAAACCGAAAATACATAGGATGGTACACTGTTTTTAGTTTCAATAAGTTTTTATTGAGAATATTCTGCATGCAAGTATCCACATAGGTCGGGAGGATACAAATAATACAACTAATAAAACAAAAACTTTAGAACGATATTATTTATTGATAACGTTAAATTCCGTAAAATTTGCCTTACAATGTAGAGAAAATTACATCCTGACATTGACTGACAAAGTCACAACCACTAATGTGAACATTGGCCTTGCATTTCCTTGGATAGTTTGAGTAAGTCAGGTTTGTATGTTGTTGTTTTTAATTTCATCTCTCTCTCCCACTTTCTTTTTTTTTCTTTTTCTTTCTCTCTCTCTCTCTGGCTCTTTGTCTCTCTCTCCCTCCCTCCCCCATCTCTGTCACTCTGTGTGTGTGTGTGTCTGTCTGTCTCTCACTCACTCTGTGTGTTTGTGTGTGTGTCTGTCTCTGTCTCTCCCTCTGTCTCTCTCCCCTCCCTTCCTCTCTCTCTGTCACTCTGTGTATGTGGGTGTGTCTGTCTCTCACTCATTCACTTAATCACTCACCCTGTGTGTGTCTCTCTGTCTGTCTATCTTTCTCTCCCTCCCTCCCCCTCTCTGTCTCTCTCTGTCTGTGTGTGTGTGTCTGTCTGTCAGTCTCTCTCTGATTCCTTCCCTCACTCCCTCTCTCTGTTCCTCTCTCTGTCTGTCTTTCTCACTCACACACACACACACACACACACACACACACACAAACACACTGTGGTCACCTGGTTGAGTGTTCCAATCACATTTGAAACACTCAACAACTGGCCTGCATTTATGGTATTTTGTAGCATTCTGCAGTCATAGGACCAAAATTGGTTGTCACTCGCCCGGGGTTTTGCAGAAGCTTCCCTCCGAAGCCCGAGAGGAGGGAGAGGAGCGGGCACCCGGCACACAGAGGAGCCGCATTAAAGGGTGTAAAGAGCCGCATGTGGCTCTTTAGCCGCGGGTTGCCCACCACTGCCTTAGACAAATCTGAACACAAACCCAAACTCTGGCTTAGATATGTTGATGACACTTTCGTGATTTGGCCACATGGCAAAGAAAAACTGGACAACTTCCTCACACATCTCAACAACCTACACCCCAAAATACAATTCACCATGGAAATAGAAGCAAACAACCAACTTCCCTTTCTGGATGTCCTAATCTACAAAAAACCCAATGGCTCCCTAGGACACACCATCTACCAGAAAAAAACACACACCAACCGCTACTTAAATGCACAATCCCATCACCACCCTGCACAGATCAACTCTGTAGCCAAGACCCTCATCTCCAGAACCAAACGCCTAGCCGACAAAGACCACCTGAAAACTGAATTACACAAACACAAACTTGTGTGGGCTTAAAATGGGAACGGAGCTGCCGTCTTTCTGTAAGTCTTGGTGGGAGGGGATGGGGTGCTGGCTTTGTTTCAGTAAGTGGAATGATTGGTTGTGTGGTTGTATCATGATTGGTAGATTGGTGCTGATTGGTGCAGGCTGTGTGTGCATTGTTGTTTTGCATTGTAATGGCTTGGGTGGTGGGTGGTGTTCGTTTGTTGGCTAGGGCTGGTTTCCAGATGTTTGGTAGGCGGGAGGTATCATCACGTTTGTTCATGCTGTAGGGGTGTTTCTCTATTTCGATGGCTTCCATGATTATTCTCTTGTGGAGGTGTTCTGTTTTGGAGATTAACCTGGCTCCTTCAAAGTTGATTTCATGTCCTGTAGCTTTAAGGTGCTGGAAAAGGGAAGAAGTTTTTTTCTTTTTTTCTTACTGCGTTTTTGTGTTCTGTGATGCTTGCATTTATTCTCCTGTTTGTTTGTCCTATGTATATTGCAGGGCAGATTTTGCATGGTATTTCGTAGACTCCTTGGTTTTCTAGCTGGATTTTGTCTTTGGGGTTTCTTAAGATGTTGGCTATCTTTTGGTCAGTGGTGAAGGCTGTCCTGATATTGTGCTTGTGGAGAATTTTGCTGATTTTATCTGTGGTGCCTTTGATGTAAGGGAGGAGGGCGATGCCATTGTCCTGTTCTGTATCTTGGTTTTTTGGGGGAGTCTCCTTTTGGATTAGGTTGGTGATTGTTTTTCTTTGGAATCCATTGGAGATTAATACATTTGTGAGTTTGTGTAATTCAGTTTTCAGGTGGTCTTTGTCGGCTAGGCGTTTGGTTCTGGAGATGAGGGTCTTGGCTACAGAGTTGATCTGTGCAGGGTGGTGATGGGATTGTGCATTTAAGTAGAGGTTGGTGTGTGTTTTTTTCTGGTAGATGGTGTGTCCTATATATATAAACATACATACATACATACATACATACATACATACATACACACACACACACACACACACACACACACACATACACACACACACATATATTTATATATATACTTTTATATATAATATATATATTTTATATATTTATATATTTTTATACACACATAATTATATATATACTTTTCTGTTATATTACTTTTTTTAAAAACTAAAAAAGAGACAAATTAAATATACATATTGAAAAAAAATTATAAATATCATCAACATAAAATGGAGCTTGCTCAGAAGCTGAAATACACAAGTAAATGAGATGAAGAGTGGAAACTAGAGGAGAAAGGTAAGAGAAGAAGAGAGGGATAGGAGAGAGGGCAAGGGCGGGAGGAGAAGAGAAAAGAAGAGTGGTAAGGGAAGGGATGAGAAGGAGAGAGGAAGGGGAAGTTGAGAAGAGAAGGACAGAGGGAAGAAAGGAGGTAGGGAGGGGGAGGAGAGAGGGAGAAGATGGAGAAAGTACAAATATGGTATATGGAGAGCAGAAGAGCCAATAATTGTTTTTGGGAGTTGTTGGTAAGATGAATTGATGTAAACATTTAATAATATAATATGATGTTGGTTATGTAATAGTATACATGTGATTATATGGTATAAAAATGGAAAAATAAAAAAAAACTTTAATAAAAAAAAATATTTGAAAGCTGGGGAAAAAAAGGAGAGTGATTGTGGTGTCTTAGAGCAGCAATTGTTTGTGATGTCATGGGAGCTTGATTAGGCCAATACAGCAGTAGGCCTATGAAGGGAGCCTGATTAGGCCAGGCCTTTGATAGAGCATGCCATGGCTAAGCAGATCACCTGCCCCCACCTCACTGTGGCGGCCTGATCTTGCAGGAAACAGTTTCGGCCTGTGTTCTGAGGATCATCCTTTGCCCCAACTCAGGCTTAGGCTTTCCTCACACATGAAGGCCTATGAAGCAAAGGAAGCCTGATTAGGCCAGTACAGAGGCCTTTGATTGAGTGTGCTCCCTCACACAGTGGGCCTTTAAGGCCTAGGTCTCCCTCACATAGTTAGCCTATGAAGGGAGCCTGATTAGGCCAGTACAGAAGTAGGCCTATGAAGGGAATCTTATTAGGCCAGTACAGAGGCCTTTGATTGACCATGCTTCCTCACACAGTGGGCCTTTAAGACCTAGACTTTCCTCATACAGTAGGTGTTAGATAGGGCAATGAGAAGGCAGACTCAGGTTTAACGCAACAACAGCTCTTTATTACAACAGTCAAGTCTGTACAATCCAGCAGCAGTTAGGTGTCAGACCTCTCAACCAATCAGATTAAACCTCTGTTCCCGCCTAAACAGAGGACTGGAGTGGAAACCACAGTAGCTTGTGTTATTATCTAACACCCCTCCTGTTGTGTACCAAAAGCGTCCACTAGCAGGTGGCGCCGTCCCAATCACCTCTGATTGGCCCAGCCGCTCCTGCCATTTGGTGGGAGAAATACTGTTACCCTATTGGCTCCCCGTCTGACAGCTGTCCACATAAATAGCTGTCAGCCGGGGTTTCTGTTGTTCTGTTCTGACAGGAGTTATGTTCTAATAAACAGTTAATGGTTCAGCAGCCTCCTCGTATTCATTGCCTCAGAACTTAAAACCTCCCCTCTTGGTCGGGATGTTCCAATTGGTTACATAGTCCTTGAGGTAGGTGGGTCTTTGTTTTGCCCTACCAGACCTGCGCAGTTCATTTGGAACCGGCTCTTCAGGCAGCTCGGACGGACCTGTCTGCTCTTCAGCTCTGCTCTATGGAACCTGCTGGAACTTACCCCAGGCCGCGGCTGGAGTATCTTGGGTTTGCTCGCATGGAGCTCGCTGTGGGCCTGCAACAAATTCAGATAAGTCTACCGGACATTTCGGGTTTGAGTTGTCTGTGAAAGGAGTGAATGTTTGCTCCTTTTGGGTAGGGCCTTGGTCGTTTAGTTTCAGAGTTTCGTCTGGTACCCTAAGGTTGGAGTGGGAGAGGCGACCACGGAGTTGGTCAATGTGCCTTCTCCAATTTCTACCATCCTCTAGTTCTAGTAAGTAAGAGCGAGGCCCGGTGATGCCTATCACCGTAGCAGGAATCCAGAGTTCCCCCGGCATAGTTGAGGGCGTATACTGAAACCCCTATGCTAAAATTCTGAATCTTGCTCATGGAGTCTGGGGGCGATGTGGCAGAGTAGTTTGGGTGTAGCTGGTCTAAGTGGGACCTTAGACGGCGACCCATGAGAAACTCGGAGGGGCTTCTCCCGGTGGTGGCGCTTGGCGTAATATGTTGGATTAGTAGATAGTGATCAACCCACTTTTGCCAATCACCCGGGCCCATTCTGGCAAGGGCTTCTTTAGCAGATGGCACCATTCTCTCCACCTGACCATTGGAAGCCGGATGGAATGGTGCGACCAGGGCATGCCGAATTCCCTGGCTAGCTAAGTAGGTCTCGAATTGCATGGCTGTGAATTGGGGCCCATTGTCAGAGACCAAGACGTCGGGCAGGCCGTGCGTGGAGAAAAGTCTCCGAAGCACCTTGATGACCGCCTCTGCCATGGTAGAGGTCATCAGGGCTACTTCTAGCCATTTCGAATATGCGTCCACAACTATGAGGAACGTTTGGCCATGAACGGGCCTGCAAAATCAATGTGCACCCTAGACCAGGGTGCTTGAGGGTGCTCCCACTCCTTAGCAGGCGCCTCTGGGGGAGCTGGTCTGGATTCCTGACACGGAGCGCAGGTAGCCACCCACTCTTCTATCTCCCTGTCCATGTTAGGCCACCAGATGTAGCTCCTAGCCAAGGACTTCATCCTGACGATGCCAGGATGCCCCACATGTAATGCCTCCAATACTGCCTTTCGCAGTTTGCTTGGAACAACCACCCGGTCCCCCCGCCCCAGTAAACAACCTTTGATTACCAATAGCTCATCACGTTTAGCAAAAAACATTTTAAAATCGGCCCCAACAGGCCCATTGGGCCACCCCCTCCACACCCAGATAAGAACCTGCTTAATAACAGCGTCTTTGATGGAAAAGCGGGCAACGTCAGTGGAAGAGACAAGTTCAGGCAGTCAATAAGAAGTACCGGTGTCTCACGAGTGGGGTTGGCCAACAGTTCAGGTAGGGGACAGCGGCTTAACGCGTCGGCATGTCCCAACGGGGAGCCAGGGCGGTGGATGAGCTTGCAGGAGTAGGCAGCCAAGAAAACAGTCCACCTGGTCATGCGCAGAGACAAGGAAACCGGGGTAGGTCGGTCCCCAGCCAGTAGCCCCAACAATGGTTTGTGGTCCATCGCAAGTTTGAAATCGCAGCCGTAGAAGTACTCGTGAAACCGCTTGACTCCCACTACTGCAGCCAAAGCCTCTCTGTCCAGTTGGCTATAGTTCCATTCAGCGGGAGACAAGGTTCGCGAGTAGAAGGCAATGGGGGCTTCCGCGCCATTGGGCATGCGGTGGCTGAGGACAGTGCCGATGCCAAAAGGAGAAGAGTCGCATATTAGAACCAGCGGCAGGATTTGGCTGTACTGGACCAGCAGGGAATCAGCAGTGAGCAGGCGTTTCACCCTGGCGAATGCGGTGGCCTCGGCTTGGCCCCAGGACCATTTGGCGTTTTTAGACAGGAGGCGATGCAAGGGCTCAGCGACGGTAGCTTTCTGTTTGAGAAAGATGATGTAGAAATTAAGGAGACAGAGGAAAGCTTGCAGCTCAGCCTGATTGCGAGGTGTAGGGGCGTCCTGGATTGCTTTAACTTTTTGGGATGTCAGGTGGATCCCAGAACCGTCAATCATGTACCCCAGGAATTCTACCCTGGGCACATTAATTTTGCATTTTTCTTTTTTAAGTTGGAGGCCTTTTTCGCGAATTCTGATCAAAACAGCCCTAACTCTATTTACAAGTTGTGCCTCGTTTGCAGCTGATACCAAAATGTCATTGAAATAGGGGACGACTCCTGGTATCCCCTGCAAAAGCCATTCCATGACGCTTTGGAACAGTCCCGGGGCGATACTAACTCGGAATTGCAGGCATTTGAATGCACCCCTGTGCATCACAATGGTTTGAGCCTCTGTTGTGGCACCATCTACAGGCAACTGCTGGTATGCCTGCGCCATATCTAATTTAGCAAAAAAAATTCCTGGCCCTAGCGAATGTAGTAGGTGCTGTACAATGGGCACAGGGTAGGCGCTTTGTTGCAGCGTGTTATTAATTGTGCATTTATAGTCTGTGCAGATGCGGACTGACCCATCCGGCTTGACCGGGGTCACTATAGGGGTCTCCCAGCGAGCATGGTCGACTGGTTCTAGGATCCCCTGGCTCACCAGTTTGTCAATTTTCCTATCGATTTTAGGGCGGAGAGCGAAAGGCACTCTCCTGGGTTTTAGCCTGATAGGTGAGACGCTGGGGTCCAAGTTAAAAGAAATTGGCATCCCCACATACTTACCAAGACCGGAGCTGAAGACGTCCTCGAACTCCTTAAAAATTGCCTCGGCGCCGCCATCCGCTATGGCGTTGATCCCGGTGACTTCCAAGCCCAGGGCTTCAAACCAGTCTAGCCCCAGGAGGCTCTGTAGCGATGTGCTGGCCACAGTCACGGGAAGCTTGGTGTTGATGCCCTTGAACTGGACCCGGAAGGTCCCTTGGCCCACGATGGGGACTTGGTTCCCCTAGTAGTCGTGCAGCATGATGTCTGGCGTGCGAAACTGCCATTTTTTCAGGCTCAGAATGGCTTGCTTCAGGGTCAACCAGGAGATGATCATGAGGGATGATCCAGTGTCGACTTCCAGCTCGCAGGGAGCATCCTCAATGAGGACCATGATTTTCAGCTTTTTTGGCCGCCTTGTGCGGACTTGCCCTATCGTGGTTTGATAGGTTACTCTTGGTTCTCTCTCTGGGTACTCTCTCTGGGCTCTCTCTCTGGGTTCTCTCTCTGGGCGCCCTTGGTATTTCCGCCAGGCCCCTGGGTTTGGCCTCTCTTGGCGGTTTGACTTTGGCTGCCAAGTGGTGGCAGGGACTTCGCTCCGGCACACTTTTGCAATGTGCCCTTTTTTGTCGCAACGCTGACAGGTTGTGTCCCGGAATCGGCAAGTAGACCGGGCATGGTGTCCTCCACAGCTTGCGCAGGGCGGCAAATGCGAGTTGAATTTTTGCGCCGGCTTTGTGCAGCTACTGCACATGTGGTAGCTGTCATCGTCTTCGCTGTTGGAGGTTTCTTGGTCTGCGGCCTCGTGGTGAATGTGCACCTGTTTCTGTGTGGTTTGTGGCTCGTTGTGCTGGCGCTGCAAGGCTTCCGTGGACTTGTCAGCCGATTCAGACGCCCTGGCTTCGTCGAGTGCGATCTGCAGAGACATGTTCGATTTGCTAGCAGCCGTCTCTGCAGGTTGATGTCTCGCACTCCACAGATCAGGCGGTCTAGGATTTGGTCGCCCAGGTCACAGAAGTCACAGTATGTCACTGCCTTTCGCAGGACCGCAACATACTGATTGATGGATTCTCCTTCCTTCTGATTCCGCACATTGAATTTGTGGCGGTGAATGTGCCTCGAAGGCTTGGGTGCGTAATGCATTTTTAAAGTCTGCTGCAATGCCACCCATGTAACTGTTTGGATCGGAGTTGGCTCCGATAGCTCTTTTGCCGTTTCGAAGACCTCTCTGCCGCAGTAGCCTAGGAAGAGGTTTTTCTTGCGGGAGTCTGGAACTCCCATGAGATCGTTTGCCTCGAGGAAGCATTTGAACCTCAGCATGTAGGATTCCCAGTGTTCGGCCACTGGGTCGTACGGAGTTGGCGGGGTGTGCATAGCCACTTCGTTTAGGCGATTCGAGTTTGCCGCTCAAAATGGTTGCTCGATGCTGCGTCGATGCTCCGGGCTGGATTCACTTGCTGGATTGACTCGTTGTTCGTTTTTTGCCTTATCTGCCTCTCGATCCCACCTTCGTCACCATTGTTAGATAAGGCAATGAGAAGGCAGACTCAGGTTTAACGCAACAGCAGCTCTTTATTACAACAGTCAAGTCTGTACAATCCATCAGCAGTTAGGTCTGACAGCTCTCCTTTTATAGGGAGCTGTCAGACCTCTCAACCAATCAGATTAAACCTCTGTTCCCGCCTAAACAGAGGACTGGAGTGGAAACTTATTTATTTTATTATTTATTTTATTTCTAGACCGCCCCCTCTCCCCGAAGGGACTCGGGGCGGTGTACAGGTACCAGATTAAAAACCATACAAATAATCATAAATATAGTTAAAATCGGATTAAACTTTAAACCCCTGTACAAATTTATAAAAATTAAAAACTTAGCCTAAGACCAACCCGTGAAATTTAAAAATACAGACTGAGGTGGGAGAGCTGGAATTAAGCCAAGCCAGCTAGATTAAACAGGTGGGTTTTGAGCTTCTTACGGAAGGAGCGGAGGTCCGTGGTTGTTCTAATATCAGGGGGAAGGTCATTCCAGAGGGTCGGGCCCATCACAGAGAAGGCCCTTCCCCTGGGCGTCGCCTGTTGGCACAGCCTAGTGGACGGCACCCGGAGGAGTCCCTTTCTGTGTGAGCGAATCGGCCGAAGGGATGTGTGGGCAGGATACGATCCTGCAAATAACTAGGCCCTGTAGCTTGTGTTAATATCTAACAGTAGGCCTACTAAGTGCCAGGATTGTAGACAGGGTGGGAAAGAGGAGCGCATGGAGGGAGAAGGGAGAGGGCAGGGATGATGGGCATGGGAATAGGGGGAAGAAAGGCCCCTCTCAATGGCTCCCTGTCAGACAAACACTTTGGCATCCATAAATGCCCGGGCAACACCAGGTCATCAGCTAGTACCCTGTATAAAGCACCTTGAATTTCAGATGGAAAAGTGCACTATAACATCTAATAAATAAAACATGTTCATTAAGGTTTGAGGCTGCTACATTTTTGTATAGAAAAACTTTGCACATGACTGATAGAAAATTCTCCCTAGAGAAATATTTAAAAAAATCACTTGGATTCAACCATTTTCTAAAGACAAAATATACATAAATCTCTCCTTTTACTTAATCCTGTCTAATTTGAGTGGCAATACCTTTTATGGTTTGAATTAATTAAATTAATCCCTGGTTTATCTTTAGTTCTCTTTTCCTCTAAATATAGGTATATTTGGGAAACACCACTGAAAAAGACTCAGCAACATGAAGCAGTCATCAAGACACTTTTTCCTATGTTCTCAACGCTTATGCACAGAGCATAATACTGGCAAGAAGCAGTAGTAATTATTTTAGACAAAGCTACAATAAGAATGTCATTCCTAAAATAGTTTATGTTTCAAATCTGGGGCTCAGATGGTTAACATAATAATGAGCAAGCAGACAAAGACTGTTTAGAAAGTTTAAAAATCATATCCAATGAATTATGTGAATCATATCAATGTGCCCTTGTTATTACTCAGAATTAATCAGGTTTTAATTAAAAGCAAAGGAAAGACAATAACTCTTTGCACACTACTGAATTATAGCTTTCCACAACCCTAATTAACCCAGTCTATGAAGGATGCTGGGAACTGTAGTTTAGTCTTATCTCTGCTGGCATAAATATGCCACGCCTAAATCAAAAGGAACCCATAGTTCAGCTACCCCTGACTGCTGCCCTTCAAATATTTTGAACCACAAATCCCACATCTCCAGATGTTATCATTATTTACTCAAGTTATCCTTAATTTAAGAGTATGGTGTTATTCTGCATGCTGATATTAAAAAAAAAAACCTCATTACATGTCAAATGAAAGACAAAAACGTGGCTTAAAACACAGTTGTATACCACTTTCATTTTTCGCCATTATACAATTGCAAAAAATATATAAAAATAAAGAATTTATAGCCATATTAACTTTAGCCAGAAAAGCCATGGGGTATGCTTGGGCCAGTTATTCTTTCTCAGTCAAGCTCACCTCACCGGGTTATTGTGGAGAAAATTGGAAGAGGAAGGTGTGTTGGATATGTTCACTGCCTTGAGTTATTTGTAAAATAAAGGTGGGTTACAAATAAATAAATTAATAATAATAATAATAATAATAATAATAATAATAATAATAATAATAATAATAATAATAATAATAATAATAATAATAATAATAATAATAATAATATTTCTACCTGCACAATATTGACAAAGGCAGATTACCTCACTGGATCTGCTATGTTCCCAGGACTCACTCTGGCCCAAGAAAGTCTAGACATGAGCCACAAACGAGCACATATGTTACCATTCCAAATGTGACACCATCAGAAAAAGTTAACTAGATGACTAGAGAACAAAAAAATGTTAACTCATCTCATTTTAATTCAGTTTTAGTATGAACAAAATGAAATCCAGTGTGGCTTCGTCTAGGCCCCACCTGTTCAATTGGAGAGAGTGCAGTTCAGACAGAGCTGCTGAAAGGCTTAAAGCAGCCCTCGGGCCAAGCAAAGAAATGCAGGAATAAACATTTGTGATATATAAAGCTAAACAAATATCCATTCCAAAAAGCCAACAGGAGGTTTATTCTCAAGTATCCCACAGCCATTGATTGGACAGTCTTCTTTCCAGCTTCATCTCCTCTCCCAGCTTCATCTCCTCATTTCTTGTTGAAGGAAGGAGTGATTGTGAAGGCCCCTCATAATTCTACATGCATTCTCAACATTTGGTATTCTACCCAGGGGTGAAATGCTCTGAAGTCTGCTACTGGTTCGCTTCACATGTACATGCGCACCACAGGTGCTATGGCGCAGCGCTGAAAAAAGGAAGATTAAAAAGCCTTTTCTGAGTCTGCAAAGGTAAGTAGAACAGGGAGGGGGGAACAGCTGTGCCACAGGATTTAGATTTGCTAGGAAACAGGATTTCCTGCTTTCTAGTGAATATAAATCATGTGGCATAGCTGATTGTCACATAGCTGATGATCAAAGCTACTGATTCATTCAAACCAGTAGCATTTTTTTACTACTGGTTTGAGTGAACCGGTAGCATTTTTTTTACTACTAGTTCGGGTGAACCGGTAGCATTTTTTTTACTACTGGTTCGGGTGAATCAGTAGCATTTTTTACTATTGGTTCAGGTGAACCGGTAGCATTTTTGTACTATTGGTTTGAGTGAACCGGTAGCATTTTTTTACTACTGGTTCGGGTGAACCGGTAGCATTTTTTACTACTGGTTCGGGTGAACCAGTAGCATTTTTTTACTACTGGTTCGGGTGAATCAGTAGCATTTTTTACTATTGGTTCAGGTGAACCGGTAGCATTTTTTTACTATTGGTTTGAGTGAACCAGTAGCATTTTTTACTACTGGTTCAAGTGAACCAGTAGCATTTTTTTAATACTGGTTTGAGTGAACCGGTAGCATTTTTTTACTACTGGTTTGGGTGAATCAGTAGCATTTTTTACTATTGGTTCAGGTGAACCGGTAGCATTTTTTTACTATTGGTTCGAGTGAACCGGTAGCATTTTTTTACTACTGGTTCAGGTGAACCGGTAGCATTTTTTTACTACTGGTTTGGGTGAATCAGTAGCATTTTTAAACTATTGGTTCAGGTGAACCGGTAGCATTTTTTTACTATTGGTTTGAGTGAACCGGTAGCATTTTTTTTACTACTGGTTCGGGTGAACCGGTAGCATTTTTAAACTACTGGTTCGGGTGAACTGGTAGCATTTTTTACTATTGGTTCGAGCGAACTGGTCCGAACCGGTAGCATTTCACCCTGATTCTACCTTGTATAGGGGCCATACGTTTGGCACATCTTCCTGTGATGGAGCAGAATAAAGACAAAGGAAATGCTGAGTGATTTAGATTCCTTTTCCTCAGTTTGAGAGCCCCTGGTTCAGGCATTTAGACTTTTCGGGCAGGGTATCTCTAATTCTGTCAATCTCAGCTTCCTTGAATAGTCTTTCTGACAGTATATAAAACTGATAGATTCACCCCTGCCCCCTTTAAGCTCTCGGGGACAGATAAATACAGTCTTCTTTGAAGCTTCAGTTTATCAAATTGCTAAATCAAATTATAACATCTTTCTCTAAGGGAGATGGGCTGTTTAGAAATACGAAATATAAATAAATCTAAATCATGCTTGTTTGTTTGTTTTTTACAGTTTTTTATGATCAGTAAATGATTTACTGATCACCGCCCCGAGTCCTGTTACGGAAAGGGCACAGTCTATAAATTAAAGTATTATTATTATTATTATTTTAAATATTTATTGTTTTTAGTTTTGTTGTACTCCAACAGATATACTGTTGGGGAGGAGGGACTGTACTAGATAATTAGATAAATAAGGAAATAAATTAAATAAAGTAATGTTACTCAGTCTCAGCAATTTTGACATGTTTTGACTCTCATGCTGGCTGGGGAATTGAAGTCCACATATCTCAAAGTTGCTCAAAATAAGAAATGTAAACAGCTA
The DNA here is from genome assembly GCF_964273705.1 of Natrix helvetica. Taxonomy (NCBI): domain Eukaryota; kingdom Metazoa; phylum Chordata; class Lepidosauria; order Squamata; family Natricidae; genus Natrix; species Natrix helvetica. Next base: position 89,797,920 of record NC_138552.1, read on the forward strand.
TGCTACTTTAGCTGAAGAAATTGAGATCTTTTGAGATTCCCCTCCCCCAATAGTATATCTGGAATACCAACCTCAGCTGTGGAAATTTAAACAGTCTTCCCAGTTCAAATGTCTTTTGCTTCGCAGCTGGCTACTGTCCTCCTTTATTTCCCAACTTCCCTTCTTTTGATTAGTTTTTCCTTAAGGAAGTCAGTCATTTCAAGGCTAGGCTAATTTAAAGGCTGAATTTGAATTTGAATTTGAATTTATTAGCGCTTATAGACCACCCCCTCTCCCGAAAGGGACTCGGGGCGGTGTACAGTCCATGTCAAAGAACAAAATTAAAACAATTAAAATTACTAAATGGACATTATATATATACAAATATAAAATAGATGGATAAGAGGAGGATAAAAGATGTGCAGGACTGTATTGCTAATAAATAATTAAAATAAACAGACATTAAAATCCCAATACCCAATAAAATTAAGTCTACAGAATAATCCCCTTAAAAACCAGTAAAAATATAAATGCCAGGAGATAGGCGTTGAAATTATGCCAGGCCAGCCAGTCGGAACAGGTGAGTCTTTAGTTTCTGCCGGAAGGAGCGGAAGTCGGTGGTGGTTCTAATGTCGGGGGGGAGGTCATTCCAGAGGGTTGGGCCCAGGAGAAGCCCCTCCCTGTGAGAGCGAATTGGCCGCTGGGATGTATGTGGGAGGACGCGATCCCGCAGGTAACTGGGCCCTATGCCATGGAGCGCTTTAAAGATGGTGGTCAAAACCTTGAAATGCACCCATTTCGGTGCCTCCGACTCCCATCCCCTCCAGCCGGCGCAATAGGATACCATGGTCGATGGTATCAAAAGCCGCTGAGAGATCTAATAGGACCAGGATAGAGGAGCAACCTCTATCTCTGGCCCTCCAGAGATCATCAACCAGCGCGACCAAGGCTGTCTCTGTGCTGTGTCCGGGTCGGAAGCCGGACTGGCGTGGGTCTAGATATTCGGATTCGTCAAGGTGTCGTGGAAATTGCTGCACCACCACATTATCAACAACCTTCGCTAAAAAAGGAAGGTTGGAGACTGGACGATAATTAGCCAGCTCCATTGGGTCCAGTGAAGGCCTCTTGAGTAAGGGCCTCACCACCGCCTCTTTCAAGGCAGTTGGTAAGGATCCCTCACCCAATGAAGCATTCACCAGGCCCAGAAGCCAGCCTCATGTCACCTCCCAGGATGCCAGTACCAGCCAGGAGGGACACGGGTCCATTAAACATGTGGTGGGCCACAGCCGTCCACGCAACCTGTCCAAATCCTTGGGGGCAACAGAGTCAAACTCCTCCCAGAGTGGTCTTACAAGACTCACTGTTGACAGGCAGGGGTTCTCAACCTGTGGGTCGGGACCCCTTTGGGGGTCGAACGACCCTTTCACAGGGGTCACCTAAGACCATCGGAAAACACATATTGTCAAAAAAATATGGAAGACATAAAATAATTTTATGTTTGGGGGTCACCACAACACGAGGAACTGTATTAAAGGGTCACGGCATAGGAAGGTTGAGACCCACTGGCTTAAGAGATTTTGAAAACCTAAACAGTAAAGGCCAGCTGCAGTTTTAGTCACCTTTGAGTTTTCCCTAGGATCTGCTTTCAGCGGTGCCCATGGAAGTTGGTTGAAAAAGTCAAGAGGCAGAAGACCTGCCTCCAGTGATGCATGTAAAAAAGCAATGAGGCTTTGGTTGGGCAGTTGCAGCTTCCATATTCATTTTTTTAAATCTCCTTCCTCCCTCCCTCCCTCCTTCCTTCCTTCCTTTTCACAACTCTTAAGCTTATCAGATACCAAGTCTGAATATACTTTAAAAAAAAGAAACTTCCAATGCGGCTGGTATTTTCCCTAAATGACTCTCTTGCTTTCATCTCTGGCCATTGGCTGCCCCCACTTGGTCACCATTTGCTTGGTCTCCATTATGTGTGTGTGTGTGTGTGTGTGTGTGTATGTGTGTATGTATGTGTATATGTATACTGTATGTTTTTGTGTATGTATATGTATGTATGTACTGGGTGGATTTTGTTCCTGAGTTTGAGGTTTTCATTTGAACAAAATCCACCCAGCACTCTGGGACAAATCCAAACAACTAGCCCTCTGGAAAGCCGAAACAGAAACCTCCTACAAGTCGAACAAACACACCAACAAAATCCACAGACTAGAAAAGCAACAGAAGCCCAACCCCCCTCCACAGCAACTCATGAAACAAACAGTACACAACATATCAGACAGAACCCTCACCACAGCTGAAGCCAATGTCCTTTCCAGAGGATTCAACTTTGCAGTTGCCCCTAAACGCATCCCCACTGAAGACATCATATGTGGAGTTGAAGCTACACTCATCAAAATCAACCCAGTTGAAGCCAATAAAATCAGACTTGCAGTCAGCAACATCCTTTGCTCCAGTAATCCACCCAGAAGCAACTTACAGCAAGAAGAAGAAATAGCATTCACCAACCTGAGGAAAGACAACAACATAATCATTCTCCCAGCAGACAAAGGAAATGCCATAATGGTGATGAACACGTCTGACTACCAAGCCAAACTATCCAACCTACTCCAAGACCCCGCTTACAAACCTCTAAACACAGACCCCACCACCTACCTGGAAAAAACCACCAAATCCAAAATAAAAGTCTCTCCCATCAGTGAAGAGATCCAGCAAAGAATCATCCCCAGAGAAAAAGCTTACAGATGTCCCAAACTCTATGGCCTCCCCAAGATACACAAAGAAGGAACACCACTCACACCCATAGTCAGCTCCATAGGTTCACCTCTACAGAATCTTGCCAAATTCCTCGCCAAACAACTCCAACCGTACGCAGAATCCATCACCTCATATGTATAAAACTCACTCCACTTCATAGAAACAATAAAGAAACAAAACCTACAACCCACTGACCTACACATGAGTTTCGATGTCATATCCCTCTTCACCCAAGTGCCTATAAAAGAAGCCTTGACAGCTATCCAGAACAAACAGCCCCCCCCCTAAACACATCATGGACCTGGCCAACTACTGCCTAACCAACACATACTTTATCCATAATGGACAAAGATACAAACAGATAGAAGGAGCACCCATGGGATCATCCCTCTCACCCATCGTCGCAAACTTACACATGGAACATTTTGAAACTAACGCTTTAGATAAATCTGAACACATACCCAAACTCTGGCTTAGATATGTTGATTACACTTTTGTGATTTGGCCACATGGGAAAGAAAAACTGGACAACTTCCTTACACCTCTCAACAGCCTACATCCCAAAATACAATTCACTATGGAAATAGAAGCAAACAACCAACTTCCCTTTCTGGATGTCCTAATCTACAAAAAACCCAATAGCTCCCTAGGGCACACCATCTACCGGAAAAAAACACACACTACTTAAATGCACAATCCCATCACCACCCTGCACAGATCAACTCTGTAGCCAAGACCCTCATCTCCAGAACCAAACGCCTAGCCGACAAAAATCACCTGAAAACTGAATTGCACACTCTTACAAACGTATTAATCTCCAACAGATTCCAAAGAAAAACAATTACCAACCTAATCCAAAGGGAAACTCCCCCCAAAAACCGCGACACAGAACAGGACAACGGCATTGCCCTCCTCCCTTACATCAAAGGCACCACAGATAAAATCAGCAAAAGTTTCCACAGACACAATATCAAGACAGCCTTCAACACTGACCAAAAAATAGCCAACATCCTAAGAAACCCCAAAGACAAAATCCAGCTAGAAAACCAAGGAGTCTACGAAATACCATGCAAAATCTGCCCTGCAACATACATAGGACAAACGAACTGGAGAATAAATGCACGATTCGCAGAACAGAAGAACGTAGTAATAAAAAAAGAAAAAACTTCCTCCCTTTTCCAGCACCTTAAAGCTACAGGACATGAAATTAACTTCAACAAGAGAATAATTATGGAAGCTATCGAAATAGAAAAACACCCCCACAACATGAATAAACGTGATGATACCTCCCGCCTACCAGACATCTGGAAACCAGCCCTGGTAAACAAACGAGTCCCACCCACTACCCAGGCCATTACAACACAAAACAACAATGGAACCACAGCCAGCACCAATCAGCACCAATCTACCAATCATGATAGAGCCATATATCCAATCAATCCACTTGCTGAAACAGGGCCAGCACTCCACACACCCCCACCAAGGCTGCCAGCTGTTTAGCAGATCCAATCTCACTAGGATCAAGGTTGACTCAGCCTTCCATCTTTTCAAGGTTAGTAAAATGAGAACCCAGATTGTTGGGGGCAATAGGCTGACACTGTAAACCGTTTAGAGAAGGCTGTAAAGCACTATGAAGTGATATATAAATCTAAGTACTATTGCTATAAGCTGATCATTGATTCCCTGATTTTTTCCCTAGAGGACACCATAGCTGTCTTTTGAATCTCACTAACCTAAGTCATCCACCAACCCCAAAAGATCAAGCTGATCCTTATAGGCATAATGGTGTTTGTAATACAATGGTGGAAGAGAAAGTATTGGGCAGAGCTAATAAGTTTTCCATTTTGTTTTCACTTTAGATAAATTCAATCAGTATCAAAATCACTACCAGCCTGGAATATTTGACTTCCTTTGACATTTTCAGAGTGTTTATCAAAAAAAGGAACCTTCACTGTAATATCTATTGATGTTTGGTGGCAACTCAGACATTATCCTATATCTTTTTCTGCCAAAAGCTGATTCTAGCCACCTATCAAAATGTTCAACCTCAAGTCAAGTTGACGCCTCTTTTACAGCTGGAAGTGACATCTGTTTTTAGTTAGTTACTATGAGAGAAAAAGGAAGAAAAAAGCTGGGAATCTGTTCCCACAACTGCATACAACTGCTGTGAATGGATTGTAGATTTACAACTAAAAATCAAAACACCAGATGGCCTCATAATTGGATCTTCCAATTTCCCCTAAGAGTGTGGATGAAAAAGATGGATGTTATAAATAGATCCATACTTATTGGCAGTCACTCCTGTTACCTGAGTAAAACAGCCTTATATGTTTGGGAGAATAATCTCAAATTAGTTTGCCAACTGACCTAAATTCTGTCTGCATGCTGAAAGGAGAACACTTTAAAAAAATCAACACCCTGTAATTGTACTCAGTTATTTGTTTATTGATGAGTTCCATAGTGTTCCACAGTGAATACTGCTAAAAATATTTCGCTATGTGCAATTGTCTCTTAATTAAAGACTCATCTCTTGTAACCTCAGAAGTTACTAAGTTGTATTATTATTAATAATAGAAGATACTACTGTTAATAGTTCATACACAGCTAAGGATACTAGATATTTTTTTCTGTTCAAGTTTTTGTATCTCATTTCCATTTCCTGAATCAGAATACAGTTATCCTGTTGATGCAGTACAGCGTAATGGAGGCAATAAATAAATAAAAAATGTGTGTTTTATGGGTGATGCATATAGAATGAGTTTTTTAAAGGGAAAAATGCATATCAAACAGGTACTTAAGGGAAATGTTTTAAATTAAGTGCAATTTTCCATGGTTTTCTTTTAATTGCAGGAAATGGGACAGAATGAATTTATGATTGAATGCATGTAAAACTGACACAGAACAGCAATGAAATTATCCATTCGTCACTATGTCTTTGCTTATTCAGAAGTTTCTCCATTTCTATTTCATGCTGCTTATGCCCCAGGTTTAGCTTTAGGTAGTAAATAACTCAATGCATATATACCTGGAATAACATCACCCCAAAACTTTGAAGAACTGATTTGAAATAAAGTATATAGAATTCTATTTTAATTTTTTATATATTAGAAATACACAGACACAGCCATTTGTCTCACAGCAAATGACTCTGTGGCATACAAAGATTAAAAATTCATAACAAAATAAACATTTGATGCACCAGTTAAACAATAACCCCAAAACAAAAGCTGCATCACCATCATGAGATGTTTACTTAGACCAGGGGTCAACAACCTGTAGTTCAGGAGAAGCATGTGGCTCTTTCATACCTCTGCTGCAGGATGTCATGCTAGGAGGAGACTCTATGGTGTCCAGAGTTCCAGTCGGCTCCAGAATTGAATGGGGGGCTTCCAGTAAGGATCTTTGTGGCTCTTTGAGCGTTTAAGGTTGCTGAGCCCTGACTTAGACCATGGTCTATGAGGGAGTGTTACATTTCTGATATGTAACAATGTCAGAAAGAAAAAAAAAAAAACAAGTGGCCACTGCTGTTTGATGTGATCCAAATACATGATTTATGGCTTGGGTGGGAAAAAGTGAGACAAGAATTAAGTTTTCCTTCTATTCCAAATAGGTCTTACAATTTCTATTTGATGGTTGCTGTGTTACTTTGTTTTTGCATTAAACACATTCAGACAGCTGCATCCTTGAATCTCTGCAAAATAGTATGCTGTGTAACAAATGATGTTGGTGAGCAGCAATTCCGAAATAAAGTCCAACCTTTCTGTTAATAGCAAAACCACCAACAATCTGATCAAGTATCCATTGATTCATTAAGATCTAGAATACATGCAAAACTACAGTGAGTAGCTGCTATTTAAAATTTATTTATTTATTTATTTATTTATTTATTTATTTATTTATTTATTTATTTATTTATTTACTGAGCGCTTATAGACCGCCCCCTCTCCCGGAAGGGACTTGGGGCGGTGTACAGTCCATATCAGAAATACATCATATAAATAACTATAAAATTAAACAATTAAAATTATTAAATAGATAAATAGATACGAAGGAGGATAAAAAAGATTTAAAGAACTGTACAGCTGAGTAAATAATTTAAAACCCCAACAAATATCCCATAAAATTAAATTTAAAAAACAATTCCCCTAAAAAAACAGTTAAGAAATATGTTTGCCAGGAGGTAGCAGTTATGATTATGCCAGGCCAGCCAATCGGAACAGGTGTGTCTTCAATTTTTGTCGGATGGAGCGGAAGTCGGTGGTGGTTCTAATGTCGGGGGGGAGGTCATTCCAGAGGGTTGGGCCGATCACAGAGAAGGCCCTACTCCTTGGCGCCGCCCGTTGGCATTGCCTAGTGGACGGCACCAGGAGAAGTCCCTCCCTGTGAGAGCGAATTGGCCGCAGGGATGTGTGTGGAGAGATGCGATCTCGCAGGTAGCTAGGTCCTGTGCCATGGAGCGCTTTAAAGATGGTGATCAAAACCTTGAAACGCACCCGAAAAACCACAGGCAGCCAGTGCAGCTCGCGCAGGAGTGGTGTTACGTGGGAGTACCTAGTACTCCCCATGACAGCCCGCGCGGCTGCGTTCTGGACTAGCTGCAGTCTTCGGGCGCGTCCCAAGGGAAGCTTATACAGGATAGAAAAAACTGATTTTCTTCAACTAATAAATACTGTGCTTAATTGTATAAACAGCCTAGATATTAATAAGTAGAATACTTATTCCATTATTATCTACCAATGTGCTTCAAAATATAACCTGTAACATATATAACTTCTTGAATTCCTCATACCTTACAAAATTGACACATATTTCCATCATACATGTACCATATGTACATAATTTTATACATCCTTTTATATATCTATAGAAGTGTTTTGATTCCTGTACACCACAGTGAAGAAATCTTCACATTGTAGATAGCTTCATTCTTGCCTGCCAAACTAAGTCATGTCTGAAAGCAATAAGCTAATTCCTGAATAAACAGTTAAATTTGGGGGAATGCTAAGCTTACAGCTGAGCATAGTATGAAGCCTGATGCACAGTATCATTCAAAGTGGGGCCTCTGCACATATTCAATCCCATGTTTAAAATAGCAGTACTTTTGCTCTTATAAGTTGAATTCTAGGTATGTCAGCTCATCCTATTTGAAATTGAGTTCCTTCAATGTATATGTTACTGTCCCTTGTTTCATTATAAGAAATGTGACAAATATGCAATTTCTAGCTTTATTTTCCCCAATAAGATGCTTGTCTTATTTATCAGATGTTTTTATCCTGCCTTCCTTTATTATTTTGTAAGTAATTCAGTGCAATAAATATGCTTAAAACCCATTCTTCCTCTTATCTTCTTCACAAGAGCAACCTTGTGAGTTGGCTGGGCTGAGAGAGAGTGACTGGCCCTAAATCACTCAGTCCGATTTCATACCTAAGGCAGAGGTAGAACTTACAATCTCCTGGTTTATTCACCACTACGCACTGACTCTTATGAAAATGTTTGCTACTAGAACTAAGTTTTTTCTTCACTGTTAATTTTTAAGGACTTAATATATTGCTTTCAACTCTCAGGTAACTCACTTTCCTGGAATATAGCTGCATTTTATTAAAACTGTAGATGTTTTGTGGTGTTTCTTGTTGTATGTCCATGGTAGAATCTTAATGGCATAGAGGTGACAATATATAAAATAGAAGTGTACATATTGCATGGAAGCAGTTGTGGAATTGCACAGCAAATATACAGTAGCAGAGAACCGAATGAAAAGACTGGTGGCACTTAAGGAGCTACATCTACCAGATAACTAAAAAGAGCATTAATCAAAATCTATCAGCATCAGTGCTCTTAATGAAAGATGGCCGTTATTTTACAAAGCCTCTGAGGCAACTAAAACAACTTATCTGAATGTTTCAAGAGCATTGTTAGTGCTTGTTTCTGTAAGATTTGTCTGCTTTCTAGAATTCATTATGATTAAAGATCTAGCTGAGCTATTTACGGATGTGAAAGAAGAGACATTTTATCTGGAAGCATACCTTTTTCCCTGGTACTTCTTTGGCTTACTCGCTATACAAGAGAGTTTCATATAACATTTATTTATTAAGTGTATACATTGCCCATCTCATTATCACATGAGTCTGTCTTAGGTCATATCTTTTGTGCTACTAATTATTTGATTATTCTAATGTTTGCCAAATTCTTTTTAAATGTAATTTGCTTCTACAATATAAACCAGGGGTGTCAAACTAAAGTCTCATGGGGGCGTCATCTGGCCCACAGGGCCACCTGAAAACAGCAAAGAACTGGCCCACAGTGCCACTACCAGCGGAAATGGAGCTCAGGATGGCCACGTGCCCTCCTGAGTTTTGTTTTTGCTGGCAGAGGGTTGCAGGAGGCCATCACAGACAAAAATGGACCTCACAAGGGATGTGACTCTCCCAAGCTCTGTTTTCACTGGCAAAGGGTTGCAGGAGGCTGTTGTAGTCGAAAATGGAGCTCAGGAGTCCTGGTAGAGCACTTGGGCTTCCACAGGCACCCCCAACATGAGTAACATTGTACTGGCCATGCCACTCTGCCCCCATCAAGGTCAAACACAATCCTGATGCGGCCCTCAATGAAATCAAGTTTGACACCACTGATGTAGACTGTTGCTTTCTCTACTAAGTTTTAGGATGAATTGTCAATGAAAAGGCCAGGAAAAAGAAACTCAGTATGAACTTAGAGAATGAAGCTGGTCAGAACCTATCATTCCATTTTCCACCATCCAATCACAACTAATGAAGCTTCTTGTATGAGAAGCGAACATCTTCGTCTTCTTCCACATGGAAAAGCAATCTAATCTTGAAAAACCACCTTTGACCCAACTATGACCTGGATATCTGAGAATCTCCATAGACATGAAGTTAGCGAGCTTACTATTTTTAATTTTGGTGCAAATTTAACTCAGAAACAATCTGTCAAATAGATCAAGCAATCATTGCTGGAAGTATTGATTCTCACATATAAAAACAGCTAAATTTATTTATTTACTCATTAATTTAATTTCAGCTTTCAAGTTGTGGCCCCTATTCAGAATGAAAATAATTTGAAAAATACTTAGCTCATGTTCCTTTGGCAGTATTATTCTATTAGCTGAGCTAAATACACACCTGAATCAGGAGCAATGCTTCGCAATCATCTGTGTAATATATTAAGTACTTTTTTAAATTGCTGTTTCCTTAAAAGAAAAAAATAGAGAAAAGAAACATATTCAATATGTTTTGGCAGCTGTCAAAACTAAATGTCAAAACATCAGCCGTAAATAGGTTGGAAAATAATTCAGTCTCTATTAGAATAAATCTAGACTCGAGATTCAAATATTTTATTTTCTCAAGATGTTCTGTACAGCGTAGGAAGTTTTGATTATATGAATATCCAGTGAGCAAATAAAAGATGCCATATAGACTTGAGAAAAATATCAAGGTTCTTAAATTAGACTTGCCCACCAGTGCAGAAAGCTCTCTGGATGTGTTGTTGATACAAGGCAAAGATATAGGATATATATCGAACTATACTAAAAATACGAGCTGCAGATATGGCTATAAAAAAAGAAAGAGACATTGCGATCTCCGGAACTTAAAATATATTATCCACTTAGCTTTTGTTAGCCTCTGCTAACATCACCAGAGTATAAAAACTACCATTGAAAAGATATTTGCCTTTATGCATCATTGATCAATTTGGCTATTGCGCCTGTGATAGGCCCATCTAATGAGGAATGAGACAGGCTGGTTACATGATCATGGGGAAAACAACAAACAAATCTGATTGATATATCAAATGTGCCTGTGAGGCGGAGGAGTGGTGGTGTGTGAAGTGTGGGAGGGGCCCAGAGACAACACCATTAAAGTAACATTGGACAGCTCAGCGTCATTCCCTGGGGAGAAAACAATAGGAGCTAAGCCTCCATCAATTAACATGTCTGAAGCAAAAACAACAGAGCTAATTACAGGTTGGAGGTGGATGGATGGATGGATAAAGATACACACACACAGTATGTGTATATATATGTGTGTATGTGTGTGTTTGTGTATAGGACACCATAGTGGTGATGAACACGTCTGACTACCAAGCCAAACTACCCAACCTACTCCAAGACCCTGCTTACAAATCTCTAAACACAGACCCCACCACCTACCTGGAAAAAACCACCAAATCCAAAATAAAAGCCTCTCCCATCAATGAAGAGATCCAGCAAAGAATCATCCCCAGAGAGAAATCTTCCAGATTCTCCAAACTCTATGGCCTCCCCAAGATACACAGAGATACACTGGTTGCCACGATGTAAAAAAGATGTGGAGACTCTAGAAAGAGTGCAGAGAAGAGCAACAAAAATGATTAGGGGACTGGAGACTAAAACATATGAAGAACGGTTGCAGGAACTGGGTATGTCTATTTTAATGAAAAGAAGGACTAGGGGAGACATATAGCAGTTTTCCAATATCTCAGGGGTTGCCACAAAGAAGAGGGAATCAAACTATTCTCCAAGGCACCTGAGGGTAGAACAAGAAGCAATGGGTTGAAACTAATGAAGGAGAGAAGCAACTTAGAACTGAGGAGAAATTTCCTGACAGTTAGAACAATTAATCAGTGGAACAGCTTGCCTCCAGAAGTTGTGAATGCCCCAACACTGGAAGTCTTTAAGAAGATGTTGGATAGCCATTTGTCTGGAACAGTATAGGGTTTCCTGCCTAGGCAGGGGGTTGTACTAGAAGACCTCTAAGGTCCCTTCCAACTCTACTATTGTATTGTATTGTGTTGTGTTGTATTGTATTATATGGAACACCACTCAGACCCATAGTCAGCTCCATAGGCTCATCTCTACAGAATCTTGCCAAATTCCTCGCCAAACAACTCCAACCCTATGCAGAATCCATCACCTCACACATACAAAACTGACTCCACTTCATAGAAACAATAAAGAAACAAAAACGACAACCCAATAAATGTGACGATACTTCCCACCTACCAGATATCTGGAAACCAGCCCTAGTCAACAAACAAGCCCCACCCACCACCCAGGCCGTTACAACACAAAACAACAACAGACACACAGCCAGCTCCAATCAGCACCAATCTACCAATCATGATACAGCTACACAGCCTTCTTGATATGTATAAATATAAATATAAATATAAATATAAATAATATAAATATAAATATAAATATAAATATAAATATAAATATAAATATAAATATAAATATAAATATAAATATAAATATAAATATAAATATAAATATAAATATAAATATAAATATAAACATAAACATAAACATAAACATAAACATAAACATAAACATAAACATAAACATAAACATAAACATAATACAAATACAAATACAAATATAAATAGATTGATTCTATTTTTTGGAGACATGAGGACTGGAGGAAATATTTGGTTTTGAGCAAATACGGCTTTGTTTTAAAATGAAGTCAGATTAAAGGTGGTGGTGATGTCCAGTCATTTGGCTTTGGGAGGTTGAAATTAGAAACTGCCTTGAAAATATAGGCCAGCAATTTGCAAACTTTTCTGAGCTGGGTAACTAAGAATGAAAGCCATCCAAATCTCATGAGATTTTAATGAGAACTTAGAGATATTGACATGCTTGTGAGATGTTGAGAAAAAATAGCACTTTCTAAAACTTTGCAACCTGACGTGATATGGTCAAAATTTGGTATTGCAGCATTTTAAAAAGATTATTTCATTTTATTTTGGAGGAGATGTGTGTGTGTTTCCTGAGGGTTCTTTAAGCGGTGAACTTGTATATGCTGAGCTGATGGCTCCTGACAGGGAAAAGAAATGTTTATGATGTAGCATTCTAGTCTAGAAAGTATAATTAATTCACAGTCAATTGGCAGTCAAATAGATAAGATTCCTCAAAAACTCTTCCCATTGTGTTTTTATGTGCACATTCCTTTCCATCAGTTGAAACTGTTTTATTACATATCCGGAAAGACATGGGATTATTAATCTGAGTATGTCAATCCCAATAGGTCATTATCCTGCTTAGATTTATTTAATGACTTGATTGGATGCCTAAATACAGGCAACTTTCATTCAACTTTATTACTAATCAACTTTCAGACATGAGAGCTGTGGGTAATCAACACTCTTAAATCCCTTTACGAAACGAGACACCCTATATCAAGTTTACATGTCTTCTGTGTTTCTATATGCCTAGTTTAAACTGGTCTCCATCTATGTTTTCCTGCTATCATGTGTGTGTGTGTGTGTGTGTGTGTGTGTGTGTGTGTGTGTGTGTGTGTGTGTCTGGCTATCTACCTATCATTATCTACCTATCATCTATTATATTTTGTCGGAGAGGAAATAGTATACATACCACTTGAATTCCCCACCCCCATCCCATTTCTAATGCTGTTTTACAATGAAAAAGTAACAATTAAGATTTTTAGATTTGGTTGGCCACAGATCATCTCATTCTAAGTGTCCCTTTCTCGATAGAATGAACAAATATAATCTTCTTACTGCCACTTTTAAACTGAATAAAGAACTGAGAAGTGAATTAACCATCCCTCCCCAAATTTCTGTCTTATCAAGTCAGGGAAAGAACGTGTGTGTGTTAGAATATAAAGTTGGTTGCAGCCTTGAAATGTTTTACACAATTTTTGTCTACTTCGTCACAAAACATAAAACACACAGGAATGGAGCCACAACCTTGGCAGTCAATGACTGAAGGTGGGAAATTGCCTTCAAGTCAATGTTTATAATGTCCCCTTTTTCCTTGTAAACCTAGTGTTGCTAGGGTGCTTTAAGAACTGCAAAATATATCTTTGGCCAAAGGGAGATGATGAATGAGCTGCCATATGAAAAGAGATGGGGACTAGAAAAGTATATAAGTACAGTTGAACTTGAAATTCTTTTCTTTCTTAATATGATACAGGCCTTAAAAAAACAAATATGATCTTCTTGGAAATCACAATTGCCTTTTTTGAAAGATCTTCTGATCATGACACCCAAATTAATTTAGCTTCCATTATGGTGATGTTTCATTAAAATGTCAGCTGTTTGTAAAACTCTTCCTATGTGAGACTGATGGCCTGACTATAATAAATGAAATGCAGATGTAGGAATATAACAATATAGTTAAAGACTACAACTGGTATATGTTAATAATGTATCTTTTCATGTCTTTTTATGTACACTGAGAGCATATTCACCAAAGACAAATTCCTTATGCGTCCAATCACACTTGGCCAATAAAGAATTCTATTCTATTCTATTCTATTCTATTCTATTCTATTCTATTCTATTCTATTCTATTCTATTCCATTCCATTCCATTCTATTCTATTCTACTCAATCATAATAGCTAGACCTTAATTATTGTCAGAGAGAAAGAGAGGAATAGCCATTTACCCACATACCATTCTATATGAGAAAATAAAAATTGAACAAGCCTCATAATGTACTTCATAAGTACTGCGATACCATTCATCACTGGGTAGCCCCAGGAATGAATGAATCATAGGAAAGTTATGAAAAAGTATCTTGCTCAGCTGCTGATCCAAGTTGGTTATATGGTACATAAATTAAAGCCCTCTTGAGATTCTGCAGTAGTATTTCTGGATAGGGGATACAAAGTTTGTTCTGAACTGATCCTTTTTTGATTGAAATTTTACGCAGGGGGCTTTTCCTAAATCTTGGTGCAGACAGGTGACTAATTGTGCAATAGACATTATTCGTGGATTGTAGAATTTGACACAGGGTATGGAGGATTGTTCAAATAGTTTCCCTTCCTTCTCCACTACCAACTTGACTTGTTAGTCAACCAAGGAATTGCAAAGGTTGATGCCCATATATATAATTAGGAAGTGACAGATTTATAAAGAGTTAAAACAAAGTTTGGAATGGATGAATCTGATCATGTGATTCTTTATTTTTCAAATCAATTTTTTTCTTCTTCCTAGGGTTGTGAAATATACAGGAAGTTTGCCACACCACTGGTGGGGTGCTGACTGTTCCTGTTTATCTGATTTTTTTAAAAGACTTTTTTTTTTAAAGGGAGGGTGCTTATAGATTGTCCAATCCTGGTAATCCTTTTAAAATTTTGAATTCTTACTTTTGAATCCCAATTAAACAAAACACCAAAGCAAGTTTGAAAAAGGCTTAGCAAGCTTACTGAAAACAAAACTGAATTTTTTTTAAAAAAACCCTGCACTTTATCTCTTAAATTGTCATCATCTAGCACTGAAAACAAAGGTTTCTCCAGTGCTTTTATGGGAAGAACAGGCTTGAATGGCACTGTAGGCATTTTCTCAAATGCTTTCTTTCAGAAAGGGTTAGAAACATTGATATCTTCCTGAATGACATGTTCTAGCTTAGGGATCAGCAATTCGGATAGCCAGATGATTTATATTACAGCTGCTGTAATCCCTGACAAATTGTCCATTGAGTGGGATGAGCATCAACATGTGTTTTTGGTACATTCTAGGTATTTGCAGAGAAATAGGGATGGTTGGGGGGAGAGAAGTAAAGTAGCAAATAGAAAATGTAAGGCTGAGCAGAGGTTTCTGAGAATTTAAAGACATGTCATTTTATGGACCTCCATGCGATAGTGAATAGCTCCTGCTAACTTTCTTTACACGGAAGGGAGCTTTGTTACTCCTAGATCCTTATCAAACCCGCACAATGCTAAACATTTTGATAAAGCCCATATCCCTGCTGTGACAACTACCCCCACCGCATGATTTGGATAGTGAGGAGACAGCTGGATTGATAATGGGGAAGTATATACAGGGACAGGTTAGAAGAAAAGAAAAGAAAGGTAGACAATACCACGTTTTGTAACAAGGACAGCATTTCCTGAAGTTTTACTTCCAGCTTCAACTTGAAGGCTGACTCTTACTTGATTTTGATCCACTGTGGTTCTAAAAGCAAAGGATGCTTTTTCATGCTTTGTTCTGGGATACTTCAATAAATCATAAGTGTTTTGCTGATGTATTTTATGCCACACATTAATGAAGCAACTATGCCTCTACGAATTCTAAGTGTCCATCCACACCTGAGATTATTACCCGGGTTTCCATATGATGAATTGTTCTTCTCTTGTCTTTTTCCAATTAGCTTTTGTTCGGTTAGAAGAATTCCGCTACGGTTGTAACTGGCATGATTGAATTCTTCAAGGCATCCGTGTCACACAGAACATCGCTGCATGATTAGCCTTCTTTAAAAAAAAATGTGTTGGATAGTGAGAGAAATATTGGGATTCTTTTTAAAGACTAAAAGAAATTAAAGAAGATATAAGGCTGATTAATGAGCCTGTCTATGCTGTTAAGAGTGGGTAATAATAGATGTTTCAGGTTTTGTGTGTGACTGCTTATCATAGAATGAGCAAACAATAAAGCTATGATTGGACACAATTTCTTTCTTTGATGTGATTGCTCTTTACCATAAGCATTTTTAAATAGTAATAATTCAAATAGGATTTGCAATTTTAACTTTGACTTGGATGCAAATATTTGTTAAAGTTCATTGTTACCCATGCAGCATATACAAAAATGAAAACATTTGCAGGTAGACCAGATTAGGAAACCAAAGTCACGCATGCTAATACCAATGTCAGGTTATCTCCTACAACTACTTTTATTATAAGGCAGTAGTAACAGAATCCTGCAAGTCTGAATGTGCTTCTTCTCTCCTCCTCTTTAACTTCATGTGAACTAGGGAGAAGTTGATCTGAAGCTCTTACTTGGGTTACAGTTCTAGCCAGGACGTGGATTTCTTTTATCTGACTGTTGTCTTGGTTACGGCTTTTCCTTCTGTTTCTCAAGGTTATTCTTTCTGTCCATTACATGAAAGAGAAAAATCACCTTCAGGAAAAAAAAGTGATTTGCTTCTCTGCATGAATCATTGCTCTGAGTTTTCTGCTTCTAATAAAGAGGTTCTCTCTTCGATGTATTCATAGAACATGGACTTCTCTTCCATATAAGCTCTTCCCTATTACAAAGAATTTCCTTAATTCTTTTTCATTTCAAAAAATCCTGTCCTAAATAGTTTCACACTGTATTTTTTTCAAATAGCAATGTTTTGAAGCTTGCTTGCAAAATGATATTGTTTAAAATTAAATAAAATGCTAATTCATTGTAATGATTTAGCACTGACTGTTTGTTACATATAGTTGGATGTCAAATACAATTTCTATCATACTGTGATAAGCAGACATAACTAATGAGGCAAATAGAAGTGATATGAAATTATTATATTATCACTAAATAAATGAAGATAATCAAGCAATAGATACTATAGCTTTGAAAATAATTATGACTAGGAAGATCGAATGTATGAAATAGTGCAACTCCCTAAAAATCCATAAAAAGTAGAATAAGAATTTGCCGGCAACCCAAATCTATAGCTCAAAACTATGTCAGAGTTTTGACATACTGACTCATAACAGTTCTCTAGGACTTAAAGATAGCAATATTTCCAAATCTACCTTTAAAAAGGTCAAGGATTGGGCCTGGAAATAAACTATTCACACTGAACTGCAATTCTATCATCTGTTTGTATATCATATCCCACTGTTCTGTAGGGAGAACGAGGCAGACAGGAACAGGCAGGTTGAAGCTAACACAACCTTTATTAACAGTATAACACGGCAAAATGTAAGACAAACCTCGACCTGGCAAACAGCAACATTTGACAGTTGACAGCCCTTTTTATACTAGAGCTGTCAGACGCTGAACCAATAGAATGGCTGCATTATCCCGCCAGCTGGCTGCTCGCGTCTCAACAAATCAGGGGCTGGCAATGATAGTCAATGGCATCGTAGCCTCGAGGACTTAACACTCATCTCCTCCCAGTTAGCACATGTGTAGTCAGCCAAATACGCCAGCCGGCATCGGCTCCGGCGAGATCACCTTAGTTCAGAGGCGGTGGCCAAAGGAGGAGCCACTAGTGGAGAGTCCTGTGGAACATCAGGAGACTGCGCAGCTGAGTCGGTGGGAAATTTTACTGCCGCGGGACTGACCGGATTCTCAGGTAAGCCTGGCAACAAGAACACATTGGTGGGGGGTATTGCATGCGGCTCTTTCTGTGCTGGAGCAGCCTCTGTCTATATTAGTTCCCTGGGGCAGGATTGGGCCTGCACCGGGTGTTGGTCTGCTGCACTGGCGGCTTGCCGTCTGAGTTGGTTGATGTGTCAGTGCCACATTCGCCCGTCACTGAGGTGGACCTTATAAGAGTAGGATCCAGTTAATTGCGTGATTTGTCCAGGAAACCACCTTGGTTTGGCCCCATAGCTTTGGATGTAGACTGGGTCTCCCACATTAAAGGCCTGTGTGGAGTTGCCTGCGAGGGGGCATTTCTCTGCTGCATAACCAGGGTGTAGCTGGTCCAGGGTTGTCCGGAGCCGATGACCCATAAGCCATTCTGTGAGACTTTGCTTGGTGATTGGGCACGGGATTGTATACTGTGCCAGGAGGTATTGGGACAGTTTGGTTGTGCCAATTCCCTGGCCCCAGGCAGCCCAAAGCCTCCTTAGCTGACCGGACGGTTTGTTCTGCCAGGCCATTTCCAACTGGGTGGAACAGGACTGTCAGGGTGTGTCGTATGTCAAGCTGGCCTAAAAACATCTGGAAGGGTGCCGACGTGAACGGGGGCCCTTTGTCAATCACCACCATGTCAGGCAACCCATGGGTCATGAATAGCCTCCCCAGCACCCTAATTACGGCCTCCGATGTGGTGGATGGCATGAGTGCCAGCTCCACCCACTTCGAGTAGGCATCTACAAGGACTAAGAAGTTCTGCCATAAGAATGGGCTGGTGAAATCCAAATGGACTCGTGCCCATGGAGCCTGGGGCATGTCCCATTCCCTGATGGGCACAGAAGGGGGAGCCGGTCTAGATTTCTGGCACTGCTGGCAGGTGGCTCCCCAGTTTTCTATTTCATGGTCAATCTTGGGCCACCACACATAGCTTCGGCTCAAAGCCTTCAAGTGCACAGTGCCCGGGTGAACAGTGTGCAGGCAACTTAAAATTGGCGACCTAAGCTTTGGGGGAGCTACCACCCTATTGCTCCATAACAGGCACCCATTAAGGACGGACAGTTCATGCTGCCCTATATAATAGGGGTGAAGTTCAGTATCTACTGGCCTCTGTGGCCACCCCCTGCGCACCCAGTACAAAACTTGGGGCCCAATGGGGTCTTTGGCAGAGAGCGTGGCAATATTCCGGGCAGATACTGACATGGCCAACTCTTCAATTAAGAGGACTGAAACTGTAGGAGCAGGGTCCAAAACAGGCGCTGGCAGCAGCAGTGACTAAGGGCATCAGCATGCCCCAAGTTTTTTCCTGGTCTATATTGTAGCTGATAATTATATGCTGCTAGAAAGACTGTCCATCTGGACATTCTTGGAGACAAAATCTGAGGAGTCTGGCGATCCCCCACCAGAAGACCCAAGAGGGGTTTATGGTCGGTCACTAAGTGAAAAAAACGACCATAAACATAATCGTGAAACGGCTTTACCCCTGCTACAGCAACTAGGGCCTCCTTATCCAGCTGACTGTAATTTCTTTCAGCTGCTGAGAGCGTGCACGAACAATAGGCAATTGGGGTTTCTGAGCCATTAGGTAGGATGTGACTCAGAATGGCCCCAATGCCATAAGGCGATGCATCACACGCCAAAGTTAATGGGAGGTGATCACTGTATTGCACTAATAAATATTTGGATGTAAAGACATCCTTAACTGCCCTAAAGGCTTGGGCTTCCTTAGACCCCCAATGCCAGGGCATCTTGGAGTCCAGGAGCCTATGAAAAGGCTCTGCCAAAGATGCCTTCTGGGGTTAGAAAATGGAGTAAAAATTAAGCAGCCCCAGAAAGGCTTGCAGTTCAGCCTTAGAAGAGGATGTGGGGGCTTTCTTAATCGCCTCTACCTTGGATGGAGTAAGGTGGATGCCTCAGGAATCAACTAGATACCCCAAAAATCTATATGGGGGACCCCTATCCTACACTTTTCTTGTTTGAGTTTCAGCCCCGCTTGGCGGAAACGGGTCAGGGCTGCTCTTAATTTATCGATGAGCTCAGGTTGATCCAAAGTGGAAATAAGCACGTTGTCGAAATAGGGTACCACCTGGCAGCCCCTGGAGCATCAGCTCCATTAGGCTGTGGAAAATACCTGGGGCTACACTGACCCCAAATTGCAAGCATTTACATTTGAAAGCTCCCGGTGTGTTATGATGGTTTGAGCCTTGACAGTGGCTTCATCCACCGGGAGCTGCTGGTATGCTTGTGCCAAGTCTAACCTGGCAAAAATATTTCCCTGGCCCAAGGAATGGAGCAGATGTTGAACCACTGGCACTGGGTAAGTGTTGAATTGCAACCCTTTATTAATGGTGCATTTAAAATCCCCGCAAATTCTAATACTACCATCCTGCTTAATAGGTATTACTATGGGGGGTCTCCCAGGGGGAGTGGTCTACTGCTTCGAGCACTCCTTGTGCTATTAATTTATCTAGCTCTAAATCTACTTTGGGCCGAAGAGCAAAAGGCACTCTCCTGGGTTTTAGACATATTGGCGCCACGTGGGAGTCCAAGTTAAAAGAATTGGGGGTCCCAGTATATTTACCAAGATTGTTGTCAAATATGTCCGCAAACTCGCTGGCCAGTGTGGTGAAGGAATCTGGAACAATGGAGTGGATGCCGGAGACATTGAGCCCCAATGCAGAGAACCAGTCAAGCCCCAGCAAGCTGGGCAGATGGCCATCTACAATTTATTTATTTATTTATTTATTAAATTTATAGACCTCCCCCTCTCCCCGAAGGGACAATGATGAGGGGAAGAGGCCCCTGGAAGTTATTGCTGGCTATGGTGAATGTGCCGCAACCCACAATGGGTATTGGCTGTCCTTGATAGTCTCTGAGGTGAAGTGGGCACTGCCTGAGTTCAGTTTTGGTCAGGCTGGACACTATCCATTTAATAGTAACCCAAGAGACCAGGGATTTGGAAGAGCCAGTGTCCAGTTCCATCTTGCAGGGCTTTCCCTCTATGTGCACAGTCAGGTATATGTTATGTGTAGGCTTAGTCAGGGACACATGGCTGATAGCCCAATCAGGGTGCTGCTGGCCACCTGTGATGGCAAAGCAGTCTTCGTGGTGTTTGGGAAGTCTTTTTACGAATTGTCTAGACAAGGCGGGCTCCGGAGGTGGGTCAGCGATTGGCATGGCTGCTGTGCAGACCTTGGCTAAATGTCCTTTCCTGTCACACCGAGGGCATATTGCGACTTTGAACCTGCAGACTGACCTTGCATGGTTCCTGCTACAACTCAGGCAACCTGCCTGAGGTAAAAAATCGGCCTGAGTCCGTTTTTTCCTGGTGGCCAGTTTGAGGTGGCTAATCTCTTCTTCCTCGTCCGAGAAGTCATCTTTGTCGTCTTCTTTGTGGTGGCAACATGGCCCCTGGCATGGGTGGCCAGTGGCAGAAATCTCTTAATTTCTGTGGTGGATTTGTCTGACATTTCATATGCCCTGGCTTCATCCACAGCTGCCTGAAGGCTCAGCTCTTTTCGTGCCAGCAAGCGTCGCTGAAGTCTGAGGTCTTTGATACCACAGACCAGCTGTTCTAACAGGGCATCATCCAGCACAAGAAAGTCACAGTGCAGGGCCACTATTCTGAGGGAAGCCATGTAATTGCTCACAGATTCCCCTTCTCTCTGGGTCCTCTGCCTGAACGCATAACATCTAGCTATGTGCGAGGGAGTTGGAGAGTAATGATTTTTAAGTTTCTCCAAAAGAGTCTCCCAAGGCATCGAATGGATGGATTGAGGGGCTGCTAAAGCCCTGGCTGTTCCAAACATCTCGTGGCCACATGTGCTGAGAAAATATCCTCTTTTACAGCCGCTGGACAAACCAGTGAAGTCATTTGCCTCCAGGAAGCACTCAAACTGCTCGAGGTAGGCATCCCATGTTTCAGTGGCTGGGCTGAATGTTGTGAATGCCGGTAGATTAGCCATCCTTAGAAGGACGGAACTTGAGGAATTAGCCTTGGAGCGACTTCTAGTCGCCTGTGACTTGAGGCAGCTCTTATTAGTGACTTCACTTTTCCTTTACCTCAGTCCTTATCCCATCCTCATTGCCAGTGTTCTGTAGGGAGAATGAGGCAAAGAGGAAATGAGGCAAGGCAGTTTGAAGCTAACACAACCTTTATTAACAGTATAACACAGCAAAATGTAAGGCAAATCTCGACCCGGCAAACAACAACATTTGACAGCTGACAGCCCTTTTTATACTAGAGCTGTCAGACGCTGAACCAATAGAATGGCTGCATTATCCCGCCAGCTGGCTGCTCGCATCTCAACCAATCATGGTCCTCCCTCCATCCTTCCCTCCCTTCTCTCTCTCTCTCTCTCTCTCTCTCTCTCTCTCTCTCTCTCTCTCTCTCATTTATCTATATCTATCATTTATCTAATCCAAAGATGTCATGGTGGCATCACCCTTCCCTATACCGGGAGTTGGCATGGCCAGCATGTGACACATCTGCCTCATGGGCTACAAGTTTGACAGCCCTGATCTAATCTATCATTGTTTATTTACCTATCCTCTCTATCTCACTCACTCACTCATCACTCACTCACTCCCCTTTTAATCAGTTTTTGGACTCCTGGCAACTGCCTGGAAAGTTCCTAAAGTTTTCTTCACAATTTGGGGGGGGGGGAGAGAAATGGTTTACCACTGCTTTCTTCTGAGGGTTGAGAGAGATTGGCTGACCAAGGTTGGCTTCATAACTAAAGGTGGAACTTCAACTGGGTTTTTCAGATTCTAGCCTGATCCTAAATTTCTCCTTAATATGATGCTAACTATCTTAGTGTGTTTCAAAAAATAGTGACCCTCAAGAAAGGACAGCCAATTGCTTAGTTAAATATATAAACATATCTTCATACATAGGCAGTTTTTCTATCAGCATTCTTCTTGAATTGGCTGTGACATTTTTCATTTTTAAAAAATAATTGGGCAGCATACATTGGCCATGTTGATAGCATAATAACATCTAGCAGTTTTGTAAACTAGACTGAATTTTTACTACAATACCCTTCTGGCAGGTTGTTGACTTAATTAATTTTATAATTTAAAAACATTATTTACTGCTTCCCATTACAATAAATCTCCCCCCCCCCCTCTGCAATTCTATACTCATTTGCAAGGGAATAAACCCATTGAACTAAAAATAACTTAAATCTGTTTGCAGAGATATATGTAGTAAATGTAGTTTTAGCAGCTGTTGTGATCCAGTGGGCATAATTTTGCTAGATTTTCCAATGACTTTTTTGAATTTTTGTAAGTTTGTGTTTATGATATTACCCTGTTTCACCAAAAATAAGACCTCCCCGGATGATAAGCCCAATCGGTGTTTTGAGTGCATGCACTGAATAAGCCCTCCCCTGAAGATAAGCCTTCCCCGAAAATATTGCAGCACAGCAGCAGCCATGAGGTGACCACACTCACTGCCTCCTACACCTCAAAAATAATAAAACCTCCCTGCAAATAAGGCCAAATGCTTATTTGCGGGGGTGGTGGTGGTGGAGAAAATAAGACCCTGTCTTATTTTGGGAGAAGCACGGTAGTAATAGTCATCTTTAATTGCTTCTCATACTTTTTTCTGTAATTTTATCTTTGTCCCTCCCTTAGTGGTAAATCACCTTGGATAATCTCAAAAAAAAAAAAAAACCCTAAGCAAGGTTACATATGGTGGTACTTACGTGGGGGAGACTGGATATAGACTAGGTTAAACTGGCAAGTTAAAATAACACTTATGGAAAAAAGTAACATAAGGGAACCTTAATAGTTCTATTGGTAAAAGAGTCATGGGAAGGAGTTGGAAATTGTAAAAAACTGGAAGGCTGGAAAACTTGTATTAGCTTGTATTAACATTATCCGATTTAAGGGTAACACTAAATCTTTAGAAGGGCAAGTAAGAAGAAGACGGCATTCCCTTTTAAATAAATATTCTTGCTAGCACTCTTGGGAATCCTTGGCATGGAGTACAACTTGTGGTGACGCATAGGACACATCTCCTTTGTGTCTCCTCGGATGTGAGCATCCACTCCCTCTCCCCAATTGGATTGCCTCCCAGAGAAAGAATTTATATCTCCCTCCTGATGCTTAGAATAATTAATAATGGAAAATTCCAAATTAGCAAATAGCACATTTTTTAAATCCCCTTTTGCCAAAGCATCCATTGTAAAGAGATCACTAGAGTCTTGTTTTTGTGCCGTGTACCACATCATTTTGTGCCAAGGAAAAGCAAGCAAATAAGGTAGGCAAGAGCGCAGGATATTAAAAGGATTTTTTGTAACATGATTTATATTTTCACTATGGACACTATTTCATTGTCTTCAGTAAATCTGGAGCATTACAGCAAACTGATTGAATGTGTTGGATTACCAGAAGACCATAGGTCTATTCCTATCTTGGCAACCCAGGAGGATATTATAAAATAGAGATTAAGTGCTGCAGGAAAGGTCTCATCATCAGAAGAAGAAGAAAAAAGAACTATGTGCACCCTTACTTTATTTTAGGTGGTTGAGAGAAAAGGGAACAGGAAGTGCTTTTATTTTATGCACGTGTTCCCCTTTTGTTTCTACAATCATATGAAGGAAGTTGTTAATATTAATGTCTAAGAACTGGTCAATCATGGAAGGATTTTCTCCCTATTCAGTTCTCAATGCAAGATGATCAGCAGTTGAATGAGTGAAATTGCTTTACTGAAAAACAATTCAGGTTCAAGATCCATCAGTTTCCAACCTTATAGAATTTTTGTTGAACCACTTCTACATAAATGCCAGAGGATATGAGGATTTTGTTTTTTATCAGCTCTTATTGATCATCTATGTACTAACAAAGCTTTCACTGTCATGACCTTTAATTGGGTGAAGCAGTGGATTTTAACCAAATGGGTTGCTGTACACAATGTGCCCAAAATCCAGAATGTACCCAATTTCACCTTGGAGGGAATGATATTTAGGGAAATTGTGGCTGCTGGTAACATGACCTTCATTCTCAATATTATGAGACAATTTCTCAGTCAGTTATAAAATCCCTCCCTCCCTACCTGTAGCACATCGACTTAAGCGCCTGTTGGAAAGAGAAGAGAAGAAAAGGGGAAGAAGGGATGGAGGAAGGGAGGAGAGAAGGAACCCTAGCACATCTTTCCCAGGCCATGCTGGCCTCCATGCACTCCCCATTCTCTGCCAGCCTCCATGACTTCCAACTTGTGCCACCCCTGCATGTCTTCCCAGACCCAAGCAGCACAGTGGTGGGATTATTATTTTTTTTACTACTGGTATCGCTTGATGGGCATGGCATGGCTTTGTGGGTGTGGCAGGGGAAGGTTACTGTAAAATCTCCATTCCCACCCCACTCCATGGGAAGGTTACTGCAAAATCCCCATTTCCTCCCAATCAGCTGGGACTCGGGAGGCAGAGAATAGATGGGGGCGGGGGCAGTCAGAGGTGGTTGTTACCGGTTCTCTGAACTACTCAAAATTTCTGCTACATGTTCTCCAGAACTGTTTAGAAGCTGCTGAATACCACCTCTTGCGCACCCTATGCACTATTTGTCGTAGTTCTGAGCAATGTACCCAATTGAATCAGGACTTGGAAGCGCCATTCAGGCTTGAAAGACCTTTTATTAAGTACATCGTATTGACACTTAGAAAGGTGAAGCTAGCTCTGAGTATTTCCCATGCTTCAGAGTAATAAAAAGAATAGAAACTTCCCACCCGCCTCAGGTAGGTCTCCCGGGTCACATTAACCAATCCATCCAGTAGTAGGAGCTTTCTCCTCAGTCTTGACAGATGTTCGTTGCCATGACCTTGGTTCTCATACTGTTTCTGGTCAATGTTTTGTCTAGCAGATTAGGGCACCATATTCTAGTCCATCCTAACTACCCCTCCCCCCAATAAGTCACAACTAAGAAGTGAAGCAAAAGTAAACATGACTTTGGCCGAAGTCATTTCAAAGTTGACACCATCCCCAATTTTGGCCTTTCCCACACTCCTTTCCTAACCCTTTCAACACCTCAGGGGGAATCACACACACACTCCTTGAACTGGGCTGCCTCTGTTGCAAGCTGCATGGCACATCTTGCACACACCCAGGCACCCTTCCCAATCCATGCCTCTCCCGTGTGCCTTCCTAAACCCAGGTGGCATCTCCTGGGCACCCCCCTCACCCTTCCCTCCTTATTGCAGCTCTCCAAATTACATCCCTAATCTGTCCTCACGAGCAATCTCTAGGCACCCTTCCCAACCCATGCTATCTGTTAGGCCACAAAAAAGACACACAATAAATCTTCAAAGCATGTCTCTTTATTGTTCCATAACCTTACATAAAATCTTATCTTCATCAATCATACTGTCTGGGAACTATGAGGAAAGGTGTTTTCACACTTTTTCTTTCATACAAACTATCTGAAATTATCTGGAATGCACCCGTGTCTCTTGGAAATTTGGCCTATTCCATTCACACTGCACTGCCATAGGCCATCTCCAACCTGGGGGATACAGTTCTTTTCACATATCTTTGCAATCCCCATGAATGCTTCTTGACCAGTGCCTACTTTTGACCCTCATTGCCCCCTGTGTGCCCTAGCTGACCCTTGCAATACATTTTGTGCAACTTCAGGCACCCTTCCAGACCTACATTGCCTATCTGCATGCCCTTCCCAACCCATACAGCATCACACAGCACTTCAGTGAGCTACATCTCTGCCATACATCTACATACATTTCCTGACCCGTATTTACCTCTCATACATACCCACATACCATTCTTGATCTTCAATCCTGTTTCCTCCTCACCCAGCAACAGTGATTTGCCTGCCTGCTGATCTTGGCCTTGCAACTTCCTACTGGCTTCCCCACTGACATTCTCCCTACAAGCTTCCAACAAGCAAAGTAAATAGGGAAACTAGCAAGAATTTGAGGGTGGGGAGAGGAAAGGGAGAGAAAGGGAAGAAGGAAGGAAGAAAAGAAGGAAGGTAGGTAGGTTTCTGATGCTCCCTTAGGAAGCTCATTGGGGAAGCTGGCAGAAAGTTGGAAGTCACTTGTTCCACCTGATTGTTTGATTCCCACCCATGGCTATTCTGTTTCTCTCAGCACATAAGGATATATCTCTGTATGTAAGAATATATTTCAGGACACAGATTGTCTAGTATTACGCAATGTTATACTGCCATGCTTGTGTGTATGTGTTAAGTCTCTCAAAAGTGCTATTCATTTTACTCTGTATCCATTTGAAATCAACTACAGAGTTTTCCCGCTATTGAATGAGATATGGAGTCTGCCTATTGTATAAAACATTTGGGAGAATAGAGATGGCAAAGAATGTTTCTGTGTGCTATACATGTTGCAAAGCATAAGGGCTGTCTTCTGATTCTGATTAGGATGATGATGTTTATATTTAAGTTTATAAAGCTGGCAAGCTCTTCAATCATTCTCAGAGGATATATTGCCAGGAAATCTTGTTTATATTAAAGAGATCCATTGGTTTGTTCATATACTGTAGTAAAAAGTGATATGATTTTTGAAAAAAGTTTATACAAATTCTCATTTATGATTTAGTGGTTTGGACCTCCTCAGTTAACAGTAGTTTATTTAAGTTATTTATCCAATCTAAAGTCTCCTGGAGATCATTGTGAAGTGGCAACATTTTTCTTTCTTTTTTATTTCTTTCTTTTTGTTCATTAGGTAAAACAAAGAACAAAAAAAACAATGAAAGAGGAAAGGAACATACACACACACACACAGAGAGAGAGAGAGAGAGAGAGAGAGAGAGAGAGAGAGAGAGAGAGGGGGGAAACTACTCTAGAGTGAAGGTTGAAGTGAAAGTAAAATAATTACTTAAAAAGGCAAAACAAATAAGAAAACAAAACAAAGCAAAAACAAAGGAAAGTGCCTTCTAGTAGCTTCCTCCCCTTTCTTTTCTTTTTCCCAGCTGCTAATTGCTACTTAAATATTTTTATACTAACCTTTGAACATTGTAGTTATGACTTCTTTCTACTTGGATTGTTTTAATTATTTTACAATAGTTTTTGTTTTCTTCAAGAAAAAAAAAACACATTCTAAGTCACTTACTTTGCCTTGCTGTGTAAAATGTTGAACTACCCTTGCTTAAATGTAGTCGGGCGCCTGCTATTTCTCCTTGCCATGTATCCTTTCATTTTAAAGGAAGCCCTTGACTGGCAACCATTCATTCAGCAACTGCTCAAATTGTATGACAATGCTGAATAGACACCTCTGTACCTGAAGTTATGGCCATTTTTGTGGTCCACCAGCGGAGGTGGCAGCAGATTCAGACAGTGAGGAGATTGGGGAAGAACATGGCCCAGTCCTGGAGTCTGGGGAAGGCTCTGACAAGGGCTCTGCATTGGAGGCAGAGATGGGGCCAGGCCCATCTGGCAGTTATCAGCTGTATTCGGAGTCAGACATCTAGTGGGGGATTAAGGCTCACTGGTGCCCTCAGCACTGACAAATCTTGGTGCCCCTCTCCTTTGTACATACTGTACAAATCTTCATTGTTTTTTTTTTACTTTCTCAACTTTGTGGTGCCCCCTTGGGCCTGATGCCCTAAGCATGTGCTTAATCTGCTTAATGGTTAATACACCACTGCAGACATCAGTGAGGGAGACGAACAGCTGGAGCCTGTTCCCAGTGTGTGCATCTGCAGAGTTGCCAGATGAAGGGAACAGCTAAGGAACAAGGGTCAACTTGGGAGTAAGGCCACAGGTGGATGGTAAATGGCCCCTCCCAGAAGAAATAAAAGAGGAGCAAAAGGGGAGGGGTGTTTGCAGGAGACAATTAGGTCATTCCTGCATTGTTGCCAAGTATTGTGGCATCTGAAAGATATCCACTCTCCAAACCTGATAAAGGTTGGTAATTGTGAACGACTTTGGGCCGGGACTTTGCTGGAGAGGAATTCACTGTAAATTAAATAAAAGGGGTTTATCAGGATGAGGACTCGGCTTCGTGCTGCTGGGGAAGCCTAGTCAGAACAGCCATTGCAACACCCCTCTGGTCATAGGATGAAAATTCAGGCACTTGACAATCCATCCACCCAACCTTACAACAGACCTTAGGGGTGCCGCCCCATCTGTCTATCTTCCCACCTCTTGCCTCACTTGCCCAGAGGCCTTGGGCTTCCTCCCTATCTCATCATGCCTTTTTCCAAAGATCACTGTTCTAAAAGAGCTCCCAGCCAATGCCATAGTGGGCCTTCCTACAGAACCAAGTGCATTCTGGAAGTGGGTGTCATTCACGGGCTATGACAGAAGGGCACAATTTTCAAAAGTGCAATTGTTGCAAAAGGCCTAAAATAGAGTGCAGCCCAGGAGGCCTGGGCCTGTATCAGCTTTTCTGGGCCACCCTCACCCCCCACTGAGGCCACTTAATGGCCTGCACCATTGCCAAACAATTGCAGTGCGGAAATATGGGACTGTGGTCATTGAGAAAGACAGTTACATGGGTGCCTCATGTAATGATTACAATGACTTGCAATCGTAATTCAGTTGTGGTCATAAGTTGAGGACTACCTGATCAAACCAATCAGTCCTAGAAGAGATGAACCCTGACTGCTCTTTAGAAGGCCAGATCCTGAAGATGAAACTCAAATACTTTGGTCACCTAATGAGAAGGAAGAACTCGCTGGAGAAGAGCCAAATGCCGGGAAAGATTGTGGGCAAAAGAGAATGAGGTGGCTGGATGGAGTCACTGAAGCAGTCGGCATGAGCTTAAATGGACTCCAGAGGATGGTAGAGGACAGGAAAGCCTGGAGGAACATTATCCATGGGGTTGCAATGGGTTGGACATGACTTTGCAACTAACAACAACAACAACAACCTATAATCACCAAATTTTGTATTGTTGGCAAGATTTCTCTTTTCCAATGATGTGCCAAATTGATTCTTGCCACTGCCAGCATTTACCTTAATCAATAGTAATGCTGAACGAGAGCATTTTTCAATCAACAGTGAACAAGATATTTTCACTTACCTTAATGTTGACAATTGTTATGGATTTCCTATCTATTTAAATTTGCAAATTTGAAACTGTCATATGCATTCTTCTATAAGGAAGCTACATCAGTCATAGATGATATCAGTGGTGGATCATACATGTAAATAATCCCAAATTTAATCTCTTCACATAAAAATGGAAATTCCACATAAAGATGAAAATTCTCTTGGGGATTTGCTAAAAAATTATGTTGGCCATGTCTGCTGTCTGCTGATAACAAGGCTGTGTCCCTGGACTTCCTCCAAATCATAATTTTTAATGGGGCATGGCAGGAAGTGATTACCTTATTGTGAACTAATTATGCAAAGAGCAACCCCCCCAATATTTGCATTCTTTTATTTTTGGTTCAGTAAAAGTTGACCAAAATGTTTCAGTTAAATCAAAAATCCTTTTGTTCTGGGTTGGCAACATCCTTGTCCTAGTTCCATCCACTGCCAAGTGTAGCCCTATCTGTCTCCTAACTTTGATACAATTAACATTGGACCCATGTGCAGGACAGATATAAGACAGCTTCCTAAAATAGGGAGCTCTGTTTCTTCTCTAGATCACCTCTTGATCCAAAGTTGGAAGAGACAAGTGCCTGCATACTCTCAAATGAAAGTTATCACACCCTGATAAGTATCTTCATTGATGTGTTTCATCCACCAAATAACATGAGAAAAACATGTCCAAAGGAATCAGGAACTATTTGAGTTTGTCAGTAACCAAACCAAACAAAAAGATATAATTACAGCCCAATCCTGGCCAAATTGAATAACCTTACTGCTTTATGTTTCCAGGAATTTAATTATTAGAATAATTGGGCAATAATGCTTCTATTGTGATGAGCAAGAGTGGCAAGCTTGGGTAACATACACACGCTGTTATCCACTTCAAACTAATTTGTTGCCATAAGGATTTTAAGTTAATTATGACTGTCCCTTTTTATTGGTAAAATGACTTCCAAAGTCTAGGGAAAAGTCATGAACCTAACAGTCTAACATAATATTATTCACAGCAAAAGCAACGCATAACAATGAATAAGAAAACAGGAACCTGTTATATGTAAAGTCCTTGCTTTGAGAGTTGCTTTTGCTTGTTGTATGCGCTGAATTATCCTTCCAACACAGCAGCAGTGCCTACAGCAAATAGAAAAGATGCCAAAATGACAATACGCATCATCATGCAAATGCTTGACACTTGATCCAAGTATATTAACTGTGGCATTTGCGTGATGCTGTTGCACAACATTTATCATTTACCTCACCTCTATGCACTCAGCCTATAATTCCACATACACACACTTTGTCAAAACAAAGTGGGGATCAGAACAACCCCAACAGCAGAATTGCAGAAGATGCTATGGGTCAGAACTAAGGGGCAATCTGGGTCTGACAGCAAGTCAGGAGTAGCAAAGAAGCAAGGAAGAACAATTTAAAAAATACAGTACATATGTATTTGTGTCGTACTCAGCTGCAACATGAAATGTGTAGTTCTTCTAATTGCTGACATGGCTAGACAGAGTCAGTCTAGCTCTGGAAAGCTGCCAGCATTTTAACAGCTTTGCCACCAGGCAGTAGATATACTCCCTGACATTTGAATCACAACATTCGAAGATGGACTTCGCCTCATGGAGGCAGTCGTCTACAATTTGTAATGTATATATATATATATTTTAAAAAACGGCAAAACAACTCTATGATTTTCAATTTGTTTCAGTTGTTTCTTGGAAAAATTACAGTATTCTACCATTTCACACTAAAGTTTCTTTCCTTCCTTCCTTCCTCCCTCCCTCCGTTCTTCCTCTGTCATAGGAGTTGGGTATAGGGTCAGAGGAGGGGTGAAATCTACTTAAATTCACTACTGGTTCTCAAATGTGAGCGCATGTGCAGAGCATCAAAAACTGATGTGGTGATGTCTGGGGAGATGGGCGGAGCTTGCTACCAAGCGCACCTGAAAGGTAAGCAGAACAGCGAGGGGGGGCGGGAATCCGCTGTGCCACACAATTTAGATTAGTTAGAAAGGAGGAAATCCTGCTTTCTAGCTAATATAAATTGCGCATCACAGCTGATCGTTGGAAATTGCTGTTCTCTCAAACCAGTAGCATTTTTTTACTACCGGTTCAAGCGAACCAGTAGCATTTCACCCCTGGGTCAGAGTTCCTTTTTCTGTTTTTTGCTGTTGCCATATCCATAAAATGGTATCCATATCCACCATGCCAAAAAAGAAAAAAAAGAGAAAAGAATAGTCAGCCTGTTAAATATATCAAATTGGGCTTAAGTAAATCCTAA
This sequence comes from Natrix helvetica, assembly GCF_964273705.1. Lineage (NCBI taxonomy): Eukaryota > Metazoa > Chordata > Lepidosauria > Squamata > Natricidae > Natrix > Natrix helvetica. Next base: position 89,829,970 of record NC_138552.1, read on the forward strand.
CAAGATCTCATATAAAACAATCCCATTTCAAAGGCTGCCTTTCTGGGACATTTGATGTTTTTTCTTCAGCCTTCTCTCATCTTTTTTTAATAATGAGTTCTGCTCCCAAGAATGTTAATACTTCTTATATTGTCAGGTTTCTTTTTTTAAAAAAATCTTGTCTTTTGAATTATTGATATTGTTTACCAAAAAGCAACATATTGCAAAAACAAGGAAATACCAACTTGAAAGCATAATGTAATATTAAGAGAGATAAATGAAAAGCAAACATTTTTGAAGGGAAGAAATATCCTTAAACAATAGAGTCTATATATTATTAATTTAATATGATACGATAAAAGTGAATCTTTCATAGTGAAACAGAATTCCTGTGAAGCTGATGAAAAGATAGGAGCTGACTCTACCTCTTTATTTCTGGGCTCGTTTCAAACAATAGTTAAAATTTAAAATCGGTAAGATTTTCTCTCTGTTTGTTTGTGGGTTGGTGTGTATTTGTGTGTAAACAGACCAGATGTCATTTTTATTGTAAGCATGGAAAGCGAAGAGAGCAATTTAACTATTCCAAGTCAAGACTATTTAACTAGCAACATGGATTGTTGCCATCTGGACAAATTGACAAGTCTATTTAAAGCCAATTCATAACCAGTCTTTCCTCACTACAGAAGAGGAATATCTAGATCTGCTGCATATTGTAATTGCACTTGACTGGAATTAAATAAGGCTCAGTAAGCAGAAGTGGTTGCAAATAAGGCAAGTGTTATGATCTGCCAACGGAACTGGTAGCAGATTCAGGTAGTGAGGAGGTTGGGGAGGAACATGGGCCAGTCCTGGAGTCTGGAGAAAGCTCTGACGAGTGCTCTGCTTCAGAGGCAGAGATGGGGCCAGGGCCATTTGACAGTTATCAGCTGCCTTCGGAGTCAGACATCAATGAGGCAGACAAACAGCTGGAGCCTGTTCCCAGTGTGTGCATGTGCAAAGTTGCTAGATGAAGGGAACAGCTGAGGAACAAGGGTTGACTTGGGAGTAAAGCCACAGGTAGATGGTGAATGGCCTCTACCATAGGAAATAAGAGAGGAGAAAAAGGGAAGGGGTGTTTGCAGGAGACAATTAGTTCATTCCTGCATTCTTACCAAGTATTGCAGTGTCTGAAATATATCGGTCTGGCCACTCTCCAAGCCTGATAATGGTTGGTAATTGTGCACTATCTTGAAAGACTGTGGGCCAGAACTTTGCTAGAGAGGAATTCACTGTAAATTAAATAAAAGGAGTTTATCGGGATGAGGACTCAGCTTCGTGCTGCTGGGAAAGCCTAGGTCAGAACAGCAAATGCAGTGTTAAGCTTCATCAATAGGACTATAGTTCCCGAATCATAATTCTACTTTGTTCTTCTTATGTCAAATATTTTATCCGATTCTGGGCAGAGAAAAGGAATGAGGACACTCCAGAAATACAGGGAGAAAAACTGAACAAGTTGCTTTAGCCTTGAGAAAAAATGCCTGAAGGAGGCATGATAGATTCCTCAAATACCATAAAGGATGTCACAAAGAATATCAAGATGTTATATTGTAGAATACAGGATGGGGAATAATAGGTTTAACTTACAGGTATCCAGGATGTGAATGAATGTTAGGGGGGGGAAACTTCCTAGCAATAAAAGCAGTTAAAAGATGGAGTATATTCTATAGATAGATGATATATTCCTTGGATGTAAACAGTAACAGGGTTGGAAGAGACCTTGGAGGCTCTCTAGTCCAATCCCCTGCTCATGCAGAAGACCTGTACTAGAGATTCGAACTGCCAAACTGCTGACCTTTCTGATCAACAAGCTCAGTGTCTTAGCCACTGAGCCACCTAGTCAGGTTTGTGTTGAGGTGGGGAATGTAGATATATACATCTCTATCCCTGCATTGAGCAGGAGGTTGGATTCAATGATTTTAAACACCTCTTTTGTCTCTGTCATGCCATGATCCCTGGTGGCACAGTGGCTAGAATGCAGAATTGCAAGCAAAATCTGTCCACAGTCTGGAGTTCGATTCTGACCAGCTCAAGGTTGGCTCAGCCTTTCAACATTCTGAGGTTGGTAAAATGAGGACTCAGATTGTTGGAGGCAAAATGCCTTCTGTCAAAATAGCCTAGTCTTCCTTAACATCTAGACATTTTTGGAATTGTTAACCCACAGAAAGACAAATTTAGAGCTATCAAATTTAGGCAGGAAAAGTCCAGGGAATGATCTGATGGCAGCAAAGAGTTAAGAATTATTTTGTTGGTCTTCATTGCCATATAATGGCAATGGGTTTTTCTAGCCCAAATATTACATACAATAAATATCAAACAGACAAACCTTGAGCCATGGGGATGCAATGCTTAGAATGCAATATTGCAGGCTGACTGGCCACACCAAGAGTTTGATCCTTTTGGCCTCAAAGTTGACTCAGCCTCCCATCCTTCAGAGATCAATAAAATGAGAATCCAGATTGTTGTGGGCAATATGCTGACCGGTGGTGTGTTGCCAATTTTGTTACTACTGGTTCGGGTGCATTCCTGTGTGTGTGTGTGTAGCACTTCTGCACATGCGCAGAAGCATCTGGGTGGGTGGGCGGAGCCTCCCACCACTGCTACTACTGGTTTGGCCAATCCGGGCCGAACCGGCAGCAACCCACCTCTGATACTGACATTATAAACAACCCAGAGAGTGCTGTAAAGCACTATGGGGCAATAGACTGTATAAATCTGTCTATTGACAGTATAAATCAAAACGGTGCTATTGGTATTTAGATCCAAATGGCCTTACTTTTTATTTAACAGATTTGTTTTCTTTTTTGGCACACCAATGGCAGGATCTTTAATGAAACATCCTAAGTAAATGTGCTCTCATTTATTTAGAAATGAGAACCATCCTTTCCTTTTGAAGCTTTGCAAGGTAGCACATACTCTTGGCTCTTATTTCCATTAAAGCAAAAAGCCCTACTCTCCCATACAAAGCAGACACTTTTCTTTGGTCATAAAACTCAAGTGCTTGATGGAAACAACCTGAATACAAAATACTGGTGGTTACGTGATTAGTTATAGCCACAGAAGTACTTTAAAGGAGACCCAGTCTTTAAGGACATCCTTATCTTCTTGTACGAGTAGATAAGTCCTTTTAACTGGGCAAAAAAAAAACCAACTTTATCTTATATTTTTAGAGTGAAGGAAATTCTCTTCATCTTTCTGTCTCTCTGGAAAAAAAAGGTGAACTTAGCAATAGCTGGGCTCATTTTTACTAGCATTTTTCCCACCATGAATCTCTTGGGAATTAAACATGGGGTACTGTGGTTTCTTTTTATATCTCTTACAGAATATTCCAATTGGGAGTTTTCTTGGTGCCTAGATATGCACTAAATATCACTGACATCTTATCCAATGGTGCCCCTTCTTGTTGGAGAGTGCCATAGAGGGTGGGAGTGGAGGAAAACCATGCACACATTTGGCACCTGTATTAGATTTTTAATTTTAGCATGTAAGAAGATTTATATTTATTTTACTTATTTAACTGATTATGTAACTGCCCATTTGAGTAAACAGCTCTGGGTGGCTCATAATTCAAATGCATATAATATTTAAGTCTTGAGGAAGTGACAAAATATTAATCAAATATATAATTTGCTTCCATTGTAAAGATTTGAAATACTTTGGGAGCTTAATACAAATCATAAAATTAAAAATAAAGAGACGTTATGCTAACCTACAAGAGTAATTTATTATAATGATAACAATATCCAATGTCATTATTCTTCTGCCAGGAATAACAGAGGACTGTTTTGTATAGACGTGCAAAAGATTTAGAATATTTGTTTAATGAGGTTTTACGGGATATAGTCCTTCTCTTTCCACTGCCTGCATTGCTGCCTAAAGAGGGTTAATTATATCAAACTGATGTAATAGAATAAATCGCAAAATTGGAGTCCCAGCAGCTGATATTTCCTTTAAATAGTTCTGCAGGGAGATAATCATAATCAAATTAGTCTTGTGTGCTTAGGGTTCTTTAAAATAAAGAGTAAGTTTTGCCAAAGCTAACATAATAGACAAAGAGTCATAGTAGAAAAGTAGACAAAGAGTAAATACGGCCCAAGAGAAAATAATTAACAAGCGGTAATAGAAAAAGGGTGGCCTGCTGATCACATTCTCCTCCTTCTATCCCATTTTACAGTTTAGAACAGGTGTGTCAAACACATTTTCATTGAGGGCTACATTAGGGTTGTGTTTGAACTTGTGTGTGTGTGTGTGTGTGTGTGTGTGTGTGTGTGTGTGTGTGGAGCTCGATGTCACTCATGTTAGGGGTGCTTGAGGTGACCCAAGCTCTTTGCCAATGAAAACAGAGCTCAGGAAGGCCATGTATGGTTCTCCCGACTCTGTTTTCACTCTCAGAGACACCTCAGGCCAATCCTTTGGTGTTTCCAGGGCAGCCCCATTGGCCAGATCTAAACACCCCACAGTCTGAATCTGGCCACGGGCCTTGAGTTTGACACCCCTGATTTAGAACATAGAATATATAATAGTATATAGAACATAGAATATCGAAATTGGAAGGGACCTTGGAGATCTTCTAATCCGATCCTCTGCTCAAGCAGAAGCCCTATTCCATTTCAGACAAGTAGACAATGCAAAAACATTTCAGGGATAAAAAGCAAAGAGAAGTGTTTTAGGAAAAATAAGATGTAGCACTTGGCATATTTTGTTTTTCTAAATTGTTTGAGAAAACTGGCCAAATTTGGGAAATGTTGGGAATAAGAAGGTAATCAGGAGGTCCTAAACCAAAAGGTGTATTATATGTAGCTGGATTTTGATAAATAGCAATCATCTTATTATCTGTTGTTCAAAGAACAACAAGAAAGGAGATAATCCAATCTTTCTCTTCTTTGGTTCAGTAACAAGAGAACTATTTACATGGAAACCCAACTTTGGAATCTGAAACAGAAAATGTAGTAATTCTTGTACACATGGCTTTCCGTTCCGTTCAGAACAGACATAGATGAACAATATAAGGAAGCAAATTGGATTAAGACAATTCTCTCCACAAACCAGGGTTTTCCAAAATGGTCAACACTTACCCCCCCAGGGTTGATGGACTATCGAAAAATTGTTGTTGCTATCATTATTTGTAGTACTATTAATTAAAATAATGTTTATCAAATTATTTTCATATTTATTTGTTTAGAGAATTTATATGGATGTCCATTCACTTTCAGCGACGCTAGGCAACTTACAAAAAATAAAGAGTAAAAATTAACCCCTGCCCCCCTGGTGACAACAAGCAATCAAATATATAATAAATGTCTAGGGGGGTGGTTGTCAATGAATAATGGAGTTTGACTTGGTTGCCATCGAGGATTTGGACAGAGTGCGTGGACGACTGCGACCTACCACATGTTTACTGGACCCGTGTCCCTCCTGGCTTGTACTGGCATCCTGGGAGGTTACACGTGACTGGCTCCTGGGCCTAGTGAACGCTTCGCTGGGTGAGGGGTCTCTTCCAGCCGCCTTGAAAGAGGCGGTGGTGAGACCCTTGCTCAAGAAGCCTTCCCTGGACCCTACGGAGCTGGCCAATTATCGTCCTGTCTCCAACCTTCCCTTTCTGGCGAAGGTTGTAGAGAGTGTGGTGGCTTATCAGTTTCCACGACGTCTGGAGGAAAATGATTATCTAGACCCGCGCCAGTCCGGCTTTTGCCCTGGGCACAGCACGGAGACGGCCTTGGTCGCGTTGGTGGATGATCTCTGGAGGGCCAGAGATAGGGGTTGTTCCTCTATCCTGGTCCTATTAGACCTCTTGGCGGCTTTTGATACCATCGACCATGGTATCTTGTTGCACCGACTGGAGGGGTTGGGGGTCGGGGGCACCGTTTTACGGTGGTTCGGCTCCTACCTTTCCGGCCGGACGCAACGTGTGTTCACAGGGGAGCAGAGGTCAACTCTAAGCCCCCTTACCTGTGGGGTGCCACAGGGGTCGGTCCTCTCGCCGCTCCTGTTCAACACATATATGAAGCCGCTGGGTGAGATCATCCGTGGTTTCGGGGTGGGATACCATCTGTACGCTGATGATACTCAGCTGTACATCTCCACCCCGAACCACCCCAACGAGGCCGTCAAAGTGATGTCCCGGTGTGTGGAAGCCGTACGGGTCTGGATGGATGACAACTGACTCAAGCTCAACCCCTCCAAGATGGAGTGGCTGTGGGTTCCAGCCCCCCGGTTCAACCAGTTAATTCCATCTCTGGCCATCGGGGGCGTACAACTTGCCCCAGTGGAGCGGGCGCGCAATTTGGGCATCCTCCTGGATGCTCGTCTGTCCGTGGATGACCATGTGACGGCCGTGGCAAGGGGGGCGTTCCACCAGGTTCGCCTGGTGCGCCAATTGCACCCCCTATTGGACCGGGATGCCTTGCGCACAGTCACTCATGCGCTGGTGACGTCTCGCCTGGACTACTGTAACGCTCTCTACATGGGGCTTCCCTTGAAATGCACCCGGAGACTACAGTTGGTCCAGAACGCGGCCGCGCGGGTAATTATGGGGAGTACAAGGTACTCCCATGTGACACCTTTCCTGCGCGAGCTGCACTGGCTCCCTGTGGTCTACCGGGTGCGTTTCAAGGTCTTGATAACGATCTTTAAAGCGCTCCATGGCTCAGGACCTAGCTACTTGTGGGATCGTATTCTGCCCCATACATCCCTGCGACCAATTTGCTCGCACAGAGAGGGACTCCTCCAGGTGCCGTCCACCAGACAATGTCAGGGGGCGGCGTCTAGGAGCAGAGCCTTCTCTGTAGCGGGCCCAGCCCTGTGGAATGACCTTCCCCCGGATATTAGGACCACCTCTGACCTCCGCGCCTTCCGGATAAAGCTCAAGACCCACCTATTCCAAGTAGCTGGCCTGGCTCAACCATAGTTTGTTCACATTGCTCCTGACGGGTTTTTTAATTTTGTGGTTTTTGGAATTTTATTAGGGGATTTTAAATTGTGTTTTTAATTGTCTTTATTCATCTACCTACCTCCTCCATGTACACGTATTCGTTTATTTTGTGTGTGTATTGTCCATATTGTATTTTATGTGTTTTTTACTGTACGCCGCCCCGAGTCCTTCGGGAGAGGACTTATTATTATTATTATTATTGTTGTTGTTGTTGTTGTTGTTGTTGTTGTTATTATTATTATTATTATTATTATTATTATTATTATTATTATTATTATTATTATTATTATTATTATTATTATTATTATTATTCTAAAACTTTAGGAAGGGGTTGGTGAGCTGTTGAGTAGGGATCCCGAAAAGGTTGGACTGGTGGAACTCAGGTTAAACAACTTTAAATCTCACTTTTAGAAGAAGATGCTAAACTAAGTACTGAATTTCATTATCAAAATTTCTGACTTGGATACATATTTACTCATACTTAGAGTACTGTAAATCTATATAAATTAGGAACATTTTAACTCTGGCAAATATATATTCTATTATTTTAGTAATAAAATCACTAAAATTACTAAATTCCTGCTCTAAGAGGAATTAAATCTGAATTCAGCATGTTTGATTTTATAACTGGTATGTGCAATCTGTGGTCTGTGCACTTATGCTGAATTACAATTACAAGCATAGCTAATTTTAGGCGTGCTGGGAGTTGTAGTTCAGTTGGATTTATGGTGCCATAAATTACAGGTGGTCCTTGACTTATGATCATTCATTTAGTGACTGTTTGAAGTTACAACAGCACTGAAAGAAGTGAATTATGACTGTTTCACACTTATGACCATTGCAGCATCCCAGTGGTCATATGATCAAAATTTAGATGCTTGGCAAATAATGCATATTTATGACAATTGCAGCGTCCTGGGTTTTGTGATCACCTTTTGTGACCTTCTGACAAGCAAAGTCAATGGGGAAGCCAGATTCACTTACCAACCGTGTTACTAACTTAATTGCAGTGATTTAGTTAACAACTGTTATAAAATGGTGCAAAACAGCATTTAACAGTTGTCTTGCTTAGCCAAGGAAATTGGAGGCTTAATTGTGGTCGTAAATTGAGGACTACCTTTATGTACCACTGTTGTGGGAAGTTAAGCATGGTTGGAACTTGTTTAGTACTCTGGATAAATAAAGAATAGCATATGATCTTGAATGCAGAATGAAAACTATCAGCTAGGAAACAGAATGATTCTTATTTCATGATACAAAAAAGAATATGGTGGAATTCAATACCTATACTCTCAGCTGAACAGTGATTCTTATAGCAGCTGTAATACCAAGGAGCATAAACAATATCTTCATTTTTGTGAAGCAGAGAAAGATACAAGCTTTAGTATTTATTTTCAGTGTGGAATAATGCTATCACAGCTGGAGGAAATAAAAAAGAATTTTTAACCCGGCTATAGAAAATCCATTCCCAAGAGATGATTTCTCAAATAGATGGAAAGGGATTGTTTTTAACCAAACCAGTATTTCCAAGGAAGCGGAAATAATTTATTGGGATTATTTGGAAGAGAATACATTCAAATAGAGCTATTTGCAATAAAGGAGGTGAGGAAAAGATGGGTTCTAAACCACCTTAGTAGTTTGTAGCTATTTTTTCCTTACCCCTTCCTTTTTAAACAAACACCACATAAATCAGTGGTATCAATGCTATCGGTTCGGACCGCTTCACCTGAACCAGTAGTAAAAAATGCTACCAGGTTGTCTGAACTGGTAGCATTTTTTTACTACCGGTTTTGTCCCGACGATCAGCTGTGCAACGATCAACTGTGCTGCGTGATTTAGAAATCATGTGGCACAGCTGATTGCCACACAGCTGATCATCAGAAGTATTGGTTCACCTAAACCGGTAGCATTTTTTTACTACTGGTTTGGTTCCGACAATCAGCTGTGCTGCACGATTTAGAAATCATGCGACACAGCTGATTGTTGCACAGCTGATCATTGGATTTAGAAATCATGCGACACAGCTGATTGTTGCACAGCTGATCGTTGGATTTAGAAATCATGCGACACAGCTGATTGTTGCACAGCTGATCGTTGGATTTAGAAATCATGCGACACAGCTGATTGTTGCACAGCTGATCGTTGGATTTAGAAATCATGTGACACAGCTGATTGTTGCACAGCTGATCGTTGGATTTAGAAATCATGCGACACAGCTGATTGTTGCACAGCTGATCATTGGACCTACCGGTTCACCCAAACTGGTAGCATTTTTTACTTTCGCTACCACAAACTGAACTGGTAGCAGGCTTCAGAGCATTTCACCCTTGATGTAAATAATTAACTATCTTATGATCATGGTATGTTCAGACACCTTATTTGAAGATTGGACTCCCTGGAAAAGGCTCTAATACTGGAAAAGATGGAAGGAAAGAGAAGAAGAGGATGACCAGCAACAATGGTAATGACTGCACCAATGAGAGACTTGGAAAAGAAAAAAGAAAAACAGATTAGTGATAGATCATCATAGAGACAATGTGTTTATGTGGTCGCTGAATTGACATATGATCAATCAATGTTACCCTGAGACAGATTTGCATTATATTGCTGATGTGGGGACAATGCTAAATACAACCCTAGGAAGGACAAGTTCCAAATTCAACCATGGGACTCCAAGTTATTGTTTAGTGCTGTATTAGCATCAGATGTTGTATTCCATGTCGTATCAGTCATTCATGAAGTAGGTCCTTTGTTACAGTCTACCTGTCCAAGTAATGCACCTGAGAGAATAAGGACAATTGGGTTATTTGGGTAAAAACTCCATTTTGAGTCTGAATCTCCATTTTGACTATGCTACAAGCTTAGTATGAATTGCTTGCTTACTCGGAAAATTACAAGTTGGAACTGAAATGCAGAAGTTGATGGGCCGAGGTTATCATGACCTGGCTGAAAATATCTTCATGGGTTTTGGAAGTCCCCTTGGCAAGTCCCCTATGTTCCAGAGTTGCTTTGTCGGATGGGGGCTAGTGTCATGCTATTGCTCAAACCCTGAGAAAGTACAGGATCAGGGATTTCTTGGGGACATGCCGAGAATGCAGCTGACGTTTCACATTCATATTACTGGAAACTACCTAAAAGTATTCAAATGTATTTTGAGACATAGTATTTCCGTGCCAGCTGCATGATATCTGCCAGCATTGTTATTCAGCACGAACATGTATCACATGTAACACGCACATGTATTTTTGTAGTTGCTTGATGACGTATGTTGAGATGTCATTTTGTGTATTTAAGGGTTCTCTGTTTCACCTGTAACCATCAATCCTACATGTGCATGCAATCTATTGATACGAAGTCTCTTATCAATAAATAAAGCTATTTGTTGCTTTTAATCTTTTTGTTTTGGTTTTCTTTCTCTTTGTAAAATTATCTGGGATAATTTGTCTCGCAAACAAAACAGAACTCTGAGGCAGATTCCTCAAGGAACGATTTATTGGCACAACATATTGGTGAAAACTGACTGAAGCTTCCCATGGTTTTCACCTAATTAAAAAATAAACGTTCCCCCTTCTCCCAAGTCATCAGTCACATTGTCCAATCGAGGCATTGGCCAGTTGCGTGGTTACTTCATTCCTCCTTTCCCCAGCTATTTGTTGGAATGTTCTTGGTTCCTAAAGGAAAACTATTTGTTTTAACTTAAAAAAAAAACAAAAACCTCCCTGTCCCTTCTTCTCCCTTATGGCAACCCTGAAGCCTCCAAGATAGCCTCAGCCAGGTTCACTTCAGGGTTGATACTAGCATTCCATTTAAAAAGCATGAAGGTGAAAATATTCCAGATGAAATGAAATATTACAAAATAAAATGTAATCATACTAAAATAAAGCAAACTATAATCATTTCAATGATATTATTTTATTAATTGCTGAAATGATCGAGCTGATGGCGACAAATAGTACAGGCAATAAAACCAAATTTGGCCATTTTCAAACAGCCAAATCAACGGTGCGAGAAATACGAATTATTCCTAAAAAAAGCAATGGTAACATTATATTTAGCCCCAAAGTAAGCTAAGATACTTTACTGAAATATTAAGTAAGACATTGTGTAAGAATATTCTCGGTAGTTACAATAACAAAACTGTTTTGCACATTCTGGTTAAAGATAGTTGGCAGGTCACAAGAAAATAGTTGGCTTCGTCACAGAAGATAGCTGCCAGGTCAGGCTGTCTAGTTGTCATGCTAAAAGTAATAATACTGACTATCACAGTAGCTGCCAAACAGGTTGGAGAATATGCCAAAAGGGATGTAGATTACTGGAAATGAGTAAATAGATGGGATGGAAGAGGACCCTTCCACCCAGAATTTAGTCAATAGGATGAGTGGGCAGTAACAAGGCTGAGCTTCTGAAAATGTATATAACTATCCTGTATTTCTAGGGAAGATGTCCTCCTTGGCTTCGCCATAGGAGCATGGAGGTCCCTTTTGCAAAAGTTCAATAAAGCTCTAATTATAGTTCAGCTGTCTCTTGGTAATTTCGCACCTAAAGGGTTAATCACTAAGGGTTAATTTCACAAAAGGCATATAAAATATGTTTATACAACATGGAAGTTTAGTTAGTAAAGGGGCTATGAAACCTAACCATGCATTTTTCAACATTGTCAATAGGCCCTCTGAAGAGCACATTGGGCGGGAAGTGTTGTTCAGCGGTTTCGATCATTCACTCATATTTGTGGATTGCATTGTTTACCATAGATCAGTGATGGCGAACCTTTATTGGCTCGCGTGCCGCAAGTGGGGGGAGCGCAGGGGGGTTGAGTGCGGGCATGCTGCACCCATAATGCAATGCGCGACCCCCCCAGTGCGCATGCGCGCACAACGCGCGACCTCCCCCATTTTTACATGTTTTTTTTTGCCCTCCCCAGGCTCCAGGGGCTTTATAGGAGCCTGGGGAGGATGAAAAGAGCCTCCCCCGACCCCCCAGAGGCCCTCCGGAGGCTTCAGGGACTGTACGGAGGCTTCCCTGAAGCCTTCGGAGCGCTTAAAACCACCCTCCGAGCAAACCGGGGTTGCTCGGAGGGTGGTTTTAAGCGCTCTGAAGGCGTCAGGGAAGCCTCGGATGGCCCTTGAAGCCTTCGGAACGCTTAAAACGACCCTCCGAGCAACCCGGAAGTCACTTCCGGTTTGCTCGGAGGGTGGTTTTAAGCGTTCTGAAGGCTTCAGGGACGGTCCCTGAAGCTTCCGGGGGCGGGGGGTGGGGGAGTCTCTTTTCGCCCTCCCCAGGCTCCTATAAAGCCTCTGGAGCCTGGGGAAGGCGAAAAATAGCTTTTAAAAAGGTGAACTCAGCTGGCCAGCGCGCGCATGTGTGCTGGCCAGCTGACAGGGCAGCGCCTCGCGTGCCCTGACAAATGGCTCCGCGTGCCACTTGTGGCACACGTGCCATAGGTTCGCCATCACGGCCATAGATCATTCCCCATCCTAGTCGTCACCCCACCCACCCCGTCCAACATGCTTCATATTTTCAGTTACTGAAACATCATGGAAAGCTGTACAAGAAAAGAGAAATCTTGTTTCAGGCTTCTTTCTTTCATGTTTGCCTCTTTTTAATTAGAAAAAAGCTGAGAAAGCACAAAATGATTTATAGAGGAGGAGGAGGAGGAGGAGGAGGAGGAGGAGGAGGAGGAGGAGGAGAAGAAGAAGAAGAAGAAGAAGAAGAAGAAGAAGAAGAAGAAGAAGAAGAAGAAGAAGAAGAAGAAGAAGAAGAAGAAGAAGAAGAAGAAGAAGAAGAAGAAATAATATTAACAGGAATAAAATGATAAAGCCTGTGTGCTAGCTGTATGGCAAAGAAGTTAGAGTGTCAAATCCAAACATTTTATTTAAATAGGCTGAAGTGGTTTCTTCAGGCAGCAGATTGTTAGTGTTATGAAAAGACAACTATGTCTTAATATGTTCAGAGGTTTTTAATTTATTTATTTACTCATCGCTAGGGAGAAAGAAAAATATATGTGGGATGTTCTGCCTGAGATGCAAATAATCACAAGGTTACATTGGAGTTATGTAGCTCTTGAGTCGAAGGGTTGAAGGTTCAACATTTTCTCCTCTTCCCCCAATGTGATCTTGGGTCCCTCATTCTCTCGCAGCTAAATCCATCTCTCAGGGACAAACCCATGGATGATATATGATCTTGTCAGTGAAAGGGTAGCACAGAAAGGTGAATTTTGGGACAGGAGACAAGCAAACGGCTCCACTTCCCCCATCAGCTCAAGATCCATAGTATCCAAATCTGGCCAGATTTTGTGATTTTGTGGCTGGAAACAGAAAATCCTACAACATTCTTGAGTGCAAATGTCCTGAATGCTCTCACTTATTATGCACTCACAAGATTATCATCTGCTCTGTTCACCTTTTGCACAAAACTGCTATCCAGGGAGCAACAACAGCTTCAAATCTTCTTCCCCTTCCAAGAAAACTTGGAAACTATACATAAAGCGAAAAATTAGTTTGGGATTCCTGGTGGATTTATTTTCTTTTACTCTTCAAACTTATTTTAAACAAGCATGATCTCAAAGCAAATAATTCCCACTGTCATCCAAAAAGGGAACGATCTAAGGTCTGCACTTGCCCCGTGAAGACAAACTGAAACTTGGATGCATTATCCTCTTAAAAGGGAGACATCTAGTAATAGGAATCTCTTTCCCTCCTTTCTACAGCCCTTCAGGGAAGGGATTATTCATTATTGTTGCTTGGCACACAGCAAGCTTCACCATTTCCAATTAAGGACTTTTCCCATTTCTTTAGCAGCTTTGCAGCCACTTCTCAGAACATGTGAAATGAAATGAAGCTGTTTGTTGTCAGCAGCTCCTTTACAAATTGGAGCATCGGTGCAAACTACCAAAGTCAATGTTCTTTTGTCCCCGGTGCATGAAATGATGCTGGAAGTTTTAATTAGCTTCATAGAGAAAGTAAAATCTGAGAAAATAACTAAGTCAGAAACTAATGGTCTCAGGGCCCAATCTGCCACTCCTAAAAGTAGCATTTTCTTATTTCTTTAATAGTAATATTAAGATTCGACTTCCGGTCCCTGTAGGTGACGGACGTTTCGTCTGCTGCTTGTCTTCTTGGTGGGCTCTGTTCAGGAGCACAGGGGGCCTTGGAGGGGTCCCCTGCCATAGGGTGGCTTGTTGGAGCCCCCCAGACTCGGCGACAGCCAGTGGGGGTTTTTCCAGCTTTGCCCCAGGAGCCAGGGAGCAGAAGGGGGAGCATGCTTGCCCCTTCGCTGAATGGGTTCCAGGAAGAACAAGTCAATCAAAGGAAGTGTGGCTGAAATGTTGGTTGTGGAGGATCCTTCCTAATCTCTTCAACTATCGTTAACGGATAAGCAGCAGACTATTGTAAATTCCTGTTCAATCTATTTCAAACCAAAGATTAGAGGGGTGTTTTTTTTTCTTTAACCACCCCCTCAGACAAAGCGGCATTTAAACTATCTCTCTCTACATCGGAATGGAGAGAGGACAAAGGCTGACTTGCCACTTGAATTAACTATGCGTGAAAGACTGAAATCGCAGTTGCAAGAAGTGCTTGCCGAGCTGTTTTTAAAAATTGAAACTTTTGCTGTTCTCCCTGCGAAAAGGAGAAGTCAAGGTGGCTCCCATCCATTCTCGTTTTTGTACTTATAAATGAAGTCTGCCTTTTGAAACCACCTCCGGGGGGAAAATGATAATCTCTGGTATCTTTTAATACCACCCCTGAGGGTGCCCTGGACCTCTTCTGTTACATAGACTTTCTGGATTTTGATTATTTGATTTTTCTCTTTCTGGTGTACCTCCGTGTCTTGGAACAGTGAAGGAGAATTAACTTTTTACTTTCGGATTTGCCTGCTACCTTGGACCAGCCCGGCTGCACGCTCCATTGATGCCATTTTCTTTGTAAAAGATTTACTATCTCTGAACTTAGACAATGGGACCTAAGAAACCACCAACGGGGAAAGCCACTATTGACTCCCGCCTCAGCAACTTCCAGTCCAAATATCCAGCAGCCAAAAATTACTTCATTGTTACAAAAAGAAGCGACTGGAGAGAGTTCAAAAGAATTATTTGTCAACCAAATGTTTCAGGAAATTATGAGAGGTCAAAACGAACTGAGGAAGGAAGTGGCAGATCTCAAAGACGAACTCAGAGGGGTACAACATAACATAACAGAAAATAGACAAAGAATTGTGGTGCTGGAGGAGGGGGCAGCTGGGATTGAGGAAAAGGTTAAGGAGGTCAGAAAGGGAAATTTAGAACTGGAAAACTTTATGGCCAAAATAGAATTTGAAAGAATGTCTTTTTTTCTCAGGTTCCAGAACCTACCAGAGGCAGAAAATGAAGATCTTAAAAATATTAGGGGCACAATTTTAGCAGAATACCTTAAGAGAAATAAAAAACAGTTGTGGTGGGATATGGACCTGGTTTATAGAATTAATTCAGCATATGCTAGAACCCATAATGTTCCAAGAGAGGTACATGTTAAATTTCTCAGGAGGACCACGAGGGATGAGATGCTAGGGGCCCAAAGGAAGGGACCTTTAAAATAGCAAGATAAAGAAATTACTATTCTAAAGCAAATTCTGAAAAAGATAAGAGAAAAAAGGATGAAGTATTCTTCCTTATCAAAGATACTATACAATAGAGGAATTTGGTTTAGATGGTTATTGCCAGAAGGAATGCTGATTTTCTGGGAGGGAAGCCGAATTAGAATTAAGACAGTGGATGAGGCCGAAGCCTTTATTAAAAAATATTTTTCTCTCCCAGAGGATGAAGATAGCGGAGGTGGGGGAAAAGGCATCAATGTACAAGACATGGGGAAGCGGGGGGGCTATGGCTATACCTGGGGACAGGGAGGAGGGAGCAATATCGAAAAGGCTCAGGTCACAAAAATAAATGTATTTGAAATATTATTGTAATTGTTGATATACTAGAAAGTGACAAAGGAAGAGATGATTGAACACATGGTTGATATAAAGCAAGAATTCTGTTTATGCTTATCTTTTATATGTTATTTTTAAAATTGTAAAAGTGTGGGATTTCGGGGGATTTCTACTACTAACATGGGAGCTACCAAAATTTTCTATGTACCTTCTTACCTTTTCCCCATAAATGTTTTAAAACCAATAAAATTCTTTACCAAAAAAATAGTAATATTAAAATAGTAATATATTTATATATTTAATATATTTATATATTTAAAGGGATGCAGTGGCTCAGTGGCTAAGATGCTGAGCTTGTCGATCAGAAAGGTTGAAATTCGGCAATTCGAATCCCTAGCGCCGTGTAACCGAGTAAGCTCCCGTTACTTCTCCCAGCTTCTGCTAACCTAGCAGTTCGAAAGCATGTAAAAATGCAAGTAGAAAAAGAGGTGGGAAGGTAAGAGTGTTCTGTGTCCCTTTGGCATTTAGTCATGCTGGCCACATCACCACACAGATGTCTTTGGACAATGCTGGCTCTTCAGCTTTGAAATGGAGATGAGCACTTCCCCCTAGAGTTGGGAATGACTAGCACATATGCGCAAAGGGAACCTTTACCTTTAATATATTTAAAATTACAAGTAATGGCAAAAAAACTAACATTAAGTATGAAAGTAATATTAAGTAAGAAAAAGAAAAAATACATAAAGAAGCAACTTCCCCCTTCATTACAACAAATATTTAAAAAAATAGTAATTAATCATTGCCTAAAACACAACAAATAAGTTACCTTAAAGTAAGATAGGCAGCCTGTAAATTTTACAAATAAAATAAAATAAGTGAATGAATAATCTTTTATCCCATAATCCATCTCTTACTTGTAACAAATCCTTAAAAAGTTCGTCATTTCAGTCCCAAAAATATATAAAGCATAACCAAAGATAACATCAGATCTATTTTAACCTTGATCAAACAAATCAACTTCATAGCTCTTCCTTTTACTTTTAACAATCTTGACCCTCTGCCTTCAAACTATGTCCTAAAAGTTGATTCCTTTTTCATGTTTTCTTTGCCTTTCTAAAAAAATTCTTCAAAGCTTTAACAAATCTTTTTTGTAAAGCCAATATAGGAAGATTATGCAGCTCACTCTCTTGATTTATGATTTGTATATTCCTTTTAATTATTAAAATATCAGTTGGTTTCTTTTGAATGCAGCACCTTGTGCCATATTATTCTTGTAGACTATCATTTTAAAATCCATTTTCAGGTCAGTCTCAGTCTTGTCCAATAAACAGGTTCCTCCTTCATAATATCTTTTAAACCCAGTCTATCTATGGAGACAAACACTAATAAAATTAATTTCTGAGACCATTGTTCTAAAATATTTTACATAATGAAGAATAGTTCTTGTCTTGCAGCAATTGTAATGAGTACTTTGGGGCAAACTCTGATCTTTTATTTGTGTGGAGAGGAACTAGGAAAACTTCATCTACTTGCTGGCTCTTTATTTTACCATGGCTGTTGCTGAAAACAAAGCCATCTTTAGTTTGCCATTTCTTCCTCAGAAAGCAGTAATGCATTTTCTTCATCATTATTTTATTAGCAAGCACCAAACTAAAGAGAAGTGTGGATGAGCAGCCTTCATGTTGATGAAGTTAATTTGGAAAGCCTTGGGCTGAATCTTTTGGGAAGGGTATTGGAGATGGATCAATAAAATACAGTCTCTCAATTGGTTTGCACAAAGGGGCACACATTTCTTTCTTTTTCTTCTCATAATGTCAACCTTCTATTTCTATAACTAGAACACACATTTTGTTTGAATTCTGAAGGCAGAATCTGAATTGGAAGAATATGTGGGGATCCTCAGCTTTAATGCTGTAGCCCCTGTATTAGGTACTCAAGCTTGGCTATTCTGAGGTCTTTTGCCATTTGTCCTGGGCATGTCAGCTGAACTGGATATTTTTTTTAGTCCTTCAGTTTTCCATTCCTCTTCAGCAACATTCTTTGATGCTCTTTCACAAGCACTAATGATTGTGAAACTGATACCTTTTATCAGATTGAACTTCTCCAGTGCATTAACATTCTTGGCTTGGGGTGCTTCAATGAATGTTAAAAAGCAATTGTATTTCCACAAATGTCTTCAATTCTTCCAAGCTCTCAGATGGATAAAATATTTGGAGGATAAAAATGATTGTCACAATCTCTAAATAAATGGCACAGCAGCTTTTGGGTGTGATTAAACACCCTAGCTAAAAAATGTATGGTCAATTACTTTCCCGGCTATTTCTCAGTTATGTTAGCATGACAAATATTTCACCTATCCTGAAACTGTTCTGGGTAGAAAAATGTAGGAAGTGAGTTAAGAAATGATCAGTTTTGAATCTCAGTTTCAAGAGGTTTCAGCTTCACCAGTGCTGATACTACTACTACTACATTTACGTTGGGAAAACCGAAGAGCTTCCGGGTTGAAAGGTTTGAACGGTGCCATCACCATTGCCCAAGGACGCCCAGTTGAGAGCTCATTTCATGTCCCTGTTAAATTGCCCACTCAAGTGGTATCCATCTATCTACTCATGGTTGCCTGCTTTCAAACTGCTGAGTGGGAAAGATCTGGATCGTGTGACAGAAGCTCATCTGGTCCCATGGCAGGGTCTCAAACACAAGGCTGCTGATTATTAGCCCCAGCATCCTAATCACGTGAGTCACCATGGTCCATGTGTCAGTACTAATCAATTAGCTATTTTTTTTGACGCATATTATTCCCATAACAGCAACCTTATGACTGAATCAACTCCCTTGCATTGATAACCTCCTTTATCCCAAACTGGGATTGTTTCTGCTAGTCTCATCAGAACTAAGAGAGTGAGCACAAAACCAATCAAGCAAAATCACTTTGTTGTACCCAGAAGAAATTGGGTCTTTTCTGTGAAAGCATTTGTCCAATGGAACAACACCTCTCTGAAAATCCAAATAGTCCTGATCCTGCAAACTTTTATGCAAGGCACTGAAGATCGGCTACTCCCTAGTGCATTTGGGTTGCCTGGTTAAGCAACTGCTGGTTGATTGGATTTATTGCTGCTTTATTTCCTTGTAAATAGGGAACGATTCTTTTCAATCTCAGACATTTGTTATATGGATTGTTGGTTTAATTTTATTGTAAGGAGGGAAGGTTAAGTTGATTTAACTCTTTGTATGCAGCCTGCAGTCATTGCTATGAGATGGGCAGCCATATAAAATAGATACCATTGCAGCATTTGCACAAAATGAATGTCAAGAAAACTTATGGTATGTCATGAATATTTTTATATCTTTTCCTGGCCCCCTGGGATTTTTATGTTTGTGTGTACACAAACTCCCCAAAACCAATTTCTCTTAATATACAGGTGGATAAAATTTGGGTTGTAGGCAACACAAAGATGTCATGTAGATAAATCTCTTCAGGATTATGCATTAACATTGGGTGGTGGCTTTCAGTGCTGAGTTTATTTATTTACTTGTAAAATGTATTAGCCCCTATCTTACCACATGCTAACTCTGAACAGCTTACAATATTAAAAGATACAGTTGTATAAAACCTAATGATATAATACAATACTATAAAAACCAACAGAGCTGAAAAGATGAGGAGGGAGGGAGCATGATGAGAAGGGCCGGTGTGTGTGTGTGTGTGTGTGTGTGTGTGTGTGTGTGTGTGTTAATGGAGAAATTAAAACCAAATACAGTATATGTACATGCAGGCTTCACATCTCCAAAAATGAGGTAGAAAAGACCACAGAGGCCAAAATAATGTCTACAATTGGCTGGGTTATTTGAGGGTTAGCCTTTCTGGAATTAAATCTTCTCATCCCATCAGATCTGACAGAAGAGGTGAGCTATGGATACTTTCTACAAGTAGGGAAGTCAAAGGGAATAGATCTTCTCTGCCATGGTACCTACCTTTGGGACATTCTCCCCCTTGAAGTGAGGCCATCTCTATATCTCCTTATTTCCCAGACATTCCTGAAGACCTGGCTTTGTCATGACATTTGGGGGGTAGGGTTTGTCTCAGGGGACCAGTCATTGTTGAACTCTTAAGATAGCTCCATTGCTGATCAATTCTCTTGTGTATGTTTGTATGTATGTGTGTCTTTAGTATGACTCTGTTTGACATGTTTATTGTTTTTTTGCTGTACGCTGACCAGAGTAATTTCTTGTGAGGTGGGCCATGTAAACTTGATAGAATAAATAAATACTAGAATAAATAAATTTATCCGTAGCTCCCAGATGGGAAAAAAAAAATAGACCCATCCCTGCCTTAGGAGGTTTAAATGATTGCAAAAGCCATCTTAGTTTTTCAGTCCAGATCTACATATTTTGTGCACAACTCTTCTTCTTCTTCTTTAAATAAATACTTTATTCCATATTTCTCTTAAAAATCTTCAGAGTGGCTTAGATAGGCCTTTGTAAGCATTTTCCGTCTACACAATGATGTGACTGAAGCTCCTTAGGTCATTTAACAATATAATAATATCATCAATCTTTATTCTATTCTTTGTGGAGTTAATTCAGTTTCCATCACAAGACTAATGCTGCTGTCCTTAAAGAGATGGAGCGCCAAGTAATACAGGACTGAACTGGATATATCAACTGTAGTGTCACACTAAAGCTTTACCATTATGCCAAAACTGGGAAACAATTACAAATGTTGAAGATCTCAGTGAAAAAAAGACCAGGTTTCAGCAGTTTCTGGGGAGAGTGCTTCCTTGAATTGTATATTTTATTCCATTACAGTAAAAAGACATAGCCTTTTATATATAGAGAAAAAAAATTATTATTGCATCCTTTCAGCATTTCACTACTTCCATAATGGAGAGAAAATGGTTCTAATGTGGTCAAAAGTGCACCAACAATATAGAAGAGAGAAGAATTTGCAACCCATAAAAGAGATATAGGTTGGAAAAATATTTGCCCATTCTCACTGTTAACACTTCATGATACAAACATTTTCTAGAAAACTGTCCCCATGTAAGTGCTGCAGAAGTAGAGTCTCCCCTCTGACAGATCAAATATTATTGATATAAGTCCAGGGAATTTAAGTTATTATAAATTTAACAATGTTGTTTTATTTTTCCCTTGGAATTTATCCATACTCTGTTTAGGAAAATATTCTGAAGTGTGAAAAACAAACACTGTGCTTTGCTTGCAAATTCAGAAAAAATAGTCTGATGGAATAATTGAAGATAAGATGAGGATCATGAAAATCTGAGTTTTAATCTCATCAACTATGATTTTTGCTGACAATTTTGGATCTGTTGTTGAGGGGCACAGTGGCACAATGGCTAAGACGCTGAGCTTGTCAATCAGAAAGTTCGACAGTTCAGTGGTTCGAATCCCTAGTGCCACGTAATGGGGTGAGTTCCCATTCCTTCTGCCAACCTAGCAGTTTGAAAGCATGTAAAAAGGCAAGTAGAAAAATAGGGACCACCTTGATGGGAAGGTAACAGTGTTCCGTGCGCCTTTGGCATTTAGTCATGCCAGTCACATCACCACGGAAACGTCTTCGTACAGCGCTGGCTCTTCAGCTTTGAAATGGAGATGAGCACCACCCCCTAGAATCGGGAAGGACTAGCACATATGTGCAAGGGGAACCTTTACCTTTACCTTGGATCTGTTGTTACTGTTCAGTGTAGTCTTTCCCACAGTTTCTGAAAGTTGCTTTTCTTCATCCGTTGGAACAAAAGAATGAAAGAGTTGTGTGATATTTTAAAATTCGGCGCTCATGACAGATGAAGATTTGCTTCAGTTTCACTTCTCTGGTGTTCTCATAACTGAGCTGCAAATCTGGGCAGAAATTTGCCACCATCTAGTGATCCCCTGGATTTTTGCAGTCGAAATGTGATAGTCCCCTTCCTTACACACAAATGTCCCAGTAAGTATTTATTTCTTGTATTGTTTTCATTTAAATTGTCATTTGTAGATTGCTCTATATCTTAAAAACTGGAATGACATGCTGCAGTTGTTATTGTTGTTACTATTATTACATGAACAATTTTGTTATGGCATAAATGCTTTGAAGACCATAAGCTTCTATAAAAAGTTCATAAGTCCCTTGATATCTCTAATCCATGAAAGCATCTATTGTAATAAATGGATTAGCTTTCAATGCCACAAGGATTGTATCTCACAGAATTGTTATGAAAATACAATGAGTCTAAGCTCAAATAGCCAATCTTGGGAATTGGTGAAAAAGATGAGAAATTATGAATCGAATGATTGAAACAGCAATTATGGAACATTATTTCTAGCATTCAGGCCAGCTATATACTGACATATAATTTATTAATTGTCAATGTCAATGTTCCGACTAATGAACAAAGGCAAATCAAAACTCTGAGACTAGAATCCTCCTCGAAGAACTTTTTTATTGGGTACATCACACTACTGGTATCCTCTTTTCTTCACTACCAGTTCAGTAGCGGGAGCATGCGCAGAAGGTCCATGATGATGTCTGGGTGGATGGGCAGAGCCTCGTGCTGCCACCACCACTGGTTCATCACAACTGGTATGAACTGGCAGAATACCACCTCTGGTACATTGTATTGGCATGATCAAGTGTAAAACCAACTCTCAATATTTCCTGCAGTTTCAATAATATTAAAATAGTAAACGAGCACCTCCTCAAGTGTCACTGGTCCAATTGTCTAATTGTGTTAAATGGTAGGCTCTTTAGGCACTCCCTCCTTCTCCATCCAACACCTGTGGAGAGATCTTGGTTCCCACAAGACAGATCAGTGTTGTGTCTGGTAAAGCATTCGAACAACTTTCCCCACACACAATACTGTGTTGCAACTGAGAAACAAGGGAATGGCTTCTGCCACGTTCAGTTCGAAGTTGACAGGCAGTTTTGTTGACTTGTACACTTAGTTACATAAACCTGAGCTCTCTGCAAATGGATAACATGTTCTTAGTTTGGGGGGAGATAATGGAATGGAATACATTTCTCAACAATATAAAAAAAATAAATTAACTTGTAGAATTCATCAGTCTTTCAAAACTCAGAAGTGGAATACACACACATTTCTATCAAGGCATCTAAAAGATGGCAAAAACAAGGCTAAAGATACATATGCATCACTGCACATGGTGGCAATCAACTTTTTTTGTAACTCATTCCTCATAAATACATGGTTTATAGCATCTCAGATGTGCTGGACTATACCTCTCCTAAATCCCAATCAGTGTCACTTTCTTTTATCTTATTTCTTGTTCCCCCTCTTTGTCCTCCTATGAATTAAAGCAGTTACATTATCTGTATGGTTCCTATAGAATATATATATGATGCCTGCCTGTATGCTAGCTACAGTCCACTGCAGATTTAATACACCTCTGCCTGTGGAGTCCTTGGTGCTGTCTGAGTTTGGTTGTTTGCTCGAGATTTTTCATTAGGTAACATCATCATCAAGATACCCGGGTGTGAGTCCCTTGGTGTGAGCTGGGGCCCAGGGAGGCAGTGGGGCTTGCTGATTGTATACTTGGCTCCTCGCTATGCATCAGCAGCCCTGCCCGAGCTCCTCGAGCTAATCTCAGCGACGGCAGTTGAGACTCCCAGACTTTTGGTCATGGGGGACTTCAACTTGCCGTCAACGGGAGCGGCTTCTGAGGTGGCTCAGGAGTTCATGGCTTCCATGACGGCCATGGACCTGACCCAATTAGTGCAGGGCCCCACTCACGAAGGGGGCCACACACTGGACCTCATTTTTGTATCTGAACAGTGGACGAGTGATCTGGGAATAGGGGATTTAGTTATCACGCCCCTGTCATGGTCAGACCACTCATCCCTCCGGCTGGACTTCCCTGGCGCTATCCCCCACCGCGAGGAGGCGGAACCAGACTCTATAAACTGGTACCGCCCCAGGCACCTGATGGAATCTGATAGATTCCTGACGGAGCTTGGGCCAATACCTGTAGCCTTGTCCCGCTCCCGTTCCGAGGACCTAGTGACTGCCTGGAATAGGGCGACGACTGGGGCCTTGGACCGGGTTGCGCCTTTGCGACCTCTCCTGCGGCATCGACCCACCCGGGCTCCTTGGTTTACTGAGGAGCTCAGGGTGATGAAGCGCCACAGGAGACGTCTAGAGAGCAGGTGGAGATCCTCGCGCTCCGAATCTGACCGAACACAGGTAAGAGCCTATTTGCGGACTTACCTTGTGGCAATAAGAGCGGCCAAACGTAGACATTGTGCTGCTCTTATTGCGTCCGCGGATAACCGCCCTGCCGCCCTGTTTAGGGTGACTCGCTCCCTTTTATCGCAGGGGGCGCGGGAGACACCCTTACAGGGTAGAGCAGAGGAGTTTGGGGAATATCTTCAGGACAAAATCGATCAGATCCGGAGCGGGTGGACCTCCGTCAGTGGACCAGACGAGCAGCCAACAGCGAGTCTTGAGAGACCATTCTGGGAGGAGTTTGACTCTGTTGCCCCCGAGGATTTGGACAGGCTGCGTGGACGGCTGCGACCCACCACTTGTTTAACGGACCCGTGCCCCTCCTGGCTGGTACTGGCAGCCTGGGAGGTGACACGAGGCTGGCTCCTGGGCCTGGTGAGCGCCTCACTGAGTGAGGGATACTTACCAACCGCCTTGAAAGAGGCGGTGGTGAGACCCTTGCTCAAGAGGCCTGCACTCGACCCAATGGAGCTAGCTAACTATCGTCCAGTCTCCAACCTCCCCTTCTTGGCGAAGGTTGTCGAGAATGTGGTGGCGCAGCAGCTCCCACGACACCTAGACGAATCCGACTATCTAGACCCACGCCAGTCCGGCTTCCGACCCGGGCACAGCACTGAGACAGCCTTGGTCGCGTTGGTTGATGATCTCTGGAGGGCCAGAGATAGGGGTTGCTCCTCTATCCTGGTCCTATTAGACCTCTCGGCGGCTTTTGATACCATCGACCATGGTATCCTATTGCGCCGGTTGGAGGGGATGGGAGTCGGAGGCACCGTTTTGCGGTGGTTCGGCTCCTACCTCTCCGACCGGAAGCCATGTGTGTTGACAGGGGGGCAGAGATCGTCCCTGAGGCCACTCACTTGTGGGGTGCCACAGGGGTCGGTCCTCTCGCCTCTCCTGTTCAAAGCATATGTGAAGCCGCTGGGTGAGATCATCCGTGGTTTTGGGGTTGAGTACCATCTTTACGCTGATGATACTCAGCTGTATATTTCAACCCCAAACCACCCCAACGAGGCTGTCGAAGTGATGTCCCGGTGTTTGGAAGCCGTCGGGGTCTGGATGGGGGACAACAGACTCAAACTCAACCCCTCCAAGACCGAGTGGCTGTGGTTACCGGCACCTCGGTTCAGCCAGCTGACTCCATCGCTGGCCATAGGGGGCGAACAATTGTCCCCTGTGGAGCGGGCGCGCAATTTGGGCGTCCTCCTTGATGCCCGGCTGTCAATGGAGGACCATGTGGCAGCCGTGGCAAGGGGGACGTTCCACCAGGTTCGCCTGGTGCGCCAATTGCGCCCCCTACTGGACCGGAGTGCCCTGCGCACGGTCACTCATGCGCTGGTGACGTCTCGCCTGGACTACTGCAATGCCCTCTACATGGGGCTTCCCTTGGGACGCATCCGGAGACTGCAGCTAGTTCAGAACGCAGCCGCGCGGGTTATTATGGGAAGTACACGTTACTCCCACGTAACACCTCTCCTGCGCGAGCTGCACTGGCTACCTGTGGCCTTTCGGGTGCGTTTCAAGGTATTGATCACCATCTTTAAAGCGCTCCATGGCAGAGGACCTAGTTACCTGCAGGATCGCATCCTACCACACACGTCCCTGCGACCTATCCGCTCACACAGAGAGGGGCTCCTCCTGGTGCCGTCTGCTAGTCAATGCCAGCGGGCGACACCTAGGAGTAGATCCTTCTCTGTGATGGGCCCAACCCTCTGGAATGACCTCCCCCCAGACATTCGAACTACCACCGACCTCCGTTCCTTCCGGCAAAAGTTAAAGACTCACCTGTTTCAATCAGCTGGCCTGGCACTTTCTTAGTTTTACCTCCCAGGGATTTATTTTATTTTAGGGTTTGGGGTTTTAATTGTGATGTTTTAAGATTAGAATTATTTATTTCTTAGTACAGCCTATTTCCCCCTCCAAATGTATCTTAAATGTAGTTTAAATGTATTTAATTATTATGAATGATTTTATTATATTGACTGTACACCGCCCCGAGTCCCTTTTTGGGAGAGGGGCGGTCTAAAAATCTAAGAAATAAAAAATAAATCAATGTGTGTGAGTGTGAGATTGCTTCCCTGTTTATATACAGTAGCTTGTCCTGCCCATTTTGATAGAGATATAGTTTTTCCTTGATAGTTTCTTGATTGGGCTACTGTTTTATGCTTGATTGATGGTCTGGTGTTAAAACAATGAAGCCAAAAACAATACAATCACTCGCACTAAGGATGTTATGAACCAAACTCGGAGAGTAGCGAGAACTCCATAATTTAGCTCTGAGCTACATACCGTATATAACAGCATAACAGAGTTGGAAGGAATCTTGGATGTCTTCTAGTCTAACCCACTGCTCAATCAGGAGACCCTATACCATTCCAGACAAATGGCTGTCCAGTCTCTTCTTAAAAGCCTCCAGTGATGGAGCACCCACAACTTCTGGAGGCAAGTTGTTGCACTGGTTAATTGTTCTCAATGTTAGAAAAGTTCTTCTTTGTTCTAGGTTGCTTCTCTCCTTAGAAGAAAGAAAGGCTTGGCATGGACTTTGTTCAGAGTTTTTAAAATATTGGTGTGAAGGATTCTTAACAGAAATGTTTTCCAGCCTCAAAATTATATTGAGTTTCAGGAAAAATGTTTGAAATGCAACTGTCAGGGTTCCAAGTAACACACCTAACGAAAGAAGACTCCGAGACTTGAGGTTTCTCAAAATTCCATTTTATTATAGATGTCATATTGGCACATATGGGAAAACCCGAATCTGAAAGCTTCCAGATTTTCCACACCCAACCCAAAGTCCAAATCCCTGCCCAGCACCCACATGTCCCTCACATGCTCCAATCAGGCACCGTCCCAATTGGAGATGCTTCCCAGGTGCAGGACAAGACTATATCATTGCATAATTATAATCTCTCTCTCTCTCATCCCAGGTAAGTGTAAGAAGATACCATTAGAGTAGCTTTAAAACATTTTTCATAGAACTTCTATGTAGATTCAGTTATGTAGAAACAGATAGCACTTAGCAAAACAAAATACAAGCTATCTTTTTGTGGGTCACATAAATACCTTTTAAGAAAGGGGGGGAATCAAACACCCAACACTTAATTACCAGTTCAGTGGGGGGTGGGGAAGCCATTGACTCTTATTCATGCAAACCAAAAGCATATAACCAATGTAACCCTTGAAAAACAGGAATAAAATAATTTAAAAGGGCCATTTGTGTGGGGTAAATAATGTGCAACCTAGTTTTATTTGGAAATGTTTATGTTTCCCAAGGGATCCTCTTTCCCTTTCTTCATTGTATGTCAAAATGCATCTGAGAAGTTTTCTACATCAAGGTAAGCCTGGTGTGACACATTTCTCTTCTGTGTCAACTTCTTTAAATATAGACAAATAAAGATCCTCAAAAAACGCAAGACAGATTTTCCCCCTCTATTTTTACTCAGAGAGATTTGGATACTCTGGGAGATTTTTTTGTGGAAATCTGTGTTTATATTATGGGAGCCAGTTTGGGGTAGTGATTAAGGCTCCAGCTGGAAAGCAGGAGACCCTGAGTTCAAGTTTTGCCCCAGCCATGGAAGCTCTCTCATCCCAATTCACCTCACGGGGGTAGAAAAAGAAAGAGGAAAGTTTGTATCCACCACCTTGAGTTATTTGTAAAAATAATAAAGGTGGTACACAATTTAAATAAACTAATAATAAATATATGACGTAGGAGTACAGTGCAATAATATCTAGTTTTTGAAAATCAAGGACACATTATTGAAAAGGCTTGTTATGCAGAAGTATTGATAAGAGAGAATTTTGTTTCATCCATCATTTCTCTGCTAAATCTGTTCAGTCTAGAACTGTATAGATTTCCTGTATATATCTATATTTATCATCTATATAGCAGGATCAGTTATGTGTATATACCAGGGGTGGCGAACACGCGGCTCGCGAGCCGCATGCGGCTCGCGGCCAAAATAAATGAGGCTCTTTGCCTCTTACCATTATTTAGTATACTGTGGCTCGGATCGCGCGCTAAACCCGGAAGTACAGTCGACGCGACGACGCTTGCCTGCGCTCCACCAGCTCTGAGCTGGTGGAGCGCAGGCAAGTGTCGTCGCGTCGACCGTACTTCCGGGTTTATCTCAACAGCGCCCTCTGCTGCGCCCCAAAAAATAATGCTTCAAAGTCTAGCACAGTTGCTGCAGGATTCCGGTGAGGTTCTAATGATTGCTCAAATTAATAATAATGGTTGCATATTGAAGCTCTGGGTTCAGGAGCAGCAGAGTTTTAAATAGGGGAAAACATTTAATTGAATTTCCATGGTTAGTATATTTCCCAAAATTCTACGAGTGTTTTTCTCACAGCCTGTAATTGTAATAGATATCAAAGATAATCCAAACTCATATATATATTATAATACATATATTAGGTTAAAGGAATATAATATTAGGGCCAGGCTTTACCCATGTATAGGTTGTACTCGATTTACAATCACAATCTCGTCACTGAGCAAAGCAGTCATTAAGCGAGATATGTGACTGCTTTGTTTAATGACTGCAAGTGTGGCATTCCTGGTTGTGGTCATCAAGTAATCTTGTAGGTTGTTAGGTGGACAGAGATTCCACTTATTTATGGATTTAAAAGTTATACAGCAGCTCTAATGGGTTTATAAAAATTTATAACAAAAAACACCTGACTGAGCATGTTATATTATGTGTTTAATATATTATTGTCAAAATTATATGCTTTTGTGTGAGTGTTTGTCTGTTTTGGCAGGTCACTGCGTGGTGTGGCTCTCTGACTCTCACAGTTTAAAATTTTGGCTCTTTTTGTCGAACTTGTTCGCCACCCCTGGTATATACAGTACATGGTTTGTTAGAAGAAACTGCCTGCATACATACGTTCTAATTTATATGCATGTTTTAACAATGGTGATTGATGCATAATATATTTGTCAGAACATAGAACTAAAACGCATATGACTAAGTATAATCAATAAATACATGATTAGCATCCGGTAGGAATCCAAATGTATGGTGTTTGTGGCAAAGAGTTTTTGTTCTAGAGCCTCCTTCCCCAGAGGTGAAAAACTGGTGGAGCTGCATGCTTTTTTTGGTTTGTTTGTGTGTGTGGCTTCAAGTCAACATTGATCCTTGTGACTGTGTGGAAAAGTCCCTGCAGTTTTCTTGACAAGATTTCATTTGCCATTGCCTGCTTTGTAGAGTAGAAGGAGAGAGAGACTGGCCCAAGGCCACCCAGCTGGCTTTATATTTAAAGCACAGCTAGAATTCATAGTTCTCTTGGTTTCTAGACTGGTTTGGCACCCTAACCATTGTACCAAACTGGCTCTCAGTTGAATGTTAGGATATCTTAAATTAACCATCTCAATTCTTTATGTTGAATGTAAATATCTTCCTAGATATAAGGCATTATAATCGAGTTTGGTCTCCTCAGACCTCTTCCCTTCCCTTCTCTTCCCTCCCCTCTCTACCGCTCCTCTACCTCCCCTCACTTCTCCTCTCCTCTCCCCTCTCTACTTCTCCTATCACTCCTCTCCTCTCCCCTCTCTACTTCTCCTATCACTCCTCTCCTCTCCTCTCCCCTCTCTACTTCTCCTCTCACTCCTCTCCTCTCCTCTCCCCTCTCTACTTCTCCTCTCACTCCTCTCCTCTCCCCTCTCTACTTCTCCTATCACTCCGCTCCTCTCCTCTCCCCTCTGCTCCCCATTCCTCTCCTCTCTGCTTTACCTCTCCTCTACCTCACCTCACCTCTCCTCTTCCTCTCCCTTTCCTTCAACTCTATAGGAGTTGAACTTTTGATCTGACTACATTCACAGTTACAGTTAATCATACAGTTCCTAATAAGATAATCTTCTCTCTTTGGGTTAATGTTAAAAGCTAAATGTAATCAAAATCTTTAATCTCCCAAAGTACATACACATTCATAAATGATGAAAAGTTTTTTTTAAACCCAGTAGATCTAGAGATAGTCTTTATTAATTTTTCTCATTTGAATAATTATTCATTAAACATTGGATCCCGTTTTAGTGGAGAGGAAGTCAGTCCCCACACATTTTCTTCCGGGGAGGAGGAATATTTCTCTGCAAATGTGAACTCAATCTACATTTATGGCTTAATCAATCAATGGACAAATCAGTTAATTTTCTTTCCATATAACCTATGTTAGATTGATCAGTAAGGCAGCTAGGCATAAGTAACCCTTCAGTCTGGAACTTTCTAAACCTGGAATAATCAATTCAAATCTTTCTCTTCAAAATCCAGGAAAAGATCTGGAGTTTTGTTCTAAGCCTGGAATAAAATGGGAACATTTCCAACCATTTTGTTTCATGAAAAAAAATTCCATAGTCAAAGGGAACTTACAGAGTGTGTTAATCAGTAAAATAGCAGAGATACATCCCTTCTTATCACAAGTAGGAAAAATATAGGATAGAGATGATGCAGAGTCAGTCAAATATGTCCTCTAAAATATTATTTTAAAAGGGACTTGCTAAGGTAAATTTACCTGCCTTACCAATGCTTTCATACTTTTTGTCATGGGAAAATTAGAATTCATGTACAGTATTCTAATATAATAGCTAGTTTTTATTTAACTCAATAATTGTGTTCCCAGCAGCTCTCATGCAATGCAAAATAACAGAATATGAATAACAGTGGTTATGAGAAAAATAGGGTTAGGGAAAGGCTATTCAAAAAATGGGAACACATTTGTAACTAAAACTTTACCAAACACAATCATCCTAATAAATATTAGAACAGTTAAAGAGAGTATTTTTCAGGACTTCCAGTTTTCCCCCCAGAGATCTTCATATATTGCTAAAGCTTTTTTCTCTTATTGTGAGAAAGGTGCTCCTAATCCCTCTTTGTCTTCAGTTCAAATGCTTAACAGATGCTCCTATCTCTTCAGTCCCAATTCTTTATGTCTTATACTAATGGGCATTGTAGTACTTTATTTTGTCCTTGCCAAAATATTTGTTTTTACAGAATAGCAGAGTTAGAAGGGACCTTGGAGGTCTTTTAGTCCAGCCCCCTGCTTTGGCAGGAAACCCTATAGTATTTCAGACAAACGGCTTTCTAATGTTTTCTTCAAAACTTCCAGTATTGGAGCATTCAAAGCTTCTGGAGGCAAGTTGTTCTACTGATTACTGTAATTGTTCTAACTGTCAGAAAATTTGTCTTTAGTTCTAAGTTAGATCTCTCCTTGATTAGTTTCCATCCATTGTTTCTTGTTCTGCCTGCAGGTGCTATGGAGAATATGTTGACCACCTCTTCTTTGTGACAGCCTCTTAAATATTGGAATACCTCTATCATGTCGCCTAGTCCTTCATTTCTCAACATTTATTCTGATTGTTCTTAATGTTGCTTTATTTGTGCAACTGTCATGCACAGGTCACATACTCTTTCATTTCTTTAATAAATCTTTGATGAAGGAGGAGCCAACGTTGCGACGATACGGATGTGCGGTCTCGATGCTCCAAGACTGCTGCCGATATTTTTGCCGCTGGGTGGTCCAATTGGACCTAAACCAACCTGTAGAGACAGTGAACAGGAAGAATACTTCTTGCTGATCTCAGGGACACCACAAAGTCCCTGATTGATCCAAGAGAAGTTCTTTTGCCGGCGACAAAAAGTCCAGCCCCAGGCTGATGAAGTTGGGACGGCTCCGGAACAGAAGGGAAGCGGAAAGAGAAATTCTCATAAAGTCTTTCAAAACCTTAACAGAGCTCTTTTGCGTATTCAATAAAAAGAACATACAAATTAGTTTACTGATTTTATATCTGTATCTCTCCTTTAGGGAATGAGTCATCTATTTGTTCCATCTGTGTTATATTTCATAGAATCAGAGGGCTGGACGGGACCTTGGTCCAACCCTCTGCCCAAGACAGAAGTCCTTATTCTATCCTGAATAAATGTTTATCCATTCTTTTCTTGAAAACCTTCAGCGATGGAACATCCATAACTCCTGGAGACTGTTCCATTAATTAATTGTTCTTATGATCAGGAAAATGTTCTCCTTGGTCTTAGATCTCCCTCTGCTTCTTGTCCCGCTTCAGGTCTCCTCTTTCCTGTGATATCCTTTCAAGTATCAGAAGATGGCTATCATATCACCTCTAAGCCTTCTCTTGATTAGGCTTAACATACATAGTTCCCTTAGCCAGACATTATATGGTTTAGCCTCCAGACCACTTACCGTTATTGCTCTTCTCTGCAGTTTTTCTAGGACCTCAACATCTTTTGTATTGTGGTGATCAGAACTGGAATACAATATCTAAGTGCAGCCTCACTAGTGCACTATAGAGTAGTACTATCACTTTCCATGATCCCTCTGTCTAGGACTGCATTGCCTTTTTTTAGCACTGCAGCACTGCTGACTCCTACCCAGGTGATGGTCTACTAGAACACTTAAGATTCCTCTCACAGATGCTACTATTGAGCCAGCTGCTGCCTATTCTGTCCTTACACATTTGGGTTTTCCTGCCTTAGTACAGGCTCTTGCTTTTCACCACTGAATTGCATCCTGTTGGATATTTAGGTCCCCTTTCAAAGGGGTTACACAAAATCCATTGTAACTTGTTCTTCTTCTACAAATTCATAGCAGTATTCTCTGTCCGTTTGTCAATATGTTCATCCATTTTGTCAAGTAGCTTATCGGGAAAAAAAACTTGTAATAAAAAATTCTGCTCCATTTTTTTATCCTTATCCTTTGGCTCCCTCTAGTCTTCAATCTTCAAGGTCTCCTTATCATAAAAATACAAAGATGAACGCCATTTTCCCATGAGACAATTTCTTTAAAAACTTGGGAGTATAATTCTGAGTCCCTCTGGTACCTTAATCTGTTGTTAATTTTCTAAAATCCATATACCAAGTACGCTTTTGCTTCATAGTCCAAAAAGCACATATTTTCAAAACTTTTAAAATCAAATTTATACCTTTAACAAGAAGAGAACCCACCAATGAATATATTAAAACTTTCTTGGTGTAAAGGGTTTTAATCTTTTCCATATGCAAGAAAAATTGCCCCAAAAGTGATTAAGAAATGGGCTTTGTTGCGCTTAGTACAGATAGTCCTCAACTTATGACCACAATTGAGCCCAAAATGTATGTTGCTTTATGTTGAGACAATTCAGTGAGTTTTGCCCTATTTTACAACCTTTCTTTCCACAGTTGTTAAGTGAATCACTGCAGATGTTAATTTAGTTACATGGTTGTTAAGTGAATCTGCCTTCCCCATTGATTTTCCTTGTCAGAAGTTTGCAAAAGGTGATCACATGACCCCAGGACACTGCAACCATCATAAATACATCCCAGTTGCCAAGTGTCTGAATTTTACTCATTCATGGGGATGCTGAAATGGTTGTAAGTATGAAAAACAGTCATAAGTCACTTATTTCAGTGCTGTTGTAACTTCAAATGGCCTCTAACCAAACTATTTTAAGTCAAGCACTATCTGTATCCATAAAAGGCTGCTTTGCAATTATGAGATTGATGAAATCCCGACTCTGAGCCACAAAATGGTAGTTTCCATAAGAAATGGCTGGCTGAAGTCACATGGATAATCTCTATGATATTTCCTTCTTCCAGAGACATTTAAGCCAGCCACAAAATGGCAATTTCCATAAGGAGTGGCTCGCTGAAGTCACATGGATAATCTTTATGATATCTCTTTCTTCCAGAGAGGTTTTACTGATCTGAATCCAGTACCCAGCTGTGATTTCCTTGTAACTGCTGTCCTGCTAAGGAGCAGGTCATTAGCTCACCATGGCCACCACAGGAAGTGTTTCCTCCCAGACATGTTTCACGTGAAGATATCATGAAATCAAAGCAGGCAAAGCAGAAAGGAGGAGGAGGAGGAGGAGGAGGAGGAGGAGGAGGAGGAGGAGGAGGAGGGGGCATGCAAATACACGGAGAAGCGAAATAGACAGTAAATTATCAGCTTTGAGACGTTTAAGTATAGTATCTCTGTATTTGTTTCAACAAGATTGTCTTTTTATTTAGTTTTGGGTTTTTATTTTTAAAAAGGGTCAACACATTTTATGCATTACATTACATCTATTTCTCAGCTGGGGTAATGGACCTGTAATTACTATAATACTCTGAATATGGTTGTCAGTTCCATTTCAGCTCATCTGCAACCCCTTAATGCAATATCGGATTTTCAGTAGAAGATCACATTTTGGTCCTGTTTGACAAAAGCCCTTATAAAAGAGAGATTATGTTGAGGAAAAAGAGGGCATCTGAATAATTTAGCAGTTACATATAGGCCCATAAAATATTAAAAGGCCAGTAGTGTACTATAGAGAGCACTGTGAAACTGCTATCTTGACATTGGTCTCCTATTGTATTTATGCTTTTATGCAGTTGAGGATAAATAGCCACCGACAGTGAAATCAGAAAAAGATGGTGGAGTAGTCCTTTGTAGCCGAGAGAGAAAGAAACTCTCATAAACATTGGTGAATGATCGCTCTGTAATAATGGGGGACTGATAGTTTATTAAATGCATAGATCATCTTAATCGGAAAGGATTTTAACTCTGAAAGGATGAGTTTACTAATTTCTGTCTAGTTAAAATCAAATGTTTAACTCAGAAAAAAGACTCACACAATGCGGTGTATCAAGCATGTTTTGTTTCTTCTTCTTCTTCTTCTTCTTCTTCTTCTTCTTCTTCTTCTTCTTCTTCTTCTTCTTCTTCTTCTTCTTCTTCTTTTTCTTCTTCTTTTTAAAAGGAAGATTATAAAATGGCACTACTGTAGCAATAATTTAAAACTTTAGCACAGAAATATAAAAACAACAGAGAGCCTTGCATTTGTTTTTCCTTTTTTTAAAAAAAGTATGTAACTGGATTATCCAACATTATAAAGTAGATGCTGGAGGAGAGGAAGACAACATTTGAAACCATTAGCATTGTTTTATTTTATTCATGATGTTTCTATGCCACCACTCAAAATACAAATATTTTTTTCCATGGAAGTGCATATATGAATTACATTTGTACTCACATTTTAAACAGCCATGTTCTAAAACATTCACTATGAGAACATTTTTCCCCATATGAGTCTAGGCCCGTGATGGCGAACCTATGGCATGTGTGCCACAGGTGGCATGCACAGCCTTTCTGCAACCACGTAAGCTATCGCCCTAGCTCAGCTTCAACATGCATGCAAGTGCGCCTCCTGCCGGCCAGCTGATTTTTGGGTCTCTGTCACGCATGTGCAGAGGCTGGGACGCATGTGGGAGATGTGCATGTATGCGTGGGGCATGGGGTTGGACATACATATGCGGAAGACAGGGGGAGCACAGGGGGTGTGGCACGCCCCCCACACCCTGTTTCTTGTCCCAGGAGGCTTCAGGGATTAGGAGAATGCCCAGGACAATGCAGACTGGGGTTTATCTTTAGCAAGAATTTGATGTCAAGGCTTACCAGTCTCACATTTTGTCTACTTCTAATACGGATTCTTCTTCCTGAGCTTGTTAACATTTTTCTTGTAGTTAGTCATCTAGACCATGTATATTAAGATGGCAAATAATTCACTATGAGATAAATAAGAGAGTTTCAGGAGATTATGAAAAGAATGTGATATGAAAGAAGAAACAGTCGGTCACATCTCTGGCAATATAAGAAGAAGAATGTTGATGGATTAAAATCCAGTATTCTTTTTCTAGAGAACAAACTAAATATGGTTGGAGAATCCACAAAGAGGAATTTAATGTCATCTCTTGATATTGCACACCCAATAACTGGTGTTCTGACTGGTGAAGATTTTCACAATTGAGGTAGCAAGTAGATATAATAAAAAAAACAATTATTTTGTTCCACAGCATAGTACCCAAACACAATTGCTGCCTTGGTGAACCTCTAATACCAAATTCACATTTTAACTCATGAGGAAGAGGCTTTTTTTTAACGTTTTGAGAAATGAAATTGACCCACTGTGTATAATAGCTCCATAGCTTCAGTGGTCTTTCCTGGACCCTAGAAGAGCTGGCAGTTCAAGATGTAAGTATAGGGAATAACAGAATAACAGAGTTGGAAGGGACTTTTGAGGTCTTCTAAAGCTAGGCCAATCAACTCCTCAGAAACCCTATACTGTATCATACAAATAGTTGTCCAATCTCTTCTTAAAAGCCTTCAGTGTTGGAGAACCCACAACTTCTGAGGCAAGTCATTCCATTGATGAATTATTCTGTCAGAAAATTTCTCCTTAGTTCTAGGTTAGTTCTCCCCTTGATTAGTTTCCATCCATTGCTTCTTGTCCTGTCTTCAGGTGCTTTGGAGAATATTTTGACTTCCTCTTCCTTGTGGCAGCCTCTCAAATATTGGAACACTGCTATCATGTCATCCCTAGTCCTTCTTTTTATTAAACTAGACATACCAATGCCTGCAACTGCTCTTCATATGTTTTAGAAAGGAAAAAAAAGAAGTAAAATATGGCGAAGTGAAGGAAGGATGTGAAAAAGATTGTTGAAGACCCTTCTTTGCTTCTGTATCTCAGTATTCAATAAAATGTGTAAGAATTTTGGTCACTAAAGTCTATTAGTCATTAAAATAGACTTTTTAGTAAGGTATCGAAAAAACATTAAAGTATTACTAAAATGGAGTGAACTATATACTTGAAGCATCATTAACATTACAGAACAATAGTATTAATGTAAATGAAGATCACTATAGTTTGATTCTAAGTAAATTGCCACAAGGTTGTAGCACCTAATACCAATAAATCACTGCCTTTCCACTTAAGCACCATTTGTTTTGTGCAACTGCAACAAAACTCCTGCGTAATCAGAGATGCATTTTTCTTATTGTGCCTATCTGCGCCACGGAAGCGACACAGCTGTATGAGATGTACAAGAAAAGATTCAATTTTCCTGAACAAGCTATCAAAATTGTTTTTTTTAAAAAAAAATCAACCAAACCTTTGAAGAAATGGTGCACTTTTTGTTAATGCTGAAATTTAATTCACAATTAAGTAGTCATAAATTGTTTAAAAAAGCAAGGTGTTTTATGTCTGTTTTGAATTAGAATTATAGATCAAAAGTGTTCACGGACAAGATAACTGCTTAATTGATTTATTTATTTAGTAGTACTTCATGTCTTATGTAATAATTTAGTTCTGGAAAGCCTACAGTAACCTACGTTTTGCATAAGTTGGATATTCACCTGATACCTTTTGTGTGGTATCTTGAAAAGGCTTGTCGGCTGATACTGGATGAATGAGTTATTGAAGGCTTTTTTCACCCCCCCCCCCCAAAAAAAGGGGGTGGGGAGAGAAATGCCTTTTTCTTTATATCAGGAAGATTTCAAAACAAGACAATGTTGTTCTGATTTAAAGGAAATAAAGGAGCAATAGTTTAATATCTGATCCGGGAAAAATGGTGGGAAGTATTATCAACAGAAAATAAGCATATGCACAAAGGACTGAGCTTTGATGAAAAGGGGTAAGAGCAGAGGTGGATTCCTACCGGTTCGGGCTGGTTCGGACGGTTTGGCTGATTCGGCCCGGTTCGGCCAACTAGGTAGTAACTTGGCCAAACACACCTCTGAAGTGGTTCTATCAACACCATCTTGTTTTTTTTGCTTCTGCACATACGCAGAAGCAGTTTTTTCACTACTGCGCATGCCGGCAAACTACTGAGCAAACAGGCAGTAACAGAAGCTGGAACCAACCCCTGGATAAGAGTGCTTTTTGTCAAGATAGCTTAGACTCTCTTAACATCTATACGTTTTTGGGTTTGTCAGCCCACAGAAAGACAAATTTAGAGCTATCAAATTTGGGCTACCAAAGTCTTGGCAAGTTAAGAGTTATTTTGTTGAACTCCTTCATTGCCATGTAATGATCACCTGGGCTTTTGTATCCCAAATATTACATACAGTAAAAATCACTCAATCAAATCTCGATCAGTGGTGGTGCAGTGATTAGGCTGCAGTTTTGCAGGCAAACTCTGCCCACAGTCAGGAGTTTGATGAGTAAGATTGACTCACCCTTCCATCCTTGTGAGGTCAGTAAAATGAGGACCCAGATTGTTGTAGGCAATATACTGACATTTTTAAACCACTCAGAGAGTGCTGTAAAGCACTGTGGGTTATGGGTATATAAGGCTAAATGCTATTGATGTTGCTATTATGGCCTTGAGACCAGAGAACATTATAATAACATTACATAAACTCTAATATATATACATAGACACACACGCACACAGACAGACATATTTTGTGTATGTATGTTCCAGCATAACTCAGGAACACCTCAAGCAATTTCAACCAAACTTGGTACACAGATGACTTACTCTCTGGAAACAAATACTGTGGGGGTAAGATACCCCTAAGGCCTCTCAGGGTGTGTGTTCTGCTATGATACAGCCTGTTGTGCCTTAAAATGGCTTATCCTGTATTGCCGTAAATCGCTTCTACTGTGCAATGCAATGGAGTTGCCATGGTAACAGCTTTACAATACTCCACAAGTGGGCTCCCTCTGGTAAGGGGGAAAACCCAACATTAGAAATTACATTTGGTCCAACAGACACCTCTGAGTTCTCTTTATTAAAATGGCACCGAAGAGACCGCCACCTGGGAAACCAGGCTTTGCTGGCTCTGCTCCAACATCTTCAACGTCCAGCCCCAGTGGACAACAGACATTAACATCTCTATTACAACCCAAAGCCCCTGAGGAGGACCTAACTCAGCAGTTGCTTCAAAACCACATGTTTATTGGACCCGTGCCCCTCCTGGCTTGTACTGGCATCCTGGGAGGTTACACGAGACTGGCTCCTGGACCTAGTGAACGCTTCGCTGAGCGAGGGGTCTCTCCCGGCCGCCTTGAAAGAGGCGGTGGTGAGACCCTTGCTCAAGAAGCCTTCCCTGGATCCTTTGGAGCTGGTCAATTATCGTCCTGTCTCCAACCTTCCCTTTTTGGCGAAGGTTGTAGAGAGTGTGGTCGCCTACCAGTTTCCACGGCATCTGGAGGAAAATGATTATCTAGACCCGCGCCAGTCCGGCTTCCGCCCCGGTCACAGCACGGAGACGGCCTTGGTCGCGTCGGTGGATGATCTCTGGAGGGCCAGAGATAGAGGTTGTTCCTCTATCCTGGTCCTATTAGACCTCTCGGCGGCTTTTGATACCATCGACCATGGTATCCTGCTGCGCCGGCTGGAGGGGTTGGGGGTCCAGGGCACCGTTTTGCGGTGGTTCGGCTCCTACCTTTCTGGCCGGACGTAGCGTGTGTTGGCAGGGGAGGAGAGGTTGACCCTACGCCCCCTTACTTGTGGGGTACCACAGGGGTCGGTCCTCTCGCCACTCCTGTTCAACACATATATGAAGCCGCTGGGTGAGATCATCCGTGGTTTCGGGGTGGGATACCATCTGTACGCTGATGATACTCAGCTGTACTTTTCTACCCCGAACCACCCCAACGAGGCCATCGAAGTGATGTCCCGGTGTGTGGAAGCCGTACGGATCTGGATGGATGACAACCGACTCAAACTCAACCCCTCCAAGACGGAGTGGCTGTGGGTACCGGCTCCCCAGTTCAGCCAATTAATTCCATCATTGGCCATCGGGGGCATTCAACTTGCCCCCGTGGAGCAGGCACGCAATTTGTGCATCCTCCTGGATGCCCGGCTGTCCATGGATGACCATGTGACAGCCGTGGCAAGGGGGCGTTCCACCAGGTTCGCCTGGTGCGCCAATTGCGCCCCCTACTGGACCGGGACGCCTTACGCACAGTCACTCATGCGCTGGTGACGTCTCGCTTGGACTACTGTAACGCTGTCTACATGGGGCTTCCCTTGAAATGCACCCGGAGGCTACAGTTGGTCCAGAACGCAGCCGCGCGGGTAATTATGGGGAGTACTAGGTACTCCCATGTGACACCGTTCCTGCGCGAGCTGCACTGGCTTCCTGTGGTCTATCGGGTGCGTTTCAAGGTTTTGATAACAATCTTTAAAGCGCTCCATGGCTCAGGACCTAGTTACTTGTGGGATCGTATTCTGCCCCATACATCCCTGCGACCAATCCGCTCGCACAGAGAGGGCCTCCTCCAGGTGCCGTCCACCAGACAGTGTCGAGGGGCGGCGCCTAGGAGTATAGCCTTCTCTGTGGCGGGCCCAGCCCTGTGGAATGACCTCCCTCCGGATATTAGGAATACCTCTGACCTCCGCTCCTTTCGTATAAAGCTCAAGACCCACCTATTCCAAGTAGCTGGCCTGGCTCAACTTTGATCTAACTATATCGCTCCTGACGGTTTTTTATTTGGGTATTTTAATTGCATTCAATTACTTAGGGTTTTTAAACATTGTATTTTATTGTTTTTATTCATTAGCCGACCTCCTCCTTGTACATGTCTTGGTATATGTTTTTGTAATATGTATGTCTTGTCTATATATTTATTTCATATGTTTTATTGTACGCCGCCCCGAGTCCTTCGGGAGAGGGTGCGGCTAAGAAATAAATATTTATTATTATTATTATTATTAAAAGATCTTAAAGGGGCAGGAGGACTTGAAAAATCAACTGAAAGAAATGAATGAACAGCTCAGAGAGAACCAAAACCGAACGGCTCAAAATACACAGAGACTGGAAGTTTTGGAGGGGGGGACGGCTGAGATGAGGGGGGAGGTGAGGGGGGTCCAGAGAGGAAACCAAGAACTTGAGAACCATCAGATAAAAATGGAATTTGAAAGGATGTCTTTTTTCCTTAGATTTCAAAATGTAATTGAGGCTGATGATGAATACTTGAGGGAGATTATGACAAAATTATTGGCTGAATATATTAAAAAAGACAGACAGCAGCTGGGATGGGATATTGACCTGGTCTATAGAGTTAATTCAGCTTATGCTAGAACACACAATATTCCAAGAGAGGTTCACATTAAATTTCTTAGAAAGACTACAAGAGATGAGATTCTGAGTGCACAAAGGGGGCAAATGCTAAAATACAAGGATAGAGAGATAGTCATCTTGAAACAAATCCCAAAGAAAGTCAGAGATAAAAGAAAAAAAATATTCGCTCTTAGGGAAAAAACTATTTGAAAAAGGGGTTTGGTTCCGTTGGCTTCTGCCACAAGGTATGCTGATATTCTGGGAGGGCAGTAGAGTTAGAATTAATACAACTACGGAGGTGGAGGCCTTCATGGAAAAAACCAAAGCTCTCCTAGATAAAGCTGATGATACCACACGAGACACACAAGACACTGGAGGTGCCAGAGCCTTGCTGGTGGGGGGGGGGGGAGAGGCAACATTGAGAAAACTTAGATCACAAAAGTGAGTTAGAAAAATAATGCAATTGCTGATACAGGGAATTTTTTCTGTTTGATATAAAATAGATTGAAATTATTGGAAGATATAAGGTGAAAATATGCTGTCAAAATATTGCTAAGTAGTAATTATCTAATGTATTAACAAGTGAAAGTTATGAGAA
Organism: Natrix helvetica; assembly: GCF_964273705.1. Taxonomy (NCBI): domain Eukaryota; kingdom Metazoa; phylum Chordata; class Lepidosauria; order Squamata; family Natricidae; genus Natrix; species Natrix helvetica. The sequence continues at coordinate 89,871,467 of NC_138552.1, forward strand.
CCGGGGGGAGCACCATTTCCTGCCTAATGTAGCTGTCAAAATTTGTAACTTTACCCATTACCCTTTTTCCTTAAAATTCTGTAAAATTAATTTAAAAATTTGTTTAAAAAAAAAAGAAATTACGTTTGGTCCAGACATTTCCCCCCTTTAAATAAATACCTGGCAACTCATGTATTCATGCTAGTTATTACTAAAGCTAAAAACATAACTTACATGGAATAGAATAGAATAGAATAGAATATACATAGAATAGAATATACATCGAATAGAATAGAATATACATCGAATAACATATAAATACAGAAAAATAAATTGATATAGCAACAATAATACAGATAATAATGGCAACCATCAATATTTGTGCTAATTTTTAGTTGTAGTAGAACGTATAGAAGAATGAAACAAAATCAAGCTATGATAGGGTTCTGGCCAAGTAGAAGTGAGAGATAAGCAGTGTAGTTCTTCAAAATGGAATAGTTATATTTCGTCTTAGATGCCTTATAAAGAGAGTAACAAAGGAGCAGATGGTTTAGAGGTTCCACAAAACCATCTCATATGGACTAAATGCTGCTGAAGATTTTTTTTTTACAGGAAGTCCTCAATTTACACAATCCTCCCAATGCAGGAATTCACTAATAAATCCAAAATCTACTTCCTTGTAATTGAAACTTATTGTTTCATATCTTGCCTTTTGGAACAATTCTGAACATTTTGCCCCATGTCCATGGTAACCCTTCAGATACTTTAAGAGAGTTTTTATACTTTCAACTGTTCTTCATGGGTATTCCTTACCATTTCTTAACATTCTGGACCTGCTCTAGTTTGTTGATGTTCTTCCTAAAATTCAGTGCTCAGGGCTGCATGCAATATTCTAATTGTTGTCTGATTTATTTGTTTGTTTGTTTGTTTTGTCAAGTGTGTATAAGATAATAGATATGCAAGTACATACAAGATTGTGGATACATTAAATGAATATGAATAAATGGAGTTTGTTAGGACAGGGACGGTAGGCACATTGATGCGCTTATGCACGCTTCTTACAGACCTCTTAGGAATGGGGTGAAGAAACCACTGAATCAGGTAACACATTCCAGGCATTCACCACTCAGTTGCTGAAGTTGTATTTTCTTCAATCGAGTTTGGAGCGGTTTACCTTAAGTTTGTTTCTATTGTGTGCTCATGTATTGTTGTGGTTGAAGCTGAAGTAGTCATTGACAGGTAGAACATTGAAGTAGATAATTTTATGTAGTACACTTAGGTCAGACCAAAGGTGGCGTAGTTCTAGGTTATTTAAGCCCAAAATTTCAGGACTTCCTGGGGTGATGTCACATTGGAGCAGCTACAGGGGAACGAGTCTCCATTCTCCCTGTCTGATTTTTCGTGTCTGGAGGCTGTCAGCAGCAAAGCTGAGCCTTGGAGGGGATAGCGATAGAGAGGGGGAAATCCAGCGGTGATGGAGAGAAGTGCGATCTCCCGTTCCAAAGGGTAAAATCCCTGAAATGTGACATGGAAGAGACCAACTGTCATGGCTTGGTCACGGCCTGATCCAGAGATATGACAGCCTGATTAATGGTGGAAGGAGTAAAAAGTGAGAAGCAGCAGAAGTATTGGCGGACAGTGTTAAATAACTTGATATACTCGAATGCGCAGAAATGGACAAAATGACAATAGAACTAAAAGAAAGAGAAGAATCGGACTTCTATAAAGTATGGAATAAAATGTATTAGTGGCTAGAAATCAGAAGCCAAAACAGAAAATAGAGATTATAAATACATGGTGATACAAATAATTAATATTATTATAAGTGTTAATACTATTGTTTTTATATTATAGGACAAGGTTAAAGTAATAGGAAGGCAATGCAGAATGGAGAATTATAAAAACTAAGCAGGAAAGCCAATACAAAAGGCTGTAAAATTACTGTATATTGTTATGTATGTTTTGTGTTTTGTTCTTTCTTGTTGTGTTTTCTTTTACTGTTTTTAAAGATTAAAACATTCAATAAAAATTATTTATTAAAAAAAAAGCCCAAAATGTCAACTCTGGTGGCGTAAGGTATTCTGTTGCAGTGGAGGACTCTTCTCATGAAATACCTCTGGACTTGCTCAATTCTATTAATGTCCGTTATGTATTAATGTTTTGATATGGGTCAGCACTTCATTTTCTTCGCTCAATATTCCAGCTTGCCAAATTCCTCCTGAATCTTAATATTATCTTCTAAGGCTTTGCTGTTTCCCCCATCTATGTCACCTGAAGATTTGATAATTATTTTTTAAGTCATTGACCCACACAGAGCATAGACTGCAGCTCTTTAGTACAGCACCTGATGCTGCCTCTCAGCTTCACCAAGCCAATGATGTAAGCCATGCTCATCTATTTGGTGAATATGTGACACAGAATGCTGAACCAGATAGGCCTGACTCTGTTCCAGGAGAAACCTTTTCATGTTCCTGTAAGCAGTTGACTCCCCCCCCCATGTTTATTCAGTTAAACAGAAATAGGCTAAAGAGAAGAACACAAAAAGATTTTCATATCTCCATGCAAATAATTACTTAAGCTGTATCAGAGTTATGTAAAGAGAAATGTTTGAACCTCTTGCTTTGTTTGACTCATGGGAGCCTTCTGCACCGTTACTATTGTATGTCCTCTTTTCAACTCTTTACATAATATTCATCCCTCAAAAGTTTTTAAAGCCTCAGTGGCTTATGCAATCAGTGAAAGTAAAAGGATTTTCAGCTTTGATACATTACAGCCATAGAATCATTAAACTTTCGAATGGAAAAACCAGCCTGGGTGCTCCAGGGCCCTGTAAAAGAACAGTTCAGGTACACAGTTGAGTAGAAATGGTGCCTCTTATCAAAACAGATGAAACTACTTGACTTTCTAACCCAGAGGTGGGAAAATATGACCCTTTTATGACTTGTGGATTTCAACTCCCAGAATTCCTGAGCTAGCCATGAATGCTGTCTCAGGAATTCTGGGAGCTGAAGTCCACAAGTCATAAAAGGACTGTAGTTCCCCATCTCTATTCTAGCCCAAAAGCTCAGGAGCACAACCAGATATTTAAATGTCTCATTCTTCTTTCATATTACAATCTAAACTTTAATTGATTTTAATTAGAAGTCTTTTGAAAGACTCATCTGTAGGAGATGACCAGGTTGAGCCTGAGGATGGGATGAAATGCATCATCAGTTTGGAATTGCTACACCCTGTAAGAGACTAGGTCCAGCCTAGTCTTCTTAAGGTCCATTGATCCTTATCTGGTGCCAATTTATCTTGACTGTTAGTAGATCAGATTCTTGTGAATAGATAGCATCAGAGGTGGTATTCAGCCAGTTCTGGAGAACCGATAGTGGAAATTTTGAGTAGTCTGGAGAACCGGCAATAGGCTGGCTCTGCACACAGCTTCCCAGCTGATCTTCTTTTGTTGCCCTGAACAGCAGAACGGAGCTGGAAAGCAGGTTACTGGGGTGGGGAGGGAATGGAGATTTTGCGATAACCTTCCCCCAGGAGTGGGGAGGGAATGGGGATTTTGCAGTATCCTTCCCCTGCCACACCCACAAAGCTTACACCATACCCATAAAGCCATGCCCACAGAACTGGTAGTAAAAAAAAAAAATCCCACCACTGGATAGCATGATATAAACGTGTAGTACCTTTGAACTCTGTCCTAGTTCCTGATTTCCTGCATCTGACATCAACAATTCAGGGAAAAACTACTTTTTAAGACTGAGAATCCCCAAGTAAAGGGAAATTGTAAATTAGAAATAAGGAACACATAAGCATGGGCGAACCAAGCTTTCCCCCTTTTCCATGTTCTTTAAAAGACCAAAAAGGAAACAGAAAGGAGATGTTGGTTTAATATTTTGGCTGCTGCATTGCTCACACAATATGAAGTAGATAGAATTGGTACAGGCTTTTGCAGAAGTAGTGAGATTTGGACAGATGACAGCCTTTGCTGTATTTTGACACACATGTGCTTAATAAATCCCATTTTTAATTAGTTCCTTGGAGTCTTGGGTGTCTTCGAATGAAGTACATGTACCAGTACTTTCTTGAGAAAAGGAAACGTCTTTTCAGCTTTTTGTCATGGAATAAAATCATACTTTACTCCCGCAGAGACTGTAACTTAAGAACTGGAGCTTTAAGTCAACAAGATTCAGGGGATAGTGCTGATGTTAAACCCTGAGGGTTAGAAACTGAAAATATAATACCAACAATGTGACAATGTCATATGAGGCTGAAACTGGATCCCAAAAGATTCAATGAACAATTCTTCCATTAAAAATGAGTAAAGAATGTGCTGCCCAGGGGTGAAATCTAGCAGGTTCTGACAGGTTCTGGAGAACTGGTAGCGGAAATTTTTAGTAGTTCGGAGAACTGGCATATGCCACCTCTGGCTGGCCCCAGAGTGGGGTGGGAATGGAGATTTTGTAGTATCCTTCCCTTGCCATGTCCACCAAGCCACATCATGGCCACCAAGCCATGCCCACAGAACTGGTAGTAAAAAAAAAATGAATTTCACCCCTGGAGCTGCCCCACATTTTGAAGCTATTGCCTATATTTTATATTATATTTCCTATACCTGTTGTAAAGAATTACATGATGTCATGTTCAGTGGTTCTGAATATAGTGCATAAATTAATTACTATGAATATTTGTATCTGATGCAGCATAAGAAAGAGATGATAATGTTAACTGTGCAACCGTTCTAGGATCAAGGATTTGACTCAAAACAGTGAGTGAAATCAGGGTTGATATTCATTTACTTTCCCTACCAGTTCGCAAATGTGTGTGTGCAAGAAGTGGTATTCTGCCGATTCGCCCTGGTTGAGGCAAACCGGTAGTGCCGGTGATGGGAGGCTCCCCACCCAGACGTCATCACCGACACTCTATGCATGCGCTCCCAGTTCAAACCAGTAGCGAAGATGAGAGGATACCATTACTGGAGTCCGTGCTCACATACATACTCAATTAAATTAGTTTGACACATTTTTAACTTTGCCACACAAACTTTTTCTGATTGGATTTTTCATAGTTATATGCAGCTTTCTGCCGTGAGCAAAAGTTTTGCGAGATTCCAATTTTCAAACTGTACCCCTTCATTGGTTCAACTTTTCCTTTCCTTCTGCTAATAATCACATATTTATACAAAATTCCATTTTTTTTTATCCTCACTGAATCTTCTTATGGATGAAGAAAGCAATCACATTCATTATTTTTTAATTTTTCCATATAGCTTCTAGTCTCCATGTATAAAGGTGGAATATTTTTTACCAATTTGTTTCCACTATTCATATCTTTGTTTTATTCAGGTTACGACTCAAGGATATTGTCAAGATGGTTAAAAAAAAAACGGAGGCAGTGAATCTCCTTGAAAAATTCCTCTCCTGATCTTTGTCTTTCCAATTGTATTGCTATTTACCCACAAGTTTGCTTTCCATTTTCCCATAGTTTCTTTTTCATAATTCTGATTTTGCACTAATGCCAAATACTTCAAAACATTTCCATTATCCAGCTGTGTGGGAGAGAATCAAATTTTAATAAACAATCTAAACCATTTGCAGATTGATTTTTCTTTGCTTGGAGTTCTTTCTTGTTTAGTCTTAATTGAACAAAGAGCAATTGAGCTTTTGTTTCTTATGTAATTCAGCAGGTACCTTTTTATTCAGATGGATTCAATACTTTTTGCATATATAACTCAAAGTCACAGTTGCTAATGTAACAGTGACATTAATTAAATACTGTGTATTACAATTATAATTATTACCCCAGTCAATCATTGCTGTATGAAGGCCAATTCAATGAAGGTTAGAGACTATAATCCATTATACTGAACCAGTGCATATTGGTAGACAATGTTCTGACTTCTCAGTCTACAGCTGAGAGGATAGGACCAGCCCACTGCATTTGTGTCTAAGGGAGGATTATAATCTGGATCCTCCTAATCTTGCACTTTTATTATTATGACACATTGACTTTCAAAATACAGTGAATATGGTGATGAAAGCATTTATTTCCATGATATTAAGTGCTACATTTATTTGGTGACCTTTGGAGATACTTTGCAAGGTACCCATGTTTCCCCGAAAATAAGACCCTGTTTTATATTTTTTTTGCCACCAAAAAAGACACCTGGTCTTATTTTCAGGGGGAATGTCATCCACTGACTCACCTCATTTGCATGCATCGCCCCGGGCATCCTTTTCACTGTCAGAGGCCTTCAGGAACTTCTTCCGCAGCTGGCAAGGCTTTCCTGAAGACCTCTACAGCCGATAACAGAGCTCCGGATCGATGCACTCGCATGCACGAGCCCCCGTGACATTCACGGCAACACTTGTATGAGTGGTGACACAAGCACCCGTGAGTCTTGTGTGAGTGGGACTGCAAGTACTCACAACAAGGCTTGCATGAGCAGGGCCATGACCATGTGCTCATCTGAGTGGGCCACAAGCGCCTGTAATGTTGCTCATGAGAGTAGGGATGCAACCAACCATGACGCTTGTGGTGATGCTCACACAAGTGGGACCTTCCATGCATGCAGACATCCATGCTGGCTGTCTATTCATGTGACCTGGTGGCAATTAGGCCATGGCCTAGTAGTGGGCTGTGGCGCACAGGTTGGGGACCCCTGTTATAGATAATTTGTCTGATTTAAGTGAAAATGCTAGCTGCTAAGTCCACTGTCCCTGACTACCCTGCTTTATTTTCAGAGCTGCATACCTTGACCTTTTTCACTAAATTCTCTTGGGTCACACCCTCTTCCAAACGACTTAGCCCACACCTTTTCCTACCCCTATAATTTGTTGATCATCTGCCTTCCCAACCTCAAAGAGAGAAACTTTTATGCTTCTTTGAATCACCAAGCTCCTTTTGAGAAAGGAGGAGCAGAGACAATCACAGCTGCTTGGGAAACATGCCTGCAATCCGAGATTTCTCTAAGAAAGCACAGCTACTTCTACAAGTGAAGGGGCCACAGATCAGAGATCAGTACCACATCTCTGTATCCTATGATATTAAGTACTTGTACAGGATTGGAAACTGAAGCAAATTCAATCTTGGCTTATCCCCTGCTTCAGATTTATTTATTTATTTTTGCAAAAATACTTTTTGTTTTATTTCAGGAATGATGGGCCTCTGTAGATATGGAATTTCTTTATTCCCTCCTTCTGGTAAGACAACATGATACTCTGCTTTCAGACTTCTGACCTTCTTATTGCTCCAGCTACTGTTTTTCACTGTGAAAAGCTAATACAGGGAGGAAGGAATGAGTGTTGTCAACTTCCATATCTTTGCACTTGTCTAATTGGAGGATAGTCCATTGGGGCTCCAAAAGTTCTGCAGACAATTAGAGGGACAAGGAGAGAGGCTGCGTGAAAATGTCCTTAGTAGTCAGGTTCTGTAAAGGTTAGGTTATATAGTGCTAGGACTGTGATGGGGAATCTATGGCATGTGTGCCACAGAGCCTTCTCTGTAGGACACAGAACCTTCTCTGCAGGCATGCAAGCCATCGCCCCAACCCAGATCCATCGCACATGCGCACCTGCCTCTTGCCGGCCAACTGATTTTCAGGTCTCTGCTGTACATGCATAGGGGTAGGGCACATGCAGCAGATGCATGTGGGGGGTAGGGAATTTGTACACACTTCAGGATCTCTAGGCCATATTAAGGATTGCCCAAGACAGTGGTCGGCAAGCCGCGGCTCGCGAGCCACAAGCGGCTCTTTACACATTTTAATGCGGCTCTTCTGTGTGCCGGATTATTATCCTCCCTAATCATTGTGGATCGAAAAGAAAAAAGGGAAAGGGGCGCTTGTTTTGAAGCGCCCGCTCCCCTCCCTCCTCTCGGGCACTTCAAAACAAGCGCCCCTTTCCCTTTTTTCTTTTCGACCCACAATGATTAGGGAGGATCCTGAAGTCGGGCGGGGACGAGAAGCGAGGAGGCAGAAAAAGAAACGCAGGCTAAGGAGCTTCCCCCCGCCCCCTCCCAGCAAAAATCTAACCGGGGAGCCGGGCGGGCAGTAGCAAATTAGCCGATCCTGCCACGTGATCAGCTAATTTGCTACTGCCCGCCGGCTCCCTGATAAGATTTTTGCGGGGGGGGGGAGAAGCTCCTTGCCTCCGTCTCTTTTTCTCCCTCCTCGATTCCTGGGGCTCCACCAATGGGGGAGCAAGGCCCGCCCAGCGCCAGGCTTTGGGCTAACACAGAGGTCTGCAAAGTTGCTGTTTTAAGACTGGTGGACTTCAATTCTCAGAATTCTGGGAGTTGAAGTCCACCAATCTTAAGAGCCAATTTTGCAGATCCCTGCCTGGGCTAATATGATTGATGCCCTTGGTGGACTTCAACTCTCAGAATTCTGGGAGTTGAAGTCCACCAGTCTTAAGAGCCAATTTTGCAGATCCCTGGGCTAATATGATTGATGCCCTTGGTGGACTTCAATTCTCAGAATTCTGGGAGTTGAAGTCCATAAGTCTTCAAGCTGTCAGGTTTGAAGACCCTGGTTTTTTTCCCTAAAGGGTTAGGGGTGCAAGGGTCTTGCAACTTGACAGCTTTAAGACTTGCATGCTTCAATGCCAGAGTTTCTGAGCCAACATGACTGGAGGAGGAATTCTGGGAGTTGAAGTCCACAGGTCTTCAAGCTGTCAGGTTTGAAGACCCCTTGGGGTTTTTTTCCTAAAGGGTTAGGGATGCAAGGATCTTGTAACTTGACAGCTTTAAGACTTGCGTGCTTCAAATGCCAGAGTTTATTGAAACTAAAAACAGTGTACCATCCTATGTATTTTCGGTTTTAAAAGTGTGGCTCTCAAAATAAATTTCAATCGTGGTTTTGGCGAGATTTGGCTCAGTTGAAAAAAAAGGTTGCCCACCACTGGCCCAAGACAATGCAGATTGGAGTTTATCTTTAGCAATAATTCAATGTCAAGGCATACCAGTCTGCGGGAGATGTGCATGCATGGGTGAGGGAGGTCGCACACGCATAGAGGGGGGAGCACGGGGTGTGTGGCAGGCCCCTTCATGGCCCATTTTTGGTCCCAGGAGGCGACAGGGAGGCCTGCTAGGCCCAAAATGAGGTGCAGCAGGGTAACACACGCATGCATAGGAGGCAGGAGGGAGCATGTTGCGGGGGGAAGGGGTTGCGTGCGCATGTGCGGATGGGTGGGGTGCGCGGGTGTGTGCCACATGCACATTGCATTATGGGTGCTTTTGGCACATGATGACAAAAAGATTAGCTATCACTGTGCTAGCTAATTGATCCTGGTTTGGGTTGTCCGTTACAAAGCTCAGATAAAGAACAAAACCTTAATGCATCCCTCTTCTGTGAGACATTAATTGTAGCCTAGCCGGATTGCAGAGTTTTCTCCCTTTCAATAACTTCAAAATTTGCTTCTTCCCTTGCATTTTTCTATCCCACTTTTAAAAAGCACTTGCTCATTGTGAAACCTCTTAGATGGATGATTTGTTAAAGGGTGCTATATTTTCTACTTGAGAGCTTTGAAATATCTTGTGTCAAAGACACATTCTGAGTCTTTGGCATTGACTCCATGTACCTGCCAAGATGCCATTGTGTTTCATTTTCTTTTCTTTTCTAATGTTTCACGCCACAGAATCAATGGTATGAATAGACCCCCAAACAGACTCCTGGTTTTTACACTATCCATGTACATCCTTGTGAATCTGTGGTGTGTGCTTGCTTTGAATTGAAAAGAGCCAAACATTCAGAATCTGTCATTAATAAGCAATGCAGAGGTGGCATGCTGCCAGTTCGCACCGGTTCGGGTGAGCCAGTAGTGGCGGCAGCGCAAGGCTCCACCTACTCATCCTGATGTCATCAAGAACCTTTGACGCATTCACTCCCGCTACTGAACTAGTAGTGAAGAAAATAGAAGCAATGCTCTTATAACATGGGGCATAACCTAAACTGATATTTCCTGCCCTGACTCCGTCTTTTTATGATCTGTAAGAAGCCCAAAACAGAAGAAGCATTACATCACTATAGGAAATGATACAGAAATATATCTCATATACAGTTCATGCATTCATATTTAATCAGATCTGTAAACTGGCATTCATCTTCAGTTAGCATAGTGCTCTGCATCAGTGGTGGGTTGCTGCGGGTACGGCCCACTACAGCTGTACCGGTCATGGCCGGGAGCAACAGAGAGTGTACCAGTATGGTGGCTCGCTTGGCCCACCCGCCCGCCCGCGCTCTATAGCTGTTTTTATGAGAAATGGCAAAGTGCGCACAGCGTGTGCTGCCTTTGCGAACCCCCAAAAGTAGCTAGTTGTCACAGGGGCAGTGGATTGCGCATGTGTGCACAGTGCTCGTCAGGCGTGTGTATGAACAGACCGCAATCAGCGTACCGGTAGCAATGGTAAGAACAACCCACCACTGCTTTGCATGAACAAAAATGATTCTAGTCACTTAAGAATTTGACTAATTTGGCTTAAAAAAGAAGCAAAACAGGCTCAAGAGAACGGAGTGAATAGCCAAAGTGCTACTGTTAGTTTCCAAATGAAATCCTAAATGGCCCAGATCAGGATAGCTTGAACCTAACCATGTAACGAGGGATGCGGTGGCTCAGTGGCTAAGATGCTGAGCTTGTCGATCAAAAGGTCGGCAGTTCAAATCCCTAGTGCCGTGTAATGGAGTGAGCTCCCATTACTTGTCCCAGCTTCTGCCAACCTAGCAGTTCAAAAGCATGTAAAAAATGCAAGTAGAAAAATAGGGAGCACTTTGGTGGGAAGGTAACAGTGTTCCATGCGCTTTTGGCATTTAGTCATGCCGGCCACATCACCATGGAGACGTGTTCGGACAGCACTGGCTCTTCGGCTTTGAAACAGAGATGAGTACCACCCCCTAGAGTCAGGAACGACTAGCATATATGTATGAGGGGAAGCATTACCTTTACCTTTAACTGTGTAACTAGCAATATAGTACACATCATGAAAATTTCCAAGAAGAAGCCCAGCAAACCTGGGTTCACCCTCTAACTACATAATTCTCACAATCATCATCTTCTTTTAAAGACCTCATAATCCCTTGTAGGGTGGAGTCTTGTGCAACTGAATGGAGCTGAGTGTTTACTGGCCGGATGCCCTTCCTGTAACCAATGCTGAGATTGTTTCAGCAGATATATTCTTATTCCGCCCATAGAGAGACAATATCTGTCTCTACCTAGGATCAAACTCACAGCCTCCTGGTTGTGAGTCAAGAGCTCCACCTCCAGGCCACCATACCACTCTTCATAACACTCACAATGCAGGCTGTTGGTTCTATCTTTTTGGGTGGTGATATCTATTACTATGTTTTCGTTTGATACGAGAAGGATTTATTAGTCATTGGTTTGGCCCTCCTTGTTGCAATCTCCCGGAATCATTATACCAATATTTCCTATCACTTAAAACCTCTTTTCCTCATGAACATTTATTGGATTCTTCTTCTTTTAGATTTATATAAGGGGTCCTTGGTGTTCTTTGACCTTGCTTGGTTTTTTGCAGGCATTTCATTACCTAAACTAAGCAACTTCATCAGTGCTAGTAAGGAGTGCCATTTGCTGTCATTTTATATTTTGCTGGCTTATCTGTCAGTGTTGGTGGAGATGGTCTTAGAGATTCTTTGGTTGGGCTGTTTACTGTTGACTCTTTGGCAGTTTCTTGATTAGGATATTATTTACTTGACTGTTGGTCTGAAATTAATCAAAGAGCTGCTGATTCAGTTCTACAGAGAAATTCTTGAGTCTGTCATCTGCACCTCCATAACTTTGGCTCTGCAACCAAACAAGACAAACATAGACTTCAACAGATAATTAGAACTGCAGAAAAAACAATTGCTATCAATCTGCCTTCCATTAAGGACTTGTGTACTGTGTGAGTCAAAAAGAGGGCTGTGAAAATATCTACAGACCCCTCACATCCTGGACATAAATTGTTTCAACTTCTACCCTCAAAACGGCACTGCACACCAGGGCACTGCATACCAGAACAACTAGACACAAGGCCAGTTTTTCCCCCCCGAATGCTATCACTCTGCTTAACAACTAATCCCCACAACACTGTCAATAGTTTGCCAAGAATGTATTATTAATATTCTTCTCTTCCTTCCTAGTATCTATCTTTTCCCACATATGACTATAACCATGTTGCTTGTATCTTTCCATTTGTATTGTTTTTATTGTTTCCTAGTATAATTTGATAGCTTATTAGTAACCTTGACTATCACTAAGTGTTGTATCTTTTTATTCTTGATGAATGTATTTTTATTCTCCTTATGTACACTGAGAGCATATGCACCAAAGACAAATTTCTTGTGTGTCCAATCATACTTGGCCAATAAATAATTCTATAAGTCTATAAGTCTATATTAGAGCCACTGCCAAACTCTGGATTGGTCGCTACTAGTTCAGGTGGCATAAATGGTAAAATGGGACATGAGAGGAACACTTGGCCAATAAAGGATAAAGAATTCTAGAGTTAATCTATACTGTTCTGGGTGCTGATTGCTGGTGGAGAGGTGTTTAGGTCTTTTTGTTCCATTTTGGGCTGGTCGATTGTCTCTTTTGCATAGTTTATAGATGTTGATAATGCCTATTTGTCTATTGATGGCTAATTTTTCAGAGTGCCAGGCTTCTAGAAATTCCCTGACATTTTTGGACTTGTCCTGGTAGATTTATATGAAATCTAACTCTCTTCCTTATTCTCTCCCAATATGGAGCAAAAAGCCTAACCTTCTCCAGCACTGAAAGATAAGCTTGAAGGCTAAAGCTTTGGTGTTGGCAGATGGATTCACACTGACAAATTGAACAAATAACATTTTAGTCTGTATGAACCCTATTTTTTTTAATGTGCAACCTCAAGAGCCACTGATGATAAGATGACAAATCATCAAAACTCAATAGCACAATTTTCCACCATTTTCTGATTGACAATAAAACTAAAATATATTTGGACCAATGCAGGATCTGAAACAACCAAAAATAAAAATAAAAAGATCAGAACCGTTGCCCAACTTCCTTTATTGTTCCTGATTGCCAAAAGCACATTTCTTAGAAAATGCCTAGTTGTTGACTCCAAAGAAGCAATCTTACCAAGGAGGCTTGACCATTTGACCTCTCCATAGGAAAATATTCCTGCCACAATCTTGGCTACATAAATTATGGATCGAATGGCAAATATTTTATAAATGCTTTGCACTCATGGGAGGATGAGAGGAAGTACTTGAACCCTTTTGTTTTGCCAGATCTACCTATCAATGTGAGTACAATAAAGACATGCTACGTGTTTTCATTGCACTGCATGTCAGAACAAGGATAGTTTCCCCCACCCCATGCTAAACTCTGCTAAACAACTAATTCCCACAACACTATCTAAAAAGACAATGTTACCATCATTGTTCTCATCTTCCCTATTACCTCTCTCCTTATCTTCTTATGACTATAACTTTGTTGTATCTTACAATTCACATTGTTTACTTAGTATCCTAGTATGATTTTTGTTGATTGCTTATTTAGTATCCATCACTAAGTGTTGAATCTAATGTTTTATGATGAATGTATTTTACAATGACTATGTTAATGATTTATCACTATTGTTGTATGTACATTGAGAGCTTACGCACCGGAAACAAATTCCTTGTGTGTCTAATCACACTTGTCCAATAAAGAATTCTATTCTATTCTTATTTTATTTTATTTTATTTATTTAGTTGGTTAGTTTGTCAAACATGTACAAATAACAGGTATACGTATAAATCTGGATATGAACAAAGGAAATGTGTACAAATAAATGGGGACAGTAGGACAGGGATAGCAGGCACATTTGTGCACTTATGCATACCCCCTTTACGGACCTCTTAGGAATGGGCTGAGGTCTACGGTAGGCAGTTTAAGGTTGAAGCTATGAGGGTTAGATGATGTAACAATGTAGTCAGACAGAACATTCCAGGCATTGACCACTCTATTGCTGAAGTCGTATTTTCTGCAATCGAGTTTGGAGCGATTTGGAGCTAGTCTAGTCTAGTCTAGTTTAGTCTAGTCTAGTCTAGTCTAGTCTAGTCTAGTCTAGTCTAGTCTAGTCTAGTCTAGTCTATTATTGTATATCTTCATTCCCCCACCATTTGACTGAAAACTATTGCCGATTAAATTAAGTTGGAGATGAAGAGGGACTCACTTATCATTGTTTCTACTTGAAACATCGCTGTTTCTAGTACACTAATCTATTCTGTTCAAAGGTTTCATTAGAACAAAATCATGCATCCTTTTAATAAAGAAATAGTTTCTATTGTTTCATTATTCAGGGAACAAAAAGGAATTCCAGTTCCCTGCTGCCACTTAGATTGACTTTCATCTGAGGATTGAACTTGACAGCAATTTCAAAGACCACCATGGTAGAAATAGAATGAAGTCACCCACCAACATCTCACAAAGGCCAATTGTCACCCTATAGTAGGTGAGGGTTGGAGGGTTGTGGTTTTTTTTGGGGGGGGGGGTATTTACAGGAAGGTTTTAGGTCATGTGAGGAAATCACTAGCATACTTCGACTTTCCAGGTACCTGTAGAATTGTGAATTATCATATCTAAAAGTGATTTTTAAAAAAAGATGAGAGGATATTTTGTGTTGTGTTTACCATGTTGAGTCAATTGGCTATGTTTGCACAATAAACTAACTGCCATGGCTTATTTTGTGACACTAGAAGTGACCCTCAAAGCCATTAGAATATTTTTATGGAAAAATTTAGAGGTGGGTTAAATCAAATGTTCATTAAACAGGTCTCTTCTAAAACGGTGGCTTTGGTTTTTATGGTAACATTTACAATGTGTGAAAAGGTTCCAAGCTTAAGAAAGGCAGGTTGTACAAAGCAAAAAATAAAAATATATCTGGTCAGAAGGTCCATCCCAGACAGCTAAATTGGAGCATCATGCACCAGGGTTAATTTCCCTCCAATTAAATGTCACCCATGGGTCATAGTGAGGTGACATAAGTTGCCTTAACTTGAGAAGTGACTGAACTTTAAGGTATGTGGGAGGAGAGGTTATGGGGAAGCAGCTTGGTTTCTTTATAAAATGGCCAGACAAAGAGACATAACTGTACATAAAACAAGGATGGGTGAGAAAGCAATAATATATTTCCCCTTTCTCTGTGGGGTTGTGACACAAGAATTGTTATTACTCCAGGAGCTGCTGTAGCCCAGGGCATAGGGCAATGATAGAGTTATAATTTTGATCAAGGAAATGCAGAGGTGGTATTCAGCAGGTTCTGACCAGTTCTGGAGAACCGGTAGCGGAAATTTTGAGTAGTTCAGAGAACCAGTAAATACCACCTCCTACTGGCCCCGCTCCCATCTATTCTCTACCTCCTGAGTCCCAGCTGATCAGGAGGAAATGGGGATTTTGCAGTAACCTTCCCCTGGAGTGGGGTGGGTATGAAGATTTTACAGTATCCTTCCCCTCCCATGCCCACCGAGCCACGCCATGCCTACCAAGCCATGTCCACCAAGCCATGCCCACAGAACCGGTAGTAATTTTTTTAAAATCTCACCACTGAGTAAATGGTGTGTGATTGGGTGTTGGTCTTTATTGTAGTTCTCAAAGATCATTGGCCAGTGCAAGCAGTTTAAAAAAATGTTGATGAGACTGGGAGTGGAAATAGCATTGTGTTGAAATATCTTAATTCTTTTTTATGCTCCCACTGGGTTTTTTAAAAGAGTGCTCCCACTCTTTTTCCAGGCCTTTTTACAAATTAGTTTCATGTTTCACCACTAAAAAAAAAAACTTGTTTGCAGTATTTTTTTTAATCTAGCATTGTTAGGCTCTTTTTCTGTTTATGAAAACTCTACAGGGTCTTCCTTATGCATACGTATGTCTGCTCAGAAATAAAAGCTGGTGAGCTCTATAAAGATTTCTCCCAGGAAAGGATTGGAGCTTTAATTAGTATTAATGCAACCTTAGATCATATAATTGGATTCATCATTGATGCAGGAAACAAAGAAGCCATGACTTCTAGTTACTTTCCTTTCAGTAATTTTCTCCATTAATCTCTTAAAATTGCTATGAAAATGGGAGGATTCTACCAAGTTGCACAACAGATAGCAAACGGGGTGAAGCTATCATTTCATAGTAGAGATACTGAGATATGGCACTGAGTTCACATGCCATGCTACTCTAAGTTGTGGTTGGTTATTTGGACTTCATGTGTACTACAAACATAGCCTCGATGGTTCAATGAGTTGTGCAATCCCAGTTTTATAGTGTGAACCCTACAGTGTGGTGTGCAGTATCCAGGCAAATAGAATAGTTTAGTAAACCATAGGTATGTAGCAGTGGTGGGTTGCAAATCCCGTTGGAACAGGCTTGCCAGCGTCCACGTGGACATGTGCAGCATGTGCATGCGTCTTGGCACTTCCCCGAGCCTCCGCAACGCTACAGCTGCTCAGCAGAGTGTCTTGCAGGCGCTGTATGCGCTGCGCACAGAAGTGCTGAAGTCCTAAAAGGACCGTAAGGAGCGAGGGCGGACGGGTGGGCCCTCTGCAACACCGTACCGGAACGGTATCCGGTGCTCCAGGCTGGCTCCCGTACGTGCGTACCGGGGAGTACCACCTGCAACCCACCACTGGTATGTAGGCCAGGTGCTGTGGAAACTGTTTTTATTGAAATTTTTTCGTTACTATGTGGATGTGTTTCAGGGGGTTAATGTATTCTATATCAAAATACTAATGTGAAGGAGTATATTAGTAAGGCATGCAGAAAATGTATCAATGCCAAATTATAACCAAATTGTCAATACTTTTGGCTGGATTGTTATTTTAAAAGGACCATATATATTTTATAGATGGAAAATACAATTGTACAATTTAAAGATGTACAAATATGAGTAGAATGAATAGATTAGGCAGGCCATTCAATAAATTGGCTGTGAATTATAGGAGTTGTAGTCCATCGTATTTGGAAGTTGAGGAACTTGGTACTAATTTGCTCTCTAAAATTATTATTCAGTTGATTTGTCCTCAAACCTTGGGTTTTCTTATATTTCCTGGAAAAGCACTTAGAAAGAGTCACTAATAGAACCAAGCAAGAACATTGCTAACTGAAAAATCTAAAGTACCTCTTCACATAAAAGATGTTCTACTGAGATTTTTACCCACAATGGTTTTGTTTGTTTGTCATGAATAATCTGAACCAGTTATAGAATCCAACAAGCAAAATGTGTCCTGAAATAATATTTTCACACCTGAAGCAAGGGTTGATAGAATGCTTGCCAAAGAGACCTCAGAAAAAATTTATGGTTCTCTGCATGCATTGGACTCCAGGGAATAGTCAGAAGAGTATCAATTTTTTTCCCCAAAATAAGTAGCCCATGGGGAATTCAAGTAAATTAGATTGTTCATTATATTTTGACCATTCTGGAGACTGATACCAAAAAAATACATGGAATGTGCTCCATTTATCCAGCATCTAATAACTCATTCATACATGGCATCACTTCTCAGTTACTTTTAACTTCAACAAGAGGAACTCCAAAAGATTTGGGTTCATGATTAATTTCAGACTGAATGGGAAATTACAGGTTGACGAAAATATGGATGTAGAGCCGTGGTAGCGCAGTGGTTAGAATGCAGTATTACAGGCTAATTCCCCCCATAGCCTGGAGTTTGATCTTGACCCGCTCAAGGTTAACCCAACCTTTCATCCTTCTGAGGTTGGTAAAATGAGGACTCAGATTTTGGGTGTCAATATGCTGACTCTGTAAACCACTTAAAGAGTACTGTAAAGTCTAAGAACTGTTGCTATTAAATATATATATGTGTGTGTGTGTGTGCGTGTGTGTGTGTATGCATATATATGTGTGTGTGTATGCATAAGTGTGTGTGTGTGTGTGTGTGTGTGTGTGTGTGTGTGTGTGTATGTGTGATGTCAAAGCACCTGGTATGCCCAAATACGGGAGGGAGCATACTGCTTCCCTTTTGCCTTTCAGCTCCACCCTAGGAGCCTTCCAGGCAGGAAATCATTTTTGTGTTGCATAAATGCAACCTAGGGTGGAGGTATATATACAGACACACACACACACACATACATACCAGTGGTGGGTTACGACCGGTACGCCCCGGTACAGGTGTACCGGTGCCTGCCGGGAGCACTAGGTACCGTTCTGATACGGTGCTTCGGAGGACCCACCTGCCCACCTGCAATCCTTACCAGTATTTGAAGTTTTCAGGGCTTCCACGCATGCACACGGAGCATCATGACCAGCTGGAGTGTTGTGGAGGCATCAGGGAGCATCAGGTGTGGTAAGTACGTGCACTGCATGCGTGTGCGTGCACACAGCAAGCGTTCATGTGGTGGATGCCTGGTTGCAACGGGATCTAGAACCCACCACTGATACCTACATATTCTTTACAACTTTACAATATATATTGAAATTATATATTGTAACGAGGATTTCATTTTGCAGTGGATTGATATGAGCTGAAAATTATTAAGACAATATATATTCTTCATTTAGGGACCACCGGACTGGCAACTCCATTATTAAGTGAATTGGTTGCTAAATAAAATAAGAACTGTGCCTACTTCAGTATTATTTGCTTTACAAACCCCAAAGGTTATAAATGCAATCATTGGTTGTAAAGTTGCTTTTTCATCACTGCTGTAACCGAATGGTTGCTAAGCAAAGTTATGGTTAAATGAGGGTTACCTGTAATAGATTCACACACACATGTGGAGAGAGGGAGGGAGGGAGGGAGGGAGGGAGGGAGGGAGGGAGAGAGAGAGAGAGAGAGAGAGAGAGAGAGAGAAAGAGAAAGAGAAAGAGATTTAAGGTACAGGTTTCAGCTTAAGAAGGTTTATAAAGTATAGAAGTGGCTTTTGAATGGACTAATACAATCTGCATTGGAATAGGAAAGAGGCAGTTTTACACCAAACAGTGACTCAACCAGCTTACATGATCAGTTGTGCTATTTGAATGTGAAAATGTCATGGAATAAAGAGATTTCTATATTAGTGATTATTAGAAGAAAAAGGAAACTCATGCTCTGTTTGATCAACAACTCTTGTAATTTAAATACTGTTTGGTTTTTTTTAAAGTGAATATTCCTTTAGGGAGAGAATTGCTTGTTCTTTCACACGATCATTGCTTTCTGAGTTTTGGTCAAAGACATTCAAAGTGATTTGGCTGGTTAATTGGTTTGATTTCAAGTAGAGCTGGCCAGTGGGAAGAAATTATCAGGTGTAGCAATAGCAATAGCACTTGGACTTATATACCACTTCACAGTGCTTTACAGCCCTCTCTAAATGGTTTACAGAGTCAGCTTATTGCCCCCAATAATCTGGGCCCTCATTTTACCCGTTTCGGAAGGATGGAAGGTTGAGTCAACCTTGAGCCAGTGAGATTTGAACTGCAGCTAGCAGTCAGCTGAAGTAGTCTGCAGTACTGCACTCTAACCACTGCGCCACCTCATCTCTTACAATTCAAAAACTCTCCAGATATTGAAATAGGTGGTAATATTCAAATAAGGATTTGCTTATGATGGTTACCTAGTTACAATTTCACAACACCCCAGTATCTTCTTTGCAACCTTTGTATTTATTTTTTTAAAAAAAAACTTTTAAAAATTGTTTTCTGCAGCTCAGTATTCCTGCTGAAAAATATTCAACAATTCCACTTCAATTTTCTCACCTTCTTCTAACTGTACAAAACCTACTGATGTTGATTTTATTATCACTATGCTATTCAGAAATGCAGAATAGCCCATAGCATCAAACTCTTCTTCCATAGACAGTTTTTCAATACAAGCCAAAGGAACTCTGTTTTTCTTTTCCCTCTATAATAAGTCATTAATTTACTACTGTTTGTAATTTGGGTAGGAGTGATACTGGCATAAAAAAGGAGTAACTTAAATAGACCTGGCCAGAGTCAATTTACATTGGCCTGGTACATGCAAGATATGAACTTAAGGTTCAGTCTTGGTATCTACCCAGCTTTTAGTTGATTAGCTCTGTTCATGCAGGGTACCCAGTCACAAGTTAATTCAAAGACAATCTCTGTCTTTATCTTGTAATTCAGTGTGCTTGTAAATACAGAAAATTGGGTTAAGTAAACCAAGGATCAGTTAACTGAGTTTTGTTTGAACACAACCAATTGTGTAAATTATTTGTAAGAGGAGTTAGAAATATATCCTTCTCCCTAGTGGTGGAGGCAGCATCCAGGCTGGGTTAACCTTCATCCAATCATATTGAGGACTGAGTCTGGTAACATTATTAAGCTCCGCCCCTGTTGCTAGGTAGACCCAGCTTTCGACTCAGTCCCTCGATGAGCACGGCTGCGTCATCGCTTATCTCTGATCTGTATTTCTGTCGTTTTTCCTTCTAAATTGTGGATTGAGTAATTGAAGGATTTATTGGATAAGCAGTAGCCCATCGGAGGTAGGTTAGCCATGTTTGCTGATGATTGGGATTCTACCACCTCCTGGGTTAGGTCCACTGTTAGGCAAGAGCTTGCCCTTGAGTTTATCTCCAACCCCCCTAGTTCTTTCAACATAGACAGTTCTTACGTTTCTCCTATTTAGGGCAGTATTTCCAATACACTGCCCTCCCCTTTGGGTTGTCATCGGCTCCCTGAGTATTCACGAAAATTCTTGCTGCCTTGGTCACAGCACTAAGGGAAGTGCCTATTAGACTTCAGGCGTATCTGAATTATATACTCATCCAATCGTCATCCCCTAGTCAGGCACGTAGAGATCTAGCATCTACAATCCAGGCTCTTCAGGAGCATGGGTTTTCAATCAACGTTCCCAAAAGCCACCTCTATCCTTCCACCAGGTTGGTGCACTTGGGGGCATTGATTGACACTGTTGAATGCAGAATGTACTTGTCTCGCGAGAGGCAGGACAATCTCAGGACCTTGGCAGGTCAGACGGCCAGGACTCATAGGTGCCCCTTGGCTTCACTATCTAAATTGCTGGGGACCATGGTGTTGACCATCGGGATTGTTCCGTGGGCGCGTTTACATTCACGATGTCTCCAATGGTTCCTCTTATCTTGTCATAGGAAGCTCTTGAGCTGTTCCCTGGCCAAGGTGCACGTCCCGGTGGAGGTGTCCCACTCACTCAGGTGGTGGACATCTCAGGCCATCACAAAAGGTCTCCTTTTCAAGGATCAGGGAGCTCTGACTGTCACTACAGATGCCAGCCTTTTCGGCTGGGGAGCCACCCTTCAGACACAGATAGCACAGGGCCAGTAGGACCAGGTGGACCGTATGCACAATATAAACTGGCTGGAGTTGAGGGCGGTCCATCTGGCTCTCCGCCATTTCCTCCCATGGGTGAGAGGACAACATGTGCTTGTGCTAACGGAAAACGTGCCTGCAAAGGCACACAACAGACAGGGGGGCACCAAATCGTGTTCACTTATGGACGAAGCCATAAAGCTGGGTCTTTGGGCCAAGAAGAACTTACTTTCCCTCACCTCGGAACATATTTCGGGGGTGGCAAATGTGCAGGCGGATTGGCTCAGCTGCAAGGTTCTGGACAATGCCGAGTGGCAACTGCACCCCTCGATTTTTCAGGACATAGTGGACAGATTTGGTATGCCGGTCATAGATCTATTCACCACCCCCTCCAACAGACAGATTCTGAGATTCTACACTCGGTACCCAGCACATCAGTTGGAAGGGGTGGATGCCTTGAGATGCAGGTGGCCTCCGGGCCTTCTATACGCCTTCCCACCTCTGCCTCTCTTGCACAGAAAATTCTGGGGCAAAAGGCCGAGGTTGTGTTGGTTGCCCCACACTGGCCACGCAGGACTTGGTTCGCCAACCTGCAGACACTTTTGGTGGACAGACCCTGGAGCCTCCTAGAGTTTCTGCAGGATGGATTAGATAAGGGTCTAGCCCCAAATACCATCCGGAGGCAAGTGGCAGCCACATCTTCCAATTTGACATGTGGGGGTTCTCCTTCCCTGGCTCAGCTGCCTACGGTGCACAGCTTTCTAAAAGGGGCGTCCAACCTCAAGCCTCCTGCGTTCCATAGGTACCCTTCCTGGGATTTACCCAAGGTACTTGATGCCTTGACTAAGGCCCCCTTTGAACCTCTGCGGGAGGTTTCACTCAGATTATTGACGTTGAAGGTATCATTTCTGGTGGCCATAACTTCAGCGCATCGGATTTCAGAGTTGCAGGCCCTTTCATCCAGAAAAGAATTGTGTATTTTCCATTCAGACCGGATGGTCTTACGCCTGGATTCCTCCTTTGTCCCCAAGGTGTGTTCCTGTTTCCACAGAACGCAGGAGATTATTCTTCCCAACTTCTGTCCCCATCCTGTCCATCAACTGGAATGCAAATGGCACACCTTGGACGTAAGGAGGACTCTCAAAATTTATTTACAACGCACATCTGCAACTCGGAAATCTGACGCGCTCTTTGTGTCCTTCAAGCCCACTTCCCTGGGTAACAAGTTCTCTTCCCCTACCATAGGCAGGTGGTTAAAGGCCTGCATTTCTTTGGCATACCAGTCTCAGTCTCTTCCAGTGCCGATTAGGATCACTGCGCATTCCACTAGAAATACGTCAACCTCCGCAGCATGGGCGGCTCAGGCATCCTTACAGGAAATCTGTAGGGCTGCCACCTGGGCTACACCTAATGCCTTCATTAAGAACTATAAAATGGATTCATTTGCATCAGCAGAGGCGGCCTTTGGTCGCAAGGTTCTGCAGTCGGTGGTTGGGGCTGATGCTTCATTACCACAGTCTTAGACCCTCCCTGGGACAGTTACTGTTTTGGTACGTCCCACCACTAGGGAGAAAGGGCGTTGGTACTTACCTGAGAGGCCTCTTCTCCTAGGGTGGAGGCAGCATCCAGCCCCTCCCTGATTGGGACTTGATCCTTGGTCATGCCTTGTGTGTTACTGTTTTTACCTTTGCTGTTTACCTGTTATATAATAATAATTAAAAAAATTAAATGTTGTCATCTTGGTTATGACGCGTTAAGGACGGTCAGATTAATGGCATAGCAGAAAGCTGCAACTGGATGTCTGGAGTCCAGATATGTTACAACTGTTCACGATGACGCACGGTGTCTGGGTTTTTCTTCGTCAAAAGCTGGGTCTACCTAGCAACAGGGGTGGATCTTAATAATGTTATCAGACTCAGTCCTCAATATGATTGGATGAAGGTTAACCCAGCCTGGATGCTGCCTCCACCCTAGGAGAAGAGGCATCTCAGGTAAGTACCCTTTTTCTGACTTCCACAGAAAATTTACTGTACAAAAGAATAAGGAAGAAAACTTAAAACCAAAAAAAATAATCAAATGTATCATGGATTAATTATATATTTCATGGCAACTATTGAGAATGTCTAATTACAATGAGAGGGAATAGTTCAATCTTGTGAATACTTTTTTATTTAAAAAGACTCGATCTTGCTGATTATAAAACAGCAAAAGGATAGAAAGGTGATACCTCCAAAAGAACTCTCCATGATTTTGAGGTTTAGAAGTTGAGTAAAAGCTCTTGACCTTAATGAACTTATCAGCCAGGAGAAGAAAATGAAAGTGAGAAAATAGAATTGAGCAGAGAATAGCCTCTCCATGCTCATGAAGTCCAATGCAGTTGCAGCCTAACATTAACAAAATAATAATTCAGCTTTCAATGACATATTTGTAACAGGTGGTATGCATTATTTCAATCCAAGACTAAACATTTATCTGGCACTGGGAAGCACATCTTAATTTGTGAATAATGCAAAAACACACCATAGAAGTCTATGCAAGGTAGCAGAAAGCTCTTGGTCCCCTTCATTTTGGTCCTTTTCTCTCTTGATTTGTATTGTCTTTCCATGGAAGAGTGACACTACATCAGTGGGAGATCCCCAAAGTTCAAAGTTCAAAAAAATCCTTCTGCTTCTTTCATTGCCCAGATTTTTCACATTTTTATTCTTGTTTCCCTTTAGGCTTGTATGACTCCTGCTTGTTCCTTTCATCCTGTAGGAAGGAAAGTTAACATTTTAGAAATCACTTTACATGTAATTGATATCTGAGGTTAATTATCTGGTTTGTCCACTTCTGGTTTGTTAACATCTCCCACCCACCCATCCCATAGATCCTTCCCCATTCAGTCTTTGCAGTGTATGTGTAAAGCTTGGAAGGGCAAAGTCATAACAATATGGGTCTAGGACAACTCACCGTAGCCATGTTGGCATGGCTGGGTTGGCATGGCTGGGTCAGCATAAATGAGTGAGTCTGGCTCAGTGCGATGACTCAACACATGCAGGTTAGGGAGACGGATAGCCGTGGCTGGGTGGACATGGACAGATTGGTATGGATGGGTGGGTGTGGATGAGTGAGTATGGACAGGTTAGCATAGATCACTTGACATGGCCAGGTTGGAGCGGACAGGTGGGCACAGCAGCTGGGCACATGGACAGGTCAGCATGGAAAAAATTGCCCTGGCCAACTGGACATGGAGACAACTCAGTGCTCCACCAGGAGAAATATCAACTGCTAACTCAGGCTGGTGCCCAGCAGTAGTTGATCCACCAAGATCAACAATTTAATTTAATTTAATTTAATTTAATTTAATTTAATTAATTTAATTTAATTTAATTTAATTTTTAAATTTCCTCTGTCTTCTTTTCCTTTTTCTTTTCCTTTAACAGGAAAGCTGCAGAGAGAACCGCGGCAGGAGGGTGGGAATGTGTGGCACCCCCCCCCCCCCGGATCTGCCCAGTGGAGAAGCACTCCAGATGAGCAGGTGGCTGGTCTCTGGTGAATTGAATTGACGGGGCCTCTAGGCAGCTGTGGGGGCAGCCTTACTTGATGCATCCCTTCATTAAGCAGGGAAAAGAAAGGGACTCCCACTCCCTTTCTTAGGTAAAAGTTAAAGGTTCCCCTATTTATATGTGCTAGTCGTTCCCGATTCTAGGGGGTGGAGCTCATCTCCGTTTCAAAGCCAAAGACCAGCGCTGACCGAAGAAGTTCTCTGTGGTCATGTGGCCAGCATGACTAAATACCAAAAGCACACAGAA
Organism: Natrix helvetica; assembly: GCF_964273705.1. Classification (NCBI taxonomy): domain Eukaryota; kingdom Metazoa; phylum Chordata; class Lepidosauria; order Squamata; family Natricidae; genus Natrix; species Natrix helvetica. The sequence continues at coordinate 89,896,474 of NC_138552.1, forward strand.
TACTATTACCTTCCCACCAAAGGTGGTCCCTATTTTTCTACTTGCATTTTTACAACTGCTAGGTTGGCAGAAGCTGTGACAAGTAACGGGAGCTCACACCATTACATGGCGCTAGGGATTCAAACCGCTGAACTGCCAGCCTTTCTGATTGACAAGTTCAGCGTCTTAGCCCTGAGCCAATTCCCATTCTGTTTCTTACCAGATTTCAAGAGTTAGTAGAGCAAGATGATTGATTGGTACATTTGCAAGTTGTGGATCATATTGGCCACTGCCAGTCTCTGGGAAGCCTTACGGATTTCTCACCTTTTGAGGCTGGGGCAATGTGGGGGAGACAGCAGGAGTGAGGATCCCTTTTCCAAAAGCTGCTGTTGCCACTGATCCTTATCCCCTCCCCAAAACTACTGGTAGACAAGAGCAGAGCCAGGAGCCATTTTTCTCCATCCCAATTCACCCCAGCCTCAAAAGGTGAGATATCCACAAGGCTTCCGGGAGCCCTGCAGTAGCCATTCTGATGCATAACTTACACTTTGTCTTAGACTGTTAGGAGCTGGGAAGAAAACATCAGGCTGGGAACATCATTGTCCTATTCATTATATAGAGAACGACTGTATTATGGAACATTCTGAAATGTGATATATTTCGAGAGACCTGAACCACAATCATTGCCTTTGGATCTGAATGTGAATAGGCTACCAGTGATAGTTTGTTTTAAAGTTATATCTTCTTTCCAAGTACCATATCTCTAGCTCCACAAGATACAAGTGCAATTCAACTCTCTTTTCCTGCATGCTCTTTCATTACAGATTTTGCCCAATTGTTATACAGTGAACTTTTGATTGGGGGCATTCAACTGAAGCAGCTCAGTTCTGATTTGTCTGCCTGCAAACTGAGAAAATTCCTGGTTCTGGAAAGGTAGTCCCTTGCCACTTGGGGGATGGGGGATGGGGGGAAGCAGGTGAAAACAGAGTAGTATATCTAGCTTTCTTCCTTGGTCTTTGTAGATTATGCAGTTTCTCCACAAGATACTGAATGTAATTTCAATAATGATTTAAAGTAGTTGCCGTAAGAGATCTCCAAAATCTACAGTGACCTTAGTCTGTGGTGATTGTGAGGGTCATGCCACAACATAAGATCTTTATATACTGTTGTTGCTCTCTAGTCCCATCTAGTGGCTGGAGGGACAAATATACCCAACATACTATCTTTATATATTGTTGTTGCGCTCTAGTCCCATCTAGTGGCCAGAGAGACAAAACACCAATTTATATTCTTTTGAAGCTGACCCAACCCTTTTACCCATCATCCCGCACTCTCAGACAAGTGCACGCTGGGAAGTCAGACTCCATTTCCTTTAGCATTTGGAGAAGGCAGAAGCACATGGTCATCCAAGGACTAACCCACATCGCACACAGAGCATCACTGATGAGATTACAATTGCTTGCATTTATTCATTGCTATATTCAGCAGTAACTCAATAATGTCTATCTTGTATTTGGTTCTCATTGTATGTATCCCTATTTCCCCCAGTTTCACCATATCCTATTCTTTCAATAAAGCAGTTAGATCTACGTACATGGTCTGTTTTATTGGAGGATAGGTGGGTTTAGCTGCATGTCAAGCTGCACATAGATTAACGTGTAGTGGAGACAGAACAGTGGGAGAAATGAAACATGAAAGGCAGCTGGTAGATAAGTCTACCATTTACCAAGCAAACAGTTTGACTTGCTGTTCACAAGTGTATCTATGCTAAGAAACCAAACTTGGGGTGTTAGATCTTTATTACACTTTGATGGCCTTCACAGACCAATTCAACAACACAATGATAGACAGCTTGAGGAATGAGCAAATTAATATCGCAAATGAAGAGACTCAGTTGATCATTACTACTCTTATGATTGTTTATAAGCACAAATCCTGTTATGTCGCAGTCTTTTATTTGTGAAAGAGATAAATCTTTGAGAATTATTTGAAGCCAAAATAACTTTACCTGCACTCTGGTGAAGCTTAAAGGATAATGATCTAGACTTGCACTAAACACATTGCATCTCGAAAGATAATGAAATGGATTTGTGTCTAAGCAGCAAATTACTTCATAGTCATATCCTTATGGTTTGAACTTCCAACTGTTCAGTGCACAGAGGGTGTTGATAAGAGATTAGTTCAAAATGGATTCAAAAGGCTTGCAATCAATCAATTAGGACTCTAAAGAAAGAGCCATAAGGTTCGAGGGAATGTGAGAACATGCTCAGAGTACTTTTCTTCCATAGGTGCAGTAATTTTTCTGTTGTGCACAGTAGTATAGACTTCATCTTAGTCTATACATAGACCAACAGGAATTCAGTTTGCTTTCCCTGTTCTACATACAACGCAGTAACATTGATGTTAAGAGTATACTGTAGTTCTTTGTAGAGAGTAAGGAAGATGACCTCAATGCAGGGGTGAAATGCTATCGGTTCGGACAGGTTTGCAGGAACAGGTATTAAAAATCCTATTGGTTCGGGTCAACTGATTTTTTTCCCAACGATCAGCTGTGACGCACGATTTATATTAGCTAGAAAGCAGGATTTCCTGCTTTCTAGCTAATCTAAATCGCATGGCATAGCGGATTCCCCACCTCACTGTTTTACTTACCTTTGCAGGCATGCTTAATAGCAGGTTCAGCCCACCCGCCCAGACATTATTATGTCTGTTTTTGACACTCTGCGCACGTGCGGAAAATCCTGCATATGCACGGAGGTGGCACGTGAGAACAGAAAGCACCACACTAACGTTTGTGAACTGCTAGCAAAGGTAAGTAGATTTCACCCCTAACTTACATGTGTATAAATCATTATGTAGGCCACGGGTGTCAAACTTGATTGTGTCACGTGGCATATCACGTTTTTGCCTTTACAGAGCCAGGGTGGGTGTGGCCTGCACATGACACATCTGGCCCATGGGCTGCCAGTTTGATACCCCTGATGCAGGCAAAAGGAGAAGGAATGTTTTTTAAAGCCCAGAACAACATTCAGAAGTGACTTAGGCAAATGCCTCCCCACTTCTCTGCAATATAAAAAGAAGGAGTAAATGCAGCCCAATCAAACTTTCAATATTTTGCTGTCATAGTCACCTTCAATAAAATTAGTTTTAGTCTTCATATAGAGTTGATGTCTTCCCTACCCAATGGGGCTGGCATTCTTCAAAAGAAGCATAGCTGGATATCTATCCACTTCCATATTTTTTTTTAAAAATATATATATATTTGAAAAGCTGAGATAAGGTTCTAAGTTGAGGAACAAACCAGCTACAGTTATTTCCCAATAACTGCAGACTGTGAGCTTCAGTGGAAGTACTTAATACACAGATTTCTTAATGCTTGTATCCTGTGGGATGAGATGAAACCTTCTGACCAGAACTTCCAAGCAATGATCTTTTAATACAAGTTAAATTCCTACTTATCCCAATTAAGCACTGCCATGCAGATACACAGCAAGGGAGAGTAATGCTCACATTCAACTTGAAGATGCCATCATAAAGGATTCCTTCTAATCCAGTGAATACTTCCCAAATTATGTTCTAGAAATTTTCAGTAGCTGCCGAGATCATCCCTGCAGCGAAGACTGTGTAGAAAATAGATTTATATATCAGGAATACATGTGACATTGCATCTCAAGATAACTAGTGTGAAAATCAAATCTACTGAAGAATTTGGAATTGTTTATATGCTATGGTTTTCCCAGTTGCAATGTATGGCTGTGAAAGTTGGACCATAAGAAAGGCTGAGCGCCAATGAATGGAGGCCTTTGAACTATGATGCTGGAGAAGACTCCTGCAAGCCCCTTGGACTGCAAGGCAAATTAAACCGGTCAGTCCTAGAAGAGATCAACCCTGACTGTTGTTTAGAAGGTCAGGTCCTAAAGATGAAACTCAAATACTTCGGCTACCAAATGAGAAGGAAGGACTTACTGGAGAAGACCCTAATGCTGGGAAAGATTGAGGGCAAAAGAAGAACGGGACGACAGAGAATGAGGTGGCTGGATGGAGTCACTGAAGCAGTAGGTGTGAGCTTGAATGACTCCAGAGGATGGTAGAGGACAGGGAGGCTTGGAGGAACATTGTCCATGGGGTCATATTGGATTGGACATGACTTGCAACTAACAACAAAATATTAGAAACTGTGTCTTCCAGTGAGGAGTACCATAATGTGGTTTTCATACTTGGTAACTTTGCCAGGAATTGTCATACCCTCAGAAAAACAGTTTTTTAGATTTCGTTGTTTAGATTTCAGTAATATGCATGGAGTTTGCCCAGCCACTCTCTTAATTATATCAAGTTCCTTCAAATATCATCACCCTTCTTTATTCTCCCACTTGTTGGAAATGAAACGGAATGAATTAATATTTGTTTTTTAAAAAAATCAGAACTGTGTTTATGAAAACTGATGTCACCTTATTTTTCTTTTCTTCAAATTACTAGTTTTATTCTAAGTTGTAGGAAGGTTTCATTTTAGTTTAAGTACGTGTTAGTTTTTTTTTCCTAATGGAAATCACTGGAAAAATTATTTGTCACAGTATTCAAAGTAACATTTATTTCTGAAAAAAAGAAAACAAAAAAAACCATTATAAGTATACCAAAGATAAATTACCATAGCATTTCCAGAATGAAATATCTAACTCAGAGAATACTGAAAGTGAATCAAAATATAGCTTGGCAATAAGAATATTAAATTAACCTATAGTTACCACAAATTAGGACAATTTCTCCAGAGCCAATTACCATAGGAACTAAGCAGTTCTCCAGCCAATTAGAATCTCACAGGGAGGGAAAACCTTTGGGCCTATTTCAAATGCCACCATGCTATAAAAATCTTAATCATTTTTTCCCTATTTTCTCTGAGTTGTATTTGTATTAGATAGGGGGACCTGTATCTCATGAGACATTAATTTGTGCTGTTTCTCTCTAGGCCACAAAGCCTGATTATTACTGAATCATCCTGCTGAATAACAATACTCATTGATAGGTTTATATTGTTTCAAACAGAAGATACTCTAGGCATGTGAATGGAAATTCATTTTCTTTTTATGTCCAAATCTGGCAAAGTATGAGCATTCAATTTCTCTACCATGGTTTTCCTCACTCAAATATCTCAACATTGTGGCAATGTGTTCTAAGTAGAGATGGGCTAGAGCAGTGATGGCGAACCTTTTTTGGCTCGCGTGCCACAAGTGGGGGGAGCGCAGGGGGGTCATGTGCGGACGTGTCGCACCCATAATGCAACACGCTACTCCCCCAGTGCGCATGCACGCACAACGTGCGCGCCCCATTTTTACATGCTTTTTTCGCCCTCCCCAGGCTCTAGACCGCCTCCGGACGGTCCCTGAAGCCTCCGGGAGGGGCGGGAGAGGCTCTTTTTGCCCTCCCCAGGCTCCTATAAAGCCTCTGGAGCCTGGGGAAGGAGAAAAATAGCTTTTAAAAAGGTGAAGTCAGGTGGCCAGCGCGCGCATGCGCGCTGGCCAGCTTACAGGGCAGCGCCTCGCATGCCGTGACAAATGGCTCCGCGTGCCATAGGTTCGCCATCACTGGGCTAGAGGCAAGGGTGGGTTGCTGCCGGTGTTACTGCCCATATGCAACCCAGGTGCAACGTGCACACGCTGCATTGCTCAGTGTAAATTGTTCTGTGTGCATGCAGTCACTAAAACCCAAAATGGTAGCAGCCAAGCAGCAGGGAAGGAGTTTGGGGGCATGGCAGGCCTGCGTTGCTGCCGGGTTTGTGACCCAGGCCTGAATTCCACTACCGGCTCAGCCGAACCTGGCCGAACCAGCAGCAACCCACCTCTGGTTAAACGGAACTGTTCTTGCAAAGTGAAATAGTATATCTAATCTTAGCAAGAAAATTATAGAATTGAGACAATTGAGAAATTTCTTTTTCAGGGGAGAATTCTGATATTCCCTCCCTTCTCCTTTCCAAAAATAAAACTTACTGGTAGGTTTCAGAATTTTCTCAAATTATTTCGCATCAATGTTTAACAATGAATGTCTTTCCCCCCTCATCCTGGCAATTACAAGATTTTAGTTAAATGTGCTCTCATTTTAAAGTGACACTAACAGGTGAGATGCTTAAATACCTCCTGAAATCAGCATTTGTTTTCTTGTTGTAATTACAAAGCAGCTAAACATCTATTATTTGTTCAATTACAAAATTTGATAAATAAAAGAAGGAAGAGTAGCTTCTCCAACTACTGACTTCCAATAATATTCTGACCTGCTAACATGCTTTGTGCTTCATAAACCATGGTTTATGAAATAAACCACAATGCTTTCTAAGAAAGTGATTTACAATTGACCATAACTATGCTGACAATAACTCATCATATTACCCTTCCAAAATGATAAATACCAGTTTGAAACATGACAAGTCACAATGCTAGTTACACAAATCTCTCAACTTGCTAGTGCCAACACACACACACACACACACACACAAACACCAGATTGACTTTTCTCATCATCTTGTTATCATAATTTCAGGCATTAACTCTAACTAATACAATTTAACAAAATTACATTGACATGCAATAGTTTTGGAATGTAGCTGTCATCAGAAAAATGCATCTTCTATATTAACAGTCATGGTGGTGCAGTGGTTAGAATGCAATATTGCAGACAAACTTACTGCTGACTGCCAAGAGTTCAACTGTGACTGGCTCCAGGTTGACTCAGCCTTCCATCCTTCTGAAGTCGGTAAAAGGGGGACTCAGACTGTTGGGAGCAATATGCTGACTCTATAAACTGCTTAGAGAGAGCTGTAAAGCACTATGAAGTGGTATGTAAGTCTAAGTGCTTTTGCTATTAAGAATTCAATTTGGACTGGGTGGCTTTTCTTCATAATAAAAGATTAGAAAATGTGGACCTGAAGAGCTGAAGGAGAAAAAAAAGACACAGCAGGATACTGTGCTTGAGTATTTTTCTTATTTAACTCTAATATTGCTGATCACACACACAGATAATTGAAACAAATTTAAAGGTTTTCCTAGTTAAGAGGCATCAGTTCTCTGGCCATACTTGTGCTTAGAACTGAATTGATGTAACACCGTTTTATGCCCAGATTCTTATCAAATTAAATAGTTACACATAACAATTTGGGAGAAATTTTCACCCATAAAGGGCAACTGTGCAAATCAAATTCTATTAAAAAGGAATAAATATAAGCTAAATTCTTTGTTAGGTGCTTAAGCTCCAGTATATCGAACAAATAATCAAAGCTAAACGGAAACTCTTTTTTTTTTCATTCTGTCTGGATGGGCTGGCTGTTCATAAAACCTGAACAATGAACCTATCAGGACTATGGCTTTCTCGGTGCATGCAAAGCCAAATCCTTATCAGGCATTCTCTGAGTTTTCCTTCCCATTTTTCCTGGATCAGAACAGGCCAAGGGTAAGTTCATCAACCGGCTTGCCAAAAACATCCGAGATTCATTTATTTCTTAATTTTTTATCCTGCCTTTATTTACTTTTATAACTAGGTATCTCAAGGTGGCAAACATACACAATACTTCTTCTTTCTTCTATTTTCCCTACATCAACAACCGTGTGAGCTGAAAAACCAGTGTCTGGCCCACCAGCTGGCTTTCATGCCGAAGACAGGACTATTGACTTCACTAAGAACAAATCTAATACTCCCTCCCGTTGTAATCCCTGGGTCTTTCTTTGTTTTCCCACATTCAATTTTATTGAGATTAGGAGCAATTAGGATTAGATGATTGGGGATTACGATTAGGAGAGATTAAGATTAGAGTAATAGAAGGGATCTTGTATCTAATACCCAATAACAGTAACTAAGACACTTTCATTTGTGGCATTGTTGAACAGACTAGCTTTCCAGCCCGATACACATGTCTTTTCCACAAACTGTTAAGAAATCAGCAATTGCAGAATGATTGTGATCAAAATTAGCAAAACAGAGAGGGTGCATGGAGAACGAACAGCATATTTTAGTGGGTGCAGTGCCACTTCTTTTTGATGTGAATATAGAAGAGAGTTGTGACTTTCACTGCAGTATTTATTTCATTTTTTATTTATTTATTTATTTATTTACTGCGCTTCTAGACCGCCCCCTCTCCCAAAAGGGACTCGGGGCTGTGTACAGTCCATACAAGAAATACATCATATATATAATTAAATAGTTGAACAGTTAAAATTGTTAAATAAGAAGATAGATATGGAGGAGGTTAAAAAGAAGGTTAAAAAGAACTGTACAGCTGAGTAAAGTATATAAATATAGTTTTAGAACCCCTAAAAATATCACATAAATTAAATTTAAAAGCAATTCCCCTAAAATACCAGTTAAAAAATATGTCTGCCAGGAGGTAACAGTTATGATTATGCCAGGCCAGCTAATCGGAACAGGTGAGTCTTCAATTTTTGTCGGAAGGAGCGGAAGTCAGTGGTGGTTCTAATGTCGGGGGGGAGGTCATTCCAGAGGGTTGGGCCCATCACAGAGAAGGCCCTACTCCTTGGCGCCGCCCGTTGGCATTGCTTAGTGGACGGCACCAGGAGAAGTCCCTCCCTGTGAGAGCGAATTGGCCGCAGGGATGTGTGTGGGAGGATGCGATCCCGCAAGTAGCTAGGTCCTGTGCCATGGAGCGCTTTAAAGATGGTAATCAAAACCTTGAAACGCACCCGAAAAACCACAGGCAGCCAGTGCAGCTCGCGCAGGAGAGGTGTTACGTGGGAGTACCTAGTACTCCCCATGACAGCCCGCGCGGCTGCGTTCTGGACTAGCTGCAGTCTTCGGGCGCGTCCCAAGGGAAGCCCCATGTAGAGAGCATTGCAGTAGTCCAGGCGAGACGTCACCAGTGCATGAGTAACCGTGCGTAGGGCATTCCGATCCAGTAGGGGGCGCAATTGACGCACCAGGCGAACCTGGTGGAACGCCCCCCTTGCCACGGCTGCCACATGGTCGTCCATTGACAGCTGGGCATCTAGGAGGACACCCAAATTGCGCGCCCGTTCCACAGGGGGCAATTGTTCGCCCCCTATGGCCAGCGATGGAGTCAGCTGGCTGAACCGAGGTGCTGGTAGCCACAGCCACTCAGTCTTGGAGGGGTTGAGTTTGAGTCTGTTGTCCCCCATCCACACCCCGACGGCTTCCAAACATCGGGACATCACTTCGACAGCGTCGTTGGGGTGGTTTGGGGTTGAAATGTACAGCTGGGTATCATCAGCATACAGATGATACTCAACCCCAAAACCATGGATGATCTCCCCCAGTGGCTTCACGTATGCGTTGAACAGGAGAGGCGAGAGGACCGACCCCTGTGGCACCCCACAAGTGAGTGGCCTCAGGGTCGACCTCTGCCCCCCTGTCAACACACATTGCATCCGGTCGGAGAGGTAGGAGCCGAACCACCGCAAAACGGTGCCTCCGACTCCCATCCCCTCCAGCCGGCGCAATAGGATACCATGGTCGATGGTATCAAAAGCCGCTGAGAGGTCTAATAGGACCAGGATAGAGGAACAACCTCTATCTCTGGCCCTCCAGAGATCATCAACCAACGCGACCAAGGCTGTCTCCGTGCTGTGCCCAGGTCGGAAGCCAGACTGGCGTGGGTCTAGATATTCGGATTCATCAAGGTGTCGTGGAAATTGCTGTGCCACCACATTCTCAACAACCTTTGCTAGAAAGGGAAGGTTGGAGACTGGACGATAATTAGCTAGCTCCGTTGGGTCAAGTGAAGGCCTCTTAAGTAAGGGCCTCACCACCGCCTCTTTCAAGGCAGTTGGTAAGGATCCCTCGCCCAATGAGGCGTTCACCAGGCCCAGAAGCCAGCCTCGTGTCACCTCCCAAGTTGCCAGTACCAGCCAGGAGGGACACGGGTCCATTGAACATGCGGTGGGTCGCAGCCGTCCACGCAACCTGTCCAAATCCTCGGGGGCAACAGAGTCAAACTCCTCCCAGAATGGTCTCACAAGACTCACTGTTGACGGCTCATCTGGTCCACTGGAGGGGGCCCATCCGCTCTGGATCTGAGCGACTTTGTCCTGCAGATATTCCCCAAACTCCTCTGCTCTGCCCTGCAAGGGAGCCCCCCGTGTCCTCTGCGATAAGAGGGAGCGGGTCACCCTAAACAGGGCGGCAGGGCGGTTATCAGCGGACGCAATAAGAGCGGCACAGTGTCTACGTTTGGCCGCTCTCAATGCCACAAGGTCGGTCCGTAAATAGGCTATTATTTTGTTTTATGATTTCCCATCTCCCTTTCAATGCTCTATCCACCATCTTTCCAATTCTTCCCCATGGATGCTGAAGATAATGTCTACCAATATGATGATCAATGACTATCTAAACATATGGGTTTCAGTATGGGTAAGTGTATAGGCAGGGGTGGGATTCAGCCGGTTCGGACCAGTTTGGCCGAACCGGTAGCTCCGATGATCAGGTGGACTCACCTGCCCGCCCCTGCGCTATACTGATCTATATTCCCTTTGTTTGAAGCCCAGCTGATAGGCCTGGCAGAGTGGATTGCTGCTGTTTTACTCACCAGGGCTGCAGTAGAAGGCAGGTTTTTGAGCTGTTTTCAAATGCACTGCACACTCATGGAGAGTGTTAAATAAACTGGTTGTTATACTGGTTGAATCCCACCACTGTGTATAGGTTTGCATCCATTACCGGGACTCAGTTGGCCTTCTGAAAGAACCATTCAATAATAGGACATGGTGCCTGATATTATCTGATTCTTCTTATGCCTGGATTGGTTGTATGTCACATCTAAATTTAGAGATTTCCAGGCATTTCCTACAGTCTTCTGGAAGTCTCTCAGAATCACTCTGGATCTTGAGCATGTTGAGGAAGCTAATTTATCAAGGATGGGTTGGCTTCCTCTGTCTTTGGCTGGTATGGAGATATCATTGTCGCTACTGTGTTGGCCTTCATATGGATTGGTGTTTTGCCAAGGATGCTGTGTTGGTTGCTGACACTCACATAGTACTTTACAAATATTTATTTCTGCTCTATTTCTTTTGTCTTAGGCTTAGCATGCATTAGAAAATGAGAGCGCCATTCCAGGAGCATGGATTTTAGCATAGCTGCCATCTAGAGTTGCTTTGCCTATTCAAAGCATAATTAAAATGTATAAAGCTACACATTGCCTACTAAATAAAAAACAGTCAGTTTTGACATCCCCTCCCAAACCATAGCATATATTTATTTAGCTTTCCATAATGGTTTATACATTCATTCCATAAATATCCTGCAAGACAAGGGTAAATATAGATAGTCTCCTCTGAGGACACAGCATAATGTGAATATCAAGGCTTCTATAAAATTTCTTTCTGTAGGGACTTAATCAGCCAAGAGTTGGTATGGTAACAATGATTGTTTTATTGACTTAACACAGGAGTTCTAACTCACTTAATGCATACAAGCAAATCATTTGTGTGTTTTAAACAGCAAAAAGAAGACCATTTCTTTAGATAGAAATATACCGAGTATACAAAAATGCACTTGTTCATGCCCACATATACTTACTTAAAATAAGTGCCTATTTTGCAAGAGAAAGATGCTCCATGTAAAAAAAAACTATTGCCAAACGAAGTGAAATTTATTTTATTTGTGGCAATTTCTGGTTTGAAAGACAGATGGACCGAGAAGCGAAATGTACACAGTAGTAAATACAATTTCTTGTCTGTCAACATGGATATCTTGATTTAAGGTGTGAAACATCGAATGAGTGATTTGATTCAAAGGTGGTCCAACCGAATTGAACATCTGAATCAAATTGAATTGAATCACAATCATTCTAAGGTGATTCAGAAATCCAGTGGATTTTCGGACTTCCACGGCCTCAAACTCTCTTGTTGTTTTCTTCTCTACATTATGTGGATCAAGTGGGAATGAGTGCTGAGTGATGTATTTAGTTATCTGATATTAAAACAGGCAGCTAGTTATTTAGTTTCATCATCCCTAGAAACCTTGCCTGCTAAAGCAGTAAGGAAAAGCCCCTCATCTGCATTTGTCTCTAGATCTTCCTGCTACAATTTTTAGGCATGTCTGCTTGGAGGCAAAGAGAAAAGATGTACAGTATTAATTTCATGACAGGTCTGAGTGGGTTTCTATTACATTGCTAAATATAATACAAACCATTTTTAAGATACTCTTTTATATTCACAACAATGATCACACACCTTTCAGTATTTTTGGGAACTGGGAATTATATATAAGCAACGTATTTTTATTTATTTATTTGTATCCTGCCTTTATTATATTAACAAAATACTAAAGGTGGTGAACATATCCAACACCCCTTCCTCTTCTTATTTTCCTCACAACAATTATTTGAGGTGAGATGAGCTGAGAGAGAGTGACAAACCCAAAATCACCCAGCAGGCTTTCATGGCTAAGACAAGACTAGAACTCACAGTCTCCCAGTTTATAGTTTGGTGCCTTAACCACTGTACCAAACTGGCTGTCATATAACAAATCATTCATAAAAGAGGCCAAAGATGTATATCAAACATGATGCCAAATCGGCAAAGGAAATAATTACCATATTTTTCAGACTATAAGACGCACTGAAGTATAAGATGCACCAAGATTTTGAAGAGGTAAATTTAAAAAAAGATTTTTGCACTCTGCAGGCCTCCAAACCCTCTGCACGCCTCATTTTTTGTGAAAAAAACAATCATGCAGAGTTTAAGAGGTCTGCAAAGTGCTCCTAGGAGCTGGGGAGGGGGGGCAAAACGAGCAAAAAGCAGCCCACTTTTCACTCATTTTTACCCTTCCCAGGCCCCAGGAGCTCTTTGTAGGCCTCCAAAACCCTCTGCACATCCATTTTTGCAAAGGAGGCAGGGTTTTGGGATGCCAAAAATGCTGTATTCAGTGTATAAGACACACTCAGATTTTTATCCTCTTTTTTAGGGGAAAAGGATGCATCTTATACTCTGAAAAATACGGTAAAACATGGTAGATCCTCTGATTTTTGGTAGAAACTATTTTAAAGTGGTTTTAAAATTTAACCTGGAATAAAATATTTTTTTCATATTTTAGTACAATTTCTCAATACATTCTTTACTGGAAAATGCAACACTGCTATCCTACTCTCATTTTTGTTATCAATGCCTTAGAAGATGTGCATCATCTTCTTCAGGGTGACTACTGGCAGGAGGAGGAAATACAGGTAGTCCTCGACTTATGACCACAATTGAGCTCAAAATTTATGTTGCTAAGCGAGACAGTTTTAAGTGAATGTTGCCCCATTTTACCACCTTTCTTGCCCCAGTTGGTAAGTGAATCATTGCAGTTAGTAACATGGTTGGAATGTAAATCTGGCTTCCCAGTTGACTTTGGCTATCAGAAGGTCACAAAAGGTGCTCACATGACCCTGGGACACTGGTCATAAATATGAGTCATTTTTCACACTTATGACCATTGTAGCATCCTCCTGGTCATGTGATCAAAATTCAGACACTTGTCAATTGACTCATATTTATGACTGTTGCAGCATCCCGGTGTCATCTAATCATATTTGGTGACCTTCTGACAAGCAAAGTCAATGGGGAAGCCAGATTCACTAAACAATCATGTTACTGACTTAACAACTGCAGTGATTCACTTACCAACTGGGGCAAGAAAGGTTATAAAATGGGGCAAATTCTTCTTAATAAGTGTGTCACTTAGCAACAGAAACTGGACTCAATTGAAATCATAAGTCAAGGATCACCCGTACACCGACAAGTTCGTGCTGTCTACTTGACAATATTTTTGGAAGTGGTTTGGCATTGCTTTGCTCCTAGGATTTAGAGAGTGGGTGTCTTCCAAAGTTATCAAGTTGTTTTAATGCCCAAGGCAGAAATAAAACTCATGCAACCCAGTTTCTAGCCCTATGCCTTTAACCACTGCACTAGATCATGCAGACCGGCTCTCTGGAGAAGATTTAATCCTCCTCAATCTACATATATTCATCTCAATCTATTTTAGAAGGTGAACTGCACATTATGTAATTTGACTCTCTGTCTCTCTCTCTCCCCTGTGAACCAGAAGCAGAACTTCATTATATAGCTTTGGCTTGTTCTTGTGTGACTCCTAAGCAGCTGATTTCATGTCATAATTTTAGAAGAAGACAAAGAATTGTTTGTTTGTTTGTTTGTTTGTTTTGTTGGATTTATATGCCGCCCTTCTCCCAAAGGACTCAGGGTGGCGTACAGCATTAAAAAACACATATTACAAAAGTTAAAAGGAAATTAGAAACAATCCAAAAAACAAACCCAATTAATATAACACTAACATTTTAAAAATTAGATAAAATTAACAGGCCAGGCTGGCTTGCTGGAAAAGCCAACTTTTTAGGGTGCGTCGGAAGGACCCGAGGTTGGGAATTATCCGAAGCTCTGGGGGCAGCTCATTCCAGAGGGAAGGCGCTCCCACAGAGAAGGCTCTCCCCCTGGGGGTTGCTAACCGACACTGTTTGGCTGACGGCACCCTGAGGATCGCACTGGACGGTGGGAGGCTACTGATGGCAATAGGTGGTCTCGCAGGTACCCTGGGCCTAAGCCATGGAGCGCTTTAAAGGTGATAATTAATACCTTGAATCGCAGTCGGGAAAAAACCGGCAATCAGTGCAGGCCGCCTAAAAGTGGTGTAACATGGGAGCACCTAGGTACCCCCATGATAACCCGCACGGCCGCATTCTGGACCAGCTGAAGCCTCTGGGTGCTCTTCAAGGGCAGCCCCATGTAGAAAGCGTTGCAGTAGTCCAGCCGAGAAAGACGAGGGCATGAGTGACTGTGCATAGAGCGTCCCGATCCAGGAAGGGGCGCAACTGATGTACCAGGTGAACCTGGTAAAAGGCCCCCCTGGTCACGGCCATCAGGTGATCTTCTAAACTAAGCCGTGTGTCCAGAAGGACTCCCAGTTTTCAGGCCCTCTCTGAGGGGGCTAAAATTTCTCACCCTATCATCAAAGATGGAACAAGATGCACAAATTGGGATGACGGAGAACACAGCCGCTCAGTCTTGGAGGGATTGAGCTTGAGCCTGTTCCTCCCCATCCAGGTCCACACAGCCTCCAGGCATCGGGACATCACGTCGAGGGCATCGTTTGGGTGGTTTGGGATAGAGATGAAAAGTTGGGTATCATCAGCATATTGATCATACCGTACCCCAAAACCACGGATATCTCACCCAGTGGTTTCATATATATGTTGAACAGGAGGGGTGAGACAACCGACCCCTGGGGCACCCCACAAGTGACGTGCCTCGGGGTAGATTCCTGCCCTCCAGTCAACACGAACTGCGACCGATCCGACAGGTAGGAGGAGAACCACCGTAAAATGGTACCCCCCACTCCCAACTCCCCAAGTTGTCGCAGTAGGATACCATGGTCGATGGTATCAAAAGCCGCCGAGAGGTCTAATAGGACCAGGACAGAGGAGCAGCCCCTGTCCCAGGCCCGCCAGAGATCATTGGCCAACACAACCAATGCCGTCTCCGTGCTGTACTCGGGCCTGAAACCCGACTGAAATGGATCCAGGTAGACAGCTTCATTCAGGTACTGCGGAAGCTGACCTGCTACCACACTCTCAACAACCTTTCCTACAAAGCGAAGGCTGGAGACCGGACGATAGTTGTCTAAAGAAGCTGGGTCCAGGGAAGGCTTCTTAAGGAGGGGCCTCACCACCGCCTCCTTCAAGGTGGTGGGAAAGAACCCCTCTCTCAATGAAGCGTTGGTAATCGCCTGGAGCCAGCCTCGTGTCACCTCCCGGGAAGCCGAAACTAACCAAGAGGGACATGGGTCCAGCACACAAGTGGCAGCACTGAGTCCCCATAATCCTGTCCATGCCCTCGGGGGTCACAGGGTCAAACTCATCCCAGATTGTCTCCACAAGATTAATACCCATCGATTCGCCCAAATCTACCCTGTCAGAGTCCAAGCCTGACCGGATCTTAGCGATTTTATCCTGCAGATACTGAACAAATTCTTCAGCCCTACCCTGCAGGGGTCTTTCCCAGTTCCTTGGTTAAGTAAGGAACGGGTCACCCTAAACAGGGCAGCTGGCAGTTATCTGCGGATGCGATAAGAACGGAAAAATGTTGCCATTTTGCCACTTTTATCACCACTAAGTAGGATTTAATATGAATTCTTACTAGTGTTTGATCAGATTTGGACTGGCTGGCCCTCCAACCACTCTCTAGGCATCTTTTGCGGCGTTTCATCACCCGGAGCTCCTCGGTAAACCAGGGAGCCACCCGGGATCGACACTGGCTCAGAGGCCGCAAAGGCACAATGCGATCCAAGGCTCCAGTGGCCGCCCTATCCCAGGCTTCCACTAGGACTTCGGTCGAGTTGTGAGCAAGGGATTCAGGAAAAGTCCCAAGCTCCATCAGTAACCTTTCAGGGTCCATCAGGTGCCTGGGGCGGAATCATCTAGTTAGTTCCTCCTCCCTGCGGCGAGGAGTAGCAGTATGGAAGTCAAGCCTGATGAGGAAATGATCAGACCATGACAAGGGTTGAATAGAAATATCCCCTAAATCTAGATCATTCATCCACTACCCAGAGAAAAAAAATCAGGTCGAGCGTTTGTCCCCTATTATGGGTGGGGTCTTGAATTAACTGAGTTAGGTCCATAGCCATCATGGAACCCATGAACTCCCGAGCTGACTCGGATGTCTCGCCAATGGAAGGCAGATTGTAATCCCTCAGGATCATAAGCCTGGGGAAATCAACCACCAATCCAGCTAATGCATGCAGCAGCTCCGGCAGGGCCAATGAAACATAGCAGGGGGGCAGGTATGTAACAAAAAGGCCCACATGAACTCCAAGGCCCCATTTCACAAAAAGGGACTCACACCCGCCTATCTGAGGCACAGTGACCTCCTGAGGTCTGAGACTTTCCCTAATAACCCCCACCCCACCCTTGCCCTGGACTCTCGGCTGGTGATACACCTGGAAGCCTGGTGGGCATAGTTCACTAAGGGGAACACCCCCCTCATGGCCCAACCAGATCTCCGTAATGCATGCCAGGTCCACTCTACCCTCTTGCATGAGGTCGTAAATGAGGGGACCTTATGCACCACGGACCTAGCGTTAAGCGACACCAGCTGGAGACCAGGGTCCTGTAATCCCGAGCACCCGGGGGTGCGAGAAGGGCAATGAGGGTTGGAATGCACGATCGCTCTTAAACAGCGAACCCACATCCCCCAAACATAATTTGGCCCTCGGCCCCCACCATATCTGCCTCTCCCACAAACAGTAGAGATGGTGAACCCCCAATGGAATGGCTTAATGTCTCTGCCGGAATCCCAACCCTTCCCAGCACTCTGGACCCGCGCCCATTAGTTAGCTCTGGCCTGTGCCCTAGCAGACTCCCCCCCCAAGCCTGTCTGAGCCATCCGAATCAAACCCCCCCTTAAAATTTGATTTAAAAACCCCTGTAAAAAAAACCCTAAGAAATCTCTTCTTCGCATGCCACCTCTTGGGATCCCAAGATCCGTCATTAAGGAAGTGTCTTGATAGGCAAGAAGGCCATCCCCTGGAAAGGGGGAGTTCCCGAAGGGAATAAAGTTCTGTCGCAGTATAACATAGAGGAGAGTGCGGCATCAACCAAACGGGATGACATCATGGGGAGATGGAATGAGGAGATGACATCTCCATGGGGGGGGGGGCAGCTGACAGTGTTCAAGGGGGTAGCGGGAAGCTTGTGTCCATCATAGAAATGGTCGGTGTTAAGGACAGTATGTAAGAGTAACAGCCAGATGTCAAAATCGCAGCAGATGATAGATTGCGAGGTGGTGAAGTGGCCAGTGATGGTGGTGGTGTGGACAGCGGTGGCAGCGGCGGCTGCTCCAACTTCAACGACTCCAACAGCCAAGCTCTGTCCATGCCAGCCGCGCTCATATCAGTCACCAGGGCTGCACTCCATTGACCCAGTCCATAGTGTCACAGGAGGAGGGGCCAAATGGCCAAATGGCACAGTACGGTGGCCCAGGCAATGGCAGTGATACTGGAGGGGGCCACAACGAAGGACCCCCCCACTCCAAACACGCCCATGCCAACTACCGAAGCCATCTTCCGCTGGCGTCAATATCCATGCCAGCTGCCTCAGCCACTCCCCGTTGATCCAATCTATCATGTCCATAAGCAAGGTGGAGGGGGGGAACTACCGGGAGCAACCGGGATAACACCACAGCGTGGGGAGTGTCAGCTGCAGAGACCCAAGGCCAGGCGTCCCACTGCCGCTGTCGCTGACCACTCCCATGCTGGCTGCAGAGACCCCAGGCTGGGTGTCCCGCCGCCGCTGCCCACACCCACGCCAGCTGCAAAAACCCCAGGCCGGGCGTCCCGCCGCAGCCACTGACCACACCCACATTGGCAGCTGCCGACACTCTCCCACACCCACACTCCTTTCACCACCAACCGCCCCATTTCACTCACGATGTTCTGGCTACAAGGCAGGACATCGCAGCTCAAGGGTATCCCCGAGGTCTCGGGAAGTTCTCATAGCTGGACCTGGAACCAACGAAGGGATAGGGTACCCCCTGCAAGCCCCAAGAAGGACAATCATCTTCCCGAAGCTCTCCTCAAATGCAACAGGACACTACTTTGGGCATGTGTAGATAGAGAATATTCTATTCTCAACATGTTTTAGATTTTTCAGAAAGAAGAATGTGTGGTATGTATCTAGGGATAACCTCAGATCTCAAGAGACATTATTAGCACAAGGACAGGACGATCACTGTCAGATACAATTAGACTGGTCACAAATAGCAGAACAGTGCAGGAAAATATGGTAATGAAAATTTGATGACTATTCAGAGTTATTTTTAAAAGAGCATTACACACACACACACACACACACACACACACACACACAGAGCCACACACCTTACTCCTGGAATGATATCTTAAAAATAACTCTGAATATTCATCAAATCAATCTATCTATCTATCATCTATCTATCTATCTATCTATCTATCTATCTATCTATCTATCTATCTATCTATCTATGTATTATCTATCTATCTATCTATCTATCTATCTATCTATCTATCTATCTATCTATCTATCTATCTATCATCTCTCTCTCTCTCTCTCTCTCTGTGTCCCCTTCTGGGATAATTGATTTTAATCCACCTGAAGCTATGAGGCTTGAAATAAAATTATTCAAGCTGTCCTTCCTTATCTCCTGAATAGATGTGGTTGTTTTCCCCATTTCAGAGGGTTTCAAAGTATAACCAAAGTTCCATAAATTAATAGAGGATCCCATACATCTTGCAGATCCAATGGTAATTAAAGTTAATAAAATTGTGGTCTACCTAATCTATCTAATATTCCAGTGTCTTGCCTCATTATTCTGGACTGTACAAGAAAAGGAACTCATTTTTCCGAAATTCTCAAAGCCAACACCGTTTGTACACAAGCTGGCATCCAGGGCAGAGTTGGTATTCAGCCAGTTCTGACAGGTTCTGGAGAACCAGTAGCAGAAATTTTGAAAAGTTTGGAGAACCGGCAAATAGGGTGGCCCCGGCCCTGCCTCCCAGCCTCCCAGGTGATATTTTGTGGTCCTGAACAGGAGAAAGGAGCTGGGAACCAGGTTAGTGGGGTGGGGAGAGAATGGGGATTTTGTAGTATCCTTCCCCTGCCACACCCACAAAGCCATGCCCACAAAGCCACACCCACAGAACTGATAGTAAAACTTTTTGAATCCCACCACTGATCCAGGCCCCTTCTTTTCACCTCATGTAGCGATGAGCAATAGCTCAGAGATAAAGGGAAATCTTAATGTGGCTTGTAATTTCAAGCATTTCTTCAACAAGCTGAAATTCAGCCAAGCTGCTGCAGGTTAGTGGGAACAATCCTGGCTTCAATAGAGAGGGGCTTGGTAGGAGGAACAGCCTATTTACAGAAGCTCCTTTGAAAAGTCATCCCAACTTATCTATTGCTATTATTACCTTGAGGGCTCAATATTCAATGGGTGTGTTGACACACAGCAATATGTAGAACATTTAATATTGTATAGCCTAGCTGTAAAATGAATATGTTTGTTCTTCTAAACTGCCTTCCAAATAGTTACATGTAAAGGATAAAATACAGGGCAACGGTGTGCCTGCTGTTATATATTTTATGTGGTGGTGTATAGCCTGTAGGGGAAATCAAGTGCTGGAGTTATTGGCGTTGTAGGAAATGCTGCTGAAGCTTTTTCCATGTCATCCCCAGCATGGGGTCCAAGTATTTAGTCTGTCCAACCAGCAGCAAAACAAACACAATGTCAGAAACATTGGCCTGAGACTCTGATTTGTGTTTAATGTTAGAAATCTGTTCACCCTAACTTAATAGATAAGAGTAGGATTTCCTTGGAATGGAGTATTGCAGACTAACTCTGCCCACTGCCAGGAGTTCGATCCTGTCCAGCTGAAGGTTGACTCAATCTTCCATCCTTTTGAGGTTAGTAAAAGGGGAATCCAGATTGTTGGGGAGTAATATGCTGACTCTGTAAACCACCCAGAGTGCTGTAAAGCACTATGGGGCACTACATAAGCCTAAGTGCTATCGCGATTACGGCTGTTGCATTAAGCAACATCATTTTGTAGGAAAGGTTTAATAAGACTACTATCAGAGCAAAGTGAGTGAGCATCTTCAATTGTTAGGGGTGTTCTTTGTTCTTATCATCTTTACCTGAAAGGAAATTGAGAACCTTTCTCTAAGCAATTAAATTTATATTGGCGCTTGATTTGAAAAAGGCCAAGAGCAACTGTATTCTCCTTGCCTCAAATAATGAAAAGAAATGGCTGGAATAGTAACAGAAGAGAGAAAGAAGCAGATCTCATAGCATCCAATGGTGTTTGTGGACCCTTGTAAAAACAGACAAAAATCCCAATTGTATAGCATCAAAAACAGATTGGCTCTGACCTGCATTTGGGGAGGGGGAGGGACAAGGAAAGTGGGACCAGCACACCCACGCTCACTCCTCTTTACAAGTGAGGACCCATTGCAGGTTTTGTAATAGCTTAACAGAACTAGAAGTCCTACTGAGCTGAAGATATCAGCGATGGAATTTGGCAATATCTAGGAGTCTATCTGTACTCATCTGTGATTTTTTTTTCTTATGCCAGTAGGAGATAATTTAATTTTATAAAGGTGAAACCTTAGTTTTTAGATAGAGGATTTTGATCAAAAATTTGTTTGATGAAACCTCGTCTCACAATCAGGAGGCTGAGAGTTCAATCCTAGGTAGCAGCAGATACTTTTCTCTCTGGGCAAAAGGGAAAATATCTGCTGTGAACTCTGCATAGGCTTCAGGAAGGACATCCAGCCAGTAAATGCCCAGCTCAATTTAGTTGCCCTGACTCCACCCTGATGCAAGGCATTACAGGGTTGTTAAAAGAACAAAAAATGTTTGCTAAAACTTCTGGCCAGTGTTTTATGCATAGGCACATACTTATACATACATGGATCCAAACCAGTGGTGGGTTTCTACCCTTTCAGTGCTTTGGCTGAACCGGTAGTGGTTTGGCGGCCTCGGTCGCTAGAACTGGCAGCAACCTACCCCTGATCCAAATGTATGTAAGTGTGCCATGTGTAGGCATTTCTTTGTTTATTTGGAGTTTAAAATTCATTGGGCAAGATTGGTTGTGCTTTGAATCTCTCCCACCCCTCAAAGCTTCCTTTTTTGAGGGGGGGGGAAGTATCATCCTACAAACAGGGTCACCACCCTGTCAGGTAAATATTATTTATTTACTCCCTGGAGTACAAAAAGACAGAAGTAGATTTTGTGCCTCAGGTGCCAAAATAATTTGGATTTAGGAACAAACAAGCATCTTGGTCAAGTGTTTGCATGTATTGCTCCATCTCAGGCTGCAAAGTATTGAGTGGTTCTGACTTTACATGAACTGCTGCAAAAGCTTATTGGTTTATTTTGTTGTTGTTGTTTACAAAGCTCTTGTGTTAGCTTGAGAGTGGATTTGTTATATCCTGTAACTGTAACTTTGTTATATCATGTAACAGAAGAGAAAAAGATAGCTCAGGAAACCTACACAACTGAAGAAATTGCACAGCTGCCTTTTGGCAAGAAACTCAGGTCATCCTTGCCAGGAAAAAAAGGTGTGTGTGAGAGAGACTAAGTATAATAGCAATAGCACTTAGACCCGTGATGGTGAACCTATGGCACGTGTGCCCGAAGTGGCACATGGAGTCATGTTGTCTGGCATACATGGTGTTGCCGGTTCCTCTTCCAGTTTGTGGTGAGCATGCATGTGTGATGATCAGCTGGCCTTTGTGCAAATAATAATAATAAATAATAAAAAAAGTACCAGAAAATTGGAAGAACTGGTTTTCCATTTTCTGGTTTGAGCATGCACGTTGCCCAGCTGATCATCGCACATTCATGCATGCCAGTAACCGGAAGACTAGCTTGCTGGCGCACATGTGTGCACCAGAAACCAGAAGTTCATTTTCTGGTGCGTGCATGCTTCCTGAGCAGCTCCTCTTCCAGGTTGTGGCCCTGACGAGCATGAGTGTGTGCTCCCTTTTCGGCACTCAGTGCTGAAAAGGTTCGCCATCACTGACTTAGACTTATATACCGCTTTACAGTGCTTTACAGACCTCTCTAAGCAGTTTTACAGAGTCAACATATTGTCCCCAACAATTTGGGTCATAATAATAATAATAATAATAATAATAATAATAATAATAATAATAATAATAATAATAATAATAATAAAAGCTATTTCTCCCTCCCCCCTTTTGTCAGTGTGTTATGTAGTTTTGGAATACCTAAACTGGACTGAAAGTGTTCCTTTTCATTGGTAATAATGGAAGGGTGGGTTGCTGCTGGTATTATTGCCACTTCAGCCGGCAAAATATTTTGTGCACGTGTGCTCGCTTTGCATTTAGGTGTGCAATTGCACCTGAAAAGGTCATGCATAAACAAAATGTTAAAAAAAGGGAAAAATACATTTCTGCAATGAAAATTGTTCAGTGCATGCGCAGAACCGAATATCAAGATGGCATCGCCGTAAGAGAACCGGTTCAGGGGCGTGGCAGGTTCCAGCGACCCGGGCCGCCAAATTACCACTGTTTCGTCTGAACCAGTTGGAACCCACTTCTGTAATAATGAGAACCAATGGCAACTTGCTCTCCCATCTGTAGGCAAATGTTTACGGAGAATTCCCCAGAGTTTTCCTTTCTAAAGAATCACAGTCATTGCTAAGGTGGCCTTGCCGCCAGTAAGGGTTATGTAGGAGTGAATCTCTGTGCTGCAGGTCTGCAGAAAATTGACAGAAATATTTCCCTGTGGGATGACTTCTTAAGTTAAGTGATCTTGGGCAGGCCTTTATCCCTTTCCCCACCAGGAATGGATGCCCTCATTCTTTTTATGTGATGTTCCCTGCTTTGCATCTCATTGGTATTCTTGGTGAAATAAGGAAAGCAGAATGCTAAGAGGTTAATAATGTATATTTATCCTTGCAAATGCCTCTTGCTAGAGAAGAGACAGATTCTTCGCTTGTTTCATTGGCTCTCATTTTGTCATATCAGCCATGAAATAAGCGGGGAGGAACAATCTTGCTAAATTATATTTATAGGAATATTTGTCTAATTTCTTACTTAATATTCTATAGCACTGGCAGGCACAGCAATAAAATGGGCATTAATATCAATAAGTCATAATTTTTACAATGAATTTAATAGAGCATGCCTTCTCTCTTTCAGCTGATGGACAAAGGCTAATTGTCAAGAGATAAACCTCTTCAGATGAGATAAGCATTGAGACACTCGAGCAGAACTAACCTGAATTTAATAATGTGTTATTAAACCTGCAAAACTTTTGTCCTTTTTATACATTGCTAAGCCATTTATCATACATTAGAAAAAAGAAATTCAAAAATGGAAATGGAATTGTTCTCTTCATTATTTAGTTTTCTTTAAAGAATGAATTAAAAAAAACATTATTGAGAGACAGGGAGAGATTAGAATAAAGATAATATAATGTCTTTGGAGGAGGATTCACTTAAGGCAACTATACTAAAGTGAACACATTAATAGTTGAAGAGTCAGGAGTTTTACATGTGGTTATTTAACCAATTGTAAAATATTTTTTTGTGGAAAGTAACAGATACAATGGTACTATTTCAATAGTTTTATTTTCAGAAAAATCTGATAAAGTACCTTGAGAAAGCAAATCAACTCACCAACCATAGGATTTTTCAGCTCCTGCTATTGACAAATTTGAGAATTGGAAGAGGAAAAATGATTAAGATATTATATGAAAATATGATGTGATGTGAAAAAAAATTCTTAAAATATTTAAATGAATCTCCTTTTTCATTAATTTGGAGAGAAAATTCAACAGATATACATATTGATTTAAAGCATTTATAAAGTTACTTTCCATTCAAAATCTCAGGGTCAAAGTTAAAATTAGGCACAGCTGAAAACATTTGGTTAAAGCCTTGTTAAAATACTGATTTACAGTGCATTCAAAAAGTATTCAGACCCCCTTCACTTTTGTAAATTTTGTTATGCTGCAGCCTGATTCTACAGTTGTTGAAATTCATTTTTTCCTCATTAATCTACACTCAGTACCCCATAATAACTAAGAACATAAATTTAGAAATATCTGTAAATTTAACAAGAAAAAACTGAAATAAAACACTATAAAATACAAGTTCTCAACTATAACTAAAAGATGGAAAGGGAGTAGGATGAGCAGGCGTTGGGGGGGGGGGAGTTAGATCTGTTGATATTCATCTGTTAACTACCTCTGGCGTGACACTGCCCCAGTGGAGCCCCACGTCAGCCGGCAGAGTCAAGTCTTCAAGCTTTTATTGAAAGTCAGGAAGGTGAAAACTGAGCAGGAGGCAAGATGTTCCAGAGATCAGGAGTGACAGAAGGCCCATGTCCTGGATCCTGTCAGCCAGAATTCCATGGTTGATGGAGCCTGCAGCATGTCTCCTCTGCCAGCATAAGTGGGGTGGGCCAATCCCATTGAAAAGAGGTAGTTCCTCCTGTATTTTGTCAGAGAATTCATGACTGGCAGAGACATGGTAAAAATGTCAGCCAATGAATAGGCATAGCAACAGATCAGATTGGACCCTGGGCGAGGTTTAGCCCTGCAGCTGTGTGTGCTGTGCTCAGAATTGAAACTGAAACTAGTCTTATCTTTATTAAGCTCTGAGCTCTGAAACTAAACTAGTCTGGACTTGTCTGAACTGAAACTATAATCTCTCCTCTCTATCACACTGGAAGAACCACTTTTGGTATTGTATATATATCTCGTGTTATTGCGTATATAAAGATAAGTTAATGAATCCTGATACATCAGTTACCTGTGTGTGCTTTCTGGATTTGATTTCTGCAACAAACTCTGACACATTTCAGCTGATCATGCCATCATTCCATCTGAATTTTCCATGAATGCTACAATGGGGATCAAACAGGACACATTGATGTGCAGAGTTGCTGTAGAAATGGCCCTTTATCCCCTCTTTTAGTTGACAACATCACCAGAATAAAGCAGTATAATGAAGATTTTAAAGCATGAACCTTCTGGATTCTCCAAGAAATGTCACACATGCCAAGTTCAAACTCCCAGCTGGTGAAAGAACAAAGAATGACACAGCCTTTAACCTTTCAAGTACAACCTTATTAAGCATAACATTTACCCAGAGCTTTCCTGCCAACAAATATTAGGTGTACTTCTGGCTTCTGCACTGATTTATAGCTTCTAAACTAGCTTGATTTCAATTAAATTATAACAGTAATGCCAGGGATGAGTGAGAATACCACGAAAGCGTAGAAGATTGAATATTTGTTCTGCTACCAAACCCTCAATACATATCTGTCTCTGTTTTTCTGAGCCTTTTTCCCACTCCACTTTTATCCTACCGATCAACTGAAATCTAGGAAACAGAGCCTTGGGAAATTGGGGCTGTTTGGTTAGTGTCTGACGGGTTTTTGAAATAATAGCATATTTTCAGGGAAGGAGGTAAGCAAATATTAGTTCACTTAAAAATAATGCATAAAGTGGTGATCAGGGGAGAGAAAATTATAGTAAACACAAAATAGTAATTTTGTAATAGTAATTTTTGAGGACTGAAGGAACTTGACAATGTTATTTTGTTGTAATAACATTCAGCTTCCAGCTGAAAAAAACAATTCAGGCAGTAATCAACTTATGATTGTAATAGAACCCAGAATTATGGTTGCTAAGTTGTGGTGGTCATTAAATGATTTACCACATCTGATCTTACAACATTTTTATGATAGTTGCTAAATAAATTCCATGTTGTTAAATGAGCACAGTGGTAATTAAATTAGCCCATTCTCTTCAATGGGTAAGGGAAAGCCAGAAATCGGCAAAAACGGCTGAAAATTGTAGTTATGTGACATCAGAACTGCAAACGCCCATGAATGTGAGTCAGTTGCAGTCGTGACCATGGGAGTGTGAGCGATCATAGGAACTCTGGAACCAGTTCATAAATGGCTCTAGGGAGGTCCGTTGTAACTTTGAATTGTCACTAAGTGACCAGTTGTTAAGCAAGGACTACCTATACTTCAAATTCTGTTGAACCTATCCCTATAACAGAACACTGAATGACAAAGTAATGTATGTAGCTTTTCCTCTGGTCCAAAAATAAAAATGAAAAATGATGCTAATTGAAATATTCCACAGAAAGGGATTTTTTTACCCCAGTTCCACTCTATTGGAAATTATATTTAGTTAAACTGAATTGCTACATAGATATAGCTGCAACTGAAGGTGAGATGTCAGCTGGGAAAATATGCTACAGGATCTGGTCTGTTTCTCTCCCACCCATCAATGCAAACACTATTATCTGATATATGAAACTTACAAAAAAATCTCAGAAGTGGTATTTCGTTAGTATTTTTGTACACGTGTGCGAAGCTAATTTTACAACAACAACAAAAAACACCTGTACTTTAATTTTCTGGCAAGAACTTAATTTTCAAAATCATCATATACTGTATGTTCTTCTTCCTCCCACATTAATATAATCTTATTATTTTGATGTTTGTAGAGAAGTCAATAAAAAACCTTTTACATTCAGATGAAGCAAAAAAATGTTTGTGAGGTAAATTTCACAGAAACAAATGTATTTTGGTGACAGTAACAATTACTTTCCTCTTGAGAAAGAGATAGAAAACAAAATGTATTCTTGTGCTGTTCCTTTTTTGTAATCTTTCTTTGAAATTCAGCCCAGAACTAAAATTCACATTTCCCAATTTGTAGCCTGGTACCTTGAATCACTACATCAGACTGGTGGTTAAGATATAATCAATCTCTCTTTAATCAATGCAGAAAATCAATACTGTACTTGATATTGGTAGCATCTCAGTAGTATAGAAAAACCATTTCTCAATTTCACATATTCAAACATGCAATGTGACCTTTGCAAGATAATGGGAACGAAAATGGATTTAAAAATCAAGTTGCCATTTAGCCATTTGAGTAATGCCATTGGAAATAAATATTTGGATATTTCTTCTGTGATTTGAGAACATGTTTGAACATTTCGTCTTCTATGACCTGAGAAACTTTCAGCTTCACAAATTCATAAGCACTTGAGGTGGCAGAAACATCCACTGAATCCAGATTTTTTTTTTTTGTCAGAATCATGAAACGTACAATGTGAGTGCAAATGGGATTCAAATAATTTAACAACTGGTTCTCTGCCCTAATGATTTCTTCCAACAACCAGTTCACCAAACTGCTCAGAAACTTAACAACCAGTTCTCCCAAAGTGGTGCGAACTGGCTGAATCCCACCACTGATATGAGGATGTAATGCAACCTCTACAATTTATATATATGGGGGTACAGTGTACAGATTGGCTATACTGGTGTGCCCAATTCTTGGAAAGCAAAGACCCATTACATGTTCTTCTTAAAACCATTGGTTGAATTTAAGGAAGATTGCTTACCTTAGTTCAATAGACCCTTCATCAGTGTTTACAACAACTCCTGTTTTCCAGAATAAAGAAAAGATGGTTTAGGTGCAGTGGAATAGGAGACAGATGTTTCTTGCACACAACAGATCAAGAGAGATTCTGGACAGGAATATGGCCTGTTCTGTTCTGACTCTCAAAGTCTGTGGATGGTGACCATAATATCTGAACATCCCAAAGTAATTTTGAAATGGATCCTCTTCTTGTCACTGTTCAAGGAGGGATAGTGGCTTGCCTTCAGGCAGAACAGCCTGAGAGTAAAATGTTTAACAGTTCCCAGTTAAGAAAAATAGGAAAAGAGCCTGGATTGCTCTATGCCACGGGTGTCAAACTTGCAGTGTCATGTTGCCATCACGTGATGTATCGTTTCAGTTTTTCCCTTCATGGAGCTGAGGTGGGCGTGGTCTGGGCATGACGCATCCAACCTGCAGGCTGCCACTTTGACACCCTGCATCTACGACAATATTTCCCAATCTTGAGAAGTTCAAAATGGATGGACTTCAACTCCCAGAATTCCCCAGCCAGCATAGAATTCTGGGAGTTGAAATCCATGCATCAAATTTGCTAAGGCTCTAGGCCAGTGACGGCTAACCTTTTCTGTCACCGCGTGCTGACCTCCATGTTGGAAATGGCATCCCACATGGAACGTGTAGCCTCGCTGGTCATCGCGCTTGGGAGCGCCTAATCCAGAAGAGCAACATTCCGGTGCGCATGCCCGTGCCGGCACCCGACCTTACGGTTTCTGACATGGATGTGCACCTGAGGAACAGCTGACTGTTGTGCATGTGCATGATAGAAACCTGGAAGTTCAAGTGCCAGCATGCGCATGTGCGCTGGAACATTGCTCTTCTGGTTTTTGGTGCTCCCGCGCGCACAATAGCCAGCTGGCTAGCACGTGTGCATGCACAGGAACACGGAAGAGGAGCAAGCAAGGCCACATGTCCCAGGCAATACGGCTCTACATGCCACTTCCAGCACATGTGCCATAGGCTTGCTACCACGGCTCTAGGCTATTATCAAGAGATGAAAATGAAACTAAATTTTAAATGATGGTATAAAACTCTTGAGAGGCTTCCTGGAATCAGTCAGAAGTTGTGTTATAGCACACTGAATAGACAGTATTCAGCTGCCACAACTGCTGATGCAGACATTCCTAGGGGGAAAAAAACTTAGGCGAATAACTTTGGCAGCTGTGGTTGAAAACTTGCTATTATTGTCTTTAAAAGAAATCTAGGAGACCTTTTTCTAGGTCATCCACAAATTGTTTTTTTTTTCCTGAGCTCAGCTTCACCTTGCTCCTGCTTCTCTGTCTCACTTTCACACAAACAAATATTGAAAATACAATTAAAGGAGAATTACATGGTTTCCCCCACACACACACATTTTGGACTGCATTTATTAGACATTAAACTGTGTACTGCTTAAATTTAAGTATAAAGTCTTTGGTCATAAAGCATCAATTGCAACTCAAAATCATTCTCCAATAGTCAGTGTTAGTCTTCTTATCTCTATAAAGTAAAATTAAAATATGTCCCCCAAGGCAGTTTTTCTTTGCTATGCTCCTCTACTGACCCTGCCAGGGCACAGTGATAGAAACAGCTTCTTCTCCTAAAGTAATTGCAACTAAAAATAGTTGTTGCAATACATGAGCAGTTAAATCACTTAACTACCACGCGTAGGTATGTGGCTGATGGTTGGTTAATCTGGGCCAAAAGGTATTTGCAGCCATTTGGAGCTGCTGATTGATTAGCATCTTCAATAAAGAATAGGTTAAGTCTATTACATTTTCTCCCTTCTATTGTTTTTTTTCCATGAATTGTTTGGTTCTGCTCTTCATTTGTATCTTTTTTTTTTTAAAAAAAAGTGTCCCCCGCCCCTATATATTCACCCCTCTATATTCATAGGGGTAAATATATGCCTGCTTGTCTATAAAAGGAGAACTTGTTTGGATTTCACAAAAATCACGCTTAAAAAAAGCTATTAGGCTTGGTTATAGACAATTAGAGATACAGTGCATTCAGAAAGTATTCAGACCCCCTTCATTTTTCTAATGTTGCAGCCTGATTCTACAGTTGTTGAAATTCAGTATTTTTTTCTCATGTATGCACACTCAGTACCCAATAATGTTCAAATAACCATTGGGTTCTTGGTCACCTCTCTTACTAAGGCCCTTCTCCCCATTCCTCAGTTTGACCAGGCAACTAGCTCTTGGAAGAGTCTGGTTCTGCCAAACGTCTTCCATTTGAGAATTATGGAGGCCACGTTGGTCTTAGGAACCTTCAGTGCAGCAGAAATGTTATTGCAGCCTTTCCCAGATCAGTGCCTTGCAATAATCCTGTCTCTGAAATCTGTAGGCAGTTCCTTTGACCTCACGGCTTTTGCTCTACTACAATATGCATTGTCAGCTGCGACGCCTCTTATAGAGAGGTGTGTACCTTTCCAAACAGTCCAATCAATTTAATTTACCACAGGTGGACTCCAATCAAGGTGAAGAAACATGTCAGCAACTATCAAGAAAAATGGGAGGCATCTCAACTAAATTTCAATTGTTGCAAAGGATGTGAATACTTATGCCAATGTAATATTTTGGTTTTTTTCCTTTTTAATAAATTTACAGGCGTTTCTAAAATTCTGTTCTCACTTTGTCATTATGGGGTACAGAATGTAGATTAATCATAAAAAAATGAAGTTCAACAACTGTAGAATCAGGCTGCAGCATAACAAAATTGTCAAAATTGAAGGGGGTCTGAATACTTTCTGAATGCACTGTATATAATCTTGGTGGGGTAATGTTCTCTTTACCCTAACTGTCTGAATCTAATGTTATTCATTTAGTGGTTGATTTTTGACCTCAAGGAAAAGTACAAAAAGGCCAAGATGTGATTTATAACATGATGATTGAAACCAGAGGTGGTATCCAGCAGGTTCTGACCAGTTGTGGAGAACTGATAGCGGAAATTTTGAGTAGTTTGGAGAACCAGTAAATGCCACCTCTTACTGGCCCGCCTCCATCTATTCTCTGCCTCCCGAATCCCAGCTGATTGGGAGGAAATGGGGACTTTGCAGTAACCTTCCCCTGCTATGCCCACCAAGCCACGCCCACCAAGCCACACCATGACCACCAAGCCACACCCACAGAACTGGTAGTAAAAAAAAATTGAATCCCACCACTGATTGAAACCCAGTTTCTCTTATGCATGTGGCATTTATAAAGAGAAGATGAACATTTCAGTGCCAGGCTTAACTGAGAAAAAAGACATTTAACCCTTCACACTGTGCAAAAAGAGGCTCAGATGACTGCCAGAGACCTCCATCTTAATGAAGTCGCTGATAAAGGAATTTTTGCTCAGTCAGTTTTGCAAGATTCTGTGCCCCAATTCTTTATATTTCTTGTCATTAAACCTAATTAACAAAACTCTCTGTGAATCCAGCTGAGAAAATATGAGAGAGGAAAAAATCAGGAAATGGGGGAAATAAAAGAATATTCTGGAACTGGGCAGGATTGGGCCACTGAACCGGATAATCTCTTACAACAGAAGTGGGGACAATGGCCGCTTTATGACTTGTGGACTTCAACTCCCAGAATTCCTGAGCCAGCCATGCTGAAGTTGAACTCCACAAGTCATATAAAAGTGATTGTTCCCCATCCCTACCTTAGAGGAACATCTTATTTCTGGTCTGTTGTAATTAGGAAAATTAGGACTGGTTCTGTAATCACTTGATGAAGATCCATGAAAATTATCCTGTTTGCAACACTATAATGGTAGTGAAGGGGAGGGAGGGGATCCATGTTCATGCTTGATTCCATCCCAAATGGCAGCCTGTACATTTCACTAGTCACATAATTTGACCTTTAAAAACAATACCAAAAGAAAACTCCTTTTCATGTCAAATGTCAGCTTAACTGACCATTTTTTAATAAAAACTCAACTTGCAAGTATATGTCAGACACAAAAAAGAAAAAATAAAGAGAATTACTACAGGCACCCTCTTTATACTCTAAGGTTGTCAGAAAGGGGCATTACTTTATTGTCAAGACATCCAACTTCATGCTGATAGTATCTGTAAACATGTTCACCTTTTTCTAACACACCTATTGGGAAAATAATGAATCTTTCTTATCAAACCCTTCTAGGTTGAAGGTAGTGAGCAGAGAGCATGGAAAGCAACTTCAGCAAATAGCTACAAATCTTCCAGTCCCAAGAATTCTTCTGATACTTAGATTAACTTTGGCACCAGATTTCTCAGTTTGGAGCAAGACCTTACCAACCTCATGTGGTTACACAGATATTGTGGTGATGATATAAAATCTATCTTTATAGTTAAATCAGTACAGGTAGTCCTTGACTTACAATCGTTCAAAGAACTCTGAAAAAAGTGATTTATGAAGAACTCTGAAAAAAGTGATTTATGACCGTTTTTCAAACTTATGATGGTTGCAGCATCCGATCATGCGATCCAAATTCAGACACTTGGAAACTGACTCATATTTATGAGGGTTGCAATGTCTTGTGATCATCACTTTTTTCAACCTTCTGACAAATAAAGTCAATGGGAAAGCCAGGTTCACTTAACACCAGTGTTACTATCTTAACAACTTCAATGATTCACTTAACAACCCTGGCAATAAAGGATGTAAAATGGGGCAAAATTCACTTCACAACTGTCTCACATAGCAACAGTGGTTTTGGACTCAACTTAAGGACTACCTGTATAGAAATACCTGAATGAAGCTATGAAAATATGAAGATGGATCTATTATGATGTCTGGTGACTTTATGGCAGGGGTGTCCAAACTTGGGAACTTTAAGACTTGTGGACTTCAACTCCCAGAATTCCCCAGCCAGGCTTTTGGTCATGGGGGACTTCAACCTGCCGTCGACGGGAGCAGCATTTGAGGTGGCTCGGGAGTTCATAGCTTCCATGACAGCCATGGGCCTGACCCAATTAATTCAGGCCCCCACACACGAGGGCGGTCACACACTGGACCTTATTTTTGTATCTGAACAATGGACGAGTGATCTGGGAATAGGGGATTTAGTTATTACTCCTCTGTCATGGTCAGATCACTCATGTCTCCGGCTCGACTTCCCTGCCGCTAACCCCCACCGTGAGGAGGCGGAACCAGTCTGTCCAAGCTGGTACCGCCCCAAGCACCTGATGGAACCGGATAGGTTCCAAACGGAGCTTGGGCCACTACCTGTAGCCCTGACCCACGCTCGGTCGGAGGACGTAGCGGCCGCCTGGAATACGGCAGTGGCTGGGGCCTTGGACCGGGTTGCACCTTTGCGACCTCTCCTGCGGCAGCGATCCACCCGAGCTCCCTGGTACACCGAGGAGCTAAGGGTGATGAAGCGCCATAGGAGACGTCTAGAGAGCAGGTGGAGATCCTCACGCTCCGAGTCTGATCGAACACAGGTAAGAGCCTATTTACGGACCTACCTTGTGGCATTGAGAGCGGCCAAACGTAGACATTGTGCTGCTCTTATTGCGTCCGCGGATAACCGCCCTGCCGCCCTGTTTAGGGTGACCCGCTCTCTCCTGTCACAGGGGACGCGGGGGCACCCTTGCAGGGTAGAGCAGAGGAGTTTGGGGAATATCTGCAGGACAAAGTCGCTCAGATCCGGAGTGGATGGGCCCCCTCCAGTGGACCGGACGAGCCGTCAACTGTGAGTCTTGTGAGACCATTCTGGGAGGAGTTTGACTCTGTTGCCCCCGAGGATTTGGACAGGTTGCGTGGACGGCTGCGACCCACCACATGTTCAATGGACCCGTGTCCCTACTGGCTGGTACTGGCATCCTGGGAGGTGACACGAGGCTGGCTTCTGGGCCTGGTGAATGCCTCATTGGGTGAGGGATCCTTACCAACTGCCTTGAAAGAGGCGGTGGTGAGGCCCTTACTCAAGAGGCCTTCACTGGACCCAATGGAGCTGGCTAATTATCGTCCAGTCTCCAACCTTCCCTTTTTAGTGAAGGTTGTTGAGAATGTGGTGGCACAGCAATTTCCACGACACCTTGACGAATCTGAATCTCTAGACCCACGCCAGTCCGGCTTCCGACCCGGGCACAGCACAGAGACAGCCTTGGTCGCGCTGGTTGATGATCTCTGGAGGGCCAGAGATAGAGGTTGTTCCTCTATCCTGGTCCTATTAGACCTCTCAGTGGCTTTTGATACCATCTACCATGGTATCCTATTGCGCCGGCTGGAGGGGATGGGAGTCGGGGGCACCGTTTTACGGTGGTTCGGCTCCTACCTTTCCGACCGGTCGCAATGTGTGTTGACAGGGGGGCAGAGGTCGACCCTGAGGCCACTCACTTGCGGGGTGCCGCAGGGGTCGGTCCTCTCGCCCCTCCTGTTCAACACATATGTGAAGCCACTGGGGGAGATCATCCGTGGTTTTGGGGTTGAATACCATCTGTACGCTGATGATACTCAGCTGTACGTTTCAACCCCAAACCACCCCAGCGAGGCTGTTGAAGTGATGTCCCGGTGTTTGGAAGCCGTCGGGGTCTGGATGGGGGACAACAGACTCAAACTCAACCCCTCCAAGACTGAGTGGCTGTGGCTACCGGCACCTCGGTTCAGTCAGCTGACTCCAACGCTGGCCATAGGGGGCGAACAACTTCCCCCTGTGGAACGGGCGCGCAATTTGGGCGTCCTCCTAGATGCCCGGCTGTCAATGGATGACCATGTGGCAGCCATGGCAAGGGGGGCGTTCCACCAGGTTCGCCTGGTGCGCCAATTGCGCCCCCTTCTGTATCGGGATGCCCTACACAAGGTCACTCATGCACTGGTGACGTCTCGCCTGGACTACTGTAATGCTCTCTACATGGGGCTTCCCTTGGGACGCGCCCAAATAATAATAATAATAATAA
Source organism: Natrix helvetica (assembly GCF_964273705.1). Classification (NCBI taxonomy): domain Eukaryota; kingdom Metazoa; phylum Chordata; class Lepidosauria; order Squamata; family Natricidae; genus Natrix; species Natrix helvetica. The sequence continues at coordinate 89,931,283 of NC_138552.1, forward strand.
ATATTTATTTCTTAGCCGCACCCTCTCCTGAAGGACTCGGGGCGGCGTATAATAAAACATATGAAATAAATATATAGACAAGACATACATATTACAAAAACATATACCAAGACATGTACAAGGAGGAGGTCGGCTAATGAATAAAAACAATAAAATACAGTGTTTAAAAATCCCTAAATAATTGAATACAATTAAGATACCCAAATAAAAACCCATCAGGAGCGATATAGTTAGATCAAAGTTGAGCCAGGCCAGCTACTTGGAATAGGTGGGTCTTGAGCTTTATACGAAAGGAGCGGAGGTCAGAGGTATTCCTAATATCTGGAGGGAGGTCATTCCACAGGGCTGGGCCCGCCACAGAGAAGGCTCTACTCCTAGGCGCCGCCCCTCGACACTGTCTGGTGGACGGCACCTGGAGGAGGCCCTCTCTGTGCGAGCGGATTGGTCGCAGGGATGTATGGGGCAGAATACGATCCCGCAAGTAACTAGGTCCTGAGCCATGGAGCGCTTTAAAGATTGTTATCAAAACCTTGAAACGCACCCGATAGACCACAGGAAGCCAGTGCAGCTCGCGCAGGAACGGTGTCACATGGGAGTACCTAGTACTCCCCATAATTTATTTATTATTTATTTATTTATTTATTTATTTATTTATTTATTTATTTATTATTTATTATTATTTATTTATTTATTATTTATTTATTCTTCGCATTTCTAAACCGCCCCCTCTCCCAAAAAGGGACTCGGGGCGGTGTACAGTCCACAACAAATAACAGATAAAAATACAAATATAAATATAAATATAAATATACGTATATATATGGAGGAGGTTAAAATTAAGAGCACTGTACAGAAGAATAAAATATGGCTCTAAAAGCCCTAAAATCAATTAGAATTAAAACACTACCCTTAAAATAACCAGTTGAGAGTATACTTCCAGGAGGTAGCAGTTGTAACATTTATAATTATGCCAGGCCAGCTAATCGAAACAGGTGAGTCTTCAATTTTTGTCGGAAGGAGCGGAAGTCCAAGGTGGTTCTAATGTCGGGGGGGGGGAAGTCATTCCAGAGGGTTGGGCCCATCACAGAGAAGGCCCTACTCCTTGGCGCCGCCCGCTGGCATTGCCTAGTGGACGGCACCTGGAGGAGGCCCTCCCTGTGAGAGCGGATTGGCCGCAGGGATGTATGTGGGAGGATGCGATCCCGCAAGTAATTAGGTCCTGTGCCATGGAGCGCTTTAAAGATAGTAATCAGGACCTTGAAACGCACCCGAAAGACCACAGGCAGCCAGTGCAGCTCGCGCAGGAGCGGTGTTACGTGGGAGTATCTAGACCTCCCCATGACAACCCGCGCGGCCGCGTTCTGGACTAGCTGCAGTCTCTGGGCGCGTCCCAAGGGAAGCCCCATGTAGAGAGCATTACAGTAGTCTAGGCGAGACGTCACCAGCGCATGAGTGACTGTGCGTAGGGCATCCCGGTCCAGTAGGGGGCGCAATTGGCGCACCAGGCGAACCTGGTGGAACGCCCCCCTTGCCACGGCTGCCACATGGTCATCCATTGACAGCCGGGCATCTAGGAGGACGCCCAAATTGCGCGCCCGTTCCACAGGGGGCAATAGCTCGTCCCCTATGGCCAGCGATGGGGTCAGCTGGCTGAACCGAGGTGCCGGAAGCCACAGCCACTCAGTCTTGGAGGGGTTGAGTTTGAGTCTGTTGTTCCCCATCCAGACTCCGACGGCTTCCAAACACCGGGACATCACTGCGACAGCCTCATTGGGGTGGTTTGGGGTTGAAATGTACAGCCGTGTATCATCAGCGTACAGATGGTATTTAACCCCAAAACCACGGATGATCTCGCCCAGCGGCTTCACATATGCATTGAACAGAAGGGGCGAGAGGACCGACCCCTGCGGCACCCCACAAGAGAGTGGCCTCGGGGTCGATCTCTGCCCCCCTGTCAACACATATTGCATCCGGCCGGAGAGGTAAGAGTCGAACCACCGTAAAACGGTGCCTCCGACTCCCATCCCCTCCAGTCGGCGCAGAAGGATACCATGGTCGATGGTATCAAAAGCCGCTGAGAGATCTAATAGGACCAGGATAGAGGAACAGCCTCTATCTCTGGCCCTCCAGAGATCATCAACCAACGTGACCAAGGCTGTCTCTGTGCTGTGCCCGGGTCGGAAGCCGGACTGGCGTGGGTCTAGATAATTGGATTCATTGAGGTGACGTGGAAACTGCTGCGCCACCACATTCTCAACAACCTTCGCCAGAAAAGGGAGGTTGGAGACTGGACGATAATTAGCTAGCTCCATTGG